>NC_141694.1:1753625852-1754225852 GCF_964263255.1 Lissotriton vulgaris | reverse complement strand
ACTGGGGATTAGTGAGGCCAGTGAGTGGCTAGTCATAGAACCATTACATAGACCGAAAATACAGAGCCAAACGCAGCGCCATGGCGGGCAAGAACACGAGGAACACGACGACGCAAGCGAAGCTTGATAAATTTGCATATGCTCAGGGGAGACATTCACAGGGACCGGGGCGTTCATCCAATGGTGCAAATACAGACACGAATGAGACCGGGAAAGTTACCCTGGAGGACATAATGAAAACCCTCACTGAGGTCCAGGCGACGGTGGGCACCATTTCCTCCGAAGTCAACCTGCTCAGAGCTGACTTTAAAAAGATGTCCGAAAGGGTGTCCCAAGTTGAGGTGGTCACTAAGTCGCTCATCGAGGACACCTCAGATCTACAGGTGGCGATGGAACGAATGGAAAAGGCCACAAAGCTACTTCAGGAAAAGCTGGATGACCAGGAAGGGCGCTCCCGAAGGAACAACGTCCGCATCCTAGGCCTTCCGGAATCGGAAGGGAAAGGCGCCATGGACCTATACATCGAAGATCTTATCAAAACCAAGCTGCAGCCTAAAGGTCTGTCTAACTTCTTCTCTGTCGAGAGGGCGCACCGGGTCCCTGGAGGTGCGGCCAAACCGGGAGCCACGCCGCGACCAGTGCTGGCCAGGCTATTCAACTTTAGGGATAGGGACGCCATACTGCAAGCAGCAAGGGTAGCACCGCCTGTGAAAGTGCAAAACTCAACTCTAGCATTCTTTCCAGATTATACGGCGGAGGTGGCTAGACGACGAAAGTCCTTCACTGAAGTGAAAAAGACGTTACGTGACAGGGGCCTACCCTATTCGATGCTTTTCCCCGCCAAATTACGGATTGTGGCAGAAGGGAAGACGTGGTTTTTCGACACGCCTGAGGTGGCAAGAGAGTGGTTGGATGGCTGGAGGCCGGTGGGCAAACCCCAACGCCCACGCAAGGAACGCCAAGAACACTGCAATGAGAGGTCGACGGAACACCAGGCAACTAGCCCGGCTACAGAGCACGGCGCCGCCGCGGGATTGGACTCTGATCTTGAGAGGGACCCATTTGATTCCGGGCAACCTAGCCAGGGTTGACGAGCGGAGCTATATACGAGTTGACAAGTACACTGCCCTTGAGACCACGAGCTGATGGAACTGAGTAGGGCGGGCACTGGCCGGTGCCTATAGGGGACTCACCAACCCCACGTGCAAGTAAGAATAGATAGGGAGGGATCTAAGCACTCTGCCAAGTTGGGGATGCGGGCGGGAACTCGTCCGTGGAGCAGGGGAGCAGGGAGGGGGGGAGGGGGGAAAGTTGTATTGTTACAGTTCTGGTTTCTGGTCATCACTATGTTCATGCAAGGTACAATTGCATTGCTAACCGTCAGTGCAAGATGCCCCGGCGCACAGCACACCATGCTGGCGCCACCACATTACTTCGTATTGGCTTCGTTGGTTATGAACCCTCATGGCGCAACACAATCAAGCAGCACACACTGAGGACGCCCCTTTAATGACAATGGTCTCCCCACTGAAACTGCTCACATGGAACTTCAGAGGGTTGGGGGATAAAATTAAGCGAGGTTTGGTACTGCAAACCATCAAACGCTATAGATCTGAACTGGTACTGCTTCAAGAAACACATTTGGCAGGGGCTACTTGTAAAGCACTCAATAGGCGTGGCTACTCCATGGCAGTACACGCTGAATTTACTACGGGCTCCAGAGGCACTGGGATACTCCTTAAGAATAACTCATCCTTTATGGTAGACAGCCGAAAGACAGACGATCAGGGACGTTTTGCGGCGCTCTCTGGTCAATGGGAAGGGAGGACCCTCAATGTGGTATCGGTATACATCCCCCCGGCGCTCCACTCTACAGCACTGCCGGCACTTGGGCAGTTTCTTCTTGACCTACCGGAGGGTGATATGATCATTGGGGGGGACTTTAATGCTATCACAGATCCCTTGCTAGACACCTTTCCCTTAAGAGATCGATTGAGAGGGAATGCTACGCTACCGGGTTTCCTGAACGCCTTGGGCCTCACGGATGTGTGGCGTCAACTGAACCCCACGGCGAAACAGTACACGCACTACTCCGCCCCTCACGACAGTCTTTCACGCATTGATTTCTTCTTCTTTCTAGGGGTGAGATTGGGTACCGTAGACAAGCTGGAAATTCTACCTAGAGGCATTTCCGACCACTCCCCGATATCCCTTCATCTTACCACCAAAGAACAGAAGCGCGCTAGAATATACCCGATATATCCCAACTATCTACATATCCCTGAGGTTAGAAAGAAACTTAAACTGACTACAACACACTACTTTAAAGACAACGTGGGCACGGTCACCTCACCGTCGGTGCTCTGGGAGGCGTACAAAACGGTCCTGCGCGGGGCATCCATTTCGGCAATCACAGGGCATAAACGAGAATCCAGAGCGGAACTTGCAAATTTAGAATTAGCGTTACACACAGCAAACACTGCCCACATGACGAACCCCACCCCTGATACCGCGCATGCGTTGCAACTCCGACAGCACCAGCACCAAGCACACCTCACCACGGTCACTAAAGGTCACCTGGCAAACACTGCACACAGAATATATGACGTGGGAGATAAGGCAGGGAAAATGCTGGCGTGGTTAGACAAACGGGGCGGCAGTAACAGGGGGATTCCGCGCATATATGATGCTGAGGGTCAACTGCAGACTCACCCGGAACGGATAGTACGCACCCTGGTACACCTCTTTCAGGGAATATACACACCGACACGGGTGGTCACGGAACAGGAGGCCGTGGAGTCTCTTGGGGACATCGCTATTCCTGTGCTCTCTCCTGAGGCAATGCAAGAACTAGACAAGAGCCTGACAGAGGAAGAAATCCAATTAGCGGTACAAGCGTTGCAGTCCGGCAAGGCACTGGGTCCCAACGGAATACCTGTGGAGTGGTATAAGGCGACAGCTTCGGTGCTGGCCAAGCCCCTCTTGGACATGTACAACGAGAGTGTAGAGAAGGCGATGCTCCCACTGGATCAACGCACAGCCACAATCATAGCCATTCCCAAACCAGCCAAACCACCGACTGCCTGCACCTCGTATCGCCCCATTTCTTTGCTCAATACTGAAGCAAAGATCTTGGCAAAACTCCTGGCCAGTCGTCTGACCCGGCATCTACACACCCTGATACACCCCGATCAGTCGGGCTTCATGCCTCACAGGAGTACAGCGCTGAACTTACGGAGGGTGCATGGAGTGCTGGCGAGGGCGCATCTCCTTACGGACCAGGCGGTAATACTGTCTCTAGACGCCAAGATGGCGTTTGACCTGGTGGAGTGGGAGTACCCGTTTGCTGTCCTGACCCGTATGGGATTCGGCCCAAAGTATCTTGCATGGGTGCGGCTGCTTTACACAGCACCGGTTGCGCAGGTAGTTGCGAATGGTCACATATCGCCAGCCTCCCCACTGGGGCGGGGAACCAGACAGGGATGCCCGCTGTCACCCCTTCTATTTGCATTAGTGCTGGAACCGTTGGCCATCATGCTGAGAGCGACACCACTATTCAGAGGCATCACATGGGAGGAAGGGTGGGAAGATAAAGTCTCCTTATATGCAGATGACATGCTGATATATATGATCAATCCCAATGAGGGGGTCCCTGCCCTGTTGGCTTTATGCGATAAACACGGCAAAGCATCGGGTTACACCCTGAACTGGTCCAAATCCATCCTCTATGTACTAAGGGGCCCAAGTCCGGTGCTACGAGCCGATTGCCCCCTAGAGATAACATCCGCCTCATTTAAATACCTGGGTATTATTATTACTGCGGATGCTGCGACATTCTACGCCGAGAACTTGCTGCCGCCTCTGGCACGCTTACGTGCAGATGTCAAATACTGGGCTACGCTACCGCTGACTCTCCTCGGGCGGGCGGCACTCTATAAAATGATGGCCCTCCCGAGGTTTCTCTATGTGCTTGAGAACTCCCCCTATGTGGTAAACCCGCGATACTTCCGACAGGTAGCTGCATTACTATCCAGTTTGCTATGGAACAATGGCCCAGCACGAATAGCGCAGGCAAAACTGGTAAAGAGCTGGTACGAGGGTGGGATTGCGCTGCCCAATCTCCAATTATATTATTGGGCGTCCCAACTTAAGGTAATCAATCACTGGCTTCACGTCACACGGGAGGACCCCGCATATAAGGCAGACTGGTCACAGCTAGGGATTGAAGGCATGCTTTCAGTGCTGTACAATTATTCGCAAGTGAAGACCCTGCTGGGCCCAACGCTACACACGGCAACACTATGGCACACAGCACAGTCACGTCTGGGGTGGAAGGGAAAGATCACCAGGTTAACTCCGTTGTGGGACACTAAAACACTAGGAACCTTACGGACATGTAAGGGGTTCGCAAGATGGGACACAATAGGAATCTCAGTGGTTGGAGACCTTTGGGACAAGGGGACGGTTATTCCTTTCCCACAGCTCCAACAGCAATATGGTCTGGGCCCCTCGGAAACATACCGGTATGTACAAATCCGGCATGCCCTGCTACAATCGATCCCATCTGACACCACACTCCCAGACGCATCACCACTAGAGGACAGGTTACTAACCGAGTTTATGGAGCAGAAGGCAACCTCACTCACGTACAAAAAACTGATTAACAATCTGCCAGAGCCTACTCAGAAACTCAAGGAGAAGTGGGTGGGGGACCTGGGTGAGATGGATGAGACAGAGTGGAACGAGGCGCTTGCCTCTCCGCGAGAGGTGGGCATCTCAGCCAGATTCCGCCTAGTGCAGCTAAAAATTTGGCATCGCACCTACTATACTCGTACACTACTTCACAAAATAAGAAGGGCGACGCACCCATACTGCCTCAGTGGATGCGGGGAGGAGGGAACGCTGCTGCACACGCTATGGGAGTGTCCTCAGATCCGGGAAGTTTGGAGGCAAGTTATGCGCACAGTCTCTCAAGCCATCAAAGTGTCTGTACTGCCTGAACCCCGTAAGTGCCTGTTGAACGTTTGGGATCCTACAGATCTCGACAGGTATGGACAACTATGGGTCACACTGGCGGTGACGGTGGCCAAAAGAGACATTGCGCAGAGGTGGGGAGCTCCGGAGTTGCCAACGATAGCGGGGTGGATAAGAAATATGGACCTCCTAATGGTAAAGGAGAGAGCAGTTTATGTGATGAGGGCGTGCCCCCGCAAGGGGAATAAGGTGTGGACGCCATGGAACGAATATAGGGGAGAACCATGTGAACCTCGCCGGAGGGTGAGGACTCAGATTCGGAGGAAGACGAGGTCTAGCCGAAAAAGGTGGGCTAGCGCAATGGTGGGGGTAGCCCGGGGCATGCAGAAACGTAACAATACCTTAGGCGCAATGTTGGACAAATGTACCTGCAAAAGACTGTCTGTGAAAAAACACACCTTATTGCTCAATGATGACCATAGTTGGGTTTTAATGTTTTAGCTGTTTCAAATGTCACACACTGTTAGTCTCAGATGCATATATCAGAAATGTACTGTCAGGGACTGTCTTGGGTGCGGGAAGCAGAATTGTGACACGACATGAATAGACTTGTTATTTCTAGATGTTCTAATGCAAGACCGTGGCAGATAATGATAATTACGGACACATGATATGTTTTGTCCATTTCTCATGCTTACACATGCTACTGTTCTGTAACTGCACCTAACGAATGAAAGTATAAATATCTCTTTTGAATTCCTGACAATAAAGAATTTATAAAAAAAAAAAAATACAGTGCCAAATTCCAGTTTTGCATTTACCGTCATTTTGCAAATTTTTCCCCAAATCTTGCATAACACAAAAACAATTAAAGCAAATTTCACAAACCACTATTCCCAACAACGAGTTTTGATACCAGTTCAATATGAAACTCTTCATAGCATTACACATTAGTGAGGTAAAGTCTCACTGGCTAACTCTGCTTTGATCAACTGTTCACAAATTTAAATTCAGACAAGGCTAACTCAACATTCCATTGTTTCAAGCTCGGTAAATGGAGTAACATTACAATAAAGAGCAGTGACACTTTTTGTTTACACCACTTAAAAATTGCAGAAGTGCAGTGCAAAGTGCTATATATAAAAAAACTATTAGCATACAGAAAAAATGCATGTTAAATCATGAAGCCTAGCCGAGAATATATTGATTTTTTCAGACCTGTGACCGCTCCAAGACTAGAAGAACCCTGCATTAAAATTTCAATCAATAGCAGTATCTATCTCTACCACCAGCATTTTTAAGACCCTTCACGTAGAACATCTATCAAAATAAATGGAAGGAATTAAGAGTTCATTGCAGACTCGCTGCTTGATGAGAACTAACTAGAAGAGCGTGATGAGTTGACGGGGCAACCTTCTAAAGCTTCATTTCCATACTCTTTTACCATGAAAAAGTATTGTATCAATTGCAGGGCAAGACAACTTCATCTGATACAGCCAACAGTTTGTCCGTGACTAAATGCAGCCATGTAAAAGCTTATTGGTGAACTGTCTTGACCATCTACTGGAGGCCAAAAAGGCCCCTTTGAGCCTGACTACCTCTTTAAGTGCATCATTATTGTGGAACTTTTTTTCTAACATTCATACGTTTAAATGGACCACTATAATCAACCTTCATCACAAGGCACTATAACGTATTTAGGATTTGTTTTAGAAGTTCTTTTTTTGTTAATAAATTATTTAATTTTGTCCAATTTCTTTATTGTGAATGGAACATTTGTAATCACTTTTCGACTTAAAACACAGTGCCTTTTGAGAAACCTCAATATCAGGGCATAACTGTTTTACATGCAGGATTTCGTGCGTAGATCAATGATTTTTTCCTATCTACATGTAGTCCTTAGACTAACAAACCTTTAATGATCTGACCAGTGGCGATCTCTCTTCGGAATCACTAAATGATTTTTGTGCAAATAAGGTTTTCAAATAACTCTTCCCATTAGATGGAAATAATCTACACAGACTAATAATTAATCCTAATTATCAGGTGTAATTACAAAGCTACTTAAAGAAGAAACAATACATATGTTTCACTAATAAATTCTTTCTACAGAGCTTCATGGCTAGTCACTTGCAGGTTTACCTTACAGTTCAACTATCCATCTAAGCTACTAGAAACATAATTGGTAGTTAGCGACGAGAATATTTTGAAAATGATAGGCTTCATCGTCGCCAGAATGTATTCTGCACAGACATGGGAACCAAGTTGATAACGGTGAGTTCTGGATGATCCGAAAATGCGTGAAGACGACAGCAGTAGTTCAGTCCTTCTATATGCTCCCATTTGACACCGCCAACCATCACCTGCATCTCTGATGACTCCTTCTCCCCTGTATTCAACATGTTACATGCAGACCAATGCCGACTTTTTGCCATCTCGCCAATTGTATCAGCCACCAAGATATTCTCATGTGGGGTTTGGTCCTCAACCAATTTTATCACAATCTGCATGTTTGTCCATTGACCAGCCTAGTGCACTTATTTATTCTACAACTATCCAGGGGACACAAAGAACATCCTTTAGTAGACAGCAATCTGGGCCATTGCCAATAACCTCCAGCTCAGGTTCCAGGTCAGAGATGTCTGCTTGTGCCATAACCAAGTGAAGTTACATGGAAGCAAGAGCTAAAATCCTTGCACCTTTTAATAAAACTTTCCTATAGACAAATACTTCTCAGCAACCTTCTTTGGCAAAAGTCTAACTCCGGCAACTTTTATAAATTTGGCAGTCAAAGTATATTGTGATCTGTTTGATACTCCAGAATAAAGGGGTGGCTCAGTCCTTTTTTTCTTCAGATTTGACTTTTAAGCAGCTCTCTTAATTTGTGCTTTCGAACAGTCTCTCAACAGATTTGTGCACTTACACACTGATGATTAGTAGTCTATGCAATCTGGATTTTACCTTCCAACACCCAGAGATCTGTAATGACGGCCTTGGTGACCTCCAGCCTAGACTACGGTAACGTGCTCTACCTGGGGTCTACCAGGGCGGTCATGCACCCTCTCCAATTGGTTCAAAATGCTGCTGCACGGCTTCTCTGTAGTTGTCGAAAATGAGATCACATCACTGAGCGTCTGAAGGAGCTTCACTGGCTCAATCTTGACAACTGTGTAAAATTCAAGGCACTGTGCTTCATGCACAAGATCAAGATTGGAGTCGCCCCCTCCTATCTTCAGTCCCTCGTTAAACCTTATGTTCCTGCTTGTTCACTTCGTTCTTCTTCCCAACACCTATTTTGTATTCCTAAGTTCAGACTCTCGAGAATGGGCGGTCGCTCTTTCGCTACCTTAGGACCCAAACTCTGGAACTCTCTTCCCTTGGACTTGCGGATGAAGAACTGTCATATTCTCTTCCGTAGAGCCGTAAAGACCCGGCTTTTTGTTCAATAAATTCTCCCCTTGGATTGTATTTTTGCTGCAATTGTCTTTCAGCGCCGGGAAACCCTTACGGGTAGCTGTCGCGCTATATACATTTAATAAATAAATACATAAATAAATAAATAAATAAATGTCTCCTAAGCCTTGATACAGATTCTTTAATGTATTCATAGCTCTTCATCCCAAGCCTTGAAACAAGTAACACATTTCTTTAGCCTTGGCCTCTTTTCAGTGCTGGCTAATAAAGAGGACGTGGAGTTATGGAATTCTTGTTAGTTCATAAAACAATGTTTTAGCACAACCACCTTTTTTGTTTTAACAGATTAATATTTCATCCGTCTCATCACCCAGTGAGGTCTTTCAAACCTGTTTCTAGTTATCCATTTCTTCAGGAAATATGTCGGATGGAAGAGTTGTCTTCACTGAAAATGATCAATAGGGAAGGAAATACTTGTGTGGAAATGAAGCACATCAACCAGATCAATATCAGGAAGGCACTGAATACCTAACTGGTTCAGTTCCCCATTGGCCTGGCACTAGTTTAAGAGAACCTGAAACATCAGGGGACACGATGCACTGTTCACGTCAAGTAGAAGACATTTGACAACTGCCAGGCTTTTGGATTGCTCTTTCTTATATAACCTTTGTAGGATTATTTTGGTTGCAGTTTAGCTACTAAAATGAGAATAAAGGGTAAATTAGGACATTTGGTCACTTCTCTTCTTTGAGTAGCTGAATTTGATTATTGTCGAAGCTCAAGTTACATCCATCCAGGCAGCAACTTTATCACAGAGAGGTACTGACAAAAGGACAGCGATATAACGCATGGTAGAGGAAGACATATAACGGGAACATGCTCAGTGTTGCATATCAGTCAAGAAGCGTTCACAGCACAACAAACATCAGCTGAAATGCAACACTGAGCATGGTCCTGTTATATGTCATCCTCTACAATACATTATATCTCTGCAGTTTGCTTCACAATGCAAAACTATGCTGGCTCTGACCACATGGATTAAAAAAACTAAGAACTTTACATATTCCTTCAGTATACAGTATACAACTCTCTCTGTCCTGGTCACTTTTGCAAAGCTAACTGCTTCAAATACATACACAAGAAAATAGCTGGAATGTGTACCATTAAGGGTGTGTCAGCATTATGAAATCTCACCTTAATAGCTGAGCAAACATAAGAAAAACTATTTCAAACGAACCACTGAAATACAAATAAGGACATGGTATCTTGCATCATTTAGGGCAAAAAAGGGAAGACTTTTGTGATTTAATATCAGACACTTGTTGAGATCCTCAGGAAAGAATATAAAAAAAGAACTGATTGGTTGTATCAATTTCGGTCCGCCTAAGTGTCCTCTGGAAAGAGGACAAAACCGTAGCACATCATTTAAGAGTTTTGTAGGTCACCAATTCTTTCCTTGCAGCGCTTTCAGAAACCAGGATTGTGCAGCTGAGAGAGGACAATGATAAAGTAAATAGGTAGTGAAGTGGTCCACTAGATTTGAGGCATAGGTTCCTGTCTTTACCTATGCCTGTCACAGCAGTTCTTCAGTGGAACAATTCTGCCCTATGAAGTTCCCTGAAGGACCAGAGGTCAGGTCCTGGCATCTCCATCACAGAATATGGGTTGGGGAAACTCTGTAGGCGTCTTAACGGAGTGAAAATGTTTGGGTTTTTTGTACACGTAACCAGGACCTTAAGTGCAGAAGTCTGCATGCCTGGTGCAATGTGTTTTGCATTTAATCCATGTGAAGGTAGAACGGGGTCAGTGTCTGCGTCCAAAACGTTGGAATCAACTCTTGAATATCTTCTCGCTAAAAAGCACCCTTAGTGTAGAGGGCTGGTTCACGAAGATAGGCATACAGAAAGTCCAGTGACGTCAGCCAATCATTGATGCCCAGAAGGACTTAGCTCATGGACAACTGCTTGAGCTTGTCCTGCCGGATGAATACGTTCAAGAGTTGAAAGTGGGGAACGGGTCTCAGTTCGTCTCAAGTACATAAGTTAAACAAATAGACATGTAGGCTATCCGCATTCCAGTTCAAACAGGCAGGACCTTATTCACTGGCCGGTAATACGCTTTAAATGTGGAAAATGCACTTAGTTTAGCCACCAGTGTAAGTAATCAAAAATCAGCAGACCACTAAGACTCCAAATAGAATGGCAGAAAGGCAGTTAGAAGCACCGACATGCATTGAGAAACGACTATACCAGTGATGGAGCTAAAATATTAATGATTGTAAAACTTCAGGTTGAAGAATTGCACTAAGCTTCTAATTTAAAATCAATGCAAGTAAAGCAATCGTGCTTAAGGAATGGCAAAGTGCAGATTTGTCCCCGGTGTAATGTATGTAAGCTACTGATTGCGGTGAGTCGAGCATCTATAGCCAGCACTCTGAGAAGTGCAAACCTAAGGAGGTGCAAATAATGCTTTGCGTGGAAAACATGTTCTCACTGGGTTACCGGACTTCAGAAACAAACTGCCAGATCGACATATCCAAGCCATGCACCTTCCACTGCTTAAAGGTTAAGGAGCTGTGCAAGTGAAAAATTGAGCATTAGTGCAGGAAAAACTTCTCAACTATTCTTCACTGGCAAAAAATTACACTTTAAATGACATAATTGTAAATCGGAGCCAAATGATAACAGGCTCACTAACTGCAATCTCTTTTCTTCCTGTTTATTTGGTATTTACAGTGATACTGAGAACTTTGGGGAATCATTTTGAAGGTAACTGGATTCCTATAACGTCCCACTGCTGTGCTTGATTCTTGGGATTTCAAATTCCTAGTCCGTCCCCCATACTATGGGCAACACTTCCAGCAGAACACCTTTTGTGCTTTATAACAGATTAAAACTGTCTGGTGCAACTTAAAGGTTTAAATAATACCCTTCACAAGGTGTTGCAATGGAACTGAGGCGACGCCACTAGCAGTTGGGGTTAGTATTGTTTGTGACCAATTACTCGTATAATTCACTATAATCTTAATAAAAAGACTAGAAACTAATAATTAAAAGACCCAGTACCGAATTCCAATGATTCTCTTCAACGTAGTCTTTGCAAAGACTTGGAAAAAGAAAGGGAATTATCTCAGACATCTTATTTCTGCTGACAAAGGTTAGAAAAACTCTTTAACCAGATGGCCTACGTAGTGTATAGCACCTTCATATCAAATTTGAGTGTGACCTTTGAACTAAAGGGATCCATTTCTTTTTCAATTGTCTCACTGAATACTTTGACCCAAAACTAAGCCGAGTTCAAATAAATATTCAGCTGACCTAATTTTGGTTGATTCTAATCCTGCTGGTTTGCAGAGTTTGTTACCGGAGTTAGAGGATTATAACACACACAATTCACTAATATAACACAAAAACACAAGGAACGTTGCAGGGGGTAGAACTGAACATATGAAACAAATTAGATTTTAGGGATTGTAAATGACTCAAACTGTCAAATGTTTCAAAGAGAGCTTTTGAAATTGAATTGGCTAAGAACTAACGAAGGCATATAAAATTCTATTGCTCCTTTGGGGGGGGGGGGGGGGGGGGGGCCCAAGTTGTACCTTTCAGGTATTCAAATCAACCAATGATTCAATATAACAATTTGATTTTAATGCATATGGCGGTTTGCACGATATACGTTAAAGTAGGATATACTCAAATGATCTTAGATAGACATTTGACTTCTGAAAGAGTAATCCTCAAGCTTTGACCTCTCTTGAGTTGGTGCATGAAGCTGTTATGAAGTGAGTAGTCGAGTCATCTGTAATCTACCTTCATTGTTAATGGGTGGCAAGTTTATAATCCTGAATCAATGTAAGCTTTATGACGAGATAACATTGTGGATACTATCCTTACCCCAGATACTCAATAATTAAAAGAAATGCTTACGGAGGAGGAGCCAAGATGGCGGACGGACAGGACGTCTGAGCTCCCGGCTCCGCAGCCCGTCTGCTGTTTACACAACATCCTGATCTCTATTCTCGCCTATGACGCGAGCAAATGTATCCACGAACGCGCTGATACTTACCGCGTTCCTCCGATGTCCCCGCCGGCTTTTTTGGTCGAGGATTCGTAGAGTTTGCCGACTTCAGACTCTGCCCACGGACTCTGGCCCGATCACCGCCGCCGGACACCGCTGGTTACGTACGGTGAGACGACCTGGGGCAGGGCCGGCGTCTGGGGGAACGTTACCGGCTGTGGAGGTGGGCAGCTTGGCGAAGCCCCCTTAGCGACGGAGAGGATACTTGTGTGGTTGGGGCCGGGCTGGCGACACTTCCTTTGTTGGGCGGCCAGCGGTCTGAGCGGCATCCATCTTAAAGCGCCAACCACCCGCATTGTCATACAGCCGGGGGCTCTCACACCGCACGAGCCCCGTATTACGAGCAGTATCTCTCTTGGTGGCTCTGACTGCTGTTCCTCCGTGCTATGGAGTCGCCCTCCCCCCTCCGATGTGGGCTAACTGCAGAGATGGTGACGGCGCCGGTCTACCTCGCCGAAAAGGCGGAAGCTCCCATACCCCCGACACTTGCTGCCCTGCCTACTGTCGAGATGGAGGGTGCTCCGGTGGCGCCACTGCACACTGCTGCCAGGCTGAGGCGGGGAACAGACCTGACCTATGGTGACATCCTTCTAGCCCTTATAGACCTAAGGGCGACATGGTGGCGAAACGCTCGAGAGCTGGAGCGGAAGATTGACGAAGCTGTGCCTTCCAGGGGACTACTGCTGCTGTCTGACCCCCCACTGCCTCTCATTCCCTTCGAGGCGGATACAATGTGGTGACAGGAGGATACTGTGGAACGTCCTGTCCCTGGCTACAGTGTCGAGTGTTCTCTTAATGACGAAGCTGCAGTTACAAAGTTTCCTTCAACTCTGAACGCTGAGACTCTGCCTCTGCAAGTGTTGCCACGGCTTTTTCAACATTGCTGGAGTGTGTGTCGTTCTGTGGGGAAAAATATGTTTGTCATTTTGGACATGGTGATGGTCGGTGATTGGGAACTCTCGCTTCCTCTTCCTCTGCTTCTTCTATGCCGGGAGCGGCCATCTTGCTCCTTTGTTCTGCCTGCAGTGCACTCCCAGCGGTGGCCATGGGCTGATGTTGCCCCCCTCGATGATCTTGCCTGATCGCCTGGCCATGACCCGGACTAGAATACTTGTCGATGTATTTGGTGTGTTGCATACGTGTAATTCACTATTGTAGATTGCAATTGCTAATACTTGCAATGGTTTTCCTTGTTTTGGGTCACATATGATGTATCTGATTTTTGTCCCTCCCTAACGTGGTGGGTGTACGTGCGGACTGGGGGCCTGGGGGTCACTATTGTTGTTGGTGGTCACGAACTTTGTTTTTGCTCGGCTGGGGGGGAATCGGGTTGGAACATCACTTTGATTTAAGTTGGGGCGATACGTGGGATATCCCTCCTAATTAGTGGCAATGACTTCTGTATTCGCTCTGTTTTGGTCGACGGGTTGTAGGTCTTGGGCGGGTAGTGGGAACCGGGACTCGGAAATTATGGCCCTCCTCCGGGGTTAGGTGTTTCGCGGGGGTTTTAGATTAGATTTCTCTTTTCTTGGTCCCTATATCTAAGGTGATGTTATATCTTTCTTTCTTCCTTTTCTTATTCTTATTCTATATTTCGGGTTTATGGGGCGACAGATGCGCTGCAGGGGGGGGGGGGGGGGGGGGGGGGTAGGCCGTAGCCTTCGCATGCGTGTAGGGTGGGGGTTGGGGGATGGGTTTTTGTTTCCTTTCTGTTTCTATGGTGCCTTGTTTTTTCTCTTTAATTTATCCCTTCTTTCTTCTCTCTTGGGTCCGTGTCGATGTTGTGGCGGGCGGGTGGCGGTGGACAACTGTTAGGACCTCGGGTCTCATATCCTTGCTGCATACTTTCTTGCTGCCAGGCCGCCTGGGTGTTTCGCCATTTAAATTGTTGGGCCGTGTGTGCCTATGTCGCTATTACTATATTAAGTCCACATGGACCCTGTTCTTGCTTTTAGCTTATTTTTCACTTTTATATTGAAACGAAATAGTTGGACTTTACTAGCTGCTATGAAACTTTAAAAATTAACCTCCATTGATCCTGAGGCGCGTAAGCACACGATCTACAGTGTAACTGCTGACTGCTTGCTAATTGTTATTGTTGTGCTGCTGCGCCACCGTATTGCATGCACCTGTGCTTAACAGTATTTGTGGCCGGCCTGAGGGTTGTGGGCCACTATTTGTACTTTTCTGGATGCACTAATAAAGGTTTTCAAAAATTAAAAAAAAAAGAAATGCTTACTATGTTCAACCATGAAGATGAATATGAAAATATGGCACATTTCACATTATGCTGGTGAATTTTAAATGGAGTTGGGGTACTGCTCAGAAAACTATAATATATGTGTTGCTCCTTAATCCAATATAAGCCCCAGCATTTCACAACAATTTTTATAAAGCTGGCGCTGGTTCAAATATGTTTACATTTTAGCCAGAGTGCATTAATAAGTTGAATTTTACAAATAAACATTCATGTCACCTATACAGGTTCCCCCCAAAAAATGTTTTAATTTTTAATGGAATTTTCTTGAAATGCAAGGTTTAAGTTAAGGTTGCAATCTGAAATGAATGTCTAATTCATACATCAGCTGGATAGTACAAGATACTATAAGATACTTTATATTTTTGGCCGATGGATTGGTCTATAGTCGTACATGCTGGTGTAACAAACTTTTTCAAACAGTGGTTTGAATTATTCAAGAGATACCGTGAAATAACTGGAGATTTTTTGTGTATGTAAAGAATTCTGGAAGTTAACCTAACTGCTGAATACATTAACCGAAAGGAGATGCTAAGCACTTCATTAAACGTATAAATAAATTAATCACAATAGAAATTTAGTGTGTGGAAGATGCCCAACAGCAATGGTGAATGTTAATAGGTGCCCTTACTCATGAGAACCATTTAATTTGACCCTAGTGGATCTGCCATCCTACCTGCCCACATCAATATACAGACTGATAAATCGTTATCAATGGTTAGAAATCATGGTTGCACATTTATCAGGAAGTTAGAACATTGCATTTAGAAACATCTGTCCTCCTTTGTCTTATATGGACTAGAACTCTTAAACAGACGTACTTCAGTCATTGAAAAACTCAAATGTTTTTCCTGGATCTGAAAGGGGAAAGCATTTTCTCTTTAAAATAGGTTTACTTACATGAAAGAACTGAACAGTGCATGCTTCTGAAAGCCAAGAGACCAACAATGGCATAAATTGTAGGCTTGGGCAGTAAATTCCGTTTGCGGAATTTGGGTAATTTCACGTTCCGTGGAGAACACGAAATTACCAAAAATTCTGCAATCCGCAGCTTTGCAGAATTTTTTGCTTGCTCGCGCTTTCAAAATGCGTGTTTGCGAGGTATTTCTCCCCGAGCACGAAACCGCATTCACGAACAGGAAAAAAGCATTGCGAACGGGCGGAACAAGCAATTCCGCGTTTGCGGAACTTTTGCTTGCTCGCTGAGATTTTTTACCGTTTCGCAGAGCTTTGCGTAGCGCGACTACGCAAATTCCGCCCACTAATAATAAACTGATGTCTACAAGTCACTTCAAATGCTGGATCCTGATCCAAATCTAACAGCAGAATATGTTTGGAAAATCACTTAGATGTTGAAGGCATGGACAATTATTTGAAAAATCCTGTTGACCCATTGGAGGGTCTCTCCCAGGACCTCAATGTATAACCGACACTTCATAAAATACTGAAGAATAACCAATAGATTCCTAAAGAAAGTACAAAGCTGGTGTGTGAGACAGATAATTTGGAATATGGGAACGGCCTGGTAATTTCAGGTGTACATACCAAGACATTTAGGGCCAGACTTGATTTCTGCAATATTGTATAAGAAGGAACTGCAAAGAGGCTTAGATTGCAAAAGTCCAAGGTGCTGTAGTTCTTTGGCCATTGGCCTAAAAAAAACTGCACCATGTCTTGTAAACTCAGGGCCTCTGAGATACCTGGCATAAAGAGGAGACAAGCTGTTCTTAGTTTGTAGTCTATGACTGTACAGTAGAAAAGCCAAGTGTCTTCAGCAACCAGCTTAAAAGTACAGCACACCAAAGCATCCTCTAGTTTGAACTGCTGTATCACAACGTTTCTTAGTGTTTTATCCAGTTGCCAGAGGCAATTTGGCATGGGGGATCATTTAATCTCGAACTGCATCAGTATAGATAACTTTGGGAGGAAGGTCTGAATAACCTCTAGGACGAAGTTTTTGGGAGATTTGTGGCCTCTTTTCATAGACACATTCTAAAATCTAAAGCTCTCATTTTTGCAAGTATTTCTGCTTGTGAATATTTTAATACTAAAAGGCGGACTGGCAGTGCATTGGAAAGTTCGTGCCTGCATTGGGACATGCACATCTGTTGTGACATGAGACAGGGTTATGCCTGTAGTAAAAACTTGATTGCTCTGCAGCGCAGCAAGTGACAGTATACCATATCCATAATTCAGCCTCAAACGTAGATTTTTTAACAAAACCTGTAGTGGCCTGCACAACTGACTGAGATACTTTATTATTCAACACAAATCATATATCCATGCTACTGCATGGTGTTGCTATTGTCCCCAGTGACCAATATACTCCAAGTAAGATTGTCAGCATTATGTGTAATGTAGTGCTAACATTGCTGGAAAGCAATGGAGCACTGCACAAATATAGGCAAAGGGCCAATTAAGGATCTTTCAGATGGAACAAGTTCTCATCTACATTTACTCAATGGCCAGAAAGAACATAATGGTCTTTGTAGAAGGTGCACAAGGTGCTTCTTGAGAACATACTTTGAAGGAGTGAATCTGATCTCTAGTGAGATATTGGCCCATAATCGCAGTGCATAACATGAGGGCTTTTTATCTGGTATTTTAGAACATTTTGATTTCAGGAAATCAACCCGAATCAAGAATGACCAATAAAGGAACAAAAAAAAGGAATGCGAGGCCAGGAGAGCTGTGGGAAGAATGAGCTACACAAATAATGCTTCTTCGAGATCTTTTTGTCTCTACCACGTTGATTTCTGGAGTTTCCTGACCCACACAAGGGTTCTAGGTCCTTCAGCAGTGGACAGCTGGACAACTCTGAGACACTTGGACTCCGATCACTGGAGAAGGGGCAGAGAGCAGTGTTTTTTCGGGTATGCCCAGTAGTTCCAAGATGATAGCAATGCTTCTCTGCTGGCATTAATCAGAGACACAGTAGAAACTGCTGAAACTACAAGTGCAGGAAAGAGTTGGTGAGGTGTGTGCTAAATTTGCGCAAATTTGAGCTAAAGTATACACCAGCTATGGCTCTGGGGAACACCCACCCAACCCCTCACCCAGATGAGGTGTTATCTCCCTTATGCCCCTGTTGTCAACGTCGAAGCTTTTGGGGCACTAGTAGTCAAGTACACCCTCTGATAACACAGCACAATTAACAGCTGCGTCTCCATGGAGTGTAATCAGCTACAGCACTCTACAATATTTGTGCCGTAAGACACAGAAACCTGGAAATCACACAGGACCCCACCTCTTTGACACAGCCTGAGCATGTGAAAAAAGAGCAGTGTCACCAAGAAAAGGAGGCATCTGGTTCACAATATACCACCCATGGGGTAATGGCAGCCTGCGTAGAGTTGAAAGGATGCACATCACATAGAATGACTGAGTCAACAGTGACCCGGAACAAAGTGACTGGAAACAGGCTGGATGCCTTGTCAGTGAAAACTGTAGGGGGGTGGGTCTGCACTTCAGGCAGTGGGGAAAAATAAGAGGTATTGGAGCCCTTTGAAGCCCAATAACAAGAGGTAAATGATTCTGCAGCCAACTTTAGGAGTGCCTCTTACCTTCCCTAATAAATGTGAAGGATAGGCTTAAATGCCTCCAGGACCGTAGGAGGGCAGCCAACATTACGCTTGCAGGTTGGCAAGGATCTGATATCAACACATGCTTGCGGGGATCTATTGTAGCCTTTATAAGGAGATAGATGATTATGGTTGGTGGCCACCAGCCCAGATATTTTAAGGCGGCAGTGCAGCTACCTATGAGAAGCAAATGCCAGCAAATTACCAGCAATAGCCCTCCAATGCTACCAGGTCGCGACTTGCTTTTCCACCCATAATTCTGCCTCTGGACATAATGGCACTAGAGTATATTAGGCGCCCACTGGCATGCTGCCATTAGTTCATGTGTTTTTTCTGCAACCCACTGATGCATGTAGAACGGAACTAAGTGAACAATGACAAAATACAGCTCAAATCATGCTTGCATACTTCGGGATCTTATCATGGCACTGACTCTTCAAGAGAAGACAGAGGGTGTTGAGTAATCAGCAGGAAGATGACTTATTCACCAAAAATATCAGCATCAAAGGTAACATTGTTCTAATGGACAAATCTTTCCACAGATTTCTCACATAAACAATAAGTCTCACAGCAATATCTCTTTGGGAGGTAGGATCGCCTAGTGCCAGTTAACCAACATAGCTTGGGCAAAGTATCCATCATAGTATGCCTGAGACTTGAGGAAGTAGCAATTGCCATAGTAAGTAATGATAACCATATGGCCAACCTGCAGATGTTAGCAACCGGGAAACATCTGGAAAGAGCCTGTAGCAGTAAAGGCTATGTTAGAATGAGCAAGATTACTCTACAAAAGTTGTTAATGGCACCCAAGTAAATTAAGCCCCAACTGGAACACTGGCATCTTTCCTAACCAAGGCCCTTCTCCTCATTTCCCACAGGCAATCTTTAATTATTCAGACTGTTACCCTTACTGGCCTGACGATGATCCTATTATTTTTTTAATCGGATCGAAACATCGTCGACTAATGTAAACAGTTTGCACATTAATCGAATCTGATAAAAAAGTGTATTTACTGTTTCCTCAAGCTTGTTAGAAATTGTGTTAAACATTCCACACGCTACCTTTTCTTGCCTGATATGTTCCTGTCCTAAAGTGTACTTGTCATGTGTTTATGTAGGATGCAGGATTGTGTCCCACTGTATTGATGTGTTTATACCTTTGGTTTTGAAATTTTTGAATGATTACATTGACTGTCCGGCTGGACACTCTTAATATAGCACTGATTGGAGTCTATATTTATCCTGATGACCATACTGTTCTTTTTAAGGACCATTGTTCTAATACTAAACTGTTACCCAAGGTCCTTATCTACCTTTCGGGATCCCTTGTGTTTTTGAAAATATGTAGAAGGTTTTGGTGGCAGGCTTCTTGGGTACCAAGGTAGTGTGACCTCCTCAGACAGGCAAAAGAACTCTAACTGGTACCACTCAATTGCCTTGCATTCAGCTGTGGCATTTGGGAATTTGGGTGGGCACTTCCCAAGGATAGGCCACAGACCTCTTTCTTTTTGGTCCCTTTGTGCAAAGGGAGTTCCACCTCCAAAATTGAGATTTATGCTAGAAAGCACATCTTGGTGGAAGGAGGGCAGTGCAAGGAATAGGAAAGGTACGGCATAGCCCTTGTGGATTTGCTGGATAATCCATTGATCTGTCATGATTGCTTCCCAACTGGTGGAAAAATGGAAGATCCTCCTCCTCTTCAGAAGATGATGATATGGGAGGAGGTGGGGTGGAAATCAAAAGAGGTTTTGTGGCACCATAACTGGTAGAAGATGCTGGCTACTGCGGTTTATTCCCTCCCTGAGAAGCATCCCTGCCTGAAAGAAGTGATATAGCTATTGCTGGATTGCCTGCACAGACTAAGAAAGTTGCCTTTGCAGATAATACTGCTCCACCTAGCAACAAACTCGAAATTTCCTATTGTGTTGGTGGAATTAAGACACGGGGTAAGATAGGCGCAATACCTAAGCTGAAGTGCTACACGGGGTTGTCAGCCTTCTCTTTGAACAGTCTTTCGCCATCAAACCATATCTCCATAAATGTGGCAGGAGAATCAAGTGGAACACATCCAAGGTTGTCACCGCAGAGTGATAGTTGTTACCACAGATCAAGCAACAGTGTCTGTGAAGTTCGGGCCACAATTAAAGGTCTGTTTGGATGCATGCAAGCAGTCATTGACTAAATCCGAAAATTACTTTTTCATAGTCGGGCAAAAATTGCCAAGTAATGCAAAGGATGGACATAATGACCCAGAAGGCAGGTGGCATTAGCAGTGTTGAGGGGCCAGGGTACCAGACAAAAAGACCTTTTTCGCCAAAGTGTCAAGCTTTTTTAACTTCACCAGGAGGCGCTGTAGGGAAGGTGTTTGGGTTCCGATTCCAAGAGCAGGTTTGTTCAACCAGACTTTCCAGGGATGGGTGAAAGAACGTCTGGCAATATGTCTGGTGACGGCTGGTCCGAAAAATAGTTTTTCCCATGCAGCCTAATACAATTCAAGCAGACTTCACTGGATGGAAGCAACCTCCATTACTGAGGAAAACATTTCCAATATCTCAATCAAAATATTAGCCTTCATCTCACAAAGGGCATGATCAAGCCCAGGGGTTCAGCTTCTAGACATGCACCAGTTATAAATGAGGTGACTAACTCTGAGGCAGGGCCAAAGTGGTAAGGGATGTACCCTTGTGGTGAGGTATCTAGGCCACCCATATTTTGCAATTCCAGATGTAAGCCAGCATTAGTATTAAAATTGGGAAGGTGGTTAACAGCCTCCAACTTGTCATCTTTTGTATGGCCATAATTGTTGTCGATCACTGTGAGGGTTTTAAAGTCAGGGGCCAGAAATCTCCTGCAACCAGGCAAATTTCTGATTTCTAGGCAGATGCTCTGCCAGGGGAACATCATTAAAGTTGACAATACCATTTTTCCTCACAACAAGGGTAATGTATTCAGACTTTTTTACCATCATGAGCAGCATCGGCGTTGGCTCCAAGAGTTGCTTCTTCGTCAGTGAAGATGGAGGAGCCAAATGAGCAAAGGATGGCACCTTGGCAGTATGTAACTTGTTTTAAGGCCCATGGGGGTGCAGTGTTGGGGAATCCACAACATGAGTCACCAAACCAGCAGAAAAGTTCTCTGCTTTGACAGGTGCCCCAAAGGAGCAATTGTCATCTTGAACTAGTTCATCATAGCAAGCCAATAAGGCCCAGAACTCCAGTCTCTTCTATTTCAATGTCAGGAACTTCTCTGAAGCCGAGAAAGAGTTCAGAACTGGAGAATGTCAACAAGATTCTGAATGGATCTGGGAGCGGGACTGTTTCACCAAGGAAGAAGAGGACTTCTCTTTCCTATGGTGCTTGTTTGTGGAAAGGTCTCTTTGGAGATCGTAGCCTGACAGGTGACTTCACTTTGACTGAAAGAGATTATTAAGCATCTCCCTATGGGAGTTAGCCAGAAACAACTTGGCATCCCAGTCCCAGACCGCTTTTGGGTGCATGGAGATAGTAGAATCCCAGAATAAAGTGCTGGACTCGGAGATCCTAGAAACAATATTTAATTGTAATGCTGATCCAAACTGGACATCATCATGTGGTATCTGTGACAAGACTTGAAGATGTAGATTCAGGAGGAGACATTTAACACATTTAACCTAGTTGCTTTCTAATGCTGATGAATTTCATCACTGAAACAGAGAGAGGGCTTCAGACTTGCATTGAACAGGTGTGTAATAAAAGGAAGTACTGCCAGTGGAGGCGCTTGGCACAAAACTTAGGTGTCATCATGCCCGGAGGCGGCGTCATGGCTGTAGTAACTTGGCGCCACCTGGCAGGGCTGGAGGGATATTGCTAGGAAAATGGTTTTCCAGACCAAGTTAAATCCTGGAAGGATAGTTCTTAAGGTGAGGAATCCACAGGAAGATATATCCATCAGAAAAGGTCTTTTCATTTGATTACTCTCATACATAAACCTGTAGCTGAGTTGTTATTGTCATGAATGTGTGTAAATTTATGCCCCAAATCTATAACCTCAAAATCTTTAGAGGACGTTTTGATGCCTTCGCATTGTTAGGAGTGCCTACTGCTAGTTCATTGACATCCGCTGCATTACCTTTAGGGGCATTCAAGAACAGAAATATACACACTTATAATTTTTGGTGAATTTAGAAAGTGGCAAATTTTAGTGCATTGTGTATGTTTTGATTTATAACGAGTGCAAAACCTGTCCCTGCATATTATCGAACACTTTATTCAGGTTTAAATGAAAATTCTATAAAAGATGTTCATGAAAAAAATAATTACAGTAGGAACATCAAAGAATGGAAAAACTTGGGGAGGGGTTGTTCAAATGTCATCCAGTAGCAAAGGAAGTGGGACTACTGCAACACTTGTATGTTTGAGTTTTATTTGTCGTTATGGCTGCGGTAAATAAGCATATGTCGTGTTTTCATTGTCCAGAGAAAGGTTCTACCACAATCTCAAAACACTGGTGGGAAACATACATGCAAAACAGACACTGATTTTCCTATTAGTGTGCTCCATTGTGTGTTGAATACAAGTCCCAATTGGTGAAAAGGTAATACCTTTGTTAGACAACACTTGGGAAACACCAAAACCGGTGTACAAATCATCGTATGAAAACAACTATTATAAATATTGCCACCTAGGTTTTAGCACTAAATCTGAAACACTTGCTATTGACACTTGTATTGAGTCTTTCGCCTTCCACCGACGTAAACAAATATTTTTATAGGAAAAACTAGACAGAAGTCCTATTGAATATCATGCCGTGAGCACAACATATACAAAAGGCATTAAATGTTTTACAGTTATAAAAAGTAAATATACTGCCATCTAAAAGAGTACAGGTTTGCAAAAAGGAATTTTTAAAAAGTAATCCAAAAATACATTTAAAAACACATGTAATGAAAATAAATGTTGGCCTACCAGCTCTGACACAGATTGGACTGATTGTTAGGCGATTGTGCACACGTGCACACAAGCAAAGGGCCAACAAGAAGACGGATACTTGGCTTATCCAATGGCCCATTCTTTGTGATTTGATAGGTAGAAGCGAAATGTGACTGGAACTTGAACAGACCAATGCATAAAGAGGGCTGACCAAAAACCAATATATGTATAAATGTATTAATGTATGTATTTGTATTATGTTTTTTGGAAAACATAAGGCTTTTAACCAAAGGTGACCCCTCCAATAGAGTGGAGGGGCGGCGCCACCCTGCACAAATAAAACGATAATAAAATGGGTTTTAAACATGTTTTATTACTGTTTTATTTTAATCCCCTAGACCCGCCTCCAGGACTCTGACGAGTCCTGGGGGTGAGTCCAGTGGGATGTTAGTGGTAGTGCACTCCCTTCACTGCGCATGAGGTTTGCCCGCCCGTCTTAGGTCGGCCAAACCCTCATGTGCAGTGAATCATTCTCCAGCCCCAGCTGTGTTGCAGGGGATGGAGAGAGCAGGCACAGGCTCCCCATCTGCCTCGGAACGCAAGTTGCCAGCGGGCAGGCCAATCCCGACGCTGCTATCAAGCAGTGTCATAATTGGCCGCAGTGCAGTCTGGAAGCCTGCATCCAGAAGCAGGAAGAGCGCGAGATGATGGTGTTGGTTGGGGCATTCATGTAAGTTTCTTTATTTGAATATTTGTATCCCAGACTCCGCCCCCCTCTCCCCTTCCTTCCAGTCCACCTCACCGCTTTGGCAGGGGACGAGGCGCTACTGCTTTCAACACAATAAAGCGGTCACTAGGACAGACCTAAAAAAATAGTCAAACTCACAAAATGCTGTCTCAAAGATAACACAGGTTTATGAGCCTCTTATCATAAATTTATGTAACCTAATTTGCAAGAAAAGCCATATGCAATTTGCTCATACTCTGCAGTGCTCCTTATCAATAACAATATTACTATCTTGCAACACAAAAAAATACTAACTTTGTGATTCATAATTTTTCCATAGGTCTCCACGAGGGACTCCGCATAGAAGGGTGTTTCGCCGTAGAGCATTTCATACATGCAGACGCCAAGAGACCACCAGTCACACTCCGGCCCATACTTCCCCTTCCCGTCCTCCATGGCTTGCAGGATTTCTGGAGAGATGTAGTCAGGAGTTCCAACAGCCACTGAAGATTGGACCTGTGGAGATTGGAAGTTTAGCATCTTTAGCCAATCAATTTCACTTTGTCACATACAGTTTTGACATTATATTCTCTTTTTTTTTTAAACCATTTAGTTTTGGCAAACGTTTGGCTTCTGTAAAAAAAAGAAAATGTATAACAGGACTTTTTCAAAATAAATGATAAGATTTGTTTGAAAAAGCATTATAATTAATAATGATTCATTGTAATGCTTAACTTATGGGCTTCCGGACTATTTGGTGAGTGAGTTGAACGACTATGGCAAGGATCTAGGTACTAAAAAAAGTGCACAATCAACATTAATATACGCGGTCCGATGAGGCAGTGTCAACCTGCGTCTTAGTGAACAATAACTAGGGATCAGGATTCAAATCTTAACTTGATACAGAGAACTACACCCGATCACCTTTGAATAATCTAAGAATTTATCATTACCAATGTAGAAAAAACTAGTCATGGAATGGGTTTTCATCTGCATGACTCTTCCTCAGGTATAAGCGCCAAAAGAGCACACCAAGCTCCCCAGCAGCGATTCGAGGCAACCATTAAACACATGTAGACAGTGTGGAAGCAATGGCCAGTCACTTGCCAGTAATGCACACATTTTAGCATTTGTACTGTTCCCATTCCAAATCCCAAATACGCAAGCCACTGAAACCACTATCCTAATAAGCAAGTATGTCATCCCCCACAAAGGACTCATTAGCACGGTTGCAGAATAATATTTCTCCATTTACACACAAACGGCAGACAGGGCTAACAGGAAGCGAAATGCTTCCCCACCCTATCCCCTAACAAATTACTTAAAATACTAGGAACCAGCAAGATGTACACAAAAAAATCGTTATGCTATCCGAGAAATTTTAAAAGCAGGATTAATAAGACCACAATTTACCAACCTTAAACTTTAATTTCATAGCCCCCCACCCCCCTTCACGGGGGCATAGCTGCGACAGTTGTCTTATTGATGTCATATATCGCTTTTTTTTTTTGCTTCTTAAGAAAGGTATGCGATATCCCCTGATGTGTTCTGATAGTACTGTATGTTTAATAAGACGAAATACAGTTCAGACGAAAAATATTTAGTACGCGAGTTTGCTCTGGACAACCATAAGTAAAACTGAAACAACAAGTAAAGTAGTAAAGAAAGAGAGAACGAAGTCAAGGTGAGAAAGACAGGGCAAGAGTAAGAGAGGAATTAGGTCAGTTATTGGAAAGAAGAAAATAAGGAAGAGGGGAGTCTGAGAGAGAAAGAGAGTGAGGGCCAGAAAGAAACAACCAGACGTAAGACAGAAGAAACAAGTCAGGTACTGAGAAACTCACCGCCGCAGCCCGGCTTGGACAGGAAGTCAGGCAACCTGTGGTGGGACGGAGGCAGGCCGCAAAAAGACAGGAAGCAGACGGGAGCCTATCCCGCGCTCCTGTGCCCCTGAAGCCAGCCGGAAGTTAGCTTGTGAGCTAGCGGGGCTCCCATGCTCGTGGAGAGCCCTGCCTGTTGCCGAGACTGACCCGCTGCCGAGGGAGAGAGGGACACGCGGAAAGAGCCCGGTGAGTGGGGGGAGGAGGGAGATGTGTGCACGTGTGCGTGTGTCTGTGCGTGTGCGTGTGTCTGTGTGTGCGCGTGTGTCTGTGTGAGCGCGCGTGTGTCTGTGTGTGCGTGTGTCTGTCTCTGTGTGTGTGTGTGTGTGCGCGCACGCGTGTGTCTGTGTGTGTGTGTGGGTGTGTGTGTGTGTGTGTGTGTGTGTGTGTGCGCGCGTCCTGATCCATTGTGACTGTGAACAGAGTGCTGGAATCGGAGCACGTGTTCACACGCGCGATCTGATCCAATTCCGGCATGCTGCGTGTGCCCATCTCTTGTCTCCTGGGACGCAGAGCCGGTGACTATAGGTCTCGTGGCGAGACAGCGCTTCGCACTGTAATCGCCAGGGCAAGCCCTAAAAACGGGCCATTCTCTTGAATTTTTCAACAGATTCCTCCAGTATTTAAACATCCAGGATTCCTCAGATATGTATCCTAAGTTTTGTATCAATGTCACTATACAAAGACTATTGTGGTTGCGTACAAGAATGAGCATTCTTCACATTGCTCTGCAATGGCACACCTGATCACACACTCCTATGCAAGCTGAAAAAACATGGCCCTTGTGCTCGCATAGCAAAGGGTGCAAGGGTGTCAACTTTAATCACACAAACAAAGGAGGGTGGGGGGGGGGGGGGGGGGGGTTAAGTCAACACACGTCCTCCCTAAGCAGTAAGAAAAAACACAACAAAGTTAGGAAGCTGGAATGATTGTGAATTAACAAAACCCTGTGTGGGCTTTTGGAAACTCTGGCAAGAAGGAAGACCCATCTTTTTGGAAGAGAAAGCGTCACCCACAACTTGTGGCATGCTTCATGGTTGCCTATACCTCTCCCACCCTGGTGAGATGGTACCACTAGGGTGGAGTCAGCTCGTCCGATACACTGTTTTATGTGAGGGTACAATACCCAACAATCTGCCAAGAAGATATTAACAGTTGTTAATGGGGGAAAGGACGAGGAATCCCTTGTTCTCAAGTTGCAGATATATTAGGTACCCACCTTAGTGAACCTATTATCAGTGCCAGTTAGAACTCCAGAGGAAAGCCCTCGATCACAGCCTCGTTGGTGGAAGTGGGACCCATGGTCAGAAAGTAAAAATGGGTGAGGTATTGCCATAGGGGCATATGTAGTCGTTTGCAGTCCCCACACAACCTGATGGTATATTTGGTTAACAATTGCAGTATGCTGGGTGCAAGGGAACTGCCTAATCCTGTTTTATCGTGTCATAATGAAAATATTACTCCATTTTTACTAGTCTGCGACTACAGAGGACATCGTCCAAGCCTGACCGGGAAGCTGTTATCCCCCTGGTTAGGGTAAGGAACTGAATCTAATTTTAATTTGCATGTTGGTATGTCACTTTACACGTGTGCTGCTGTGTGGCTTGCAGTGCAGTTTCACTAGTGTTCCATAATAAGAAATAAGGTCTCTGCATGAGGAATACCAACCTTTCTCTATAAATTTTGTGACTTTTCTTTTCTTCCTTTAGGCGCAATTTATCACAAACAAGGTAGGACTCACCTTAGTATAACTGGTTTCACACAGTGATTTTTAATGGTGAATAGGCCAGTCCATTAGGGATCCTTGGGCCTGATGCATGGCCGTTACCGCTTTAGGCAGTTAGTACGGGCAGAAATATGTTGGCATAAGGGGGTATGATTGAGTCATTGTACTTACATTCTGTCTCAGAATTGCTTTTATACGAACATGAGGCTCCCAATAATAAAGGCGATAACCTGGATACCTGGAGGTATTTTTTAGCTTATCTTAATCCCTCACTGTTCAGAAATACATTGTCTAAGAAATCCCTCTCCCCGCACTGGTGGTACCATCCTACCAGGGTGGATAGGTTGCCTATGATGAAGCATGCCACAAGCTGTGGGTGAGGCTTCTCCTTCCAAAATTTGTCTTTTTCGCTAGAGCTTCCGAAAAGCCTAAGTAGGGCATTGTTAATGTACAATTATTGAGGGGTAACAAACCCCCTTCACCACAGTGTATGCACTTTATGTGTTTTCCTACAAGGATGTCAAGCCACTACTAAATCCTCCTTCCTTTACGAAAGTTAGCAGTGTCATATGTCTATATGCGTATTAGTGGTGCTTCTTATCCCATTGTCATCTCTAAATGCTTTTATTTATGTTTTTTTAACCACCAATAGGACTATTTTTCAGTTTATTTTTCTTCTGCACTTGCAGTTGGAAGTAAGAGCCATGAATGCAGGCTTGCCCTAGGAAAACTGGAAAAGATAGGAGACTGGAGGTCGCCTAGGAGGAGAAGGTAGCAACCACCGCCCATGAGAATACCACAAACCTGCCTGAGGTGTGTACCGCCCCTCTAGAGTCACCACTAGCACCATTCGTCGTTCTGAGTCAAGAGCCTCCTCAAATATGGAGCGTGAAACCTGAACCCTCTGGTACGCAAACTCCCTAAGAGAGTATGGTAGGAGAAAACCATTGAGCACTTCAAGAGGTGAGTACGAAATGAGACACCTGAGAGAAGAGACCTAATGGATGAGAAAAGGGGACAGGGGAATGGCGAGGAAATATAAGTGGGCAGTTACTGATTCTAAGTCAAAAGAGTGACAGCTCGGTTAACTCTACCAGACAGTGTGTCTCTCCACCCAAGAGCAACAACTGCCATCAGAGGACGTGCAGCTATAAGCATGCTCCTGAGCTCCCAACACCTTCAGGCAACCTCCTGGTCAGCTGTGTTCTACAGATCAAGTCTTTGGCTACAGCTGCTCTAGGGGACATGTGGCGTCTGCCTGATACTATCTCCTTCCTTGGACCACTTGATGCTGTTGCATCTACAATAATCCAGGTGAATATCACTGCTCTCTACTTTTCTGTAAGCAAGAGTTAGATTGCTGCAGGTTGAAGTTTGAGTAGGTCACCTTAAGGTACTGGATGGGGTGTGACTTGCACTCTGAATGGAGTTGCAGGTGTTAATTCCTGGCAATCTGCTATCTCTCACACAAGGGTGATAATCTGTGGCAACATGCTTGCCCTGTCATAATGATGGTAATTTCCAGATAAAATGCAGACCTTGGCATAATGGTGGTAATTCCTGGCAGCATCCTGGTACTGGCACATCGGTGTTAACCTATGGGAACATGCTGGTCCTGGCTCAATGGTGCTAATTCCTGGCAACAATCCAGCCTTGGAACAATGGTGGTTATTCCTGGTAAAATGTCAGCCTTGGGACAATGGTGGTCATCCCTGGGAACATACTGAACCTGGGACACTGGTGCTTGGTAAACATTGTGCAGACATGTCTAAACTATTTTTTGGATCATCAATAAATTCTCCTGGCTCCAAGGGGTCAGTTGTGTCACCAACCAACATTGCTTTGAGGGTTGCCCTTATTCTGGGTTTTCTTCTGGAGTTAATTGTGCCTATCATAAGTGTAAATTTTAAGTGTCCCAGGACAATTCTACTATTGTCTCAGCTGCTAATTGCATGTGAGTACAGAAAGCAAGGTCCGGGAGGAACAAAGAGCAGCATCTTTACTTCCTTGGTCTCTGGCAAGCTGGTTTTACTAGTGAACAACCAAGCACACCTCTGGCAAATTCTGCTACGACTCCATGTCTTTTTCAAAGGACATGTATTTTCCTCTCCTTTACATCAACCAATCAGGGTATGAAGGGAGAAGAGAAAATGTGAGCCAATCACTAACAGATGCGGTGAACAAGAAAACAGTAGAAATATGGGCTTACTTTCTGACTTAATAGACGATTGCACACTGATATTTTGAGAGTACTAAACCCAAGAGAAAAATATTTTAACTTGACATCCTGTGTGCATGGAACTTGCATACTCGCAGACTATTTTCTAACATCAATGAACTTGCTACCATCTGTATCATCCACTGCCATTCTGAAGGTGGGGTATGAAATAATGTCTGGTTCTTCAGCGCCTAAAGTTAGACATCAGTGGATCACAGAAAAAGTAGGAATTTGTTTCAGATAGTGTGGGTTTTGTGAAATCTGATCAAACAGTGGGCAGATAGTAAAGTCATAGGGGCATATTCGTGAGGACCACATAGATAGGCCATCTGAGGGCTAGGGGGACTTAGCAGGACTTTGAGAGAGTGATCGGAGATGTTACTGTGCAGTACAACACCTCCCCTTCTCCTGAACTGTTTACCTGAATGTCCTCTTTACAACTCAAATAATAAAGGCAATGCACCAATTAACAAGGCAATATTATGGGGTACAAGCAGGCTGACTGTTTGCTACCAACCTCAGGAAGAGAGAACTTGTTGGCAATTCTGATTATATTAGTGACTTTTCTAGTTATTTTCACCCACGTATTTATTTCCAAACAGTCTCTGACTCAAGACTTAGTGGCCTGTTTCTTAGCCAGTAAATCCCTACCTAAATTGACTCAAGCAGCAGGTGCTACTCTGGGAGCCAGCATTTCAGAGGAGGAGATTATTAGGGCCAGAGATGACATGACCACAATTAGGACCTTGGGAGATGATGCGTACCCTACTGGATGTTATAATATCAACAAAGACAAGATTGACCAATGTTTTGCAAGGTCTTTAAATAAGTCGAAAATACGGGACACCTTCTTCATGAATTCAACCAGGCAATTCTCTTTCTTATCTCACAATCTGTTGAAGATCCACTTAAATATGCTAATTATAGGTCAAAATCATTACTAAACGAGAACATTTACGGCTTACCTTACACACAAATAGCAGGTGGGTTTTGGCTCTAGACTGTCGTCAGTGAACGACTAGAGGACATTAATGCACCTAATGTGGAAAGGTAGAAATAACTAGGATGACAAAATTCTCCTATCATTTGATGTCCAAAAGTCTTTTTATTTGTGTTGGTTGGGGATACTGGTAAGCAGGATTAGGACTTGATTTGAGAAGTTAAACAGCTGTATTCGAAACCAATGCCCAGAACAATTGCGGGAGATTCTTCCCGGTGTGGTTCAGATGAAAAGGGGAAACAGATAGGGCTTCCCGCTCTCTCAGTTGTTAGTTCTCCTGGCTCTAGAACCACTGGCAACTAAGATCTGCCAATCAACAGATGTCACACATATGGCCAACAAAAATTCTTCTTATATGCCCATGACATCCTTTTTAACATTATCTTATCCGGAAACTTTAAAGACTACTTTCTACTTCTAATATCTAAATTATCACCATTCTATGGGCCTTATTATGATGTTTGGCGGAAAGCCATCCGACAGGTCGTTGGAGGCTTGCCGCACGACCTCATAGGTTTCTGTCCGACAGCCGTATTATGATACTGGCGGTCGAAGGGAAACCCGCGGGGGAATTACACTCTGCTTCCGACGGGCTCTGAGAGCCCGCTGGAGTGGTGGGAGGAATTGTAATCCAAAAATGACAGCAGAGCGCCTAGCCCCTGGCCTCCTGGCCCGCCACTATAGGGCCTGGGAGGTACCTATGCTGTCCCCCTAAACATCCCTGCCCCGTGTGGCAGGCACCTGGCTGCCACATCGTGCAGGCATGTTTGAAGGCATCCATTTTTCTATTGCAGGTTGTGCTGCACCCCTTTTCCGGAGTCTGCACAATAGAAAAATGGATGTTTCCGACCACCTATACTGCGGTCGCATCTGAATACTGCAGGTGGAACCGCCAACTAATAGTCTGGCAGTTCCATTCCTGCTACAGTGTTGGTCGGTCGCTCCTCCTACCGGCATCGTAATCAGGCCAATTATTGGGTCTAAATGTGAAGCTGTGCCCAGGATGACATTTACTAGTTTGGCCTCACTAAGCTTTTACTTTAAGGTCGTTCCTAAAAACATTAAATATCTAGGCATTTTGCTCAAACCAGAGCCTGTCATGTATCAGCTACCCTACACCTCCACTGCAAATGAAGTCTGCTAAAAATAATTCAAGTGGCCTTGCCTACAGTTATTCCTCTGGGGTAGAGTATAAATAGCAAAAATGAATACAGCATCAACATTTTTTTGCACTAAGATTTATTTATATTTTAGACATGCTCCCCCATGGGTTCATACATCTTATCTGAAAGCTGAACAATAATCAAAACATTGGGAGGAGTGTAATGAAGTCGGTTCCAGAGTCAGGAAAGCAGTTTAAAGGAGATTTATTGTAGAGCATATATAATCAGTCCATAACAGTAAACCTGGGTCGTAACTGTCATCCCACGGAATCCGGAACACAGCAGTGTTCCTGATTCCAGGCATGACACAACAACCCCACACATCCCCCTTCGTAAAGGAAAATTACAGTGACATAAGCAAATGATAAAGAACAAGAACTGGCAAATAATACACAATGTGGATACTGGAAAGAAAAGACTTAAGTATGAATACCTGGAAAACAAATTACATAATACACAAATTGAATCACCTATAAAGATGATAGTCTTTAGACCACATACGAACATGACATTTCCTCTGTGCACGTTGGACAGGCACATTGTCAACAGAAGAACAGGAAGACTTATTTTCAGGGAAACTGTGAAGGGTTGTAGAACCAGAGAATTTCCTCCAATTACTTGCACCATTGGAAGACCTCAAGCCGGATGGAACTCTAGACTCTGGTGACACATCCTTGGGCCACAACCACCTAGGAACCTTAACCACCCTAGACAAGTTCCACACGTTACCGTCTGAAAGTTCAACAACTTGTCTTCCAACACGCGTGACCATCAAAGGACTGGAATACCGTGACTCACCAGACTTGACATTTCTACACTTCTTGACACGGACCCAATCATTGACACAGAACTGGGAAGAACCACTACATGGAGCACGATCAACCCCAACAGCCCTACTGGTACCAAGCATTCTCACCCAAGGTTGAGTCAAGTTGGAGCCACTCCTCCTCCCTCTCATCTTCTCAAAAGGAGACAGGTCACCCATACTCCTGGGTGTGTTTCTGTAACACCACAGAACTTCACTAATGGTTTGTTTACAATTTCTTCCATTCTGCAAGGCAAGTTGAAGACCTTCCTTAAACACCCTGATCCACCTCTCAACGATGCCATTACTTTTGGGATAATACACTGACACACGTTTATGTTTGATACCATGACGCTCCAAAAACTCTCTCATCTCCAGGGATACAAATTGCACACCATTGTCAGTTGTAATAGATTCTGGAAAACTTTCCCTTTCAAACACTTCATTCAAAAACTTGATCACTACACTAGATGTTATGCTAGAAACCATCTTTACCTCAGGCCATTGAGACAACTGGTCTATCAAAATTATAGCGTACATCACACTCTTGTTAAATGACAAAGGACCAGCAATATCCAATGATACACTTTCCCAAACCCGTGAAGGTCTGGATATGGGAAACCGTTCACACGGAATATGCTTTTGAGACTTATCACTCAAACAGCAATCCAAACAGTCTCTGACATGCCGTTCTATGCACTTATCCATTGCTGGCCACCAAAATTCACTTCTAATCCTTCTTTTCATGGATGTCATTCCAGGATGTCCTTCGTGAAGCCATTTCTAAAATCTTAGGTTGTAATTCACGAGGGACCACTAATTGCAGACCTCTAAACAAAACTCCTTCGACAACCGACAATTCCTGAGCGACATGAAAGAAAGGAAGAAACTCATCAGACAACAACTCTTTGCGTGGCCACTGGGTTTTTACAAAATTACAAATATCACCAAGAACAGAATCACTACCGCACGCCAATTTCCATGCATCCTCATCAATGCAACCTTTGGAGATTTCACAAATTGACACAACATTATCATCATCCTTATCTTCTTCAACAACATTGTCATCAGGAATGGGCAATCTAGACAAACAGTCAGCTAACACATTCCTAATACCAGGGATATATTCTACTTTAAAATGAAAATCCTGAAGCTTGTATTGCCATCTGGCAATCCTTGAAGTCGCTTTTCCACAACCTTTGGTAGTAAATAAATTCACTAAAGGGCGATGGTCAGACCAAAGCTTAAAAACAGTGCCGTACACATACTTGCGGAAATATTCTATGCCCCACCAGCAAGCAAGAGCTTCATTTTCTAAAGTGGAATATTTGCACTCAGCATCCCTTAAAGGTCTAGATGCGAATCCAATTGTTACCAATTGGCCCTTTTGACGCTGCATTAAAACCACACCAACACCTACATTACTAGCATCAGTGATGATAAATGAACAATGTGCAGTATTAAACGTTGCTAAAGCAGGTGCAGATACGATGTTTTGTTTCAACAACAAGAACTCTTTTTTGCAATTTTCATCCCAAAGAAATGGAACATTTTTTTTCATCAAGTTCCTCATGCTCACAGTCTTATCAGAGAACAGGGGAATCATTTAACAAGAGTGTGATGTACGCTATAATTTTGATAGACCAGTTGTCTCAATGGCCTGAGGTAAAGATGGTTTCTAGCATAACATCTAGTGTAGTGATCAAGTTTTTGAATGAAGTGTTTGAAAGGGAGAGTTTTCCAGAATCTATTACAACTGACAATGGTGTGCAATTTGTATCCCTGGAGATGAGAGAGTTTTTGGAGCGTCATGGTATCAAACATAAACGTGTGTCAGTGTATTATCCCAAAAGTAATGGCATCATTGAGAGGTGGATCAGGGTGTTTAAGGAAGGTCTTCAACTTGCCTTGCAGAATGGAAGAGATTGTAAACAAACCATTAGTGAAGTTCTGTGATGTTACAGAAACACACCCAGGAGTATGGGTGACCTGTCTCCTTTTGAGAAGATGAGAGGGAGGAGGAGTGGCTCCAACTTGACTCAACCTTGGGTGAGAATGCTTGGTACCAGTAGGGCTGTTGAGGTTGATCGTGCTCCATGTAGTGGTTCTTCCCAGTTCTGTGTCAATGATTGGGTCTGTGTCAAGAAGTGTAGAAATGTCAAGTCTGGTGAATCACGGTATTCCAGTCCTTTGATGGTCACGCGTGTTGGAAGACAAGTTGTTGAACTTTCAGACGGTAACGTGTGGAACTTGTCTAGGGTGGTTAAGGTTCCTAGGTGGTTGTGGCCCAAGGATGTGTCACCAGAGTCTAGAGTTCCATCCGGCTTGAGGTCTTCCAATGGTGCAAGTAATTGGAGGAAATTCTCTGGTTCTAGCTTCGCGCGTAACCAAGATGGCCGCGTGAGCAGAGGGCTCCTGAGACCCTCGTAACCTCCCGCATATATCTTGTTGTTTATCCTGTCTCCTATTGATGTCTTTGAGAAGACGAACCACTGGAGAGGCAATAACTGCAATCAGAATCCAGATCGGACCCCGGGAACCAGAGTTATGGCGCTTGGAAGATTGCGGCCTACACCTCAGTGATGCCCGGCTGTGGAGTTGGCATGGTGCCCGAGGTGCAGTTGAACAACATCGGCCTGAGGTGGCGGGGACGACCAGTCTGGTTCATTTTCACTTTTGGTTTTGCCTACTAGAGAGATCCGTGACTGGGAGCGCCTCCCTCTCACCGAGGGCAACTGTTTGGTTTGGCACTCGAGTGCGTATATTCCATTGAATGACTTGTTCTGGAAAGGCGCCTGAGCTGTGTTCTCCGGCTGACTCTGGACTTCCGATCGAGGGGCCTTTCAGGCCTCCATCTTCAACTCAGTGTGACTGTTCCAAGTCGACCGACATCGATTGCTGCTGGGCATAGCTTACCACTCTTCAGCTGCCTTGTTCGCGCTTTGTCCCCCTACCACCGTTTGGGACCATACCTACTACTTCCCGCAATGGCGGGGAAACCGGAGGGGGACAAACAGAAGTCTAAGACCACTCGGCGGGGTGGCTATACCCAAACCAACATCATGGATCGCTATGCCCAGGCTAAGGGGTCGCCCAGTGGACCGAGTAGGTCGCTGGAGGAAACAAGAGATCCACTAACTTCAGCAGCCGAGCCGACCCTACAAGATGTTATGGCCGCTATCGATGGGATCAGATCGTCCCTTGGAAAACAAATGGAGACTCTCGCCCACAAACTCGATACGGAGCCAATTGATGTGAACCTGATCCGCACGGACCTAACAAAAACCAATGAAAAAGTTAAATCGTTAGACATTAAGACTTCCAGTCTGACAGACGACGTTGTTGAGCTACAGATGGAGGTTCGCAACTTAAGGGCCTCCAATGACCTTTCTACGCGTCGTCTGGAGGATTTTGAAGGAAGGGCTAGGCGGAACAATGTCCGTATCATTGGAGTTCCGAAGAAGGCGTGGATCTGGCAGCTGACCTCTTTGTTGAGAACCTCATCGTTAGCCACCTCGCACCTAAGGGACTGAGTAAATTTTTTACTGTGGAACGGGCTCACAGGGTTCCAGGTGGTAAACCTAAGGTGGGAGGCCCACCGCGGCCTATGATAGCACGGATTTTTAACTTCCGTGATAGAGACGTTATCCTGCAGGCCTCGCGGGCAGGTGGTCCCTTAAAGTTTAAGAATTCTACCATTAGCTTTTATCCGGACTTTACCCAATCGGTCCAGAAACAGACTTGGTTTTCTTGGGGTTAAAAAGAGACTCTGTGAAATGGGCCTCAAGTACGCCATGCTTTTTCCGGCCAAGTTACGAATTGAACACGCAGAGCGGACCTATTTTTTCGATAGACAGGAAGTGGTGACCGACTGGCTGGATACTCTACCGACCCATCGTCCACAGGATGAACAGGCTGGCGGTGCAGAGGGCGGATCGATGGAACAGGAATAAGCGCCTTCTTTGTCTGGTTCCTGGGGTCTTTAAGAGGCTTCGAACTGTGGTGCACTAATTATGACGTATGTCTCGGTGTGACATTTGGGGGGGTTGCGGGGGTATTGGCGGGTCCTTTTCCTCCTCTGCTTGACTTTCTGTAGCTTAGTTTCGATGTGGGGGCGACAGGCACACTGCAAGTTGGGGTGGCTTTCTAGTCTTACGCAGGGGTGCAGGGTGGTGGGGTTTGTAACGGGTTGTTGGTGGGGGGAAGGGGGGTTTTGTTAGTATTCAAGTTAATTTTTTTGCAGGGCACAGTATTGCAAGACTTTCTGATTACAGTGCTGGTTTCTTCTCGGGGTTGGATCTTCTTTCTCTTACGGGATGGGGGGTAGGGGGTTGAAGCTTATGAGCTGGAATGTGAATGGGTAGGGGGATAGGATAAAACGTGGAGTAGTGCTGCAACTATTAAAACGTCACTCCCCGGATGTGTCCTCCTTCAGGAGACTCACTTGATAGGGAATACATGTTATGCCAAGAATAGGAAGGGGTATCGCTTGGTTGCCCCTGCAGGGTTCTCCTCTGGTTCCCGAGGGGTGGGTATCCTTATTAAGAACTCTCTCCCGCTGGAAGTTGATGAAAAGGTCCTTGATGATAGGGGGTGCTATGTCGCTCTTACAGGTCGTGGGAGGGCAGGACCCTCTCCCTGGTCTCCGTCTATGTCCCCCCTGGCCTGCAGTCAACTACCTTTGCAGGCTTGGGACGGGTTATCCTCGCTCCCCCCGAGGGGTTATTGCTGCTGGGTGGTGATTTCAATGCGGTGGTATCTGGTGTTTCTGATAGACACCCACCTAGAGACCTCAAGGGGGCACAGCAAGGCTTCATGACTTCATTGACACTCTAGGCCTGGTGGATTGCTGGAGACTGTTGCACCCCGTTCAGCGGCAATACACGTTCCATTCTGGCGCTCATGGTAGCCTCTCGAGGATCGATTACGTTTTGGTACCAGCTGCACAGGAGCCCTCTGTCACTGAGGTTAAACAATTGGCTCGGGGAATCTCGGATCGCTCTCCTTTATGGCTTCAGATTGAATTGTCTTCGGGGGCCGAGGGGCGGGTAGCCCCGATCAACCCTTGGTATCTCCGACATCCCAAAACTCGTATTGATTTGATATGGTCACTTGACCAATATTTTCTAGAGAATGAGGGCTCTGTTTCGTCTGCAGTGTCGCTTTGGGAGGCTTTTAAAACAGTCCTTAGGGGCCAAGCCCTGTCGCTGATTGCGGGCGTTAAGAAACGGAGAGATGAGGATGTAGTGAAGGTCGAGACTGAGATAGCAGACCTGGAGCTAGACCTAGAGCAGGAAATTACCCGCGCTAAGATGCATGTATTGCGATTAAAGCAGTTGGAATACAGGGCGTTGGTTACAGACCAACGCCCTGTATTCCAGGAGGGCCAGGAGTCGAGAGCAACAGGGACGTCTGTATGATGTGGGAGATAAAGCTGGTAAACTGATAACATGGTTGGATAGGAGGGACCGAGCTAGTCGTGTGGTGCCTGACATTGAGATGGCGAGTGGTGCTCGGGTCACTGACCCTGTGGCGAATGTTGAGTGCTTTACGGATCATTTTCAGACCGTGTACTCCTCCGTGTCGGACAGGCCGGAGGAGAAATCCCAGTTGTTGTTGCGGGATATTGCTCTGCCGAGTCTTTCAGATGCAGATAGAGAGCAAATGGATAGTGCAATAACTGCTGGTGAGGTAGCTCTTGCGATCCGCTCCCTGCAGTCTGGTAAGGCCATGGGTCCTAACGGTCTGCTGATAGAGTTATACAAGTTGCGGCCTAACAAGATAGCTCCCTATTTGAGAGATATGTTTCTAGAGTCTCGTGAGTGTGGTTCTCTCCCCCGTGACCAGCGACTCGTGACGATTGTTGTTATACATAAGGAGGGGAAACCAAGGGATAAGTGTGCGTCGTACCGACCGATATCTCTTTTGAATGCCGAGCCTAGGATTCTTGCAAAAGTATTGGCTAATCGATTGATCACTGTTATTAGCGATCTGATCCATCCAGTTTTATTCCCCATAGAAACACTGCGCTGAATCTTAGGCGTCTGCATGGAGTTCTCGCGAGGGCAGCGACACTACGTGAGCCGGCCATTTTGGCGCCGTTGGATGCCACGATGGCTTTTGATACTGTGGAGTGGCCATATCTGTGGGCTGTGTTGTCTAAATTTGGGTTTTGTCCCGGTTTTATTAGCTGGGTGCGGCTCCTTTACGAGGAACCCCTTGCGCAAATTGTGGTGAATGGTCGCGTCTCAGTTCTCGGTACTCGTCAGGGTGTCCCCTATCACCGCTCCTGTTTGCCCAAACCCTTGAGCCCTCGATGAGGGGTATTCAGTGGTCCTCTGATTATGAAGATCGCATCTCGCTCTACGCGGATGACATTTTGCTATATCTGACCTCGACTAGGAAATCGTTGATAGCTTTATGCGATGTTCTGACCTCTTTTAGTAGAAACTCGGGCTTGAAAATTAATTGGACAAAATCCTATTTGTACGTTCTTTCTGGCGACGTCCCCCTCCTTCCGCGTAACTGCCCATCCAGGTGACACAGATGGGATTTAAATATCTCGGTATTTGGGTCTCTATGGACCCTGTAACTCGGTATGAGCAGAATCTACTCCCGCTTCTGACTAGATTGAAGCAGGACGTCGCGGGTTGGCGTAAGCTTCCGCTTTCGCCGCTTGGACGCGCGGCCCTCTTTAAGATGATGTCTCTGCCTCGTTTTCTTTATGCACTCTTGATATAGTCCCTGTCAGTTATTTTCGTACAGTTGAAGGTCTTCAAAGGAAACTGATATGGGACGGTAGCCCTCGCATTGCGCTTGCTAAACTAACGCTTCCGTGGTACGACGGGAGTATTGCTCTCCCTGACATCAAACGATATTATTGGGCCTCTCAATTGGGGGCCATTAATCATGGTATGTATGGTCCTGAATTGACCCCTTTTACTATGGATAGATGGCTGCTGCCCGGGGGTAACTACTATAGGGGGCTGTACTCAAAATCAGTGGTCAAGTCTTTGTCGGGGCCTACGAAGACGGCAGTTCGTATATGGCAAGATGCAACTAGTTCGATGGGATGGAAGGACCGCTTAACTTTAGCGACCCCACTTTTCGACTCTGATAGACTTTGTAAACTGTGGAAGACTAAGAGGTTTGATAAGAGGGACCTTATTGGTATTAGCAAGGTGGGAGACCTCTGGGTTAAGGGACAAGTGAAATCGTTTGAGACTTTAAGGACGGAGTTTGAATTAGAGAACTCAGAGTACTTCCGCTATGTCCAGGTTCGCCATGCCTTGATGTCAGTCTTTCCAGTGGGGGAGGTATTCCCGGAGTCGTCCCCGCTCGAAGATAGATTGTTGGACGGTCATGTTCCCGACAGTACTATTTCCCTTGTCTATAAAAAGGTGATCAATGATAGGTCGGATCTCCTGCTGCCCTTACGTGATCTCTGGGTCCGAATTGGATGACGAGGACTGGAAATCGACGATCTCCTCTCCCAAGGAGGTCGCGATTCCAGCGAGACTTCGACTAGTCCAGCTTAAGATCCTTCACATATACGTCACGGGCCCCCATAGAACATGCAGTCATTTGCATAGGTTAGAACCCGTATTGTATTAAAAAACAGCAATCAATTAGTGAGGTTGGCAGAGAGCTAGGACAGTCACAATGGGGTACTCTTGGGGGCGACAAACTGAGCAACTTTCTAGAACTGTCCCGTTAACATGGCTTGAACCACTCAGAGTGGTATAAATAACCCCATATCTCACAGTGTATGATATCAAGATTAGGATCACCTTGTAATCTTCTCCAATTCTCATTTGCCTCTAGGTAAATAGGGCGGGGTGAGTTCAGAGGCGCTGGTTCTGGTTTATATAGTAATTACCCCAATTTGTATACCTCGTTTGCCATAGCCTTAGGTTCCTTTTTTTTTTTTTTTTTATTTTATTTAAAATGTTTTACAGCATTTGTTCCCCTAAATCCTCCCCCCCCCCCCCTGCACAGGACATGACGAAAGCAAAAAAAATGCAATCAAGTTTCGATTTTCTAGGACATTTCTGCATCTCAGGTTACAATATTTCAACCTAGCAAATTATAATAGGTAACCAAGAGCATCAATCAAAACAGCTGGAAAAGAAAAAACGTGGAAAGAGGATCAAATAATAAACATAACCCCATGAATGCAGCGTAGTTAATATTCCTGATTTACATTGCACGCCCGCCTGAAAACCCTATAGAAGTTCTGTGTTTCCTGCCACCCTATTCTTCCAGTCTGTTATTGGTTTCCAAATCTGAAGACCAAGGGATCTGCCCTTCTTCCCTTTTCTAGCATATAGCGCTTTTTCCATGTTGTATATATACAAAAGCCTGGCCAACCATTGCTGCATAGTGGGGGCGAGCTTATCTCGCCATGCCGAAGCTATACATAGACGAAATACGGCCATAGCTACAAACAGAAAGTTCTCCAGCTGTGGTTGCTCTCCAGTACCATCCAATCCCATTATTATTACTTCGGGTGTCATCGTTAACTTACAATTCAGAGATCTATCTAAAAACCCTTCAGTTTGTTTTATCAGGGGAGCCAGGTTGGGGCATTCGCAAAACATGTGCACTATGTCTCCCTCCTGGCTATCGCATCTTGGACATGTTATCCCTTGTGTACCCCCCCACTGTGCAATTCTGGCTGGAGTATAGTATAACTTGTACAAGGTCTTATAGTGCTGGGCTTGCAATGAAGAAGAGCGGAGAACCTCATGTCCCATCTGTAATGACTTTTCAAAGATCCCCTCCGTAATCCCTAACGCATCCATCCATTTTGCTTCAAATTTACCCAAGTCGTCTCCCCTATGTGCTATAAGTTCGGCATAAAGTCTTTTTATCGTGCAGCCATGCCCCCCTTCTATTAATTGTAGTATTATATTATCTATATAGCCTTAGGTTCCAATGGCATGAAAAACTATTGATTCAATTCATCAAAGACTTGTCCGATCACCTGACTTTTGATGATAAAAGGCTTAGAGAGTCTCAATTAAAATACAGCTATGTTAAGACCCTACATGATTTGCACAGGCTCAGAAGTGAAAATCTTAGTCCTTATTTCAGATGAGCTACAATACAATACACCTTCTCTGGTCAAGCGCTGCGCTGACACGCTACAGGTCATGCCTACTGTAAACAATGAGAAGTTCCATCTGGACTCTTGCCTGGGTTGGTTGGACCTGGCACATCAGGAAGGGTAAATGATGGCAGCACAACCCTGCACTGCGGACGCCAATGTAATCATACAAGCCATTGAAGGCACAAATTAAGCTTTAGAGACCAAGATCTGAGAGGTGGGATCGGATATCATGCCGATTCATTAAGACCGGAGACCGGTGGAGACAAGAGTTATGGAAGCGGAAGGCCAGTTCCATGAATTAGAGTACACTGTGAAAATTATGCACATCGCCGGAAAAGGATTACTATGAACAATACACTACTTGTGCAGGTGGATGATGCCAAAGGGTGGCTTGCCACAGTAATGTCCATATTGTGGGGGTTCCGGTGGAGATGGAATCCTCCAAAACTCACCAATTTCTCATGAAGGATTCTTTTTTTTAGTACCGGCAACTGCTTCATAATAGAAAGGGCCACAGAGCCCTAGCACAACATCCACCCCGGGGCTCCCCAAAGGCCTTTTATAGCCTGGATTTTGAATTTTAAAGACAGAGACACCATATTTCGAATTGGCAGCACAAATACATCTCTAACATATAAGTCCTCTGGTGTAATCATCTTTACAGATTTTACCAACCAGGTTCAGAAGCAAAGGTGTGTGTCAGAATATCCTTGTTGGAGACAAGTAGAGAATATTCAATGGATCCATCGCAAAAATGTTAAATACCTCTAACTTAAACATGCTCTACAGTCCTAGATAAATAGTGACAAGACTACCATGGAAGACCCCCCTTGAAGGACAGCTTTCAAATGGGAGGATGACTGAAAGGGCAATCTCGCACACTTATACCACCCTAATGCTCAACACACAGAAAGACAGACAGGGGTTAAAGGAGCAATGTGAACAGGATGATGAGGAACTTGACAATGAAATGTGGGCAGATGCACTCAGATTCCCCAGGGAGATTGCTATCAAAACAGCCTGAAAACAATTGAAAAGATACGAGGGGAATGGATGGAGGCATGGCGAAAGGAGGAGGATTAAAGGATGACCCTTACAAAGCATAAAAGAGGTTGCCATATCTTAAATGCTGAGTTAACAAAAATGGCAGAGGTAAAGTGATCAGGATCGGAGATGTTCAATGTATTATTATCGATCTCATGTGCCTGGTGTGAAAGGCTTTACAGATAGGCTGGAATGTCTGTTTCGTTAAATGTTTGTTTATGGCTAAAAATGGAAATAAAATATTTAATTAAAAACACAATGAGGAGTTCTTTTGTGCCACACTTCTCAGACCAGGTCTCCCTAGTAATGTAACATAACTTAGGAGGGTTTGGTATAGACGCAGAAGTATCAAATAGGAATGTTCGGGTGACATGAAATTATGACAGTCGGGGCTCAAATGTGCAAGGAGAAGGAGCAGATATGGGGACATGCAGTGCACAAAAACTCCTCCTCAGTCAAGAGCAAACCTTCCACCATAGAACACCTCCGACAAAGGGGCATTCTTCGCATCGTAAGCACAGTCCAGAAAGCATTTTACTCTAGATTGGTGTATTAGGGCTTAGCATGACCTTATAAACATATGAAAGTTGCTGAAATACTTTTTCGCTACCCATTGCAAATGACAGCACAGACAATGGGTAACTAACTCTTGGTTCCCCTGAATCTCTACAAGCTTATCCTTTCTGTTCTTCCCTGTTCACACCTATATCACATTCGTACTCCAGGCTTATTGCTCCAAGGAAGAGGTGACACCTGCTGAAACCAACCTCAAGTCCATTATATTCAATTAACTACCCTAGTCCAACCTCTAAAAAGTAGGAAAACAGACCTTTGGTTCTGTAACAAAGCCTCTACAATTCGCCCGTCGCTTTACCTATTGGCCATTTCTTAGATGACACATACCTACTTACTTATATTAAGGTTGCTTCATAGACAACTATTTCAAACATCAGAATAAGACATAGAAAAATAAGTCTTTTGAATGGGTATAAGTGTGTAAATTACCGTTCCATCTTCCATGAGTTTTAGACAGGAACCAAAGTCAGCTAACCGAATGTGACCATTCATGTCCATCAAGATGTTATCTGGTTTGATGTCCCTGTAAATGAAATTAACATACAGTTAAAGTTTCGAAAATGAGAAACACTGATGCTTCTTCAGACAGTTATTTCATGAACTAATAGGAGTACATATGTACGGCAGTGCTGTACAATTGAAAACATCTGTAATAGATCAGCTGGTTTATGTAGCTTTAGTTTTTTTTAAACTGATAGGGTGCCCCAAAAACAAATAGTAGCACTTTTTCAAGCAGCAATACACATCCGCATGCACTTGATGTAAAAATTATTTACAACACTGTAGCAGATAAGATGCATAGGTAGGCTAATACGCACACCTTGTTAAATTCTGGATATATTATAGCCATGTCTTTTGTTTTATAGTGATTATAAAGAAAACACATGTCTCTGCCATGAAGTTCTACAGAATAATTCTACAGGATGGTGGTGATGTATGCCAAAGAAAAGTATTCATGCCACTGAAAGAACAGAGCGCAAAATGGAGGAAGACGTAGAGAGAGAGAGAGAGGAAAAAGAGAAAGAGGTGGACGAAAAGAGAGAGAAAGACAACGGAAATGGAGGGAGAGAAAGGGAGGAAGAGTGTGCATTTTCTGAAAAAAGCACACTTGTTTTCTCCTGTACACTGAGCGGAAATAGGTGCGCTTGTTTATAAAAGTGTGAAAACCCATAAATGTATCAGTAGAGTAAGTGGTGTATTCCACCTGTAACAGAGCAATACTATCATTTTCTCAGCATCTTAGTTTGCTCAGAATCGTCACTTAGAGCCCTCAAATGTTAAAATTCTAAACATATCTGCTTGAATCTATATGAATTAACTTACACTAAGCAACACGACTCATATACATCTTAGCCCGTTCTTGTAACTGTTTCACAAAACGTTAGTTTTTTGTTTGAGACTCCTGACCATGTTTTACAAAATCTTTTTTCTAAAAGCAAGCACCTATCGGAAGTGGGAGATAGGAACCTTTGACTGGTTTCATATAGTTCAGAGATTCACTTTCATTCCTCTTTAAATATCACTCTTTAGGTGTTCAAGGTTTGTATTTGTTTTTTTTCTTTTTTATTTACATATCTTAAGACAATCCAAAAGTATTTTTTCAAGTTGAAATGCCAAAGCCGCACAATGCAGAGCAATGACATACTACCAGTGGCATACTATAATATTTTTTTAAATAAGGGCCAAGACGTTGAAAGACTAATAGGATTCTCAAAGTTTATGTGTGGGGTTTATAAAAGCAGCAAATCTAGGATAAGCTGGGGTGGAGCTGACTTTCGCTCTAAAGGCTGTCTGTCAACAGGTTTCCGCTTTCAGAAGTCTAACTGGAATTCTTCAAGACTGTTTATTTGGAGTAGTTGCACTATTCTAGCAGACAGTAAAGCATCTGATTACAGTGGTCTTGGGGACAGAAAACAAGACTGCCTTTCTCCTGTCACATTCACATACGTGTATATGACAATTGTTATGTTCACAAAGAATATACAAAATTGCAGTAAGGTAGCTATCAGTCAAAATATTTTGTACAAGCAATGTTTCCAAATGACATCAAACAGACAATAAGAGCAAAGCTTGGGTTGTCCATGATTCCACCAAAAATTATTTGGTGGAAAACTCTGCTAAATTGACACCTGCCCACAAACGAATTCATGTTTTGTATCCACTTCCCCTACTCGAATGAGCAGCACAGGAGTAGAGGAGTTTTGTGGGAGCTATGTGCCCCTTAAATTACCTGCTATTCTGCCATGTACCCCACAACTGTTAGGTCAACCCTCTCACACCCATCGGAGCTGGTGTTCAAGCTGAGGTCTCTCAGTGAGGGCTAGATAGAACTAACTACTTTTCCTGTTGCCAAGCATTACATTTTTGGACTTTAGAGTTAGTCGGATATTCCTATCTATGGTCAGTACCTAAAAAGTTCAACATGTACGTCACTAGTCTTAGCAAAGGAAGATAGCCTATTTCACCTAAAAATGACCAATCATGCTATAAAAATATGACAGGTGGACATTACTATTTGTGTAGTGTCCATAACAAATGCAGTTCAGTGGTACTGGAGTTGATAGCTTATTTTAAATGCATGGCAAGATGGAAAATGCAACAACAAAAAAGATCTACTCTGTGTGGGAAAACCACAACTCTAATTTAGGGTACCAGTTTAGAAATCCCTTTCTTCTAGAAAAATAGAATGGTGGCCTGGAAGAATCATTTCTTTATATCTCTTCACTGGTTGCCAAAATCAGCTTTAGCTTAGAAAAAACAAGAATTCACTGGAAAAGAGGACGGTATTTATACTATATATTAGACTAAGCAGATGGTTAATAAATGTTGCAATTCCTTTAAAGAAACAAAAATTCTTGTAACCAGGACTCAGGGAAAAACTCTTGCTTGTGGACTCTAAATAGTTTAGTGAGTCAAGAATAGATGCACATGATATCCAGAAACATTAGAGCTACAGTTGAAAACCTGAAAAATGACTGCATATGTCAAGCTGACAAACAGCATTGGTTGTCTGCACAGGATGAACAACGTTTCCTCCTTCCCTTCGTGGAGGTGGAGCATATGTTTAAACTGATTTACACTCTCAAAATTGAGAGGTGGAAGTTCAACATATGCGTCACTACTCTTAGCAAATAAAGACATCCTATTTCACCTAAAAATGACCAATCATGCCATAAAAATAAGACAGATGGACATCGCTATTTATGCAGTGTCCATAACAAATGCAGTTCAGTGGTACTGGAGTTGATAGCTTATTTTAAATGCATGGTATGATGGAAAATACAACAACAAAAAGATCTACTCTGAGGAGCAGAACCACAACTCCACTTTAGGGTATCAGTTTAGAAATCGCTTTCTTCTAAAATAGAATGGGGGTCTGGAAGATTTCTTTCTTTACAGGTCTTCTTCACTGGTTGCCAAAAGTCGCTTTAGCTTAGAAAAACTAAGAATTCACTGGAAATGAGGTCTGCATTTTTGCTATATGTTAGCCTAAGCAGATGGTTAATAAAGGATGCAATTTCTTTAAAGAAACAGAAATCCTTGTATCCTGGCCCCAGGGAAAAACTCCAGCTTGTGGGCTCTAAACGGTTTAGCGATTCAAGGACAGATGCACATGATATCCAGAAACATTAGAGCTACTGTTGAAAACCTGAAAAATGACTGAATAGGTCAAGGAGACAAACAGCACAGTGTGTCAGCACAGGTTGATCAATGTTTCCCCTTCCCTTCCTGGAGGTGGAGTATATGTTTAGGTTTAAATCTTTTTTATTGATATGGAGTCACACAAAGGAAAGGTGAATAATAAACGAGCCACACAGGGCTTGACCGGTTCAAATTGAAATGCGAAAAGCCATGTGACTTCCAATGTAGAAAAAACACTATCCCCCACCCACCCAAACGAACAGAAAAAGGGGAAATAATGAAGAAACAGAACAGGCGAGGGAAGCCCCTCTTCACCCTCTCGGAGTTCTCTATTTCTACATAGCACAATGTGGGCCTGTGTGTTCTAGGTAGCGCTGAAGTGAGTCAAGCATGGGGGTCTGGAGTAGTGAGGTGCAATAGGCGTAGATATTTGAGGGAATACAGTTCCCTAAATTCTGGGGCTAAAAGAGCTAAAAATGGTTGCCAAAGCTCGCCAAAGGAAGAGCCCTTGCCGGGCAAGGTGAGGGAGATCTTTTCCATGCCCAACACGTGCCAGAGACGTTGAAACCACCCGATGTGTGTGGGGACCTGGGCAGTTTCCCAGTGTATGAGTATGTTCTGTGTATACTCATACACTGGAAAACTGCCCAGTTCCCCACACACACACACACCGGGAAGTATATGTTTAAACTGAGGTACACTCACTAAGGAGAGCAAGCTATTCTTAGAATAGTTCCTCATATGCAAACCTTCTTTAGAACGAAGATTCAAATTGAGAGGTGAAAGTTCAAGCAGTCAGATCTACTTACCTGTTCTTAAAGAGTCTCTAGAGTCGCTTCCTACAAATTTAAGAGCAGTTAAGCCATCAGTGAGTATTCGCTATGCTAGCTCCTGCAGAGTACGTTGCTCTTTTGCTTTACTCATACATGTGCACAAAACCTCTTTGCCTACATACAAAATAGGATTGCTCAGCAACCACACTACATATGTACTAAAAACCTCTAACACCCAATAAACGTTCATTATACATTTAGTGCTGAACCTTGTGTGCAGGGGCGGCTCTAGGTTCATGGCGGCCCTGGGCAGGGAGCGTAGGTAGGGGGCCCCGGAAGAGGGGGTCCTTGCGGGGTGGAACGCTGAGGCCAATGAAGAGGGAGGCTTGGGGGGGGGGGGGGGGGGGGGGGGGGGGAGGGGTTCAGGGTGTTTGGAAGTGGAACAGAGCCAGAGGCCGCCAAATCCCTGCCAAGGGCCGCCACACAAATATGTATCCATCCTCAGAGGATTATTATATTAAGGATATATAGGTGTGGTGGCCCCTGGGGTTTGGTGGCCCTGTGCAGGTGCACAGCTTGCACATGCCTAAGGCCGCCCCTGAATGTGTGCATCTTCCTTCTATGAGGGAGAAGGAAGACGAGTGAAACAAGATTACAGATTTTAAAAAGGTAAAAGAAAACAATCTAGTTAATGAAAAGGAAAAAAGTTAACCGAAAATAAAAAGTAAACAGAAAGAAGGAGAAAATTAAAACAAAGAACGGATGAAGAAAAAAAAGTAAACAAAATAAAATCAACAAGACAGATGGGAGAAAACTAAAGATGAAGTAAAAGTAAACTTTAAAGTTGCTGCAGGAAGAAGTGGGAGAAAGAAAAAGAGTGTTGTGTGGGTATGTTCAACATTTGTCAACTGAGGTTCGCAGTGTTTTTACAGGAATCAAGCAGAGAACACACACCACCTAGTTGGGTTTCAGCGCAAAGTTTTACAATGTACCAGCTCAAATAATATACAGTTAACTAAGAGGTTTTCTGTGCACTAAGCATCATTTAACCACAATCCTGCTTTGCTGCACACGCCATGACCTAGACAGCTAGCGACCCTACCAAATATACATTTCTCAATCTAAGCAACACCATTCATTTTCAAATCAGTCAATGGTTGTTCTATAAACAGCTTCAGAAACACATTAATGGATCTAATCTACCTTCTCAATTACTTCCAGTCCTGACACAGATTATCTACAGAGACATGTAGGACCTGGATTCAGTATTTCAGTAATATATTCTTGGTTACCGCCATCCAGCAAAGGCAACATAAATTACTATTACGACATACCAATGTTTCAAGTGTAGAATATGTTACTATTTAGAAATGTTTTCTTTTTACATCTCTAAACTGAATACTTGAGTTACACACAAAATGTTGATATTATTGATCAACAGATGGTTCTTTCCCAAAGAATAGGTGGCTGGAGCAATGTAATCCCTGCATTGGCCCCAGTATGATTTTCGTGCTTCATGCTCTGATGACAGTAAAGTAAAGACTTTACATTAACCCCTTGCATGCTTTGGCCATCCGAGGTCACGGTGGGCCTGTGCGTCGGACGGCCGGGGGACCATCTGAATCCCGCCGACTATTTAAATCGCCCGCACAGCGCGAAAATGTGCGCAGCATGCAAGGGGTTAACAGACTGGCCCTTTCCCATTACAGATAGTGGATTGATGATGATCACCCATGAACTGGACAAATACCTGGGTGCCATAGAGCTGGGAGCTAGTTCCACCATATCCCTGTGAGCTTGGCAAATTGGACGAGCAGAGTGGATAAGATTGGCTACCAGATACTACCATATTCCTGATGAGCTACACTGGATAAAGGTCTAAAGCAGGGGTCTCCAAACCGGTCCTGGAGGGCCGGATCCATGCCAGATTTTTTGGATATCCCCATTGAGATACATGGAATAATTTTACAAATCTGGCATGGATCCGGCCCTCCAGGACCGGTTTGGAGACCCCTGGTCTAAAGAAAGGGTCAAGCACAGCCCACCCTCTGACTGAAGTGCAAGCAGAACAAAGCACACTTGCACAAGGACAGCATTATGACCACAAAGCACAAACAGGTGAAACGTAGGAGAGAGGTTACTACAGGGTGAGGAAAATGAGGATCAAATTATAAGTAAAGAAAATACTCACTGAGTAAGAGACGAAAAATTAAAAGTAGAATTGACAAAACATTTATGATCTCTAGGAATTGACATTTAGGTTCTGTGTTTTTCAATTCTCGCCATCAGAAAATGAAAACATTCTCAGAAAGATGAGAATAAATTGATTTAATTAAAAAATGAAACCTTTTCGAATAAATGCTAAAGGAAGTAACTAATTAATCCTGCCTCTTTTGAGAATAAGCACCATAATTTTCTCTCTCGCTCATTAGCAGTTATCTATAATGAGAAGTTATTAACCAACCGTCTGCGTGCTGTACTAATACAGTCATCGTGCACTGCTTTTCAATTAATGTTTGAGAAAAAAATCTTTTCTCAAACCAGATAATTATGAGGTTATTTTCTCTCCAAGTTCCTAGAATGTGACTTATCAATCATCAGAAAACATCGACGTCTTTGTCTGAAAAAATCTTTTCTCAAAACAGATAATTATGAGGTTATTTTCTCTCCAAGTTCCCAGAATCTGACTTATCAAACCATCAGAAAAAATAAACGTATTTCTCGAAATGTCCATGAGGAAAAGTAGTAAATGAAATGGTCTAACACAAAATCATTTTACTACGCTCTTCTGAAATGTTATCTGGTTGAGGTCCAATTCACAAATTATTTTGTACACCGGAGTTTCACTTAGATGCATGGAAACTTTGAGCACAGGTTTTATTAAAAGAATCAAGATGTGAAGCATAAATGACACTTGCTACCATTGAAAATCCATAAATTTGGCATATTTTCCACAGTTGCTCGCTTGTGGCAAAGATGTGGATGGTGGTGGCAGGCAGCAAATGAGTAAGTGGAAGGATACTGATAACGTGGTTAAAAGACACAAAAGGGTAACTTTATCAGCACCACTAACAATAGGGCTTCAGGGGACAGCCGACCGACGGGAGGGCTGTCCTCCGGGGATATTGGGGGAATCAGCTACAGTCCAGATGATTGGGTTTGTTTGGCCTACAGCTGGTAAAGAATATAGCTCAAGGGATATATAGTAAGCCATTTTGCAGTTAAGAAGATTTTTAATCGGGAGTATAGGTTGGTGTTGGGGAGGAGCACTTTAGTCAGTGCCTCTGCGTAATTGGCTTCCAGCTTGATGAGTGTCATGTACAGGAACCGCTCTGGCTGCTTGTAGAGGCCGGGAGGGAGCTTGAATTTGCTGGCAGTGAAAAGCCCGGCCACGCAGTTGGCATGGCGGTGAGGGATGCCTCGAGTGGGTTGGCGGCCACCGTTCTGGCATGCTCCCCACCAGGCCCGGTTCTAGCGGGTGGGCCGAGTGGGCCAGGCCCACCCAAACATGGGCCTGGCCCACCCAAACAGGATCCTTAGCCCTCGCACTGAGGGCCTGAAGGCAGGCGTCTTTGGGATCTAAGTGCTTCACCCCTCCCCCGTCGCGTGTGTCAGCCCGGGCCGAGGGCACGCACACACAGACAGTTTTAGAGATGATCGCAGCAACGCCCGAGTACTTCACAAGTCTTTACAAGACCATGTATATGTTAACGAGGCATTGTTTATTTTGTCACCCCTTCATCTCTACATGGCGAAAGGCGACAAACCCTTTCTTTGACAAGATTAACCTTTGGTAACCTTTGCTTACTGTCCTGCTGCGTTGATATTTATTTTTATATGCAGCGCAGGAGAAAATAAGTTTTTTTATTCCTATTCACCTTTCCTGACCCCTGCAGTGGCTTATCACAAAAGACTGTGACACAAACTTTGACTAATGGAGTAGGTAAGAGAATGTGTTACTATATATTTTTATTTTTAAAATCTGCACAGGCCCAGCAGGACACACACGTGTGTGCTTCATTTAAACAGTTTTTATCATTATCATGGCCGATGCAGGACAACAATAAGAATACAAAATGCGCAGATAACGCTGGTGATTAATAATCCTGCTGGAGAGCAATCATTTGTCTCTTAGTAGTTTTCAAATGCAGATGAACTGCATTTTATGTGGATAGCTCCAGGGCTTTGAGTGGGATGAAAAAACTGTGGGGGGTCACTCAAAGGGGCGTGGCCAATGTAATTGAGGACGTGGCTTAAAAACAGTACGTTAAAAATCTGTGTTTAACAGCGTGCGGCCGACTTGTATTTTGCTGTTTCTGTCATTGCATCCAGGTATTTGATACAACAAGTAACATCATACCTACAAGTCAGGACTATTGGCTTTATCAATCGTTGTTAGTTGCATAAGATAAATAACAGCAACTATGGGTTGTATATAATTGCAAAAGCTTCCACTTAAAGCACCAGTGACATCAAAACAATGTTGCTGCTCCTGAGTTTCAAAAAGAGAAGAGAAATCCAGAGAGAAAATAAATGACTCTTTAAAGGATTTCCCTTCCCCTACAACGCTCACCTGGCATGACGTCATGCCGTAACATTCCACTTCTGAGTGGTGTGAGCAGGGTACACCGATGTGCATGCTGTCTCGAAACGGGTCTCTATCGGGCTCTGTTTTGTGCCCTGGCACTTTTTTCCGGACTGCAGTGACAGCAGACTGCTGTCACTGCAGTTCGGAAAAAAAACGGACTACCTGTGACCAGCACACAAAACAGAGCCAGAAAGAGGCCCGTTTCGAGGCCCCTTTAAAAAAACTGCTGGTGCTCAGACCTAGTGAGACCCGGCCCACTTAAAGCCCTGGATAGCTCAGTGGGTTACTGCCTTTGTCACAGAGATCCTTGTGTTACTTGCAGTTCAGAAGTTACAATCCTAAAATAGGACAGTAACCAATGAACTGTCATCAAAGAGCTGCATACAAACATGAATGATATAGTTAGAACTTCGCTTTTTTGGTTTTGTGATATAGTTAGAACTCCCCCAGTCTTTCATTATTCTAATGTTGTTAAAATGAATATGTTTGGGCAGATACACATTTTTATCAGTAATGCTGACCCCCATGGAATACTCTTTAAATCCTGAGGTTGTGTTTCCCCAGATCAAACCCTCTTAAAATATCCCGCCCACCAGTATGGATGACATGTGATTCATACACCTTGTAATCCTCATTGGCTTATGTGACATTCCAATAGACTAATTTACATACTTGTATGATTCATTGTAGCTGTATAATGTGTGCATTGTGTAAAGTACTGACACACACTACACTGATATGAGTAGCGCTATGCAACAAATGAAATGCATATGAGAGAGGGTCTACGTAAAGATAGGGGGCACTGTTGGAGGGTGGCAGTGAGTGAATCCGAGGAGGAGGTAGTGTGAGGTGCTATGGAGCGATGAGGGGCACGGGTGGAGGGTGGCAGTGAGGGAATCCGAGGAAAATGTCAATATGGGGAGGGGCTATGGGGAGTTTAGGGGCACTTGTGGCATGTGGCATGGCTTTGAGGGAATCCAAGTAGGAGGTCAATAGAGGGGGGCATTGGGAGATGAGGGGCACTGTTGGAAGGTGGGAGTAAAGGTATTTACGGAGAAAGAGGTTATTGGTGCAGCGCCAAAAAAAGACTCACATCAGCGCTGAAGCCGGCCTTTCTGTTTTTGTTTATTTAATTAGCAGCCGGGTCATAAGGGCTACTGTGGAAAATACTTTAAAGTGCATGCTAATTATATTCACTGCTATATTCAATGTTTTAAGTTTGAAGGTGATTTTCCTAATGTTTTTACCGGGAAAAATGAAAGTGTAGCCCGATGGTGCCTGATATGGGGCTGGGACTCAAGGTCATTTGTGAGATAAGGTGCACTGGAGAGGAGAAGTGGATAATCAAGCCTGTAAGGGAGTGCGTTGCAGAGTCCGTGGTCAGGTGGAGGTAGTAATGAAGAGGGATTCTCCCTGAAGGCTCGCACAGAGGGAGCCCGAAAAGTGTCACTTGCCTGATACTCCCACCTCAGAAACCTCCTCTTCCCATCAAAGGGACATTACATGGAAAAAACACTTTTTGTGAGTGATCACATTTAGAAAGAGATTTGGGAAAGAGTGTGTTTTACTTGGCCTTGTAAGACTAAGAAGAGATAAAGGAGCACCCTGAAGCAGGCCTGCATTCATGGTATCGTATTATAAGACCTTAATTCCTTCATCTCAATCACCACATATAATAGTAGAGCCTCAGAAGCTGAAATGATTTTATGCTTCTTTTTTCAATGCTTTCATCGAATATTTCCAAAGACTAATTCCACGTTATAAGGTGTCAGATTGTAATGACAGTCGACGCGTTTCAGCCTATCAACAATTCAGGCATCTTCAGGACTTTGGGCAACAATTACAAATCTACCTGCACATTAGTGCAGTCAGCCTCGTTGTACTAAAGTCGCAAAACTTCCTGCACCAACCCGTGGGTTAGCGCTACTAATATCGAGGGCACAGTCCTCAGTCCAATGTTTTTAACGTTGCGTAGCTCCCAATCGATACGGCAACAATCAATCCATTCTGCCAGGTCGTACACATTACACGACGAACCTGGAAGAACGCCGTGACCAAATCCAGCGGTAAATTGCAAAAGATCCCTTTAACTCAGGATACTCGTTCGTACTCGCTTCTGAAGCTTCATTTATCGCGCCATATCAAGAACTGAGCAGGGCATCATTTTTAATATGGAACAGACATGAGCCAAATTCATTTTTGGATGTCAATTCATATCCCCGACAGCCAATGTGCTGGTGTTACTTTCACTGATGATTATGTACAGTACAACATGTTAAAAATCCAGTATACAGTATGCTATACATGTTTTTGTGACGAACATCCTACCGTTGCTATGGCTTCACATTTACAGTTAGGTTCACTACCGCTGCAACCTGGTTTCGAGGATTCCATCACAGATCACAGTCTAGTGTGGTCTGTGAGCTAAGGGAAGTGGGAAGCTGTGTACAGATATGATTTGTTGTTGATTATTAAAATTGTTACTGTTCTTTTTTGTGTGTGGCTGGTGATCTAGCCAAGAGGTTTATGCACTGAGACATATAGAGAGGGCATTGCCCGAAAGAACACTGATCCCAACCGGTAACACCAGCACTTATTTGGAGATTGAACAAGAAGTCCACTTCAAGGCAATTTAAATAAGAACACTTTGACAGGAAGCATAGCTATGGCTTAAACAGGACACAGAAAAGGAGTGAGGAAGGACATACGAAAGGCAAAGATCCACAGTTACAGTATGAGAAGTCTAGCACATACAGCCAATGTGATGCAAGTTCAGGGACCCGGAGCGTGACAACCAGTAACATACGGCCCAGGGACATTAAGAGAGAACACCAAGAAACAACATTTTACACCAGACTCTGCAGGATGATGTGGACACACCAGGGCTCTGGCACGTCTCAAGCTGAAGTTGTTGCTTAATATGAACTCAATCTGTAGCTCAGCAGCTCCGTACTCTAAACAGGCTACCATTCGAGAAGTGGATTAAATTTAAGGCATTATGTGTAGTCCACCGAGTTTTTAAAAAAAACAGCTGCACCCAGTTTGTGGTCCCTGGTTCAACAATACCCCCTGATTTAGGGTGACCAACTGGAATGAGTGCAAATTCAGGATGGGGAGTATAAAAATTCAGTACAAAGGGTCAAAATTCGGACAAAAATTCAGGCCAGGAGGTAAAAACTAAGAACAAAACTTCGGGACAAAAGGTACGTTTTATAGACACACCAGATAAGATCACGCAACAGCATATCAGTAAGTAATTAGACAACCACTTAAGTACAAGTCAAAATAGGTTTATATTAGGTTGAGACAATCGTGCACTTCACGGTTTTTCAGTCTGCACACAGCTTTGAGCAACTGTGCAGGTCTTTTTGTGGTATTTCAAATGATAATTATTTATATGGTTACTGCACTTGGTTGTCCAGTCTGATATTTTGCTTACAATTCATGGTCCTGAGCAGGCATGTTTGGCAAGAGAAATTGTCTGGAAGATCTGCAAGGATAGACATTGTGAGATGTAAAGTAGCGCGCATAGGATGCAGCTCATTGGGGCCTGCAGTGCTGGACTAGAGTGCAGTCCTCCGAGTGACCAGCTTTATGTTTCAGATCGTTTCAAGCATTCCATTTCTGTTCAGCTGGTGATGACTGGTATAGGGGCTAGTACAGTACTGACTGATGGATAAGACCTACAGCGGAGAGGTCTTGTATGAGGGCAAAAGCATTAAGCAGGAAAACGGAGTTATTAATCAGACTGCATAAGCTATAATAGGCAGCACACTGCTGAGGGTTATGGTATTATTGTGGGTCAGAGAGGTTAGATAGGAGTTGACATTACTATATCATGCCCTGGCTAGCCATATATCGGCTCTCCTTATTTTAGCTGTATATTGGAAATACTATACTAATTGGGCCGTTTCATTTCTGTGAGCTTTAAAATGCAGATTCTCATTGATGCACAGAAGTGTGCTATAGACTAGAAACTGTATACGCTGTTGTGGCATTATTGTAGGGCAGAAAGAGGCACTATTACATACAGACCATTTTCTATTAAAATGGAAGCAAAATGCCATCATGCAGTTTTACTGATAAATCTTTTTAACGCACAAATGCTAATGTGTGGAAATGTAGTTTCACGAAATATGTATCATTTGAACATCACCAAGTCAAGTGTCTTGATTGTTTTGATCCTACTAAAACTCTGTTTCCAGCAATCTTCTGAATTACAAAGTGGTCCATTTGTGGTTTCCTAACTGCTGATATGTACTGAAACATTTGCACATTTTCTTGCAGATTTTTAAAAGTTGTTGTGTGTTCCAAACAAATTGAAAGCTTACAGCCTTTGTTTTCGAACCCCCAAGAAAAATTGGGAAAATATGGTGCATTCTACAACACATCTGTCATTGTATATCAATTTTATTAGTTACTAAATAATAGTAACTAATGCCTTTACTGTGCATCAGGATACAACAATATTTGATTGATGGGGCTCTTCAATGATTCCCTCACTATCACCAACAATGCCTCTCATTTCTCCACAGCCCCTCTCTCACGTGTATTTCATTTGTTTTACAGCCCTTTTCGTACCAGTATTAGATGCTGGAACACTTTACATCACACACGCATACAGAGACAATGAATCATACCTGCGTAAACTTTGTATAGCACATGTTACATTAGACAAAGAGCACTACAAGATGTAGGATGCACAGGTCACCTATACTGGTAGGCATTTTTTAAGAGTGCTTGGTCTGAAGAAGAACAAACTCAGGATTCAGACCATAGCACCGTGGTTATGGTTAACTTTAATGATAAGAATTGATTCGTACCCAAACAAACGTTTTTTAGCAACATCGGGATAATGAAAGACTGGGAAGAAAACATAACTTTATAACCTGAACCATGGAACTAGCATGCAGCTCTCTGATGGCAGTTCATAGCTCACTGTGCTAGATTACCTATGTAAATTATAAACTGCACAGTAGCAAAAGAATCTCAGTGACAAAAGTAGTAACCCACTGAGATCTACACGTAAAATACTATTCTGTGATATGCATAGTACACATTCTTTGCAGCTGGCATATCAACCCTCTGTGCTACCTTAGATGATTAAAAACTCCCATGTCACTCCAGCAGGTACATTAGTCACCAGACAATGGTGAACCCCACTTGTCCAGCCTCCCAGGAAAACACCTGATGTCCGGTCCGGCCAGTCCAGCTTTGCTACCACCCTCCAATGATGCCCCTCATCTTCAAAAAAGACCCTCTCTCGTGTGTATTTAATTTATTTTATAGTACTTCTTATCCCAAATACTTAGGGCAGGGTGTCGGAGTATGTTACATCACACACATAAAATCATCCAGAGCTATAATAACAGTAAAAAAATAAAAACACTTGTAAAACTATAAATACGTCAATTTTTTTGAGCAATACGAGATACTAGCAGTCTGCTACAACTAAGAGTGTAAGTATGCAAATGTTAAACCAATTTCACCATTATGGTCAAATACAGATATATCAGTTTCGGTCAAACTGTATCCTTAAATACACGAAAAACAAAACTACAACTTCGATAGCATCTTAAAATTCTATTTATAATATCAACAACTGAGCAGGGCATACAGACAGAGACATGACATAACATGTTTCATTATACATGCTAAATACATAAGGGCACAGGAAGATAATTTAAAGTGCAAACACAAAGACATCTTGCAACAATTTATTTTAAGTGTAATAATAAATCGAGCTTGGACGAACCCCATGGGAAAAGTACAAGCAGTAGCCTAAAAGATGCACAATGCATTCATTAAGCAATACTGTTTACATAGTAGCATACATGACATCAAAAGTGTAAGTGCTGTGCAAATTCCATTCATCCATTGATCGTTTATAGAACCAGCTAGCTGGTAAAATATAATTCAGATTATACCAGGACATCCTCAAATCTCCGTGCAAGAGAGTCCATACAGCATATGGTAGAGGTTGTTTATAAATACTACTCCCAGCTATTACATTATAACTGGAATGACCCAGACATAGAGCAGTATCTCTTTTACGACTGACTTCATAAATGGTCTTCTTAATTAGCATTTCAACGCTTGTTTTGGTAAAAAGCCTAAGCTGTTATCCCCAATTTCAAATAAAAGTGAAGCTTTCACATGATTCCTAAAAACAACGCTTTTCCCCTTAAGGCTTATAAATATTCCCTGCCTTAGCGCTGCCCGTAAAGGGTTTTCAGCGCTATTCATTAAGGCATTACCCCATCTCAAACATGCAACCATTGCGAACACATAGGTCGAGAGGAGTCAAATTCAAGCCTGATCGCCACTATAGGGGCTGCTCTATTCAAATTACAGATCTGGCACAAAATAAGTTCCTCAACCTTTTACAAAATAAACCCACTGCTTTTCATCCACTAGCTCACAAGCGTAACTCAGTGCTGGCGAGATTTTAACTTTATAAACCGATAAAACATGTGCAAAGTGTCTTTGTTCGCAACATTTGTAGAATCTACCAATAGCCCATGCCTGAGATATTGCCTTACTTCGACATTGGGCCATATGGTCACTACTCAAACATCTACTTGCAAAATAAAAATAATTCCCAGATATGTGTACAATTTCACAAAATCAATTTTGCCTTCACCTAGAAACCAATGCATTTTTTTACTGACTCTACACCCCCGATGTGTGAAAATCATAATCTTACTTTTTGCTATGTTTATTTTCAAAACATGATCATCAGCATAGCGTACCAGCTCATTAAGGCGCCTTTGAAGTCCTATCGGGGTTAGATCCATCAGCATGGCCTCATCCGCGTAAAGCAGACAACTCAATTTCATTGTACCTAATTTTGTGGAGTCCTCTTTACACACCCCCACCCTACTCAGCAAGTCATTGATATAAAGAGAGAAAAGGAGAGGGGCTAACAGTCACCCTTGCTTCAGCCCATTATGTGTCTCTACTTTATTTGACATGCCCTGATTACCCCCATCAAAACCTGGGTCCAAATTGAGGAGTGCAATGCTATAATCAGTCTCAGCAAATTCATGGGTATCCCCATTGCATCCAATTTACTCCACTGCGTCTCCCGGTCTACCCGGTCAAAAGTCGTAGAGAAATGTATAAATGAGGAATACAGGTCCATTCCCTTCCCCATTGGATATTTTTCAATCAGGGTTTGCAAGGCGATAATATTATCTAATGTGCCGCTATGTTTAAGAAACCCTGCCTGCTCTGTCTGGACAAGATTATTTCCGAAAGCTCACTTTTGAAGGTGGAGAAGGATACTTTTAGCGACCAATTTCCCGGTTGTATTTAACAGTGCGATTCACCTAAAGCTGGCAGGAGACGTTCTAGGGCCCTTTTTATATAATGGAACCACAATACTTCCTGTCCAAGAATACGGAATAATCCCATATGTGTAGCAATATGAAAATATTGGGCAAAGGAATTGAGCCCATGCAGAGCTATCTTGTTTAATTACAGCTATTGGAAAATCATCAGGGCCCATCGCACCCGAGTACCTTGCCCCTTTAATAAAGCTCTCTATTTCTTTACATGAAGGGGAACCGTAGTCATTCCCCGCATGGATCTCCTTAGATGCCTCATACCTGGACCTGGCAAGCATATATCTGTGAGATGTATTGGGTCCATTCTGTATCAGATATTAAAATGACTTTTGCCTTGACTCTACTGCCACAATCGTTGGCTATCTGGGCCCAGTATTTGCAAAAATCACCAGACCGAGCGACCTCTCTTAGTTTGATCCAGTTGGAATGCCCCACCTTTCTTCGTTCTGACGCCTTGGTTCTCTTTCTTATCTGCTTTAGTTTACTAATTTCCCTTTGCCTAATCAGTGAGGATTGCTTAAAATGTTCCATTACTAGGGCATTTATGTCCTAATTTAACGTTACCACCCCCGAACTAATCGTGGGTTGCTTAGTTCCTCTGGCCTTTTTTTTCTTGCCACAGGATCTAAATAAGAGAAGATTTTTTTTCATACCACAAAATGGGATTTTCCTGTATAGGACCACAGCTCACCATTTCAACAAGCCTCCCTAGGCACATAATGTTTTTATTCGACCCAAAGGTACACCCATTTGTTTCATTATACATGACACTATCGTCTTTAGAATTAAAGGGCTCTAAAGACTTGAGCTCCGAACTAACTTCCACAGATAAAATACTATGGTCACTGAAGTTTGTCCCAAGTACCTTAAATTGGGAGCAAGTACCAAACAACGGGTAAGTTACTACCATGTAATCAATAAGTGACGGCCCCCGGAAAGTAAGGGAGGCCTGGGAAACCTCTGGGAATCTCCCATTTAAAATAACAATCATTCATTCTCAAGCAGTGCAAAAAATGCAATCCTCGCTCATCTCACCTAATGTTATCCGGCAAGATTAGCTCCGGGATAGTCCATACATCCTCCAGTTCCTGGTACGATTGACTAAGGAGAAACAGTTGGAGATTTTTGCATTCAAATCTCTCACCATCAATATCATTGTGCATTTGTCTGAGATACTGATTTTATGGGTGAAAATGTAAATGTAAATTGATACTTGTATAGCGCTCTACTCACCCGCAAGGGTCTCAAGGCGCTTGTACAAATACTGCTGTGGAACCCATCCTGGCTTTCCCTGTGAGGCGTCCACTCCTGGGCACCCCCAAGGTGGAGGCAAGGCATCCTTAGCGTTGTGGGGGCCGTTGTGGAGATTAAGCAAGCTATTGCCCAGAGTTGCAGAGTGGGACTCCATGATTGGAATAGGCACCAAGGCGAGAATTATCAGGTCAGGGGAAATGGAGCCCAAGACCCACCGAGGTGGGTATTGAACCCTGGTCCCGGGCTAGACCTCTGCATCAGGGTCAGCCGCTCTAACCATTGAGCCACACTTCTCCACTGAACCACACTTCTCCCTGGTTGAAATGGATTCAACCAGGGAAGCAGGCACCCTCCCATGGGGGGATAAATATACATTTACCAGTAACAGGGACTGGTACTGACTAAGCCTCCCATTACCCAGCTTAAGCTTAGTGGCCATGCAAAAGTTAGACGGATGGGAGAAGACCAGGTGGTTCCAATTTATCCTGCAACTAAGTAAAATAGCTAAACCACCGCTTGCACGACTCTTTACTGAGTGTATTGCTGCAAACACAAACCAAAAAAATTCACAAAATTAAAATCTGCGCAGCAGCATATTTCTTGCCGACAGATAATCATTGATCATGTTGCATTAGGGTGTCTCGCTTAAAGCTGGGGTTTCCTAGCCCAGCCATGTTCTGGGACAAATCTTTTTTCAGAGGACTAACTCCGCAGCATAGGGATTTTTTTCCCGTCTTTGGAAGCATTCAATGAGCCTGCTACCCACCTCCACTGATCCACTTCCTCCCCTCCTATATAGTCCATGATGTTTTTAGCCACAGGTCCTACCATGTTAATCACTCTTTTCCCTGAGGTACTTCCAACCTCTTGCTTAATTTGAGCAAGTGGTTTCCGGTGCTCGGCTCAGGCACTTAACTGTCAACACCGACACTCATTTCAGTCTGTCACAGGGTGGTGCTGTCAGAGATAAACACAAAAGCTGTTTATTAATTTAACACACAATAAAAATTACTAATACGTACCACCGAGGCAGTTTTTATAGTTTTGAGGGCCCTGAAATGTCACACTTTAAAAGATTGTGATGATTAGTAGTTTGTTGGTGCTGGCATTGGCTGCTCTGGCAGGGCAGAGGATGGTGCAAGATGCAGGGGCCTCTTGGCGAGGACACTGGCCCTTATTTTTTCACAAATTAAGCACTTAACCTAGCGGCGATCTCACGCTTTATTAAAAATGACAAGGCAGGTGGAAAGCCTTTTTCTATTGGCACCTTCCCTTGGGAATAAACGACCTTCGCAGGGCAGCCATGCACGCTATAAATCATTATTGCATAACATAATATGTTAAACCCACACCTACCTCTAGCCATAACCTCCACACACCAAGAAATCAACGGCAGCTCTGCCAACTGACAGGTTTATGCAGGCAGCTATGAATGCGCCTTCTTCTCTTTCTCAGAAGACGGAAAAGTTTAGAGCCGAGAATCCCTCCATTTTTTTGACGCTAACCATTTCCGACAGTGCACGTGCTGCCAATTAACCGAAGACACAAACTGAGTTAGCATCAGTGATGCAAGCACGAGCTCTCGCCCTTCACAGGATGCACAAACGGCACATTTACGAGCGGTCTTCGTGGGGGTGAAAGAGAACCTCTTTTCATGCCAAGTTATCTGCTCCGAGAGATGCTCTGGCAGCGCACAGCCTGCTCGGGGGTGAAGGGACCCCCCTTTCAGTTCTTCAGAGACGGCTGACAATGCCTAGTAGGGACTTCGGATCGGCAGGCTGTTTCTACAGCCAAAAAACGCGCGCACTCTTGCTTTGCGCACCGCATCCTGGGATGGATGACCTCCAGAAAGGGATGCGCTGATGCAAGGCCACTGTTGTTGCTCGCAGTGTTCTAGGTTACCTCCCCGGCTCTAATGACCAGGTAAGGAAGTACCTGGACTACATACAGCGCCAGGGCATGGTAAGTGCTTGGCTTGTTTAGTGGGGCTATGCAAAGTCTGCTTCGAAGAAATCCTGCAGCCATTTGACCTGCTTAAAATAGTCAGGGGATGAGCACGACTGATGTTAAGCAGGACTCTAAAGTTTCCTATGTTTAACTTCCAGCAACAAAACGCATATTGAGTTACTGCTTGAATTCCACCCCGTACAGACGCAGCACCTGCTCTTAAAACTTCACCAGAGTAAACCGTCCTAGAAAACCTGAGAAAGCGACTGCGGAGAGCCCGCACTTACCTACACCAGGACAGCCTCCCCATTAGAAAGCAGGCACTTCAGGCTCACACATGCAAAATGCAAACAAGCATTTACAATGCAATGGTTTTGCCTTTGTTAAAGTTAGAGCGATTGGCATTGCTCTTGACATTATTTTTATTTATGTTTTTTTGTTACATAAATAAATGGCATTGTCATTTACAATGCCACTAGCTTTATCTCTTGCAAATGACACACACCAACACCCACAGAGAGCCCCCCCAACACACACAAACCCCCCCCCCACACACACACCCACACAGAGCCCCCCCACACACAGCCACACAAAGCCCCCCACACACACCCACACAGAGCCCCCCCACACACACACCCACACAGAGCCCCCCACACACTGCGAGCCCCACCCCACACACTGTGGGCTCGCTGCGAGCCCCCCCGCAGGCAACAGAGGCACGAAAACAGGGTCACAAGCAAGCAACAGGGTCCCAAGCAAGCAACAGGGTCACAAGCAGGCAACAGAGGCACGAAAACAGGGTCCCAAGCAGGCAACAGAGGCACGAAAACAGGGTCCCAAGCAGGCAACAGAGGCACGAAAACAGGGTCCCAAGCAGGCAACAGTGGCACGAAAAGAGGGTCCCAAGCAGGCAACAGAGGCACGAAAACAGGGTCACAAGCAGGCAACAGGGTCACAAGCAAGCAACAGGGTCCCAAGCAAGCAACAGGGGCACGTAAAGAGGGCCACAAGCAGGCAACAGAGGCACGAAAACAGGGTCCCAAGCAGGCAACAGCGGCACGAAAACAGGGTCCCAAGCAGGCAACAGCGGCACGAAAACAGGGTCCCAAGCAGGCAACAGGGTCACAAGCAAGCAACAGGGTCACAAGCAAGCAACAGGGTCACAAGCAGGCAACAGAGGTACGTAAAGAGGGCCACAAGCAGGCAACAGTGGCACGAAAACAGGGTCCCAAGCAGGCAACAGAGGCACAAGCAGGCAACAGAGGCACAAGCAGGCAACAGAGGCACGAACACAGGGTCACAAGCAGGCAACAGAGGCACGAAAACAGGTTCCCAAGCAGGCAACAGAGGCACATATGGAGGAATTACGATGCCTGCTTAATTAAAAGAGTTTACAATCTAAAATGAGAGCGTGCAATATTGGGAGTACTTCAGGACGTTTGACAGTGCGGGGACACCCGAACTGGTATTAACGTGTATATGGCGTTCACTGCATCCGGCGAGGCGCGGAGCTACTTTTATATATTTTTTTAAATACGCGCGTCATGTTTTGACTGTGAATGCCATACAAGCAACTAGAGCATTTTCCTTCGTCGAGATGAGCGCTAAATAAAGCTCGTTTAAAGCTTGCTGTGTGGCAAGGGTAACACATTTCCACTTTAAAGACAAGGAAAGTATAAGCTTTGGCCGCGTTTGGGGGGGGTCTGTGTGAGTGTGTTTTGGTGATAGTAGGAGCAGAAATTGCTGATTGGTCTGTATGTTCATTTACATAGGCGACTGCAGGAAGAAAGTGTTCTGTAAACAACATTGTGTTAGTGCAGTGTCTTTGCCTGCATACATCCGTGTATACAACTTGGTATACTTATATACATATATGTGTATATAAATATATAGCTGCGTGAATGCACTTGTGTATGCATCTCTGTAAGAATATTTGCATATGTGTGCAAATCTGTATGTAGCTGTGTGTGTACATATATGTCTCTGCAACTTTGTATCTGTATGTATGTACAAATGTATGTATCCATGCACACAATTGTGCGTAGCTATAATTTAGCTCTACATGCGTGTATCTGCGTTTCTTAAAGTGTGCGATTGCCTGTGTGTATCTTTTTGTGTGCATGTGGGCTTCAGTTTGCAGTTTGAATTGTTGCATTGCTCTATCTGGGTGTTGTGTGTACCAGTGGAGCGGACGTCATTTTGAAGTAGTGCTTCTCCGTGTGCGTGTTTGTGCTGCTCCGGTGTTTTAGTGTGGGTGTGTGGCGGTGGAGAGTGTGGGCAGATGTGGAACACGGCTAACTTCCGCGTGCTTCACCAGGTGGCAGCGCCCACCGCGCTCACCCTAAACACATAGATGGACACAGATCGCGAATCAAGATGCCTGGGTGGTCTTTCCAAATTAGATGGTCTATTTCAGGTAGAAAATATCAGTAGGTTCTTTGTGTTCTTGAGGGGGGATAGGTCCAACCGGCACCATAATCGGACGTTTATTGTTTATACCCATTCACAACAGGCAACTAGGCAGGATGGCCGTCTCAGAGCCCAATCAGCAGTGAAGCAACAAGGTCCCTAAACCTCCGTAAAAGCATGTGTAACACTGAGGGGCCCTCCTCAACACACACAGGGCTTGATAGAACTTAATTAGTTCCATACTGACAATTATTGCCAGACCAAAAATGTGTTTAAAACAGTAACACACACACTTGATATCTAGGAGAGCTCACCGTGTAGCACTGCAGACCCCAATTTTACCCCCATTTTTGCCTGCACACCCTAAAAACGACCACATACAACATGTATACACTAGATGTAGAGGGGTAGGTGGATAGAGGGAAGCATGGACGGAGAGGTGGATGTGATCGAGGGGTAGGAGGATGGAGGGAAGCATGGGCGGGAGAAGGATAAGAGGTAGAGAGGTAGGTAGATTGGATTGAGGGAAACATGGACAGGAGGATGAGAGGGGTAGGTGGATGGAGGGAAGCATGGACGGAGAGGTGGATGAGAGGGGTAGGTGGATGGAGGTAAGCATGGACGGAGAGGAGGATGAGAGGTAGAGGGGTAGGTGAATGGAGGGAAGCATGGACGAAGAGGAGGATGAGAGGTAGAAGGGTAGGTGGATGGAGGGAAGAATGAACAGAGAGGAGGATGAGATGTAGAGGGGTAGGTGGATGCAGGGAAGCATGGATGTAGAGGAGGATAAGAGGTAAAAGGGTAGGTGGATGGAGGGAAGCATGGACGGAGAGGATGATAAGAGGTGAGGGGGGTAGGTGGATGGAGAGAAGGATGGATCGACGGACAAGGGACAAATGGAAAGAGTTTAGATTGAAGGGGTGGATGAGAGAAGGGTGGACAGAGGGACAGACACAGATGAGTGGGTGGATGGAGCTAGGGATGGCTGGGTGGGAGGAGAGAGGGACAGATGTATCAATGGACGTACCTCCTGTTCGCGTACCTGTGTCAAGTGCTGCTCATTGTGACGCGTCTCTGACTCGCGCTGTGGTAGCCTTTGAGGTTCACTGTGACGTGTGTCAGACTCGGGCTGTGGCTGTCGTTGATCATTGTGACGTGTCTCGGAGTCAAGGTTAGGCCGTGGTTGTTCGCTGTGACGTGATTCTGTCTCTCGCTGCGGGGTTAACGTCACACAGGGCTCATGCTGCACTTGGCATTGACGTGCTTCTAGTCCACGCTGCTGCTGCGACGCCTCTTGCGGTGCCTCCTTTGCTGATAGTGTTGTCAAGCCTATGTCGACCTGGCGCTGGGGTGCCTCGAGCTGCTGCAGCGGGCCCTGACGTCTTTCGTCCACCTCGTGTCCCGACGAGGGCGCAGCACACGTCACGGAGGGCTCACGCTGCTTTTCTAGCACTTGTCCGGCCTCTGCCTTCACCTCATCGTCCAAAATAACCACCTGGGTGGCAGGAAGACTGACGAAGGGCACCCGGCGCGGCTCAGCCATCTCCGTTTGCAGCCTCCAGACTGTAAACAGTTAGTAAAGTTAGAGACGAACGCCAGCACCTCTTTTTTAAGTACTACTTGCCTCTGCCGCCATCTTGGGACCCACATAAATAAAAATTGTAACCTCCCCATTCCGACGTCTCTTGAGAGCGCATGCGCCACGTAGACATTGAAAACGGCTTCCGATTTTCTCCACAATCTTTCTCTTCTCCTAAATAGTAACGAAAATAACCCTGTTTCAACATGGCCACAAACGAGCGCAGACGCCACATTGACATGGGATGGTAAACTAAAAAAACTATCGCCATTTTTAAATGGTAATATGACCCAGACTGAGATTATATAAAACTATTTTATAAAATGTGAAGTGGGTTCACGAGCGACACACAATGTCACTTCTTGGCGTTCATGGACTTTACATCCTATGCAAATAGAATTCGATGAGCACTCGCGAAATTTCAGTACGTTTGCACTGCAAATGGGTAATAACTACGCGATTACAATTACATTGGTATCTTGGGTTTATTTAGAATGCTGCATTTGAAGATCCAACACGAAAGGTAACCCTGTGTACGTGTGGAATCGGGGGAGGAGAGACGCAGAAGTGCCGGCAATGCCGGACCAGACTCGGGGGCGTTCCCGGCATCGCGTGACGTCGGCAAAAGCCAAAGAATGTCAGGAACGCCCCCGTGTCTGGTCCGGCATTGACGGACAGGCCCCTCGTCCAATGGCAAGGCTCCGTTTACGGAGCCAGCCAATCAATGACGAGGGCCGAACCAAAGCCACACTACAGTTCTCATTAGGTTTTGCTGCGCAAAAAAGATGCGCAGAGCGCATCTTTTTGGCGAGGCAAAACCTAAAAACTTGATGAATAGACCTCTACACCCCCAAAGCGTATTACACCAGTGACGGGGACAGTGAATGATTAATCTCTGTAAATGTAAATGTATAGGCATTTATAAAGCGCACTACTTACCCGTAGGGTCCCAAGGCGCTTCGACCGCTGCGAAACCCTTCCTGGCTTCCCTGAGAGATGGTCCCTTAATGGGTATCTCCAGGGTGAGACCAGGCATCCCCGGCGGTCTGGTGGGGCCGTTAGTGAAGATGAGGCAAGCTAATGCCCAGAGTTGCCGAGTGTGATCGCTGATCAGAGTGGGCACCGAGGCGAGAGAATTATCGAGTCCGCTGACCCTGGTCCAGAAACCTGCCGCGCCGGGAATCGAACCCTGGTCCCGGGCCGTCCTCTGCTCTCGGGTCTGCCGCCTCTAACCAGTGAGCCACACTACTTCACTAAACGTGAGTTATGGCACCTACAGAACCAGTGTTACAGCAAACAAATGATGGACGGAATGCTAACAATGCAAACATTCTCCCCCAGTCAAAAGACCTGGGTTAAATCCATCGTTCTTTTGCTCACTACGCCGCCTACAAAATCAGAGCCAACCACTGAAGATTCCTCCTCTCATCTTCCTCAGCATTAGACTCCTCATGGCATGGGCTCAATAAAGTAATTCTAGGTAAGGGCCCAGGCCCCAGTAACCATTGTGCGGAGCTGTAAAGCCTTTCCATCTTGCCACCATGAAGAACCTCTTATCACAAGGCTCTTCAGTAATAGCACGGCTTAGAGCATGAACTCAGTAGAATAACGCTAGATAATGGCCAGCTCTGCATAAACCATCCTGTAAAACTGGACACCTGGGTCATTCTCACTGTGACCTACCATACTCTCATCCGGAGAGACGTGGCCAACCCTACTCTCATCCTGAGAGACGTGACCAACCCTACTCTCATCCGGAGAGACGTGACCAAGCCTACTCTCATCCAGAGAGATGTGACCAACCATACTCTCCTCCAGAGAGACATAGCCAACCCTACTCTCATCCAGAGAGAAGTAAACAACCCTAGTCTCATCTGGAGACACGTGAACAACCCTAGTCTCATCCGGAGAGATGTGGACAACCCTAACCTCATCGGAGAAACGCGGCCAACCCTACTCTCATCCGGAGAGACGTCACCAACCCAAGTCTCACCCGGAGAGACGTGTAAACCCTACTCTTATCCGGAAAGACATGATCAACCCTCCTCTCATCCAGAAATACGGCACAAGCAGCGCTTATAGCATAAGATCTATGGACTAGCACTAGATAAGGGTAACAACTTAGCATTAACCCATCTGTAAAACCACGCTTGTTTGACTGGCACCTTGAAGAACCCTCCTCTCTTCTGGATCAACAGCACAGGCACCCTTAATGGCATGATCTCAGTGGAGTACCCTAGATAAGGCCTAAAGCCTTGCATTACCACTTCTGTAAAACTGTGGTCGTGTCATTGCCATGAAGAACCCTCATCTCATTCCAGTCACCATTACGAGTACTAATTGCACAATCCGAAATAAAGGTCTGAACCATACATTAACCATTCTGTAAGTTTGTACGGTTGAGTCATTGCCACCTCCATGAACCCTCTGCTCATCTAGATCGACGAGCAGCACGAGCACTGCTAATGGCATAAGGGCTGGAGAGTAAGACCAGATAAAGTAGGGTCCGAGCCGCACATTGACCATTCTGTGAAACTGTCACCTGTGTCACTGCCCCATTGTTAAACACTACAACCCTACCCTCATTCGGATCCAGATTACATACTCCGCTAATGGCTTAAGCTTCACACCTACCTAGATAAAGGCTCCAGCCTTGTACGCTAGCTGTAAAACTATCCAGTTGGGCCACTGCTACACTGACAATGCTTACTGATTTATTTACTGTTTTCTATAGCGAAAACTACACCCATTCCGTTTTCTGGGCACTGCCCAGAGCGCTGGATAGAGTAAGTAAACAGGGAAACCTATCTCAGAGTGCTTACTCTCACCCACATGAATGTGCTACATACGCTGCAAATGGCTTGAGTTGGATAGAGTAACCTTAGGTAAGAGCCCTGGTCTGCCTTAATAGTGCAGTACAACCATGCACGCGGGTCACTACAGCTTTCTACAGCGCAAACTCCAATCATCCGGGTTTCAGAGAGCTTACAAAGTACTCAAAAAACAAAAAGCGCTTAAGCATAAGTAATATCAGAGTGCTTCCTCTACTCATGAACAGTACGTACACCGGTAATGGTGAGAGTTCACAGGAGTCACTTTATGTAGGGGCACCAGCCATCATGAATTGCCCTGTAAAACTACACCTGCACCATTGCCACCTTGACAAACTCTACTCTCTTAAATTTAACAGTAGGAACAAAACTGATGGCATGCGCTCAATAGAGTTACATTGGTTAAGGGTCCCAGCTCTAGACTAAACAGTTTGTAAAACTATATACTTGCCCCTATGCTCAAGAAGGCTCGAGGCTCAAGCCAGAGGCCTGGCTCTGCATGTGGTCCTCTTGGACGCTCAAGCCCAAAATGAGCAGAGCTTTAATGTGGCTTCAGCCTGCCACCCACGCTCTACCATCATGCGCCAAGAATTAAAAAACAGAGCACAAACCTTTGGTGTTGAAAAAGAGGGAACGAGGTAGCCACCTCGTGAGTGGATTGCAAAATATAAAACCAGAAAACCAGGGACCAATCTTAGCTTTCCCACTCGACCAAATTTTGTGATCCTAGGCAAATATTTTATGTTTTAGTGCCTTCTTTTATCAGTTATAACATATGAGAGTGCTTTCCCATACATGGGTTCAGGGTGTGCACTGTACAAAAACAATATGATGTATTAATGTGAAATGCTCTGCATGTTTAAGAAATACATTTTCTTTAACTTTAAAGAGATTATATTAATTTCACATGATATGTGTTGCATTACTTAGATGCCAACTGTTTTTAGGGCTCAGCTCATGCATGGGCTGTTGAAGCCCAGCCAGACCCTTGGCTCGGCTCTCCCTGTTAATTTGTTGGCTCGCCCAACTCTACAAATATGTTAGCACTCAGGCACTATGCCATTGTGTAAATATATACTGTTGTCACTCACATCTGCAAGCAAATACCTGGTGTAATTTTTATATGAACGTGGCAGTCTCTTATTGTCTCTATTGCTCCCCTGTCTGTCATTGCTTCCCTGTCTGTCATGCCTCCACCACTGAGTAGGAGTACCTCTCTCCATTCACTTGGTAATCTTTTCATACCATTTCTTATACTGTTGTAAGCAAGGCCAAATAAATACAAACAGCCAGGAATACCTTTCTAGGCTGAAAGTATACAGGAACGTAGCGGTGCTTAATTTGTGTTAAAAAATAAAAAGTAAGTCCAAGACTGCGTCAGGAGGCCACTGCAGCTCGTGCCACCCATCACACTCCTACAAGTGAGACAATTCAGACTATTCCAGGCTCCCAAATCTATAAAACTGGCTTGGGTGGCAGGTATCAGACATTTTTATTGTATGTTGAATAAATAAAGAACTAGTGTTGTGCTTACATGTAAACTAGATAAACAGTGCCACCATGTGCCAGACTAGCATAAATGCTGGTGTTCACAATTACATACCAGTGCTGAGCACCGGAAACCACCGGCTCAAGTTATGCACTGTCCATACTAGAAGTGCGAAGGCTGTGTCAGTAAGCTGTTTCTCTCAACAACATTTATCTGCCATAATAGACAATTATGGCTATTTATTTCTTGCCACAGTGGACCTCTGTCACCAGTATCGGCCACAGTGTTCGTTTACACACTTCACAAGCTACAATGGACTTCCTCAACCAACATCTGACAGCACACTCCTACATCCAACATGTAGCGCAATGTCAGGCACAGGAGGGTGCAGCTACACCAACATCCGTGGAGTGGAAGTCCACATTCAATAACTGTTATGTCACATTTACGCCCAATATTAAACCCAGATCTTTTGACTGGGTGTGAGTGTTTGATTGATTTAGATGCTCCGTCCATCACCACCCCATTTTGTACCAATATTTGCCTCATGCAGGCTAAATAGGCATCTGGTGGGCTTCATGTTGAACAGTTGATATCATATTCTTGCATTTATGTTGGTGGCTTTGCCTAGAGCGTGCACGCCATCTTCACACGGCCCTCAGCAATAGATACATTTACACATTGCTGTGCTGATGCTCTAGTTACCTCACTTCCTCCTGCTCACATTGGCAGTATTTTGTTACAGAAGTTAAATGTATAATGTGTTAATGGAACAGTGTAACCAAATGCCTTTTGAAACAAAGAGTGATTACAGAAGGCTGTATATTTCTTTAGAGTGGGTTATTTTGTTTTTTAGCAACAGGCCCATTTTTTCTACCCGTTCATTAAAGGATGAGTTGTGCTTCCTCCAAACAATGCAGTAAGCGTTCTCCACCTGAGCACCACCCTCTGTTAGTGTGTACGTCGGCCTCTATGACTCCCCAGAAGATGCAGCACAAAGCCTGGGCCAAGGCAACCTATTCAGTTGTTTCTCTCTTGAATAATTCTATAGCTTTTTAGGGCGAGCAGACCTAAAAAGCAGGCGGAGCCTGCTTTGTCTGCGAAGACAACTGTTGCTGGCGTGTTCCGATGAATGTGAGACGGGGGATGTGCACGAGTTTCCCATTGGCGATTTCATCTCGTGGGCGCGCACGCCCAGCCGGCGCAGTGCACATCCCCTGTTCTCAACATTCACCGCAAGTCAGCCTCTGGCCATCACGCGCGTACACACACAGGCAAAGTGACGCCTGCACACACACATTCTCCCCCCCCCCCGCACACACACACGCACCCCCCTGCCCCACCACTCACGGGGCTCAAGCGCACAGACACACATATCCCCCCCTCCACTCACCGTGCTCTTTTGTGGCGACGCCTCGCTGAGCTCCTTTTCTCCGGCGCAACGAGCAACACCAGCCTCTTCCGGCCACGTCACAGGCCCCGCCCATGTCACGGGCAAGGATGCCTGACTTCCTGGTTTCATCTGCTATCCCGGCGGATTTCAGGAAATAAAGCTCCTGTCCCGGTTTTGAGTGAAAGGCGGCGGGAGGTATTTTTTTTATGTTTTGCAAAACATGTATAGTTAGCAGTTTAATGAACAGGCATGCTACTGGCTTAAAAACAAAAGCTATTTTGTGTGTGTTCTTACTGTCTCTGCTGTAATTCTCTGCTAAGGAGCACTGTCAATTTGAGCGCTGTTTTGAAATAAAATTGTAGTCCTATTTTAGGGAAACGTCCCGGTTTTTGGCTTTAAAATTATGGTCACCCTTGTTGTATAGCGCACAATATTCGCTCTGCATCGTCGACCAGCGAAAGGTCTGCGTAATATCACTAACTGGCTGTCTGAGGTTCACATTTCATAAATTACACTAAATGTCAATTAATTTTATTTTTCCACCCTCCTTGTGAATAAAACATTACTTCTTTGAGTCTGTCAAATAACGGATTGTTTACTTTTTATTACGCTACAGAAACACTTTCATGCATAATTCCTGGACAACGCAACATATATACGCTGTGACCCGAATTTCTTGCAAGAGTGGTCCCCTGCAGAGGTTCAGTGGGTTGAGCGCGTGCTACGATGGGTTGAGCGCATACTACGGAGGTCAGTGTGCAATCCTCAGAGCACAGAATCGTGGCCCAGCAGGGCCAACGACGCTATTCATCCTTCTAAGCCTAAGGGTTTAAGAAAGGAGTACTACAACCGATAGAAAATATCTATAACCGTGTCATACTGGCATTTCTGCTAAAAGCAAAACCTGCAGATTAAGAGGAAGTTGAGTTTTTGAAAAAGAAAAAGCCTTCCCACTGAGCACTCATTCCAACCAGTGCAGAGCATTAATATCACGATATCTGTAGAAAAAACGGAAAAAAGACATTGCGCATATTAAAAATATCAATCGAATTAAAGGATATAATTTGTATTCCCCCCCCCCCCCCCCCACACAACAAAAATAAACAAAACGGTACCCGCCAATTATGCATTATACGTGCAGTGGCTTTTCCAAAACCTGTAATGACGCTTGCACCGTTTACAACCGGGCACTGGGTGTGGCGCAGCGACCAGCGCTGCCGACTCGGGAGCCGGTTCGAATCTCGCAACGTCTTGAGAGTCTGGGCAATTCACTTAACCTCCTTGTCACCATGTACAGCACCTGGATGCCCTCACCAGGAATAAGCGGCGCTATTTACATCTTCAAATTAAACAAGCTCAGGTACATGCGTCCGTTACCTAAGCCACACTTTTATTGTTTAATTGCCGCACAGGGTGGCTCACTTGAAATCCCATCACAGCAGTCCTGCCATCAAAGATGGAAAAAAAAAACATTGGGGGAGGGCGCCCTCTTCCTCACTGTCCCTAAATCCAGCCTCGATCGATCAGAAAAATAGAGCGCGATCTATTGCTTGCCAATGCTCATTTACATACTGTATTGCGCCCTGCCATTGATATCACCCGAAAGTCGTTCTGTAGGCTACAATGCATGCTCTAAATATCCGCTTGAAACCGTTGGACCAATGCAGAGCTGGCTTAACCTTTCATCCCTCGGAGGTTGATAAAGTGCATATAGTTGAGTTTGATAATCCAGATTATTCGAGCTCCTGCGCAGTGTATGGTGTAAATGATATTATTGAGAATGTTATAAATATTATGGTCTTAATTTAAAGCAAAATTTACTTGACATCATAACTGAGCGGCTTATTTTTCCTGTTATTTATTCCTATAATGGGGATGACAAACTCACACGGGCGGCATGTAGTAGCTCCTGTTAAAATAACAGCCTATGGTAACGGATTTGTACAGCGCTGAATGAGGCCTCGCAGCGCTGTGTGGGTTGGGTACCATCACTCCCTGTCTCGAAGATCCCATCAAAGCCTGCTTTGTGTTTGTTTGCAAAGTAGTTGCATCAGTAATGTAGGTGTAGATGACATCATATTTGTTTGTGTGTTGTAAATCTCAGTTTGCAATCACACGCCTAGAATACCCAGTGCAAGGTTTGCAAGCTCTAGTGCAGACCAACGTGCAACATAATAAGAACCGCGACAAACTGCGCTCCTGCAAGTTTATATGAGACCAACTCACAGAAAGGCAATGTCTGTACTTACAGCGAGTATCAGTGGCTTTGAGAGAGTTCAACATGAACAAAGCTAACAAGTGCTTCACTATTGAATTACAAAACAATAAAAACAAATACATTTATTTAAAGTACAGCAACACTTGTTTTGTGAGGATTTGCAGTAACGCATTTACAAGAGTTTGAGCTATTGGCATAGTAAGTGACAATGCCTTTTATTTATGTGTTAATTATCAAAACAGATAAATAAAAGGCATTGTCATTTACAATGCCAATAGCTCAAACTCTTGCAAATGCGAGACCTATTGCATTGCAAATGCTTGTTTCATGTGCTGGTACTTTTCTCGCATCTTGATCGGACTGCCGGTTGCTGACTAAACTACTAGAAGCATATTTCCTGTAGAGTGCTTCAAGGACTGTGGTGCTCAATTAACTGGAAAATGTGCATGAGATAACCGCTTCTAATCAAGGGACACTGTGGCTCGGGAAATGTTCTGGAATATATTTATATGTTTTATTTTATGTTTAAATGAATTTGCACTGCAGTTATAATATGTTCAACAAAGCACTTTACAACATATAGAGAGGAAGATGACATCACCTAGGCTGCTAAAGGAAAAATTGTGAACACAACTGGTGGCGATACTTTAAAGAAAGACCAAAAAGACTCTCAGTGAACAGGACCAAGACCTCAAGGAAGAAACGCATCAATTGTTTTTCTGTGTGCAATAACATTGAAAATTAGGACCTCTTCGAGAGTAAGGCGGCATCCTTGATGTCAGCTATGGGTCACCCTGCTTCCGCCATGGGTTCACTTCACTATGAGTGAAGCATTCTGGCCATGCACGAGGTGCAGGCCCCTTCAGTGCCATGGACTACTGCGGCAATGTGCGGTTTTTATTACAAAATATATATTTGCTTTAATCCAATGCTTGATTTTTTAATGTTGGTGCACGATCAACAGAATTCGCAATACTGCAACATGTCTACTTCCATGACGCCCATCCTTTAATGCGGTTTACCTAAAAAACATTCATGGATGGTGCTATCTGCAGGTTTCAGCATATGAATGTGTAGCTGTCTTTCTATGTGTAGTAATCACACTTAAATTGTTGGTTGTATAGCTTGTTTATTCAGATATACAAGATACAGCTTATCAGCAACCTTCAGCTTACAACTGCTCTCCTCCAGAACTTCCCGTGATGTCAGCACATACATCATCAAATTCCATCTTAAAGAAGACATTACCACACATCTCCCCCTCACAACCGTAATACAAATGACAAAACAAGGAAACACAATTTCATTACAATAAATATAACAAATGATACAACTCATAAATATATAAAAATACAATGACAATATGATAAGATTACATTGAAAAGAAAACATGAACATCATAATTAAACAATAACCACTATTCTGAAGAATGAAGATTGATCTTACATAAGCTACGCACACTCCAAACTTTCCCATTATCCAACTTCACAACAGATTCCATCACCTTAATCACTCTCCGAGGCTGAGAATATTTGTTCTCTCCTTTCCTGACAAACCCAGCCTTTCTCACTACAACCCAATCACCACTTTCTATTTCCACAACTCTCACACCTTTCCTTCTATCATAACTTCCCTTGTTACGCTCGTAAGAATCCTTGATTCTTTCAGAAATACACTCACGATCCACCCAAACTTGATCCTTCTTCCTCAACCATATAGGAGATTCTTTAGTGGCAGGTTCCCTGCCCTTCAAAGCAATGAAAGGAGAAATCCCAGTGACAGAATGGGAAGTCACTCGATGCGCCCACATCATCTTGTTCAATTCCTCTCTCCAAACCAAACCATTTGCCAAAGACAACTGAATATTATCCATGATTATCCTGTTAACTCTTTCAACCAAACAGTTGGCCTGTGGTCTGAACAATGCTACTTTAATATGTTCGATTCCTAAATCCTCAAGAAATCTCTTCATCACACTAGACACCAACTGCACCCCATTATCAGTAACCAACGTTCTGGGAATTCCTTCCTCCAAAAACACTTCTTTAAGAAATTCTATCACCTTCACAGGCGTGATATTCTCAACAGGCTTGAGGGTAAACCACTTACTATGATAATCTACAAGAACTATCAAATATCTACTTCTGACACTAAGCCTTTCCACTGGACCTAAGAAATCTAACGATAATTTCTCCCATGGACGATCAGGGACTTCTGCACACCCCAATCACGAACTACTTTGCACTTGTCACTATTTCTACAAGCATTGAAATCCTTGATGACTTCCTCCACCTCTTTGTCCATTTCAGGCCACCAGAAACTCTGCCTCAACCTTCTCTTGCACATGCTTCTTCCTAGATGTCCCTCATGTACAAGTTTAATTAATTTTGCCCTTAATACCTTAGGTGGAACTATCCTATTACAACTCAAAACTTTTTCAGATTGAATACTCAACTGATCCTTTACTTTGACATACTGGTTCAATTCTTCACTCATGGTCAAAATATCTCTCCAACCATTAGTAATTGCACGCTTCAAGCTATCATACATCTCATCACCCTCCAAAGCTTCATTCCAGTCTTCACGTCTCAAAGCCAATTCCCCTCCAGCAGAATTTGACGTCACATCCACTTCAACAGGAAAAGAAACCTTTTCCTCCTCATCGTATGGGATGCGAGACAAACAGTCTGCTGCAACATTTTTCTTTCCCCTTACAAAGTCAATCGTGAAATTCATATCCATGACAGACAAAAGCCTCCTAGAGATTCGAGGAGTTACATTATCTTCTAGTCCCTTACCACCTTTAAAAATGTATAGGAGTGGCTTATGATCTGTTCTAAGCATGAATGGTAACCCCCAGAGATAAAACTTAAAATGATTAATTCCCCAACAACAAGCTAAGGCCTCTTTTTCTATAGCCGAATAGGATCTTTCCGCACCTTGTAGACGACGTATCGCATAACCTATTATCCTTTCATCACCATCCACACATAGTTTTCCTATTGACATCAAAGTGACTCAAGGTAGGTGCACAAACCAAAGAATCCTTGATCTTATTAAAAGCCAATTCACAAGCCTCACTCCATTCAAACTCAATTCCTTTTTTCAATAATGCCCTCATTGGTTCAACCATATCAGAAAAATTAGACACAAACTTGGAGCAATATTCGGTCAGGCCTAAAAATGACCCCAATAAATCTTTGACCACAGGCCTCTGAGCATCAACAATAGCTTTCACAATACTATTCTTGGGTTTAATTCCACTACCAGATATCTTGTGCCCTAAATAATTCACTTGTTCTTTCCTTAGTTGACACTTCTCTTTTTTAATAGTCATCCCATGTCCAGCAATCCTCTTCAATACCTCATTCAAAAGCTCATCATGCTTTTCGAAATATTCACCCACCACAAGAATATCATCTTGGAAACACAATATTTTCTCCATCCCCGTAAAAATATTGTGCATAATCCTTTGGAATACCGCTGAAGCGGAAGCTAATCCAAAAGGCATACGACATTACTTAAAAGCACCCAATGACGTAACGAAAGATGGTAAGGCTCTTGACTCCAGATGTAAATTTACTTGAAGCGGCAGACATATCCAATACAGAATTTTTTTTACCACCACTCATTGCACTCAACATCTCCCCAATATTAGGAAGGGGTTGCTGATCGACCCAAATGTTTTTATTTAGATCTCTTAGATCGATGCATAAACAAATCTTGTTCCCTTCCTTGGGGGCAACCATAACGGGGGCAAGCCATTCTGAGGCTTCAATTGGTTCAATGATTTTACTTTCCAATAACTTATTAAGTTCTTGTACGCACCCTCGTCGCCATAAAAAGTGTAGTAATCACACTTAAATTGTTGGTTGTAGAGATTGTTTTTTTAAGTATACAAGATACAACTTATCAGCAACCTTCAGCTTACAACTGCTCTCCTTCAGAACTCCCTGTGATGTCAGCACATACATCATCAAATTCCATCTTAAAGAAGACATTACCACACTATGTTTTTTACTTTACTGAAATCCAGTCAAAGATGGACACCAATGCGTACATCCCTCCAGCTGTGGTTCTGTGATGACTCTGCTCCTAGCGCTGGGAGGCCTTCCGGTAGCCATGCGCTTTAGAAATGCAAATTCATTCATTTAAAGTGTTTTATAAAACATAGTTTTTTTCTAATGGTTTTTGTAACAAATGTTTTACAAGAATCATTCCAACAAAAAATAAGTACTGGTAAAGCCAAATGGTTGGAAGACAACGCCAGGACTACTCATTTTGCCAATGCATGTGTATCATTGCAGGTTCAGCAGAAAGATAAGCTGTTGTTCAGAGAAAAATGTGGTGTTCACTGGGTCAGCTTGAGACAGGGGCCATGGGACTGAAGAAACTTGGATATGACTGAAAGGGCACCGGGGCTATGCAATTGGAATCCTACCTGACAGAAGCACACTGTACAGCTGTTTCCTACACATTTACATTAAACGCTCTTGCCATAAAGAGGGACTCCAAAAGTCCCATTGAACTCAATGGACTGAACAATGTTTTGGAACATGAGAAAGGCCTGCAAGGCTTGTCATCCCACTGACAACTCTAGCAAACATTTGGCTTGCTGAATGGCTAAAAATGACTATAAGGTGGGTGACACCAGAGGCGCAACTAGAGCTACATTTCAGAGGGGAAAAGAAAATATTTCGGGGGGGGGGGTGGGCTGAATCGCTAAGCAATAGGCAAAGTGGAGCTGCAGGGGCTTTTAGAAGGGATGAAACAACAACAATGCCTCATTAACAAGCAAAAGGTCTTTAAAAGACCGGTGAAGTACTCGGTGCGGCTATCCTGGGCTGCCACACATGACGGGGGGCTGAAGCCCTTTGAGTCCAATGGGCGTTGCGCGCCTGGGTGACACCATCCAGATGTGAGCGAGCGAGAAGTGTGCAAATATAGTGATTTGCCCAAAAATGGGGCCCCAGGGTTCGAAGACAACCAACTTAGTCATTAGACCATATCTGCTCCTTTACGATAAACTTGCACAATCCAGTTATTTAACATGAAATGCCTAATCTAATGAATATTGCAGACTTCTCATTAAAATAAATGCACCACAGACCAGCCCAAAACAATGTGTTTGCCTTTCAAATCTGACAGCACTTCCTTTTCCTACATTGGCTTTCATGAAGCCTTGCTCTTTTAACCAGGCCAACTGAGCTGTAATGTTCCAGTTAAGCCTTGTAATACAGTTCATGGGAAAGGGTCCCTGGAAAAGCTGGGACTTGAAAATGGAACAGGGCTATGGAGAACTGAAAATTCATGAACTGCAACACCTACCATAGCCAAAAGCATTATGCTCCATGAGTCCTTCTCCCATGTCTTGGTGAGGTTGCAAACTTCGTAGCGCCTCAGATATTGTACAGATTGCATTTACAAGCCAAAAGCCTCCTCTATGAAAGGTTTCCAGCTCTCCCTGTACTTGGTGTTCAGGAGTGTCCTTACTGTATGCTAGAGTTAGGAGAACCAATGTAATGTGTCATGCCCCTGCACCGGCGGGGTGGGCAGGGGAAGGGGGCGGGGGGAGTTCTTCAATTCGAGCAGAGGAGCGTCGCCCGCCTGCTGCGAGTGCAGCAAGCACTCATGAATAAATAAAATGGCATGTCAATGCCATTTTACTTCAGCGCACAGTGCTAGTGCAGGAGGCGGCCTGAATCCTGCAATTGCAGGATTACAGCTATCTCTGGAGTGCGCATGTCGGGTTGGCCAGCTTTATTGCTATAACCAGCCTGGCATGCGCACTGTAAACCCCGCAATGTCCTGGCTGTGAAACAGCTGAGATTTTGTTGGCATAGGCCCCCAGCCTCAAAATGAGCACTGGGTTAACCTACTCCCACCAATCCTGGAGCTGTGTTCAGCATGAGAGCAGCTCCAGGATTGGGTGTATTGGTATCCATTGAGCAGGAAGGAAGTCCTTCCCTTTTCTGCTTGGGGACACTGATCGGGGAGAGAGGTGTACAACCGGGGGAAGCAGTATATGGTGAGTTTGGCACCGTAGCACCCCACCATATTTTTAGGTCTCGTGTGCGAATGCAGCGTAGCTGCTTCGCTCGCGAGCTCTATTGCTACCGCTTTGGTGCGAGAAGGGAGACAGGAGGTGGCACGCGCAGACAGGCGATGTGCATGCGTACGGAGTGCACATCTCCTGTCCGCACGTGCCACCTCCTCCCTTCGCACACCAAAGCCACAGCATATCTCCTGTCAGCGGGCATTCACTTTCCCTCCCCCACTTCCTCCCCCCTCCCCCATCGGCTTTTTGAAGTCATCGCAACTGGCAGAGAGGGGCACACAGAGGGCTCTCGTGCGGTATGCCCCGTCTTCCCTTGTTTGTTCAGTCGGCGCTGAAGTTACCAAGGAGACTGGACAGCTCGTTCTTTCTTTATAGTGTTGTGAGAGAAGAGTCGTAGCTCAAGGCGGGCTTCTCGCCGTCCAGCAATCGCGCTCATCCGTGACAGTGTTTGTAGGTAGGGCTTCTGCACACCACAGACTTCCTGATCTCGAGTGCAAATGAATGCATTTTAAAACATTTTTTGTAGAATTTAAATAAAAGTCATAGTTTTAGATAAACAATTTTACACAAAATTAACATAGCCAACTCTTGTTTAATTTGTTATCCGAAGGATTTGTACGCAGGCCGCTTTTACTTTTGCGGTCTTCTGATTTCTGACTGCCGTGTATTGCCGCGAGGCAGGGGCAGCCCATGGGCGCACAGGGAGCGGCAGAGCTGCAGTAGCCAGGCAAGCTAAGCAGGCACGGAGCTCAGAGGCACATGGGGTGACTCCAGGTCTTAAGCCCGCCCCTGCACAGCGCCTTAATTCCTTTCTTCACTGAAGGTTTCATGCAACATGAGGCTGCACTGTGCTTAGGATGGCGGCTGCGGTGACTATCGCACACTGTGACCTTGGTGACTCGCATAGGGTGCGGTGTGTGCCACGAAGTCGAAGTGGTCATCAGCGCTTGAAGTGCAGGTGTGTGTGGGAGGGGCCGAGCCTGGGACAACGAAACTCTGGGGACGGCGTCACTGCCTCATTCTTTCCAGGTTTCTCTCCATTGTGGCGATACCCCTCCCCGCCGGCTCTCAGGCCTATCCAGCCTCCAGCGCTATGCTCTCAGCAGTCTCTTGCATGTAGGATGTCACTGGGTGTGTTCTGACGTTTCTCTAATTCCCATATCATTGCCTGTCTTCTTTCTGTCCCTCCGTTTCTTTTGTTCTTCCACGTACCAGTTTTCAATAGCACCCGTGCAGCGCTGCACAACATGGCAGTGGTTTGCAGGACAGGAGGTGTAACAAGATAAGAGACATTATATAGGGTTTGTGGTGGACCGCTCCTGTCCCTCCCTCTATCTCTTGCTCTCTACCCCTCCGTATTTTACCCACACTCTGCTTCTTGCTACCCCAGTGTATCTTGCTCCTTACACCCCCTCTCTTATCCTCTACCTCTCTATTGCTCTCCATCCAAGTGGCTTTTGCACCCTACCTGCTGTCTCATGCTGTTTAGCCCTATCTTGTGCTCTCTACCCTATTTACCCCTTTTGTCTCCTTCCCCTCTACCCCAGCGGGTAACATTAGCCCCATAGCCTCATTGCTCTCTACCCCTCTGTCCCCTGAGCCTCACCCCAGCCCATGCTCTGTGTATCCTGTCTCTCACTGACTTACTAAAAATATAGAAATTGCATAATTGTATTGTAATTGCATTTATATAGCCAAAGCTTTACGATACAGTTGCTATTAAAAATTATATGATCAAGTTAGTCAAGAAGCAGCTATCTTTTAGGTGTCTGGTATTGGTGGACATTGTTGGAAGGTGTTCAAATGGCGAGTCATGGCGTGGACTTCTCTGTGTGCTATGGTTGTGCGCTGTTCAAGCATCAGCTCAGTAGCGACTACGTATTTGTTGCCACAAGCTGAAAAAGTAATTTCTTGGTTTCAGTGCTTGTTTAACCTACCGAACCATTAGGTCCCCTCCCCAGCGTCTCTACGCCCATCACTTTCCACCCTCATTGCACTACAGCAGATAGCGAAAGTAAGTGGCAGCACCTCTTAAACAAAGCACTGTACCCCATAGTACCGTGGTCCGGGCACTGGCTGACCCAGAGCGCACCGTAAAATACAGGTATTTCGATGCAGGCTAAAACCTGAAGCCTCAAAGAATATCATGCACTTGTTTTCAGTTGCTATTGTGAAATACGGGGGTCTTACAGCTTAGGTAGAGCTGGTTTTCCCTCTAGCCCCATGTGTAGCTCCCCCGACCTCATTCTCCCCAACCCTCCCAGTGCTCGTTTCACCTGTGGCTCCTCTAAAGGTGGTTACTAGACAACACAGCTTCGCATAACCTGTACCATTGAACAGGCCTCTGCCCCGGGCGAGCTGCAGAGCCTCGGGGGTCACTTCTTCATGTCTCACTGCCCGTTGCCAGACAGGCCCCTTCAGTGGCCGAGACCCCGTTTACTGCTCCTACAGTGAATGGGGGCAGGGGAGCCTGCCTCAGCTGCTGTTGGACCCACCACAATCCACACACAACTAACATGCACACTAACCTGCTGTTCTTTTTCTGCCTCGGAGCCACACAGTACGCCGCATGAACAGTGAGACAGTGTGCTCCTGGGCATTCATCACTTCTTCACTCCTGCTAAGTGTCTATCGAATCTGTGCCCTACGTCATGCTGTCGGCCTGGTTCACCCTCGCACTATCTGCCCTCTCTTGCCTTCAGTGCCTTTCAGTTACTCTCAATGTCCCAGTCATTTTCCCACACTTACTAGCTGTCTCTTGCACACCCTCACTCAGGCTGTCTCTTATATACCTTCAGACTGTCTCTCACTCACATTCTGGCTGATTGTCTCTTGTTTCTGCCTTTCTGTCTCCCTCCCTTCACGCTGGATCTCTCTTGCTTGCAAGCTGACAATCTCTTATGTGTCCTCCCATGACTGTACTCTGCCTTCTCGGCCTTTTTTCCCCTCACCCTACTAGTCTCTCCCTTGCCCTTGGTGCATGTCAATTGCTCTCTCGCTCTCTAACTCCTGCTCCCTCTCTCACTAGCCATCACTTGTTTCTCTATGCGTGCATGGAGTTTCGCTGTTCTTAATTTCATTTTGGTTCATTCAGATATCTTTCTTTGTATAGCATTCTCCGTTTCAAAAGTACATATTCGTTTTGTCTATAAGTATTGTGTAGCGTTTGCACTTGCCTTGCCAAGGAATGTGTTCAGTCAGAACTCCTTTTTCGGCCTCTTCCTAAATAACGCGTTCATAGTATGGTTGCATTTAAACAAGAAAAAAAACTCGCCAGAGATTGCAGTAGGGTGAAGCAGCGCATCCATAGGCCACATCAGTCAGTTACATGTGAAAGACTACTTTAAAGAAACTGCTGCAACAACTTCAGACAACCCTTGGTAGTATGCCTTGCAATATAGCATTAACGCCATTCTCACTAGACATTACACTACATGCATAGCCAGCTGCCTCCCCCTCCCCTAAAACCCTTCACTTGTTCAAATCAAGCACAACCTTTCTTCACTCATCTACCCAATTCTGCTTATACTGAAATTCTAAATAATAATGCCTTTAAAGGCATTGCCATTTACAATGCCCTTAGCTCAAACTCTCGCAATTGCTAGACATATTGCATTGTAAATGCTTGTTATAGTTGTAGCCGCCACTGGGCTGCACCTCGTGCATTGGTATCAAACACAATATTGCTTATGTACCGACTGAGAATTGATAGCTCATTCTTTTTCAATATGGAGATATGCACTAACCCTACTCGTTTTGAAAGGACGCAGTTTTTTCTTTAATATATAACACTGTACTGCAATGCCCGGATTGCCCGCTACTGTTGTTGAAATACTAGGCAGGTCCCTGGCAGCTAAGGAGGCCGCTTAAGAACCTCCTTTCCGCCCCTTGGCTGCACGGCGAAGATTACAAACTAAAGGTTGCTTTATAAAGCCAATTCTTGTGAGGGATTAAAGAATGCGCCGGCACAAACGAGTTAATGGCTGGCAAAGAGAAGCAGGAAAGCTCCTTAAGAATGCGAAGTCTATCTGTGAACGCCATCTGTCACAGAGTCCAGAAATGGCGGCCACTGGGAGGCACGCGCAGCTGCTACAATGCAAGGCGTCACCCGATCCTACAACTGCCACTACTATCAGCGAGCGCGAGGGCTGCCCGGGGAATGCGCGTGACCTTTCACACGTCTCAATCTCAAGTTAAGGCAGAGGGAGGGCGCGCGGGCTGAGCCAAGTTCACACACAGGTTGGAGGGGGCCATAAATCAACAGCTGGGGCCAGGACCAGACAATGTTTGATCTCTGCGTTGGTGTTATCAGCTGTAAATTTAGCTCGGGCTGAGCAGTGGGCGGGTACCTGCCCTTTCCCACAAATGTGATGGTATGTTTTTGTTTTAAAAAGTTCCCTTTGCCCCACCCCACATGGACAGGTGAGCTACACTTTAAAAATATCCCAACAGTGGAACACAAGCTGTAGGCGAATGGAAACTACTCTTAAGGGGAAAACATAGTAATTGTTGTACAATGAAATAATTCCACCAAACATTTATCTCACAGCCCGAAATGGACAGATGCACATCCATTCCCACACTCTGTTGGTGCGTGTTTCTGGCGTGGAAATGCTGCTCCCCTTCCACTTTACTGAGAAAAGCAGTGGGCTAGAAGGCTGCTTTGAAGTGAAAAACTGATAACTGAAAATGAGGATGAAATAAGAGTTTTACTGGTATCACTAATGTTCTTCTATAGTCTTTTTTTCCACTTTGACATACCCTTTATCCCAAGAGACCCCAAAAACTGCAGTCCTAAGATTCCCCACGATGGTCCTGGTGTAGCCAAGGAAAGGCTTTCTGGGGGTCAACCACTGAATCATTACGGGAGGCAGGGCCTGGCCTCAGTTATTTCTAAGATTTGAATCTCAAAACAATACAAACAACTACAGAAAGGAGTATACATCAAACAACTTCACAAATAATGAAATATCTAATTTAATTCACATACAAATATACAAAAATTCCAATTTTATTGGGAAGGTTGGAGCTTTTAAAAATCTGACTTTATTTCTAAAAGACATAGCAATATGCTAGCATATCAGTTTGTCTTTTTACCTCCTAATGAATGCTGTCCATTTGTTGGTGATTACCAGTGCTTCAGTTGAGGACGCCGGTTGTCTACACCATATCATTTCGTATATATACACTATTCATCTGCTAATATTATTCAAGATTCTAACCAATAACGGCCCCCCTGAGTAAAGTATTGCAGATCACAGGATAAAAACTACTGCCCTAGGATCGTAAAAATGGTTGTCCTGCCCTGTAGTCTCGGGGTTGGGGGGGCTGGGAGACTCCTCCTTTACCATTGTACCATGATCCTGGCTGGTGACAACATTTATATATATTTGGGACGCAGTAGCTGGTCATCATGCAAATTAGGCCCATTCAAGGTTCCTATTTAATGTATTTTTTTAATGTATGGAATACACTTGTAACACATATGCATAGTGTGTGCAATAATGATAGCATGTTGGTACGAGCGTGGAAAAGAAGACCAATTATCTTAGTTGATAGTTGCTGCCCACAGACAAACAAGAGGATCGATCCATCCCCCACATCCTCTCGTGCAATATCTCATTTGTCCCTCTTGATTTCACACCTAGTGTTACATTAGGACCAGGCTTCACAATGTAGTCGGGAAGCAGGACAAGTACTGCTCTTTCCAACAACCTCTCTGTGGATGCGAAATCTACTACCACCAGGCAGGTTGTATAATTTAGCAGTTGCAGTGCACTATAACTAACTGGCAGTGGCCTCCCTTTCCAAATGGCAAGGACTGAGCCTATAAGCTGGAGCATGCCTCCAGCGCAGAGAAGATCATCACCAACCCAGACCTGCGTGGCCATGTAGTGATGCTTCCTGAAGGTGGAGCTGCACTTTGTCCACCTCCTCAAGTTTAAGATGAAGCTTTATGCTCTGTAGAAGAACAGCTGGCCGTGCCTGTCAAGTCCAAAGACCATGGCTAAAAGACACCAAGAAGCCCTCTCTACCCCTCACCAGGGGAGACTGCCCATCTCCAAGTACAGGTAGACTGTGTGGTGAGTGTATCTGGAGAACAATCTCTTCACATTTTGATGGTTCACTACCGTGGGACCCCACCAACATTCTGCCTTGTGCAATACCTACTAGCCCCCAAAGGCCATATGTTGAGCACTTGTCCATCACCACTCTTAGGTGCCTGGATGCCAAGATTGTCTCCAGGCTACAATTGAGGGTCCCGATACCATGAATTTCTGGGAGGTACAGTTGTTCTCAAATAGCTTTGTGGGCTAACCAGATCACACGGTTCAAAGAGGCCCTGCTTGGCCCTTGAATATGTCCTTTCGGCTTCTTGGTCTACACTCCAATTTGCCTTAATAATCACACCCTTGCACACTGTCTTTCAGCAGAGATATCTGTTCCACAGGACACAGTACAGCTGACCTAGTGTCACTAGAACATTTGGTTAATGATAAATCTAACTTCTAATCAACTGTCCAACTATATTCTTAAACCAGGAAACAAAGTAGGGACAAATACCATTTTTATAGCTTGCACAGAAACACTGGATTATGCTGTGCTAGAATCTTGTTATCTTTCTCCATAGATTGCATTGTGGATAGGTTGTGTTTATTTTAATTGTTCCAGCCATCACAAACACTACCTTGAAATGTTTTATCATATTTGATGGGCTGTTCGAATAACTACAAATGCTTGCAATCAGCTACTGAATGCAAACAGTATACATTACGTATACTTGGTGCTGATATTGTATTTACTTTTTGATATTTTGCTGCTTCATTAATGAGAGATTTCTATTACTGATTTCCAGTTTTATTTCACACATATCGACATATTTAAGGTGTTATTCATGTGTTGTTAATTTTTATATGAAAAAGTCATCTCTGGCAGGACATTCTACTTTTATTGCCACTGTGAAAGCTGTGTTATAATGTATCTAGCCTCATACTTTGATATCACTGCTATTGAAGTAAATATTGTCTCCACGACCCTAATACCCTGGAAGGCGAAAGAGGACTGGGATGCTTGACTTTCTTTCCCAGACTGGGTACTCAGTGTTCTAAGTAGTAAAGTATACCCCATTGCCTTTTCAATATTGTTGAGTGCTCCCCGAGACTACAAGGAGTTGGAAAGTTTCAAAGACCATGCACACAAAAGGGTTGTGCCTAACATCCATGTATTCTTATAATTACATTACCTCTAATAGTTAACATTTTACCTGCTTTACTGTGACACCTGCCCATTCCACTCACACACAAAAATATCCTGTACAATTCCCTGTTTTAGTGCTCAGTTATAGAATTAACTAAAAGGTGCATTTGTTCATACATTTTTTTGCCTTCCCATCTACAATGTGGGTATTGCATTTGAAAGAGGAGTTTAGTCCCTCTTTTGGAGCAGAAATCTCCCTATTTTTCTAACATGGGCCAATCAGTTTGGCAGGATGTTGGACCAACTAAATATTACTGCAGTTTACTTAACATTACAGTTGGCAATTTTATAACGCCCCTTATTTCATTTTAAAACAATTCGACTCCAACTACTTATCTGGTGGTGGGGGTGCATAATGGCAGTATATAGGCTTCCATCCACTTTGTAGCACTAAGACTGCCAAGTGATGATTTAAAGGTAGAGGATTGGGAGAGGATGTAGCCTTACGGCTAGAGTAGTCGACCTTGAAGCCGGGTTCGAGTCTCGGCAACGACGCTCAACATCCTGTGATTCTGGGCTAATCACTTAATCTCTCAGTGCCTAACCAAAAAAAGAATGTGTCCATCTGTAACGAAACTGGTGCTCATGTAAAGCGCTAGGATACCCGATGTCTCGGGTCTAGTTCGAGCTATATAAAACTCTATATAAAACAAGCATTTGCAATGCAATAGGTCTCGCATTAGTAAAGTTTGAGCTATTGGTATTGTAAATGACATTTTTTATTTATGTTTTGTTTTTGAAAATAGTGAAATTAATAGCTTTGTCATTTACAATGCCAATAGTTATAACTTTCGCAAATGTGACACCTATAGCATTTGTAATGCAATATTTGTTGTATTTACGTGACTTAGATGTATTGATATTACAAATAACAATGGCTTTTAATTTTTTTTTTTATAATTAATACTTAAAAAAGTTATTGTAATTTATAATGACAATAGCGAAAGTTTTGTAAAACACTTTTGTGAAGATTATGTGAGGTTGGGTGAGGGTGTGTGAGGGTGAGAGGGTGTGTGAGGGTGTGGGAGTGAGGAGGTGTGTGAGGGTGAGGTGGGTGAGGGGGTGAGGATGAGGGGGTGTGAGGGTGAGGGTGGGTGAGGGTGTGTAGGGGGTCGTGAGGGGGTGAGGGTGAGAGGGTTGTGAGAGTGAGGGTGTGAGGGTGAGTGAGGGTGGGTGAGGGTGTGTGAGGGTGTGGGGGTGAGGAGGTGTGTGAGGGTGAGGTGTGTGAGGGTGACGTGTGTGAGGGTGAGGGGTGAGGATGAGGGGGGGTAAGGGTGCGGAGGGGTGAGGGGGGTAAGGGTGCGGAGGGGTGAGGGGGTGTGAGGGTGAGCGTGTGTGGGGATGAGAGGGTAGTGAGGGTGAGTGAGGGTGAAGGGGTGAGGAGGTGTGTGAGGGTGAGTGGGTGTATGACACAACCGATACACATCACAGTATAAGGCACAACACAAGAACACTCCCTGAAACTCAACATAAGGACCCATCTAAAACTGAAGCACTGCATGGCTACGACAACAGAGGGAGGCGGACAAGGAGGTCACTTCTGAATTCCACTTTGCAATCCTGAAGCCATGGTTTCTGCCCTCCCCTTGCCTCAAGGAACCACATCAAAAAGACTGTCTCTGGCCAAGGAGCAGCTACACACATCTTTCAAGGGAAACGAAAATCCAGGCTTCAAAAACAAGTACCATTTTCTGCATCCGAGGAGCATCTGTTTGACATGTGCGGCTCAGCTCAAAGCAGGGTCTGACCACAAAGGAAACAACTAAATAAACACAAGCAGTGGGGGGTGCATCTGACGAGCCAGGATATCTTTTACAGAATTCAATAGTGCAGATATCAATGGACCTGTGAGGATGAATCAGAGCACAGTCACATGTTGTCAAACACCCAAGAGGTGGCACACACCACAGCGGGCTAAACATCTGAAAAGGTCTCAGACTCAAAGCGCCAAATTGTACAGTGTGCAGCCACCACCCAACTACACTGTCTAATGAGCAGGCGCAATACACCAAACTACGCCTGCATGGTTTCTGATGTTGTAGAGTCTGCTCCTACGCCAAAGCTGACGTCCATTTACGTCTGGAATGTATGTCACATCATACAGTCGGTCAACGCATACACTGATATACAGAAGGCATAGGGGTCGTTATACATCAGGCCATTATGTAACATCTTACTATTGGTCTGTAAGTCACAGAAGATGCTGAAACTATGAGGTATTTCAACACTTTGAAGGTGTTGCTTGTCATACAGTAGGTCTACAAATAAGTGGCCATGCAAATAAAAAGGGCATTTTTTGTACACATGGGCGTTATCTTGGTTACATAGCTCTACGCCAACGATATCATTCCCCACTTGAAAAGTAAGTTGTCTTGTACAGTGGAGCTTCATATAGGTCGCCATGGAGTATTTTATATACAATATTATGTCATGTCGAGCACATTTAGTCTGCATATCAAGGAAGGTCCGGACACAATGAGGAAATCCTAGATTTGTAAGGTATGTTATGACGTACAGCAAATCTACCGTTTACAGACCACGTGGACACTGGGCTGAAGTACTTGTATACAGGATTTACATCCTGGAAGCTCTCTTGCGGACACTAATCCATTTAACATCTGGAACACACAGAATATGCACAGAGAGGCCATGTGTGTTCTGCATGGCCTCTTGCATCATAGACAGCCAACATGTGACAAAAAGTGCCATAGTAATTTATTTCACGCCTGGGAAGTAGACCCAGGGGTGTGGAATTTATTGAAATATGTACTTGTCCATGGGACAAGTAGCTTCATAAATCTACTTGTCCTGTAACAAAATCCACTTGTCCCTTTGGTGCTATGTAGTGCACCGTCAAATAATGGCTGCAATCTCTTTGTAGAAGAGCTCTGATAATAGCCTCTCTGGTTACGTCAGGCTAATACTATAGAAGGATTTGAATTTTGGAGGTTTTCACCAGCTCTTCTCTAATCTTTTCCCATACGGAGAAAGGTCGAAAATTTACCCCTAACAACGGCAGGTGGAAAGTTTCTTTCAGGGCTGGGAAAAATGTGGTTGGAGAAAAAGTGAACTTGTAAACACTCAACAGATTTCCGCTGGGGCATATTCATATTTGCTCATGCTAAAATGCAATTCACTAATATTTTCTAGGACTACGGTTTTCTGGCCTACTTAAGGAAATTCATGAAAAACGTAAATCTCCTTTAATACAAGGACATATATCATGGGTGCACTTTCGTGACTTTAACATTTGAGCCCCTAATGAAATTTGAGTTAACCAAGACCTTTTGTTTTTATTGAAATGCTATCTCTTCCTATCTGTGAGCTGGCTTCATTGTGCGTGACAGCATTCTGCTCTTTTACAAAGTAGTTTTGTTCAGTGCCGGGAATTTCTATGGCAATGTGGCCTTTGAGACCAAATACTAGCTGTCTAGTAAGAACTCGCTGGCAAACAGCACCACGCCTACCTGATAATCCCAAGGTAGAGAAAGGAGCACAATGTAGGCCAAGTGAGTAACCAGAACATTTAAATACCCCCCACGTTGATTCAAAGTTCTTATGACACCAAGCAAGCGAAAAAAAGTAATTGGAATCCTCTCCACAATAGCTCTCTTGCCTCTTCCATCTAAGCATCTATCCATTCATCCTTTCACCCACTGATATCTAGCATTTCACCTTTACATTGGCACCATTCATTCTTTAATCCATTACATTTCACTAATCTGTTCATCCATCTGTTCATCTGTCTCTCGATCCACTCATCCATATCCAAACCTACCCATTCATCTCCAAACCTATCCATTTCAACCACCCATCCATCCTTTCGCTCATCCATACACCCTCCCTTTCACTCCATCCATATACCCTTCCATTCAATTCATATTTCCACCCTCCCTTTAACTCATCCTTCCACCCACCCTTCGACCCATCCATCAATCCATCCATTTATCCTTTACATTCATTCATCCTTTCGCTCTCTAATCCTTACACCCTGTAACCCATCCACTCATTCACCCTTTCCTTCATTATAACATCCTTTGTCCATCCACCATCCCGGTCACTCATTCATCCATCCATCCATCTAGCCAGCCACACTTCTACTCACTCATCCTTTCACCCACACATCCATTCATCCTTTCAAATTAATTACAAGTCTTTGTCTGCCGAGGTGCAGACAGAAGAGGCCCATCAAGAGCTCCACCACCTCTACTGTAGCTGCTAAAGCCTATCCTGCCATCTCCAAACCTATCGATCCAACTGATCCATCCTGCCTTCCTTTCACTCATCCATCCTTTTGCTCATCCATCCATCCTTTCACCCCGCACATCCTCCTTTTCACTCCTATTCATCCACCCTTTCACTCATCCCTCCATCCATCCACCCCATCCATTCTCCTTTTCACTCATCTATCCACCTACCCTTTCACTTCATCCATTTATGCTTTCGCTCATCCATCCACGCTTTCACCCATCCATCTTCTGTTTCGCTCATATATCCATCCACCCTTTCACAATCCCTCCATCCACCTTTACACTCAACTCTCCACCCACCAAGCCATCCGTCAACCCTTCCACCCAGCCACCCACCCCTCCATCCATCCCTCACCCAGTCAGCTATCTATTCATCTACTCTCTCACCCATTAATCCACCCTTTCAGTAAGTCATCCATCCTTTCACTCATCAATCCACTTTCAACCTATCCATCCACTCACCCATCCCTTCATTCACCCTTGCTCTTTTCCTCCCATTCTCACACATCCATCCTTATATCCATCCACCCATCCATTCACCCTTTCACTCCACTCATTCATCCATCTATCCATCCAGCCTTTCACTCATTCATCCATGCATCCATCGATTCACCCTTTCACTCATTAATGTATGCATCTATCATCCACTCTTGCGCGTATTCATCCATGCATCCATGCATCTATACATCTACCCTTTCACGTATTCATACATGCACCTATCCATCCACTCATTCATCCATGCACCTATCCATCCACCCTTTCACTCATTCATCCAGTTATGGATTTAAAAATCCACCCTTACGCTCCACTCATTCATCCATCCATCCCGCCTTTCACTCATTCATCCATGCATCTATCCATTCACCCATTAATGTATGCATCTATCATCCACTCTTGCACGTATTCATCCATGCATCTGTATATCCACCCTTTCACTCATTCATCCATGCATCTATCCATTCACCCATTAATGTATGCATCTATCATCCACTTTTGAAACGTATTCATCCATGCATTTATACATCTACCCTTTCAGTTATTCATACATGCACCTATCCATTCACCCTTTCACTCATTAATTTATGCATCTATCATCCATTCTTGCACGTATTCATCCATGCATCTGTATATTCACCCTTTCACTCATTCATACATGCATCTATTCATCCACCCTTTCACTCACTCACCCACCCTTTCAAGTCCATTATGGGCCTTTGTCTGTGGACCAGCAGACTGAAGAGGCCCATCAAAAAGTTCACAGCTGCTGTAGTTTCTACAGCAGTGTGTTCACAATACCCCTGGTGCAGGCACAAAGTGACATGAGAGGCCTAGTGCAAGGACAGAATTGGGGGTGGCCTTAGGCCTGCATGAAAGCCCATGGGGAAACTAATGAGCTTTAATGTAAGCCCTCGATGTGTAAGATATGAGAGGCCAAGGGGAGTGGGTCAGAGATGTCAGAGAGGGCGGCTAAGGGGGGTGGGGTGGGGTGAGCAGGTTCAGGCACCGGGTGTAACATAAGATGTACAGGAAAGGCAAAGTGCAAAGGAGGGGGTGCATGAGAAGGGAAAGCAAAGTGAGTTAAAGATGAGGCCCAGGAGTGGAGCAGAGAATACAAGGCAGGGGTCATACAGTTCAAGTCAGAGCAAGGGGCCAAGAGGCAGATAAGGCAGCCTCTTACATGGGGCCTGGAAGCTACACGAGCACAAGCTATTTCCAACTTCAAGCTCTGCTTTATCATTTTGTTGTTCTATTCTGGGGAAATTAAAGTGCAGGCCCCAGCTTTTGCATTCACCCTTTCACTGCCAATAAATTGCTCAGAGCATCTTATTAACTGGCTGTGACCTACAGGGTTGAACAGCTGTGTATCGGATTACCATAAAACTGTCTACTTGTCCTTAGGACAAAATATAAATTAAAACCTCTTGCCCTCCTAAGAAATCTAGATGTCTCGGGCGTCGGGAGATAGGAATTCCCCACCCCTGCAGACCACAAGAACACTTAAAACTAGCTGCCGGTAGCCCAGCCGCTCTCTGCAGTTTTACAGCCTTACATTGGTTTAGCAACAAAATGTATTGTGTAGACATTAGCCTTCCATAGCACTGTGCAGTGACCCGATACCCCAACCACAGCACAGCTCCAAGAATCAATATGAAAAGAGCATAGTCAAACACCACCTCCTGATATTTATTTAGGCAGTTTTGTTATAGCGCCATGTTACCATACGATCCCCACAGAGTTCTTATGAAATTTCACGGAATCCATAATGAAGTAAGCAAAGCCGTCCCTGGTTCGCAGAAGTGTTCACGCGTGTCACTCGATTGCGCTACTACGTGTTTACAGTAAATAAACATGTACGCTCGTTAGAAGTACAGTCAGTCGCCCGAAGTGTTAAAGTGGACTCGTCCTTAAGCTATAAGAACCGACAGGATGCTGGGATCAGAGTCACGTGCCTGTATGCGGTGCGGGCATCAGGGGACCCCTGCACCGGAGACACAGCAGCAGTAAATCTCACAGCACTTTCCAGATACAGTGGTCATTTTGGACTTTTCCAAGGGTCTGTTACTGGAGCATCTTTCTCTAGGTGAAGGCAGAAAGTGAAGCTAATCCCCGGCGTAGGTTGTGTCTAAGAATGTCCAGAAGGTCTTCATGTCTTCCAGTACCTGGAGGGTCGGGAGGTGCACCGCTAGTGGGATAGTAGTGAGAAGGAAGTGGGGTCTGTTGAAGGAAGTGGGGTCTGTTGTCGGTCGATTCTGCTAACCGGGAACCTTCTTGTTCCTCCACATCAACGAGAGTGCCGCCGCGCACGCCGACCCGGAAGCTCTTGGCCGGCCGGCCAATCCGCTCGCGGCCGACCGGAAGTCCCGCCTCCCGAGGTCCGCGAGCTGCCGGCGCATGGAGCGCCCTGCCGTCCGGTGCAGCCCGGGTCCCCAGGAGGGGGCCGGGGAGAAGGAGGAGTGTGGCGCCTGTTGCGGGGCTCCTCTGACCTGAGGGAGCCCCGATTTAGATGAGGAGACGCCGCGCCGTGAGGAGCCCCGCCGGAAGAGCGCAGTTGGTGAGTGGGGCCCAGGGCTGATGTAAAGTGCGTGCGTGCCTGTGTGTATGCCTGGGGTTGGGGGGGGGGGGTGGGGGGAGTGTGTGCGCGCGTGTGTGCATGTGTGCGCGAGGGTTTGTGTGTGCGCATGCGTGACTGTGTGTGATTGAGAGAGAATGCAAGGTAGGGGATAGTGTGCCTGTATGTGTGCCTGTATGTGTGCCGTATGCCTGCGTGTGCATGCGCGCGCCTGTGTGTGTGTGTGCGTGCATGCATGCAGAGGGGTGGGGGCTGCCTGTGTGTGAGAGAGGGCTTTGCGCATGCGCAGCTACCAGACGCTCGCTCCCGAGGTGAAATCTGACCTCGTCAAAGCGCGCGTCTGGTAGCTGTCCACATTCCTAAATACGGGCCACATAAGGTCTGAAGCAGACACTCTCAATGCTCACGCATTGAGAGTAGGTCTACTCGACCTAAAAAGGCAGATACATGAGACTCACTTTGTCCATGTGTTGTTCTTCCCAGATTGCTGAGATGCTCAGAAGGTACATAGGATTGGTTTGCGGACCGTGGATATATGTTGCCCCTTAAAGGGTCTAGTTCCTCCTCAAAGAAAAAGGTAAAACAGAATCGAGAGCTCACTTGTTAAATTAAATTGATACACAGGGAGAGGAAGAGAAGCAGGCTTTCATCAACGGTTAGGCCAAGCCTTTCACCTCTGCATTGGCACATCAACTTCGATTTAGTTCAACCAGGCCATTCATAGTCCAGGTGTGTGTATAGGTCTCCTTCTAAATGTTCCCTTACCAACAATTTAATTGCAGTTTATGTGTGTGTTTACTGCATACTTTTTGTTTTATACCCTAGTTACGATTCAGTTGAACTCTACATAGACAATTCACTTTTTGTTTTCACCAATAACTTTTACGCTATTTCGTGAATTTGTATTGGTTTGGTTTTGTTGTCCTGTTGTTGTGTTCAGTTGTGGTTTTTGCTGTGGAGTATGGTGTATTGTTACATTGTCTTACTGCTGCTAACTGGATGAAAGTCTATAGGTTGTCAACTTGTTCCCCTTTCCCTCCATCGCAATACTTAGTTGGAACTTTTATGGTTGTACAATGTAATGAGGGACGGTATAAAATACCCTAAAAGCACAACAAAACAACATCAAAACACAAGCAAAATACTAGGGTATCAGCACAATAACAATTTATCAAAACTACACAAACATAAAACAAAAGAGATCAAACAGCACTCTGGAACAACACACAACATAAATACATAGAACACAGCATAAAACAACACAATAAGAAACTCATCCTACCACTTATCAGCCAACCCTACTCATTGATTTGAAATAATTTAACATTTACTATTTTAAACTGCTTTTTGTCTGATATTAGTAGCCAGTCACGTGATATATTTACACAGGTATGCTCTATTTTAACTGCACTTAATTCATATTTTATTATACTCCATGATGATAAAGAATACCTTGTAATGCCTCTTTATAAATACACAACACGAAGCAACCAATCAGAAAATGCAAAATATCAACAAAGAAACTACTAGTGCCTTAAATCCTTTCAAAGGCTACAGGCATATTTCAACTTTCATAAATCGCAGTTCAATTGCTATTTGCAGCTCCATAACGCACTGACCCCCGATTCAGCAGCTAGAGACGCACCCGCTGGAGGGTCGCCTACTGATGGGGGATCTGGGGCTCACAAAACCCGGCAAATCTACCAAACACTCACTACACACTCCAAGACTACTATTCATCGAACCTGGGAGCTTGGGAGGCTGTCCTGCCTGGCCTTAGGGACACCGACTGGGACGAGGCGCTGGCTATCCCTCGGTACGCTGCAGTCTCTACCAGATAAAGGCTAATACAAATTAAAGACGTCTCCGTCTTTGGAAAATAGGGGCTAGCTAGTCCCCTATCTGTCTTCGTTGTGGTGGAGACGAGGGGTCGTTCCTACATACAGTGTGGAGTTGCGGGACACTGTAGCTCTTCTGGTCTGGCGTGTTCTCTTGCTTGGGGCGTGTTCTGGCATGAGATATCCCTCAGACCAAAGATTGGCGCTATTACACAGCACAGAAGACATCGGGAGAACAGGTATAAAAGACACCTTTTGTTTTTGGGTCGCATATTGGCTAAGTGGGACATAGCACAGCACTGGAAGGAAGCGTCCCCGCCCAGTATAACTAACTGGAAAAAGGCCCTGGATAGGTGCATGTCAGCGGAGATTGTAGTGTTCCAGGCGAGGGGGTGTCCACAGAAGCATGGGAAGATTTGGTCTAAGTGGGCCAAGTACAGGGGTATAGATCTGCCTTCAAGGTCGCAGACAGCCACCCGAGACCCTATTGAACGACTGGTGGTGAATGATTTACCCGTTTAATGTATCAATGGCTGGGAATTCCTTTGGCTTTTACATGTAATGTTTCCGAAGTACGTATGGTGCGCACTAGCGGGGTGGGGGGTGTAGGTGTTTTTACTGGTCTGATGTTCTGCAGACAAAAGGGGAGTGTGTAATACAGTACCCAGAGACATTCTCTTATGCATTTCAGCTGTGCTTTGTTTGCCGGGCTCTGCCCCTCTGGTATGATGAAAATTCAATAAAATCTGTTGTTAAAAAAGAAACAACTAGTGCTGCCTTCTGAGATACGAATTTATGAAAAAAATTATCATTTTGCCCACCATATATTGCTTTTATGTGATTTATTTATTACTAAATCCTCAACTCAGGGCAAGATGCAGTGGGGCAGTAAGGCACCATGTGAGGGCCTTACAACACACTGAAATAAATGTAAACAATTAGTGACCTGGCTTCAGCAGTTGGTGAACAGAACACTAGATAGTAGGACCACATCAAGGTCTCTTCCCTCAATACGCCAAAGAGATACTAAAGACCGATAGACCGATAACCATAAACTACCTATCTGGTCAGCCAGCTATGAATGAGCTGTTTGGTTGACGATACCTCAGCACACTAAACTTTATCCTGTGAAATTTTCCCCCTCTCACTACAGGTTCAAAGACAACTTTCTGAGATTTAGCAGAAGAACGTGTTCCCCCCTTTGCATGGACTAAGGTTGTCTCAATGCTTCAATGATTACAGTCTGAACGTGGGGTCTACACGTACGCCTCCTTTGCCCAGGAGCATTTTGAAGCCGCTGTAAACCTATACCTTCATACTAACAATTGCTATAAGAGGGGCCAGTTTGTCCAGCATATCTAACCATAATTGCTGCTGGTAACTTCAAAAAGATTACCGTTTAAAGAAATGAGCACTTGTAAACATAATAGTTGTTGAATGAGGGAGAAGCATTTCTGGTTTCCTAAATAAATTTCTTACATACAAATGTTATGGTCTACAATCAAATTCAGATATATATATATATATATATATATATATATATATATATATATATATATATATATATATATATATATATATATATATATATATATATATATATATATATATATATATATATATGTATGCTTAAAGTTCCGTTTTTCGTTTCTCTTTGTCCAAACAGGCGGACGCAGACCCAAGATTTGGTGCAATACTTTATTTAGTGAAGATAACGCCCTGCACCACCGCCATGACATGTTTCGGGCAACACAGTGCCCTTGCTCACATGACGCGTATGAGGAGTGCCTCCCATTTAAAGTGACAGTGCAATGCAAGTCATGCGGTAGGCATAAACATGAAAAACATACTACAATCAATTTCATAATGAAGAGTCGAGTACATTGATAATCCCATGTTTGTTGGCTATAAAAAATGAATGCTAATAAATAAATATTATCAACCATCTCACAATTAAATATGCATTAAATATGATAAAAAAAAGCATTTAAAAGAGCCCTCTATACGAGTTCTTTTTTTAAAAAACTTCTTGTTCCATAGCAGCAACCAAATACCTTTACTTAATTCGTTTAGGTATAAGTTATTTGTGCAAAATTGCAAAAACAGCACTGTACTAACGGTGGAAAGACGGAAGGCTGAGCTCGCCTTAATGTTATCATAACGAGTTTCCTTGAATTTCCTTTCTTCTGAGATCGCAGCAACGCGTGACGGGTAAGCTACTATATATATATCTCGATCAAGATTTTTTCCAAATGCAAGTCCTTGCAAACATGGGACACGGAACCCAGGCTATGTGCTATTTGAGATTTGCTTTATTCCAGAGATAGATAGATAGATAGATAGATAGATAGATAGATAGATAGATAGATAGATAGATAGATAGATAGATAGATAGATAGATAGATAGATAGATAGATAGATATCTGGAATAAAGCAAATCTCAAATAGCACATATCCTGGATTCCGTGTCCCATGTTTGCAAGGAATTGCATCTGGAAAAAAATCTTGATATATATATATATATATAATCTATATGTATATATATACATATATATATATATGTATATATATACATATATATATATATATATATATATATATATATATAGTAGGTTACCCGTCGTGCGTTGCTGCGATCTCAGAAGAAAGGAAATTCAAAGAAACTCACTATGATAACTTTAAATTTACATTGTGTCATTGAAACGTATTCATTTTATTTTTTAAAACATTTCTAAGTGTGGCTTGAGCAGTGCGTCCTCGATTGGCTTCCAATCTTGATTCTTTTAATTCTCCTGTTTCATTCGAGCGGGCTTGAGCAGTGCGTGATTGATCGTTTTCCAATCTTGATTCTCGCTGCTATCCTGTTTCATTGGAGTGGGCTTGAGCAGTGCGTAATTGATCTGTTTCCAATCTTGATTCTCGTTGCTTGTTCGTTTTTTGAAGAACGGGCTTGAGCAGTGCGTACTCGATCAGCTTCCAATCTTAATTCTCGTTGCTCGTTCGTTTGAGAATTACAGGCTTGAGCAGTTTGTATTCGAACAGCTTCTAATCTTGCTTCCCGTTGCTCGTCTGTTTCTGAAGCTCGTAATGCCTTTTTCTTTCGTGCTTCTGATGTAGATTGACCAATCGATTTCCGTTTGGTGGTCATAACTGTCGACGATGCTCGCAAATTCGCTGTCTATTTCAATATTCAAAAGATTATGAGGGCCCTGGGGGGCCGATTTAAAAAACATTTTTTGAAAAAACCTTCACGGGAGTGTACTCAACAACTTCCCAAAGTTTCATGACAATCGGATGAATGGTGTAGTAAATCATAAAGGACAAACAGACAGACAGACTTTAGTTTTTATATATAGATACTAGCTTACCCGTTGCGCCTTGCTGCGATCTCAGAAGAAAGGAAATTCCAGGAAACTCATTATGATAACATAACATTTACATTGTGTCATTGTTATTGAAATGTATTCATTTTATTTTTGAAAACATTTCTAAGTGTGGCTTGAGCAGTGCGTCCTCGATTGGCTTCCAATCTTGATTCTGGTTGCTCTCCTGTTTTATTCGAACTGGCTTGAACAGTGCGTAATTGATCGTTTTCCAATCTTGATTGTCGTTGCTCTCCTGTTTCATTCGAGCTGGCTTGAGCAGTGCGTAATCGATCTGTTTCCAATCTTGATTCTCGTTGCTTGCTCGTTTGAGAAGAACGGGCTTGAACAGTGCGTACTCGATTGGCTTCCAATCTTGATTCTCGTTGCTCGTTCGTTTGAGAATTACAGGCTTGAGCAGTTTGTATTCGAACAGCTGCTCGTCTGTTTCTGAAGCTCGTAATGCCTTTTTCTTTTGTGCTTCTGATGTAGATTGACCAATCGATTTCCGTTTGGAGGTCATGACTGTCGACGATGCTCGCAAATTCACTGTCTATTTCAGTATTCGAAAGATTAATCAGAAGGTTTTCCGACGTGGAAGCTGCCCACATACAGTTGTCCATGTGAGAAGCACGGATTCTCTAAATCTAGTCTACACGCTTGCAGCGATTGTCCTTGTGCTTTGTTGATGGTCATTGCAAAAGCGAGTCGCACCGGAAACTGTAAACGTTCAGTATTGGAAAGATTATGAGGGCCCTGGGGGCCGATATTTAAAAAAAATGTTTTGCCAGAAACCTTCGCAGGAGTGTACTCAACAACTTTTTAAAAAGTATTTTTTTTTTTTTACATTAATTTGTTTTGTTGCCAGAAACTTTTGCGGGAGTGTACTCAACAACTTCCCAAAGTTTCATGCCGATCCGATGAATGGTGCAGTAATGCATAAAGGACAAACAGACAGACATACATTTGTTTTTATATATATAGATAGACATACAGCTGACAATTAAAATCTCAGATTTTGTCAAGACAAGGCTTCGTCGTCCTTTGTAAAGGGAATTTGTGTCTATTCATATCGGACCTTGCTGCGTATATATATATATATATATATATATATATATATATATATATATATATATATATATATATATATATATATATATATGAATCTCACAATCCTGTAGCGCAACGAACACCAGCGCGAACACAGGTCCAGACCACAACGAAGGATAAAGGTTTTAAATTCAGTGCTATATTCCAAAATGGGCAGCAGCATGACGCGTTTCGTCCGGGGAACCCGGACTTGATCACACAACATACCCAGAGACAAAGGGTTTTAAATACAATATGCATCACGAGAGGCTCCGCCTTCCAACCACCATAGATATAAAAAACATCTTCGTAGCTCATAATGATCACAGTCTGTTTTCCTAAAAGTGTCTTAAACATGAGTTTGTATGAGACACTATAAATACAACATAAAATATTGTTTAAATGATAAAATAACAATATTTATCATTGTTGAAGTTATATAGGGCAAGTGCCCTTAGACAGCGTGCAAGAGTTACATACATATAAGATGGATTTGAGGTGGTAGGCAGAAGCTTTATGCAGTATTAAAAACAACCCACACAAAGTGCAAAAGTGCTAATCAATAAAGTGTTTGTGCATACTTATAAAAGTGTTATAGAGCAATATTACAAATAATGTATTAGGTAATAGCAGCAGAATCGTGAAACATATAAAGTGATGAGTGCTTAAAAAGTGCAATAGTGACATACGACCGGCTGGTTATTATAGATCCAGGGCATAGCTATTAATGCCAATTACTGTGAAAACAGATAAAATCAAAAACAAGACCCAGCAGGCAACAATAATAATAATTCCAGAGACCTTAAAACTTATCATTTCATCCCCATCTCTTCATGATTCAATTGAACAAGTTGAAAAGGTTGAAAAAATCCCCATAGCATTCCAAAATATCAGTAAAACCATAAAAACAGTAAAACCAGAATTTCATAGAATATGCTAAGATTTACTAAAATGTTTAAAAGCTAAGATCTAAAAGCTAATAAATAAGATGTGCAAATCAGAGGAGATTTTTAATCTATAGACCCTCACACTTAAAACTGAATAATCACAGGAAATATGAAGGTCCTCACCAATATATATATATATTTAGGGCACTTTTTGCCCACATCCACGTCCACATCCACGTTTTGGGCCCTTCCCTGCAATTTGCCCTTGAATGTGCTTAAATATACATTAGCAGGGAGCTCAAGAGCTGCATAAAAAGGCATCGAAGACTGATTCCCCTAACTTCGGTCACTGCTTACAAGAGATAGCGAAGCGTATAAAGTCTTGAACAGAGTATAGCTGCAGGTAAAGCATATAAAAAGGTGCCCAATGTTTTAAACGGAAAGTGTAGGAAGAGAGACATTTGCAGTAAATTCACAAACGGAATGTATTGGTGGATCCAACCGTAACAGACTGTATAGCGGTCACAGTAAGCCTGATGTGCAGCCTGTATGCATGGGAGTATTTAACACACTTGGAAAGACCATGCATGTTGAATCATGATATGAATAGTGCTTATTTGTTTAGTATTTCATACCACTTACAAACACTGTAAACATCTAAATTCTGTCTCTATCACCCAATTTAAAAGCTACTCACTGTACTAACGGTGGAAAGACGGAAGGCTGAGCTGGCCTTGCAATTAATTGAACCCTTGAGTTTCAGATCACCACAGATGTCAGTGAGGAGTGTTCATCTGTTCGAGCCGTGTTGACAGCTACTTAGGGAAATGGGAGGGCTAGGTGGGCCATGTATTTATAGATCAAAGGACATCAGTATTTAGGAATCAGTGTACCAACAATGTCTATATTAAAAAAGAACATTTATGTAAACGTTCACTCTCTTCCGCAGTATTTTTGGCACCATTCGATTGCCAACTTTCCGTATCCAGAGTCAAACACAACATTCCTGGAACTTGCATCACTTTGGCTAAAAATACTTCATCACAGTACAGTATCAGAGAAATGGCACTGCCATTCCCCCTTCTGGTACGTGGAAAGTCTGGGCCAGCAACTGTGGCTGTAAAAAAAATCAGCAGAACATTCCCTCTAACAGGAATGTATATGTTTGTGTATATATGTATGTGAATATTTACAGAGTGGTGGTAGCTACTCCATAGTTCTAGTTCAGGTTACCAGAGATAGGATTTCTCAGATTTTTCACTGTTAAAAACTTTGCGCCCGTTTGACGAGTCTCAAGAGGATACACATTAAACAAGCATTTGCAATGCAATAGGTCTCGCATTAGGAAAGTGTGAGCTATTGGTATTGTAAATGACACATTTTTTTAATATGTGTTGGCTTTGAAAATATAAAAATTAATAGCATCGTTATTCACAAAGCCAATAGCTTACACTTTCCTAATGCGAGTCCTGTTGGCTATGGCAATGCTTATTGGTAGCAAGCAAGGACAGTGCTGTTGTGTGCTGAGTGATGATGTGGTTGGGCTGAGTGATGTGGTGGTGTATTAGAGTGATGTGGTGGTCAGGGGCGTGGCTTGGACGCCGAGGAAGATGGCGGTGTAGAGCGTCTCTCCTCCCGTCACGAATTTCCACATCAAAATTGGAACGCTTCATTCCGACCACAACTGCGATGTGAACGCAGATTCGGGGATCGGAATACTCCGGGCATGCAGTGAGTTGCTTTTTAGGACTGGAGCTGCTCCAGAACGGGAGATACGTCGAGCGGGACTCCGGACGGTTCCTGCCGCATCTAAAGCGAGGGAGCAAATGCAGGACAACGAGCGATCACCGAGGTGGTACTAATGACTGTAACTACGGTGGAATTGGAACGCTGGTGTGCGGAGGTGTCCTAGAGGAGGATTGAGCTGCAGACCCTGTATTACGGACGCGTGAGTACAGTCCGTCCCACCATGTGGAGACCCTGAGCTTCTAATGCCTTTACCAAGATGGCGGCCGCCGCTTTTGCAATAGCGAGAAACGAGTGTGAATGACTTTAATGCCGACTTCCCCCGATGTAAGGCAGTATGAACAACATTAGTGATTTTTGGCAAGGAAATGGGCACATAATCTGGATCTGGCAACAGGGACCTAATGCATTTAATACATTTGAGCCATTTGAATGAAGCACATGTTCTCAAACAGTGACTCCTCCCATGATGCCACGTGTGAGTTCTAGGTGACTCTGTGAGGCACCCTGCGGCAACTCCAAGATCTTCCTTGTGGCGCACCATAACTGCTAGGTGTCCTGGGAGTTGGCCGATCATACATGAAGCAGCGTCGCTTGTGTGCGCCCTTGGTGTGTGGCATTCTATGGCGTTAAGTTAATCGAGTTGCAATCCTCAAGGCAGGTCTTCCCGAGCTTATCTGTTCTTAATCCCTACGAGGCGCCCCAATTTCCTTTGCCGACCTACCTCCAATCTTCTACCTACATCGGCGCGACTGCGTCTGCGTCAGCCATATAGAACATTGCCAAGTCTGCTTTTCACGCTTGCGGTGAAGAGGTTGTCGAGACTCCACTCAAGGCTCCAAATATCATTATGGATACCAAAGATCAGGGCACCCTGAAAAGACTTAAAACAGACCACTAGAACCCGGGATCGCCGAACAAGACGAAGAAAGTTACTACTGAGGCACTTGATATGATCTTAAACAGGCTGCACAAAGTGAAAGATTTGGCTAAGGTCACCAAGGAGGAGGTAGTGGCAATCTGTCAAGATATTAGGGACACTAATGCTCGTCTGACAGAAACGGAGTCCAGGATTAGTCGATTGGAAGATATCGAAGTCAAGACTTGTGCGGCCCTGAAACACCTACACATCTCCTCCGATCAAACCACTAGAAGACTGGCTGAGTTGGAAGATAGAAATAGAAGGGGGAACCTACGCATTTTTGGGGTCCCGGAAGGATCCGAGGATTCAGAAGGATCGTGCATCCAGTTCTTGGAGTCGTGGTTTGCTCAGGCCACTAATTTGACTTTCACTAATCCTCTAGAGTTTGACAGAGTGCACAGAGTACCCGGAAGAATCACTAAGACGCAAAAAGGCCCCAGGCCTATTGTCTGTAAGCCGTTGAGATACCAGCATGTGGAGCAAATACTTGCCTTTGTTCGGAAGCACAATCATATCCTATGGAAAGACGCAAAGATCTATATCTCTCAAGATTATAGTAAAGAAACAGTAGAAGTAAGGAAGGCCTTTTTGGCCCTGCGACCACAGCTGAAGTCGAGGGGATATCAATTTGGTTTTGTGGGTCCGGCGAAATATAGAGTAACAGTACGTGGATCACCTCACTTTTTCACGGACCCTATGAAACTCAAACGCATGCTTGAGGAGTTGGAGGAGCGCAACATGGACACTAACAACCCGGACAGTATGGCAGCCTCGGCTTCGGGATACAAATGAACACTTTTGTGAGATGCTGTCTACAATTGATCACCACTATTCATATAGACTCATAGGTTTTGCGGTTCTAACACCTACCAGATTGGGACTTACAATTGAGAACTCCCTTCTGGCACTGGGAGTTAATTTGTGAGTTATGTTACAACATATTATTCTGGCTCAATCTTTTGGCAATTTGTTTTGCCCTTGATTTCTCACTGTTCTTACCGAACTAATTTCTCTAATCTAAAATTGTAACTAGATTCTGAGATATGTCAAATGTGTGACATCAACACATTACTTCGGCAATACTGCGGCCCTGTTGAGACTACTGACAAGGGGTCCATTTACTGTTAGTTTATCGCTCTTGTTTGTGTATCGAGTCTGCTGGCTCTTAGGGTACCCCAAAAGGAGAATAAGATGTCACAATATTCTACAATAGCCTTCACTATGCTTTAAACCAATTTCATTTGATGCTCTACTGATAGAGTCTAATAGAGTATGTCAGGTTTTCCAGAATATAGTCTCATGGTTGAATCACACCACTTAGAAGTTCTTATTGCTTTAATGTATGGTTTAAACACTTCAAAATGTTGTTCCAATGTTTATGCAATGTTGGTATTGACGGGAGGGTCACTGCGGTTTTCCTCACGTCGCCATGCTTACATATTGCAGTAGGGTGGGGGGTTTGGGGGGTCAGGGGGGGTGTGTGTTGTGCGCTGTGGTTTTCCTTTTTATCTTTGATTTTTTCATCCTCGTTTTCATTTTCACTTTTAATCTGCTCTCTATTTCTTGTCTGGACAAGTTGGATCACTTGCATGCCATATCTATATGCCCATACATCTGCTCGAGGTTCCTGTCAACTTGGTGCCATATTGATCAAGAAAGGGGATTCCTTACATGATGTGCCGCATGGCACGCAACTCCTTGGGGCTCATAATGCAATCATGAGGTATGCAATAGCTTAAATGGTACATCCTACACTTAACACGCTGCTCGGAGTGGCCTCCCTAGACAAATTAAAAATCCTGTCTTTGAATGTAAAAGGTTTGAACCAACCCATAAAAAAACAGAAGATATTAGACTATGTGCGTAGGCAGAAAGGCGACATTGTTCTGCTACAGGAGACCAAACTAGACACGAAACAATTCTACACTCTGTGTAATAAGTTCTATTCAGAGGTAGTGGGTTCAAGTGCCTTAGGTAAAAAGAATGGGGTACTGATATTGTTAGCGAAAAAATCCAAGATAGAGTTATTGTCCTCTTTGGCGGATGAGAAGGGACGCTAAGTCACAGCTAAACTCGCCAGGGACAATACAGAATTTTATGTCACAAACATTTACGCGCCTAATGCTAATGACCTAAACTTCTGGCAGGAGCTGGTGAAAAGATCGAAACTATCCCCGACATGGCAGTTCACATACTGGGGGGGGGACTTTAACCTTCCATTCGATCCTGCCCTAGACAGGGACTCGAAGTGCACTTTCAAGCCGTACAAATCACATAGCGCATTCATTAAATTGTGTCAGCGCTTTAATTTGGTTGACACGTGGCGAATACAAAACCCCACTGGTAGGGACTATACATTTTACTCTTCCCCACATGATTCGTATTCCCGTATTGATTACATCTTCGTCACGCAAAATGGGGTGCCAAGGATAGAGGACACATCCATAGAGCCAAGAGTCCTATCAGACCACTCATGCATTTCCCTTTCCATCAGCAACATTAAACCCTCCCCTAAACAAACGTCATGGAGACTCAATGAAGAAATCTTAAACAAAGAACAACATAGGATTGCCATTCAAACAGCCATCCGGTCATATCTGGAAATAAATGTGAGAGGGGACACTTCAGACCTTGTTCGCTGGGAAGTCTTGAAAAGCACCTTAAGGGGAGTATGCATCAAGATTCGTTCTGCAATGAACAAAGATTACAATGCAAAATTAGAAATACTAGAAAAAGACATAGCCAACCTAGAAAACAGACACCAATTAACTAGGGACCGGGAGACACTTAATTCTATGACTAACAAAAAATACGAATACAACAAGTTAGTCAGCGAAAGAGCGGGAGTATGGTTGGATAGAAGCAGGAGGTTTAAACTTTGCGAATCTAACAAGGCAGGCAAAAGCCTGGCCGCCTATCTCAAATTCAAGGTTCAGAAAAACTCTATTAATATTATAAAAGATTCTGCAGTAGTAAGCCACTCTGACCCCCATGAAATAACTGAAGTCTTTAAAGACTTTTATGAGGACCTGTATGCTAAAAACGAATTGGTTGATGAGGGTAAGATTCAGGGTTACTTACAAGAATGCGACTTACCAAAATTAACATCAGAGGAACAACGCAGCCTAAACGACCCGATCACGACTAGTGAAATAGTAAAAGCAATCAAAGGTCTGAAATGTGGAAAAGCGTCTGGCCCTTATGGCTTTACGGCTAAATTTTATAAAAGTTTTACAACGGACCTAATAGAACCTCTTCTGTACCTTTTCCAGGAAATCACAGATACAGGTGTGGTAAAAGGTACTTTAGCGGAGGCGATTATCGCGGGTACTCCCTAAGGAAGGCAAAGATCCATCACTGCCAAAAAAACTATAGGCCGATTTCCCTGATTAATCTAGATTGTACGTTACTAGCTATGATTTTATCAGCCTGGCTCCAGCGAGTCCTGGCTACCCTTGTACACCCATCTGAAGCGGTTATTTAAAACACAGATTATCAAGCGATAACACCAGAGTATTAGCTCACGCATTAGAAAAGGCAACACTTCTGCACACCCCCACAGTGGCAATCACGTTGGACGCTGAGAAAGCCTTTGACAAGGTAGATTGGGCCTTTCTGGAGGCAGTCTTACACAAATTCAACTTAGGAACAACATTCACTAAACTCGTAATGGCCCTGTATGCCGGGCCCACGGCTAGGGTTAGAGCAGGTGGCTCCTTTTCCTCATCTTTCTGCCTGAAACAAGGAACGAGACAAGGGTGTCCATTATCCCCATCCTTGTTTCTTCTAGCAATTGAACCTTTTCTATATCATATACGGAATAATGAAGCCATTGCCGGGGTGCCGTTTAATGATTGTACTGTAAAATTAACTGCGTGCGCAGAGGACGTGCTCATTATGACGGAAAGGGCTGACGAGGCTATTCCGGCACTAATGACCACGATTGATGGGTACTCTAAGGTTTCAGGTTACAAACTGAATAAGGACAAAACAGATGTCACGCTTCTAAATAATGTCGGAAATAAAGAAATACTTGGTACATCTGGCCTCGCTTGGCAACCACGAGCCTTTAAATATCTGGGACTAGATTTCGAGAGAGATTTAATAACAACCCTGAAGGTGAATGAGGACATAACTTTAAAAAAGATATCTACATTATTGGATGGCTGGTCACCAAAGTTCTTGTCCTGGTGGGGTAGGGCTGAGACCCTTAAAATGATGTGCACGCCTCTGGTTAATTACCTAGCTAGCATGCTCCCAATGACTTTTACAGACGAATTCATCAAGAAAGTGGATAGGTTGTTTGGGGAGTTCTTGTGGCGAGGGAAAAAAGCCAGGATATCATTACGAAAGCTGCAGCTAGCAAAAGAGAAAGGCGGCCTGGGCCTTCCCTCGTTCAGGAACTACCAGACGGCTTTCCTCTGCAAACAGGGGGCTCTTTGGCTGGTCGATTCTCCATCATATACCCCAGTTTGGCTGTCTATTGAGCAATCGATAATTGCACATGCACCCCTTCCGGCCCTCCTTAGCATGGACTTAACACATTTACCTCACTCCAAATATATCTTACTGAACACCAGGCGAGCCCTCCTCAGACTTGACCAATCCCATAAAACTAACTCAGTAATTAAGGAATCCACCCTAGTATCACTGTGGAGAAACCCTATGTTCCGGTTGGATGGCAAAACCCTTTATTGGGACCTGTGGGCTAGAAGCGGTATCAATATGGTAAAAGACCTTTATGAACATGCTCTGCCCATCCCTTTCTCGACTCTGCAAAGGACATTTAACTTACCACCCATAGAAATTTATCAATTCCTGAAATTGAAATCCGTCATCTCTAAACGTACCCTCACTACTGACTTACCTTGGCTTATGACGTGTTTACCGATCCTGTCCCATGCTGATCATTTCGTATCCAGAGCCTATAAATTACTCCTCCCTATGCCCAAGTAACCCCATAAGCTAACGGAAGGCAAGTGGGAATCGGAACCTAACTCGACAGGAATAGCGAAAGATTGGGAAGTAATACACAGCACTGCACTATCAAATAAGGTCTCCCCGATCCTCTGTCAAACAAAGTATATGCTGCTGAACAGATTGTTCTGGACGCCCCAGAAGTTGTTCAAATGCCACCTAAAAGATACGCCCAATTGCTGGAATTGCCAGACAGCACCTGGGGATCTGGCGCATATGCTTTTCGACTGTTCCCTACTAAGAACATTTTGGGGGAAAAGTCTTTGCTTATATTCACCAGATATTTGGAATTACACCTGTCCAGGAATTCATATACATCATATTGGGCCCATTAGACACACAATTGCCTGACATACATGACCGACAACTGTTAGATATCATGTTAACACTGGCATGCAAGGTCATCCTTTGTAAGTGGAAAATTTTTGCTGAGGTCAACTTTAAAATCTGGCTAGAATGGCTCTCCTTTTTGAGAGGGGCGGACAATCCTGCACTGCAATCAGCCACATGGAAACCCTCCAACAAAAAGTTGTGGTCCTCACTGGATGCGTCATCCTCTCACTTTGAACCCCCATGATATACCTTCTAAATGTGGTCTATCCATATATGCTTCATTGGCTCTGTATGCCTCTATATGCTCCAACGATTGTATATTTTACTGTATATTTTACTGTTGCTTGTAATATGGCTCATGCTTCCACCGACCGAGTATCATTTATATCTTGATATACTTGTCCTTATCTCTTATCTCTTATTCTTATTCTTATTCTTATTCTGCTTCTTTATTTCTCTTCCTTTGATTTTCTGTAAGCGTCATTTATTGCCACGATTGTATTAATCTATGTATTGGAAGACTTATTGTATTGTCTTTGCTTTTCGTTTTTCAATCTTCAATAAAAAAGAATTGAAAGAAAAAAAAAAGAGTGATGTGGTGGTGTATTAGAGTGATGATGTGGTGTATTAGAGTGATGTGGTGGTGTCCCTGAGTGATGTGGTGTCCCTGAGTGATGTGGTGGTGTTCCCAAGTGATGTGGTGGTGTCCCCGAGTGATGTGGTGGTGTCCCCGAGTGATGTGGTGGTGTCCCCGAGTGATGTGGTGGTGTCCCCGAGTGATGTGGTGGTGTCCCCGAGTGATGTGGTGGTGTCCCTAAATGATGTGGTGGTGTTCCCGAGTGATGTGGTGGTGTCCCTGAGTGATGTGGGGGTGTCCCTGAGTGATGTGGTGGTGTCCCCGAGTGATGTGGTGGTGCCCCTGACTGATGTGGTGGTGATCCTGAGTGATGTGGTGGTGTTCCTGAGTGATGTGGTGGTGTCCCTGAGTGATGTGGTGGTGTCCCTGAGTGATGTGGTGGTTCCCCTGAGTGATGTGGTGATGTCCCTGAGTGATGTAACAACCTCAAAGCCCACTAGACCGGAAACGGAACTGTAGCCTCAGAGAAGGTGCTGAAAGGCAGGTGTTGGGAGGAAAGCATGGCCCCCCTCATACCCCGGCTTGGTGGGGAGGCTTGTGTCCACCTGCACGCAGGCAGGTAACAGCCTGAGGTGTTGAGAGAGGGCTGAGGTGTGACTGTCTCACGTGTGCCTCGGCGGAAACATCGCTGCCAGTTCTGCCCAGCTGTTGGCGGTGCCCAGCTGCCACCGAGAGTTACCCGTGTCAGGAGTGTTAATGCGGGCCCCATGGAGGGGACAAGGGCAGGCTAGCCTCTGTGGCACCTGGGGAGGGGCGGGGGGGCAATGAGAGACCCGGAGGAGAGACGTCCAGGAGAGACCTTAAAAAGAGACCGCAAGGAGCACAGGTGGAGAAACCAAGGGGCAGGGAGAGAACAGAGTGCGGTGAGAGAAAGGGGAGAGCGGATAACTCAGGAGAAAGAGGATATACAGAGGTAAGGGACAGGGAGAAGAAGAGGACGGAAAAAGGAGGAAAGAAAGGGGAGAAAGAGCGAGATGGTAAAAAAGTGAGGCAGGGAGGAGAAAAGGGGAATCGAGAGAGAAAGAAGAGATCGTGAGTCAGAGTGAAGGGGAGAGAAAGAGGTGAAGTAAGGGGGAGAGGGGGAGACAAATGGAAGACTGCGGCAAAAAAGACGGCAAAGAAGAGAGAGGTGCAGCTATGGAGGCCGTGGCATTCCGGGAGGTATATAAGTTCGAGTATTTAATAAAAAGCGAGTGAGGGAAGTGGCGAGTGAAGGAAGGAAGAGAAGAACGGGAGAAGTGGGGAACAAAGGGACAGCGGAAAGAGAGGCAGAGGAAAGAGGAAAACCAGAAAGCAAGGGGGGATATTTAGAGAAGACAGAAAGAGAGCGATTGGAGGGACAGTAGTCTCAGAGGGTAGAGAGACACAACAGAGAACAAGTAAATAAAGGCTCACGAGAGCGAGGCCAGCAAGTTCGGGAGCGCATTCCTCTGAAGTTTGATGGGGGGGGGCGGGGGAGCGGATTCCTTTGAAGTCTGATGCAGAGGCTCACACAAATGGTGGTGTGCGAGCGGCTTCCTTTCAAGTCCGATGGGGGGGCGGGGGAGCAAATGGTGAGCGCCCGCCCGGCGCACATGCACTGGCCATAATCCGCATTCCAAAGCCCTCTTGTTAGGCTTTCCTGAAGCCCCTACATAATTCTCGCCGAAGCAAGCGCATTGGCACAGGGAGACCTAAAAAGGGTTGGGGAGCCAAAATGAATTTGGGTACCAATTTATTTCCCATAGACTTTGTACTCATGTGTAGTGTGAAAACGGCTGGATGGATTTGAATGAAATTTTGCACAATTACACATTATGCTGCGAGGATGAGCCTTTTGTGTATACTACTTGTGTATACTACAGATAAGTAGGTTAAGTATTTTTTAAGGTATAATGAATTTTAACTTTCTATAGTTGCAGTACGTTTGTCAAATATTGGGGTATTTCGCAGGAGTTCCACAGTACATAGCGACGGCAAACCATTATGTAACTGGCTAATGACTGCATTTACAAAAGTTAAAGATAGCCATGTTGTTTTTAAGTACACTTTGACTTGTATTCTGCATTACGCCTTGGGATATAGGTATGTATTAGGTTTGAAATGTTCTCATACCTATAATCACTTTATTAAAGTGGCAATAGGTATGATTTACTGCTGTACACGGGTGAAATCTCTGCATAAATTTAATGGAGGCTGTACACAAAGGACTGCTCCGCCAGCAGCACAAAGTCATTGCGTGTACCAGAAGCATGCGGGAGCAGGCACGCCCACTGGGGCCGCTACTAATTAAATCAGGTGCTAATGTGTGCCTGTGACGAAGGGCAGGAGCCCGAAACGCGTCGGCGTTGGACTAAGATAGACTTTGTGCTGCTGGCGGAGCAGTCCTTTGTGTACAGCCTCCATTAAATTTATGCAGAGATTTCACCTGTGTGGGCTCCATCTGTGAGGCGACTTTGTGTGCTTGGATATTTAGCGGCTTTGCTAGCCGCGATTAGAGCCCCGCTGCTGTGGTGGACCCGAGCGAAGCCAATTTCGGGATCGCCAATTGGGACGAGGTGCTGCTTATGGAGGCTGCTTACTTGCACACAGGGAGTTGCATCATGCGGCAAGCGACCCACTGGGGCTTTATTTCTTTTTTATAAACTAAACTGACACCACCTCACATGAGGAACACTGTACACTGCACTACGTGTACCAGAAGCCTGCGGGAGCAGGCACGCCCACTGGGGCCGTTACTAATTATATCAGGTGCTAATGTGTGGCGTTAGTTCGTGTTTGTTAGTCAGCCTGTGACAAAGGGCAGGAGCCCGAAACGCGGCGGCGTTGGACTAAGATAGACTTTGTGCTGCTGGCGGAGCAGTCCTTTGTGTACAGCCTCCATTAAATTTATGCAGAGATTTCACTCGTGTGGGCTCCATCTGTGAGGCGACTTTGTGTGTTTGGATATTTAGCGGCTTGCCTAGCCGCGATGAGAGCCCCGCTGCTGTGGTGGACCCGAGCGAAGCCAATTTCGGGATCGCCAATTGGACGAGGTGCTGCTTATGGAGGCTGCTTACTTGCACACAGGGAGTTGCATAGTGCGGCAAGTGACCCACTGGGGCTTTATTTCTTTTTTATAAACTAAACTGACGCCACCTCACATGAGGAACACTGTACATTGCACTACGTGTACCAGAAGCCTGCGGGAGCAGGCACGCCCACTGGGGCCGGTACTAATTAAATCAGGTGCTAATGTGTGGCGTGAGTTCGAGTTTGTTAGTCAGCCTGTGACGAAGGGCAGGAGCCCGAAACGCGTCGGCGTTGGACTAAGATAGACTTTGTGCTGCTGGCGGAGCAGTCCTTTGTGTACAGCCTCCATTAAATTTATGCAGAGATTTCACCCGTGTGAGCTCCATCTGTGAGGCGACTTTGTGTGTTTGGATATTTAGCGGCTTGCCTAGCCGCGATGAGAGCCCCGCTGCTGTGGGGGACCCGAGCGAAGCCAATTTCGGGATCGCCAATTGGGACGAGGTGCTGCTTATGGAGGCTGCTTACTTGCACACAGGGAGTTGCATCGTGCGGCAAGCGACCCACTGGGGCTTTATTTCTTTTTTATAAACTAAACTGACGCCACCTCACATGAGGAACACTGTACATTGCACTACGTGTACCAGAAGCCTGCGGGAGCAGGCACGCCCACTGGGGCCGGTACTAATTAAATCAGGTGCTAATGTGTGGCGTTAGTTCGTGTTTGTTAGTCAGCCTGTGACGAAGGGCAGGAGCCCGAAACGCGTCGGCGTTGGACTAAGATAGACTTTGGGCTGCTGGCGGAGCAGTCCTTTGTGTACAGCCTCCATTAAATTTATGCAGAGATTTCACCCGTGTGGGCTCCATCTGTGAGGCGACTTTGTGTGTTTGGATATTTAGCGGCTTGCCTAGCCGCGATGAGAGCCCCGCTGCTGTGGTGGACCCGAGCGAAGCCAATTTCGGGATCGCCAATTGGGATGAGGTGCTGCTTATGGAGGCTGCTTACCTGCACACAGGGAGTTGCATCGTGCGGCAAGCGACCCACTGGGGCTTTATTTCTTTTTTATAAACTAAACTGATGCCACCTCACATGAGGAACACTGTACATTGCACTACGTGTACCAGAAGCCTGCGGGACCAGGCACGCCCACTGGGGCCGGTACTAATTAAATCAGGTGGTAATGTGTGGCATTAGTTCGTGTTTGTTAGTCAGCCTGTGACGAAGGGCAGGAGCCCGAAACGCGTCGGCGTTGGACTAAGATAGACTTTGTGCTATATATATATATATATATATATATATATATATATATATATATACACGCTCAGAAACTCCTCTAGGTACACAAGAAGAATGCAGCACTCGCAGTCCAAGAGTCAAGCAAAAGTTTTTAATCAAGGGGAACGGGTAAGCACAGACGCGTTTCGGCGTGAGCCTTCGTCAGTGTGTCACTAGTCAGTATCATGCATCCCATTAAAATAAACAAAGTCTTGAGTACTGACATTGACATAAGCATAGGACTACACCCCATTGTGGCCGCTGTGGGCATCATATTGGAAGGGTGTTCTATCCAAGTGAGGGACTTATCTAATACATACGTGGCTGTTCTCACGTTTGAAAAAAAAAAAATATATATACACATTTTCCAGAACATTCTAAACAGTGTTTCAAACTGAATTATTTTGTGGTTTAATAAGGGGGATCATTTAACTCAGTTATGAGTACTGCATTACAAAGATTCATCTAGTTATTTAACTGTAATATAGCATTATCCCTCCAAAGTCGGTACAAGGAGTACAACTGAGCTCGATAATAATAAACACCTGTACTCCAGTGCCAAGATGCCCCCTAAGTTAGAATGTGCACTTCGCAAATAAAAATGCTAAGTTATATGGAGAATGACACCTGTCTGAATGAGAGACAGTACAATCTGGTTTCGAACACTGATATACTCTATTTCAGTCAGTCATTGCTTCAACTGGTGTGAAATATCAGGTAGTAATACTTTAATACACTTTTACAAATGTATTCTTTTATCCTTCCTCACACCAGCATTATCATTTGTGTGGATATATCATACTATTGCTACATCATTAAATTAATAAACAGATGTCACAAAGATCTCCTACAGCTTTTTGACCACACCAAGGGTATTTTTCTCTGCTGTGAGCCAGAGTTTAGCTCCTTGAGATGATTGCCCACAGAGTAGATCTCATGCCATCCTAACTAACAAACTCAGCCCATTAGACGATCAACAGGACATTATCCGCTGACCGAAGAGATTTGCCAGGAACATAAACGGATAGGTGCTCAACAATACAAATGCATGCATAACTCAGGCCCAAAAAATTATCTTAGGGCAGACTGGAGAATGGGACACTGACGAGCATGCTAGTCAAAGTTATTACCAGATTGCATTGTGAACCATCTTATTCTATCAAAGGCATGCAATCAGGCTAGATGCCAGAGGTGAATAAAAATGGCCGACCACCACAGCATGATGGGAAGATGGGAGAGAAGACCAAATCAGTCAGGCATTGGACAGAGACCGGTGGCAGGGTGTCTATGATGATATATTTTCATATCTCATCAACTGTGCTCATTGTGCCATCATCCTAGTTCCTAAACTACTTGAACTGCACTTCCTTATTCTAACAATATTTGAGAAATGTTGAGGAGCGGAAAACAAGAGAGGGCAGTTCTTTATTAATAATGTACGTCTTTATATGTTCTTTTCTCTTTTTTAGCATTGATTTGTTCTCAACATATTTATCGATTACAAACCAAATGAATTGTCTATTATATGTATAAATGGGATTAAGTGTTTTTAATAGGAAATTGTCTCAAAGTTAGGTCGTACCCTCTTGTTAATCGATCTTCTACCCGTTGTTTGCTTTCAGGAAGGCGACAACGCTATTTTAAATTGTTCTTAATGTTTGTTGTGTTTGTAAGTATGTATGTCTTGAATCACACCATGTAAGATCTTTGTGATAGAAAATATAGAAGATGATAATGATTATGTGGGGGTAAAAAAATAGGATGACTAGAGGAGGAAGAGCTATCATTTGAGGTCAAAGTTATTTTGCCATAATTGAGGTTCCAAAATACCAGCAACTTTGATTTTCTTTAAAACACCCAGGTTTCCTGCTGGCGTAATAAATGCAGTATCAGGTAACATTAATCATTTAATTCACTAGCGACAGTTAAAAAACGTGCTCTAAGTAGAACAAAAAGTATAGTGTACCACGCACACCTGTTCATCTCAGAGACTGCAATTCACAAGAAGTCGATTCATCCCCTTTTCATCTCTCAAATTACAGGAGAGTCGAGTAGTGCTTGGTAATCCTTTGATGCAGGCGCACAGCAGGAAAGCCACTACCTGGTGACCTTCAATGCACTCCGAATTTGACAGCTCGAGAAATGGGTTTCTAGAAAATGTGATACTGTTGCAATAAATTCTAAACAAATGTGTGTATCTGAGTCCTTTACTAAAAAAAATTCAGGATTTTTGCATACACTGCCACCTGCACGGCACTGCATAACTCTATGCTGAGAATTTTTTTTTCTCTTTATGTTTTATTGCAACTCTTTCTACATAGTTTCCCCCACCATATTTATAAATGGCTGTTGTTTCTATTTTAGGCATTATGGTTAGGGATTATCAACATAGCTGCGCATTGGTAGTACCCAACGTCCTCAAGCAAGGAAATCGGTATCTTTGTCAAGCACTTGTATGCCAGCAATGCCAATAGGTCTGTCTGTAAAGAAATGTTGTATGATAATGTGATACAGCAAACAAATGATGGATGGAATGCTGGAATGCTTAGACCTTGCGTGGAGTCCATCTCCTACATCTTATGGTCATTTATCCAAGCAGCAGAAATTCACACTCTGCCTGCTTCATGTCAAGATTTGTCCAGATACTGCATTTTTTAGGTATGGAATGTGTGGATGGGAATAGAGTTTGAATGATTGTGAGTGCATGATTAGTATTGTATATTTTTTTGTGGTTGTATGATCCAGGGTTTGTTTTTTCCTTCAAAATTGTTTGTTGTAATATGTATTTTCACAAAAATAATATATACCAAAAAAATGATGAAAATACTTTTAAGAAATGAAAAATGAATAAATAAATAAAAAAATATGAATTTATAAGAAGTACAAATGATATACAGAAGAATGATGAAATAAAATACTGAAATGAAAATGAACTTTATTAGCTCCATTTGTTATTGTTGTGCATAAAGAAGAGAAATATATGTAAACTATGTTTCTAATGAAAAGGATATAGGTCTTGAGGGAACTTCTTTACTATATTGTGCTTTTTTCTCCCCTCTTTTCCCTGACCTCAAAGTAACAGTAGAGGGGTCCCCTCTTATAGGTATCTGGAATGCTGATAATGCAAACATTCTCCCCCAGTCAAAAGATCTGGGTTAAATCCATTGTTCTTTTACCCACTACGCCACCCCAGTTTGGACCCAGCGATATGCAAATCAGCCTTGACCCTGTGCCTCATGGGAACAGTCCAGGCCGAACTGCCAGGTCAGGTCCTCCCTGGACCGGAAACAAGCATCCTGGGACCGGTTTCAGGGTCTGTCACCCTTCTTCAGCCAGGCTAGCTTGAATCCAGAGGCACAGTGAGCAAGGGACCCACATCTGGGCATACCCATCCCACTTAGTGCGAAAAGTGTTACAGCAAACAAATGATGGATGAATGCTGACAATGCAAACATTCTCCCCCAGTCAAAAGATCTTGGTTGAATCCATCGTTCTTTTGCCCACTACGCCACCCCAGTTTGGAACCAGCCACATGCAAATCAATCTGTAGCAGCTGTGAAGCATTATAAGTAGATAGCATGGGAATGGATATCTATTTGTTTGGGAGCTAAGAACTATAGAATAATAGCTCCTATAGCAATATTTTTCTATAGTTCTTTGGTCAGGTGACAGTTGCATTGTCAAGCCACCCCTAAAAATCCATGTAGGTCAATGACTGCCCTTCCCCCATCTGTGCTGCTGCCCGAGAGAGAGACAAAGACTGTAAATTATCTTGTTATCTAAGACACTTTAATAACAGCGGAATGTTGTGTGTGTGCACCTGAATATTCAAGCTCAGCCAGGTGCATAAAAAACAAAATGATTAAGGTTGCATGAAGGGCAAGCACTTTTTAGGTCGAGCCTAGCGCAGCGCGCATGCGCTACCATAGGAGATGACCTTTTGGAATCGGTCTGCACTTTTGTAACATTCCTGCATGGGGCGGCATCCACCTTGCGGGAGCGAGCAGTGGCACGCAGGGGCCATCTGTTTCTAATTAGAGTGGCCGCGCGCGCTTGTTTACATATGCCTGTCTCGTGGTCGTTTTCGCTTTCTTGCCTATCTCGCTGTAGCTTTTACTTTTCTTTTCCCTCCGGTCGCTTTCACTTTCTTGCCTGTCTTGCGGTCGCTTTCACTTTCCTGTTCCCTTCGGTCGCTTTCACTTTCTTGACTGGCTCGCGGGCGCTTTCACTTTCCTGTTCCCTCCACTCTTTTTTTAATACACACAACACTTTAAACAAAGAAAACAACATATGCAAGTTAAGAGTGCTTTAAATGGGCCGGTACCAGCATTTCTTTTCATTTTGCAAGGGAGAGTACCTGCATTTTCAAGAAAAACGTAATAGTTTTAATTGGAGAATTCCAGCACTTCTCAAAACAAGCAGGTACTCTGGTACAGCAGTTCTATTTTTCCATTTCAAGCATGGACCTCAGGCATGCACACTGTTGTCTACTCGTGCACGCGCTTTACTTTAACACACACTTTTCCTCGAGCTGGCTGTTCTTGATACTGTACACCACTCCCACATGCGCACAGTGCACTGATGTGTATTTCTACAATCATTTGTGCAGACAGCACATGCAAAGCCACGTGCATTTCAAGTTGTGTGTTTCAAGGATATTTTGATTGTAGCAACGGACGAATGCTTTACTTATATTTATTCCAATGGAAAGAACACAAAAGCACCTATTCGACAACAGTGTAACAGTTTCAAATATGACGAGTCTGTTTGTGCAAAAGCAAATGTGCAAGTTGGGAGTCCGAACCCCTTTCTTAATTAAATCTCCCTAATCCTTATGTAAACTAAACACAAGACGTTTCTAGTGCTACCTGTACCTTTAACACCAACCCAGTTTCCTAGCATGGAACCCATGTTATACAAACACAACACTGGCACTCCATCTCGGATAACTTACAAATCAATCTGAAACCAGTTTGAGCAGGTATCTGGCCTAGTTCCAGGAACCGGCCTGCTGGAACCGGGAGGAGGATGGGGGAGTGAGGGCTGCGCTAAGTCCGTGGCTGCCTGGCACAAAAGGGGACACGCATACCTGCCCTTGCTCCTGCCGTCCCACAGACAGGGTTAGTGTATACTCTGAGGTTGTGTAGTTTATTGACCAACCTGCACTGTCTAAACCGAGGGGCCTCTGTTTTCATAATCCCAGCTTTCCTACTCTGCAGTGTGATCATGGGTGGATAGTTCTATCTATCGCAGCATTTGATTCCTTTTAGCAGAAAATGGGGACCACTATCAGATTGGTGTTCTATGCTGTCCCTGGACGTTCGCTTTGCCCTTCTTTCAAAAAGTGACCCTCCCGCATGTCAAATAAGCTATGCAAGCGCCTCTCCCTGATCTTACAGTATTGGAGTTTTCTGAAGTGGCAGGACTGTGCGTTTAGTTTTAAGTTGATACATGGTCTGTCTGTGTTTGTAAATAAACTGACAGGCTTTAAGTGGGATGAAAAAACTGGGGTGTCTAGAGTCAGTGAGCATGTGCTGCTCTGCGAGGCATGCTATATTTTGTGAGGTTTGAACACGTCAACTTAGCTAACAAACATTGGCAAAACCATTAGCTCTAGCTAAACACTTATAAAGCCCGAAAGGCGAGACCTATTGGCTATGCCAATGCTTGTTTGTTGAAGAACCCAAAATCTGCCCAAGTAAAACATGTACTCCTAATTCTTAGGAAGAAAATTCTGGTTCAGTTATCTGAAATCCACAACCATTGGAACAGTGATTGGTTAAATATTAATACCAAAAAATACTTATTGCAAAAGTGTGAACAATTGTACATTTTGCCAAATTTCATGAAGCAACCTTTGCAAAAAAAATTATATTTAAATATGTAAGAAAGAAAAAAAGCATCACCAGCACTGTGGAATGCAATTCTAGAAAGACAAAACCATTAAGTCTTTAATGTGCAAAAAGTGTAATAAATTCTCTGTTGGGATTTTGCAACTTGTGCGAATTGGTCCATAGATCACTAGAAAACATAAACTGTTTTAGATGCATGAATGATTCAGGAAACATAGCAGACCTAAGATGATTAGGTGACAGTATGGAAGGAGTCACTTGTAAATAATTACAGGATACAAAAGATGTTTCGTGATCAGATTTCAACTACATTAGTTATGGGTTTTACAATTTTATTTATTTATTTATTTAGAAAGTTTTATAGAGCGCGAACAAGATCCTTACGGATATCAGAGAGCTTTACAAACAGAGTGGGATAAAAAAATTAGTAATAATTAAACAAAACATTTGAGAAAAGAAGTGCAAATGGTTACAAAATAAAAGAAAACAAGGTAAGGTAGCAACGGTGCATAGTCACAGGAGGAAGAGTACCGAGTTCCGAGATTACAATAGTCAAAGTTCAAGTAAATTTGGCTATGAGGAGAGCTTTTATTTCTTTTTTGAAGGATGCCGTGGATGAGATAAGTCTGATTTCTGGGGGGAGGGCATTCCATATCCTAGGCGCCATTCCTGAGAAGGAGCGTTTATACGTTTTTTTCTTGAAATCTCCGAGGTTTCAAAAGAAGATTGTCTGCGCTTCTTGTGGAGTGGTGTGGCTCACTGGTTAGAGGCAGCAGACCCAGAAGCAGAGAACGGCCTGGGACCAGGGTTCAATTCCCGACGCGGCAGGGTCATTGACCAGGGTCAGCGGACTCGATAATTCTCGCCTCAGTGCCTACTCTAACCAGGGATCACACTCGGCAACTCTGGGCATTAGCTTGCCTCATCTCTACAACGGCCCCCCACATTCGCCGGGGATGCCTGGTTTCACCTTGGAGATACCCAGTAGAGACCATCTCACAGGGATAGCCAGGACGGGTTCCCCAGCGGTCTACAGCGCCACGACGCCTCAGGGCAGCAGTGCGCTTTACAAGACACATACATTCTTGTCGCTCTTGAGCCACCCGAGATTGTCAGTTTCTGAGCGAGATAGCTGGGGGAATTGTGGTGTATAGCTTTGTGGGTCATGCAAGCGATTTTCAGGTGTATTGTGGCTTCATAGGGCAGCCAGTTCAAAGCTTTTAGATCAGGATATGTATATATTTATAGAATACATCAAACCCTCGTGAATATATGAAAATAAAATAATACTACATAAGAACGGTATATAAATCTCACAAGAATTTAACAAAATTATAAAAAAATATCACTCATATTTAGTTACAACAATATGGAAACTGCTAGTTGGGACCTTTTGCAGTGCAGACTGAATTAGCAGATTTATTATGAACCCTCAAGTAAGAGTGTTATGAAAAGGATTCAGAAATGAAGTCTGCGTTGGAAGTGGTGAACTTAGGCAACCACAATTAGATATTGCATAGTGGATACCTCTGACAAAAGCTCAGGATTTTTGTTACATCTTTAAAAAGGTCTATGTGTGAGTACATCTTTAATTTAGGAACAAAAAAGTTATAAATCAACGTCATCAAGCCAAGAAATGCAAGTAAATGTGCAAGAGCATTTATGAAAAGCACTGTGCCGTTATGAAGCAGCAAAGCATCCAGATAGCGCGCATTTCCTAAACCAAACTATATATCTATACTACTATTATAAAGGAAGAACTTTGAGCCTTTGAGGCGGGTAAACTCGGGAACCACAGCGCCAATCCACACACCCGATACATCGTTGTAATTGTCAGGGTGTGCAGATGGACATAGGCTATATAAATCAAAAAAATATACGTTATTTACAAAATTTACGAGAGAAAAAAAAGTAGTCCCATGGAAGTAGCACCGGACAAACGTGCGTGCTGACATCAGGAGCGCGGGGAGGAGCGGCGTCCAGGAGCGTGAGGAGGAGTGGTGGACATGAGCGCGGGGAGGAGCGGCGGACAGGCGGGGAGGAGCGGTGAGGAGCGGCGGACCGGTGAACTCAGGAGCGCGGGGAGGTGCGGCGGATGAGGTAAGGCTCCGGGGGTCCCACGGACAATGTCGGGACGGGCGGGGGCCCTGAAGCCAAGGTCGGGACAGGCTGCTACTCCGGGGGACCCACGGACAATGTAGGGGCGGGCGGGGGCCCTGAAGCCTGATTGCTCCCGGACAAGGTCGGGACTGGCTGCTAGTATATATATAAAAAGTAAAAGACAATTAGAACCATTTAATAATTTAATCACCAACACAGAGCACATCACTAATTTATTCTTGATATATAGTTCATCCTAACTAAGAAAGGAGCACTTATGAGCACCACGTTAGTAGTATTTTATAACACACAGGAGGCGCCACACAGAGGGGCAGGGCATTTTAACCTATTGGGGTTACCCACATATTGACGTCTAGCGTTTGTGCAAGTAATAGCATTCCTCTATGCCATACAGAACATTGCCAAGTCATGTATAACGTTTTTAGGTCTCGCCTGCCGATGCGCTTGTGCATTCGAGTTGGCGAGAGATTAAGGGGCTTATCCAGAGTTTAACCAGACTGGCGATTTGATGCAGTGCATGTACGCTTTTAGCTCAACGCGCAAGCGTAATGAGTTAAAATGCGCGTGCACAGCATCAAATCGTCAGCTTGGTGCCGCCAGCAGCTCTTCCCGCTCCGCCCCCTGCTGCATCAAAGGCTTTGCGCTCTGCCTCAGCCCAGCCATTCTCCTCCCCTAATTGCCCCCTGCTGCATCAAAGGCTTTTTCACGGCCGGCCGGCCGTGCTTTCAGTTTCACGGCCGCCAGGCCGTGTCTCCTTTTTTTAAATTTTATTTTAAGTGGCCAAGGCTTGTTTTCTGTTAGTGACTCGACATCATTGTCCTACCATCTCAATTAGTCCATCTCTTCACCCCTCACTTTGCTTGTCCGTTAGTCACTCCCCCTCCTTATTATAAACCCCCTCATTCTTCACCAATCACGCGCTATACATTTGCTAATGCTCCTCATTGGGGCTTTTACTCCTCACTAACAGTCCCTCCCCTCACCACCTTTGTTTCCCAATCCTGTCCGCTTTCCCAGACTCACCCACTGTTTCCCAAACCTCAATTCCGAACTACTCCATAATCATTGTTTACCTAGATTTTTCCCATCTCCCCCAACCCTCTTCTGTTACTGCCCTCTGCTTATTCCTATTTAAGCGTGTCCTTTCTCCACCGCTCACCCTTCCCTTATAATCCCAATGCCTTCCTTTGCCCGCAATATTACCTCTCCTCACTGGCACTGATTGCCAGGGACACAATTTCAAACTGGGTGGAATTTCGCTCTTTCCCACTCCTTCTACTTCCCTTGCTACCGACATCTTTCAATCCCGAAAGGTGGCTCTGGCTCTCAGCTGTGAGCGGGAATTGGAAGCATGAAATAACGACTTCAGAAATATAGTCATTATTCCCACAGACTTCCGACCTGCTGAGTAATCGCAGTGCAGTCGGGCTCGAGGCGTCAGGCTTTCTGTTTAATCTGCTTTCTGCGAAGACACTTCTAAATAAATAAATAAAGCGTAAAAACACGCGTTCTTTCAGTGCCACCTTTCAGTATGTTTTTTTAGTTAGTTTAAAAACTGACACGAACATTTATTGTCTTCGGGCGTTAAGCATAAGCCTGTGTGTTCCCTTGGAATCCGTAGGAGTAGTAAAACATAAACCAGTGTGTCCCCTTAGAATCCGCAGGAGTGTCGTACACTCCGAGGGTTGCAGAGGCTTGGGGAACTAAATCTGATTTAATAAATGGAAGAAGGGTCCGTGAAAATTGTCTTTGTGCAAGCTTCCCCCAGCGTGTGCTCTAGCATTTCTCCTCCCCTAATTATTCACTGCCCGGCACATCAAAGGCTGCTGCTCCCCGTGCGTCTCGTCACCCTCTGCTGTCCGTTGGTTACAGTATGATCAGTCCCGTCGTGCCAGTGCCCGTCAAGCACTTTAGCATGTCCGATTTCCTTTAATGAAATCCTCTGAGTTGGTGGACAATGTTCAGACTGTCGACATTATGGTAGAAGATGTCTTGTGTAGACAATATTTCCTTGAAGCATTCAATTACTAAATCTTGCCTTTTCGCCAGCATGAGATGCAGTCCCCTCGGACCACCATTCAGTCAGATGTTTTGTCTCTAATATTCTCACCAAACAATAGTGAGTAAAGATACTCCACTGCCCACAACAGAAGAACTGAAATGAGGGATGCGCGGACCCTCTTATCTCTCCGCTCTCCTTACTCTCACCACTCTCCCCTCCCTCTCTCACCTCCCTCTCACCTCAATATCCCCTATCCTCACTATCCCAACTCTCCCCTCTTACCACTCTCCTCTCACCCCTATCCCATCTCACCGCTCTTACCTCACTCCCCTCTCCCCCCCTCTCCTCTCTCTCCCCTCTCCTCACTCTCCAATCCCTCGCTCCCCTCCCTCTCTTTCCCCTCTCTCCCCACTCCCCTCTCTCCTCACTTCCCTCTCTCTTCACTCCCCTCTGTCCCCACTCCCCTCTCTCCTCTCCATCTCCCCTCTCCTCACTTTTCCATCTCCCCTCTCCTCACTCAACCCTCTCCTCACTCTTCCCTCTCCTTACTCTCCTCTCTCCCCTGTCTTATTCTCCCTCACCTCTCTTCTCCTATCTACTCTCTACCCTCTTACCTCTCTCCTCTCGTCCCGCTCCCCTCAGCACCACCACAGCATCACTCAGGGGCACCACAACATCACTATGCGCCACTACAGCATCACTGAATGCCACAGCATTACTCATCGCCACCACAGCATTACTCAGCACCACTCCAGCATCACTCAGCACCACTCACCATCACCACATCATTACTCAGAATCACCCCAGCATCACTCAGCACCACCACAGCACCACTCATCATCACCACATCATCACTCAGCTCTACCCCAGCATCACTCAGCTCTACCCCAGCATCACTCAGCAACACCACATTATCACTCAGCAACACCACATTATCACTCAGCAACACCACATTATCACTCAGCAACACCACATTATCACTCAGCAACACCACATTATCACTCCCCACCACCACATTATCACTCGGTGCCACTCTAGCCTCACTCAGCACCACCACAGCATCACTCAGCGCAACCACAGCATCACTCAGCGCAACCACAGCATCACTCAGCGCAACCACAGCATCACTCAGCGCAACCACAGCATCACTCAGCGCAACCACAGCATCACTCAGCGCAACCACAGCATCACTCAGCGCAACCACAGCATCACTCAGCGAAACCACAGCATCACTCAGCGAAACCACAGCATCACTCAGCGCAACCACAGCATCACTCAGCGCAACCACAGCATCACTCAGCGCAACCACAGCATCACTCAGCGCAACCACAGCATCACTCAGCGCAACCACAGCATCACTCATCACCACCACAGCATCACTCAGCACCACCCCAGCATCACTCAGCACCACCCCAGCATCACTCAGCACCACCCCAGCATCACTCAGCACCACCACAGCATCACTCAGCGCAACCACAGCATCACTCAGCGCAACCACAGCATCACTCAGCGCAACCACAGCATCACTCAGCGCAACCACAGCATCACTCAGCGCAACCACAGCATCACTCAGCGCAACCACAGCATCACTCCGCGCAACCACAGCATCACTCCGCGCAACCACAGCATCACTCAGCGCAACCACAGCATCACTCAGCGCAACCACAGCATCACTCAGCGCAACCACAGCATCACTCAGCTCAACCACAGCATCACTCAGCTCAACCACAGCATCACTCAGCTCAACCACAGCATCACTCAGCGTAACCACAGCATCACTGGTTCAAATATGTTCTCTCAATGTTTAAAGCTTTATTACAAATGTCAAAAAAGATGTATATATATGTATATATAGATATATATATATATATCGCCAATTTGAATGTCATTATCTCAGCATAGTAAATTCAACAGAGAGCACACACTAGCTGCAGTCTTGATGCCCCATCACCAAAATCTAATGGGAAAACTGATAGGACAAACAATGTAACATTCCACGAAATACCACAGCCTTAATGGACATGCCATCCAAGCAATTGCAAACCATGAAAGTCACTGATGGTAGGAGACTGCCTATTGCCTATTCGTTTGAAAAATTGATGTGACATTGCCCGCACAGCTTAGCCAGAGCCTTCATCAAACGAACACAAATCACATGGGACACACAGAGCCATACTGAGTTCAAAATACATATGTTTGAGTTTCTTCTGGTTTCTTCTAGTCTGTAGCCATCAGAATAAGAAGGTTGCTGCAAGAACACACATAATTGAAAACGTTGGAACTAGTTTGATTGGAAGAAGCTTCCCTTGCGTTCTAATATATTGCTTTGATGAATTCTGTGCAAATCATACATTTCGGAAATATAGGCTTAAAACATGTTCTCAATGCAGTGAAAAGAGGCAAAAAGGAAAATAATAATGAATCAATGTTCTGAATGTTGAGGGTATGAAATATACATTCTTTCATGTTGTGGAGTATAAATATCTATAAAAAATGCTTGATAATTAAAGATTTGAGTTTGACTAAGGCTAGCCTATGAATGTCAACTTTAGCTAGAGTATTTTAAAATAATAGTTATATCAATCCACCGGATTAGTGTTCAATCCTAAACCCTTTCCACAAAATCCTTATTTCACAGCAGTGGAGTCCAATATATAATATGAAAGCACAGGTGAGTGTATTTCATCAAATGTATGTTCCGAAAGAATATTTATGCGTTCAAACAACCATGCTGCAGACAACAAACTTTCTATCAGCTTAAAACTCCAACAAGATCACCAAAGTTGATATCGACTTTATTTCTTTTCTTTATCAGTGACTAGAGAACACCTCAGGTGGCATAGGCTGAAATGTTATAGCATCCCACCAGTGTCGTGTGTTTAGGATGCTGCCACGTACTGGTAAAATGGTCTATCCACACAAAAACCAAGGCATATCAATTTCCATCACATCACTATGACCTTAAACAAGTAAGCACAATTAATCGAAAATGCAACCCTCCAAAACACTGACTGTGTCTAACACCTGAACCCAGAACCTAGCATTGGCTGACTGGTATTTGTATCTGTCCTAATCCAGCTACAATAATCATAAATATGGAATTTCTGGTAAATAAAAAGTTATCCTTAAGATTTCAGGGTACAGCCACTTTTAGTCAGGGTTCTATTATCGCTGGCTTTTTTGGTACTGTTGCGCCTGGCTGGTGCATATTTTGATGTGCCTCCATTTCGGTTGTGTTATCCCACATAGTCTTACCATTCATAATCTTTAACATCGTGTCAGTTTTACCTCAATGTCAAAAGCTGGAATTTAAGACTCTTGGCATCACCTCGAAAGAAGCAAAAAATAAAAAATATCGCTACATTACGCTTTTTAAGCTCTTCTCTGTGTTTTCGCCTCACTGTTGCCACTCACTGTGATAAAACTCAACGAATCTAGAATAAAGAAAACAATCACAGAGAACCAACACCCGACACCTAAAACTCATTACAGAGAATGTTCCTGCGACCTGTTTACAATCAACATAAGTTAAACATTAAGTTAGCTTGGAGGTTAAACATAGGGCTTGGTTTAGGGTTATAACAAGTGTCAGGGTACAGTTAAGGGTTAGGTGAGCGTTTTAAATTAGGGTAAAGTTAGTGATAGAGTAGAGGGTATGTTGAGAGTTAGGTTTAGCCTAAGGACACGCGTGAGAGTATAGTTAAAGGTTGCAATGAGTGTCAGGTAAGTAGGAGTCAATTCAAACATTTACATTAGGATTCAGCAAGGGTAAAAGTACAGTCATGGTTTAAGTACGGGCTGTACTTGCGGAGTCACACGGCCCGTTCATTCTACGCACGCACGCACGCCTGCAGCCCGGTGGCGGGGTAGCCCTCGGGTATAAATAAACGGGCGCAAGACCGCACGTGGTCTTTGGCCCTTATGCTATAGCCAGTCTCTGTGTGTGTTATTGCCAGAGTGTCAGTTAGGCCCCACTCCGAGGCCTAGGTCTTCCCTGCCCCCTTCACACACCACACGGCCTACAAAGAAGGTAAGGTTAGCAATAGAATAGGAGCTCATGGAAGTTTAGGTTAAGGCCACGGACATGATGGAGGTATGGTTAATGCTTACAATGATTGTTACAGTTAAGTAGGACATGGGTTAAAGGTTAGCATTAAGATTCAGCAAATGTAAGAGTACAGTCAAGTGCAACAATTATAGGGCAGGGGATCACTGGGTGTTCGGTTTAGGTCAGTGACAAGCTAAGGGTACCGCTCATGACCACCATCAGCTTGTCAGCCAAGGCAGGGTCGGGCTTAGTGTGAATTTTGGTGAGATGTATTAGTTGAAGCAACATCTGTTGCACGGGTACACTGGGGTTTCTTTGCAAGTCCCTGCCTTTTCTCAGCTGAACCACAAGATCTGGAGGCAGGAGGAAGTCCTGATTGGCCTCAAGAGAAATGACCGCTTTCCCTCTGCAAATGTGTTTCATTTCAGATCATCACCGCCGTACCCCCAAGAGATCTAGGCTGTGTCGTTTCGAGACTACAGGTAAGCGCCAAGAAGCCACTGGTCTGCTGGCAGCAGGGAGCTTTATAATTATATAATTATAAAGTACAATACACCACATCGCCTTCCATCTTGGGAGCAGCCAGCAAAAGACGAAAGATGGCGCGCTTTTTTGGGAAAGTATTCTGGGATTTATTCTGAGAACGCAAACTGTGACGAAGAGCAGCCCGAGAAGATAAACACTGTTGAAACGTTAAGCACCAATCTAGCCGCAGGCATCCACAGCCCCTGCTGCTGGGCCGGGCCGGTGATTACCCAGGACGGGCTGTTTTGCCAGCGCACTGCTGCAAAATAAAAACACTCCATTATCTTATCGCGGTCTGGCCCGAGTTCACACGCAGGCAACATCACAAGGGCCTTCAGGGCACGAGCCCCTGCCTTCAAGGTCACACACACCCTGGGCCCCTTCATAGACAGTTGCTGTGAACTTCCCTTGCAGGACTCCTGACTTACTCCTACTTTCCAGGAGGAAGTCACGAGGAAGCTCCCAGCAAACTCTTGCTGATCGGGTCCGTGGCTTTAGATGAACACGTCAGAACTGCATCTTCAGTGTGATGGCAGTGCACAAGTACCAGCGATCTCACGAATAAACAAAACGCGGAAAAGCACCAAGGACCAGCACGGGCGTTGGACTGCAAGCTCCAACTGTAAACGAGTATTCACAGGCCGGCAGGGTTGACGTGTGCCAGCAAGAAGAGAGCGCACTGTGCAAGGAAACGTGATCATAAAGCAAAACACCTACAGGCAGCCATGCACACGCACACACAGACGAACACGCATATGGGCCCATGGATGTAAACCAACAGACATACAGGCATCCATAGGCACAGCCAGCACACATGCAGGAGTGCACACGCCGGTGTGTGTGGAGAGATTCATGTATGAATGGAAGGGTGGTGGGTCCAACGAGGAGAACATTTTCAAAAGTGTTTTGGAAATGTTCACTGAAGTCCCCACTGGATCTGTGTGATACCCTGGGCCGATAACGGGGAATAGAGTACATGGGGAGGGGTGAGGGCCTGGCAGACCTTGTGGGAGGAAGAAAGAGGACGTAAAGCTGGAAACGGAGTGAGACAAAGATGGAGGTTTGACTAAGACAGCACAGCACAACAAACGTTGAAAGTGAAGACAGCGCAGATAGTTAATGTATGTGTTGCAGACATCTTTATATAACAGCGGAGATTATCTCGAACACATATCACAGATTTGGGATGTTACCAAATACTTCTATGAATAGAAGTATAGTTGCTCCGTCGAAATTTATATGTGTGTTTTATGCAATAGTTTCAGTGCTATTGGATGCAAATATTACAGTTATTACAATGGCAGGCATGTACATATTACTGTGTTGTTTTGTCTGAATTTATATTACCAAATGAACATGGATATTATACTGAAACATGAAAACTCATTTTAAAAAGGATATATAAATATATATAGTGCAGTTCAGTGGGTTACGGTGCAAGCTGTAGGAAAAGATCTCAAGCTATCTCAGAGTAGAGCCTCTTGTCATGGTATATATGGCTGTATTGATTGTTCATCTCTTTCAAGATACCTTATGAAGATTGCAATAAAATCATCTTATGAACTTCAATGAAGGACTATTACTCATTCGTGAACGCATACAAATATTTTGTCTGATATTTTTGATGTACTGTTCTTGATTTTTGTTGCCTCTCTATTCTTTCTTTTTCTATATTCATTGCATTCTGATATTTGTAGCCTGGGTACCACAATCATTAACAGAGGACTACAAGTACCAGAATGCTATGAGAAAAATAGGACTGCTTTAGCTGGCTGCCTACACGTGGGCAACCAGGAGGCCTTGTGGAACCTGAAGGCCACAGGATCCTACTGCATTAAGGAAGTTTGGGAAGGTCGGGCTCTAAAACCGCATTTCAGAATGGCCACTAGTTGAAAGATAGCTCAGTGGGCAGTGCCTACACTTTTACAGCACATAAAATAAGAACTGTTGAGTTGAACAAAATAAACTATTACTAATACTGACCACAGTTTTCAATACTGGAGGAATTCAGGTTTTCCTCTTGCATCGCCTGGAGGCAAACCTGTCTTTTGTCACCCAACTGGGAAAGACTGCTCCCAGCCCTTAATCGCCTGCATCTGTGGGTATAACAGTCTTGCTTCCAACACAAACTAATTTTCATAGAATTCATGGGTGCAAGAGCAGCGTTGACAACCTTAAACACTCTTCAACAATCTTCAGTTTACTCACAGTACGCAGCAAATGTAAATGTAAATGTAAATGTATTGGCATTTATATAGCGCACTACTTACCCGTAGGGTCCCAAGGCGCTTCGACCGCTGCGAAACCCTTCCTGGCTTCCCTGAGAGATGGTCCCTTAATGGGTATCTCCAGGGTGAGACCAGGCATCCCCGGCGGTCTGGTGGGGCCGTTAGTGAAGATGAGGCAAGCTAATGCCCAGAGTTGCCGAGTGTGATCGCTGATCAGAGTGGGCACCGAGGCGAGAGAATTATCGAGTCCGCTGACCCTGGTCCAGAAACCTGCCGCACCGGGAATCGAACCCTGGTCCCGGGCCGTCCTCTGCTCTCGGGTCTGCCGCCTCTAACCAGTGAGCCACACTACTTCACTTCAGCAAACAGATCTCCACAGTCCTAACTGCAAAGTTTCTAATAAAGGGCGCCTGAAAAAGTGCCTTCAGCATTCAGTGGATTTAACCTTCTCCTTCAAGCTAGTCAAACCCCTTCCAAGCACAATTTGCAAAACGTGAACTAAAATCTCTCTTTTACTCTAGAGCATCTTCACACCGAGGACCTTATTTAGAGTATGTCTGGTGGACGCTGTGCCAGTCAGGCAGGTCAGCGGAGGTTATGGACCATCCTTTTCAGAAACTCTGCCAGGTATTAAAGCCCAAAATTTTCACATCTCTTTAAGGGCCTACTGGTGGTAAGGTCAGCCACATAACCTCTTCCCACCATAGAAGATCAAACAAAAGGAAATAGTAAAGTTACGGCCAGGGGCGATCAACAACAGTGACTAAAGTGAGCCTATGACTCTCCGTATTAGCAAATAATAACCAGAAATCCTCCACAGAGCAAAACAAGCATTTGCAATGCAATAGGTCTTGCATTTGCACGAGTTTGAGCTAGTGGCATTGTAAATGACAATACCTTTGATTTATGTTTTTAAAACATAAAAAAAAGGCATTGTCATTTATAATGCCAATAGCTCAAGCTTTGTTTTACTCCTGTAATGTACCGTTTGCTACCTCTTGTATTTTGTTTGGTCACAATTGTCACGTTTGCCTCATGTAACTTAACATTTGCTTTTGTAATTTGTTCACTTGTAATTTTCTCCTCATGTATCGTTACTGTTCCTATTGTGAAGTGCTCAGACACCTTCGGGTAGAGTCTGCCCTATATAAAAACGAATAAAATAAAAATAAAGCAAAGAAGACCGACACTGCCCTGACCAAATAGTAAGCAGCAGGTGGGAACTACCTCATTTTACTAAATACTACAGGTCTGGCGACATGTCTAGGCTCGACCTAAAAAGAAATGCAAGCAGCTTCATTAGCGGCGATCCAAGATGGCAATTAGTGTACCACACACGAATACGGCGATCATGTACACAAGCACCGGGTGTCTAAAAGGAGAGGTTATCTTGGTGTTGCAGAAACCTGCCCATAATAAACCCACCCTCGGCTCACTTCCTACGCGCTCTCCAACTGAACCCTGGCCCACAAAAGATTTTAAAAAATGAACTAAGATTTTTTTTGTTCAAAGTTGGCAGGTCTTTCGCTTGCACAGGCATTAAAACACTAATATTCTGCGATCTCACCCGAACAAATCTAGCGCATGCGCAGTGCAACAAACATGCCTATCCGCGAGTCGCCACCACGCATGCGTCTATGTATGGCGCTGGGGCTGGTGACATTAATGTGCGCGTTCTCGGCAGAAGAACGGCCTCGTAGCTGGTGCTGGCCGTCATGTCACCACTGAGCGGCGGTGGAGCGCTGTTTTGCACACTAAAATTGAGCTCCCGTACCTCCTTCCTCCACCGGGTAAGTTATATTCAGGAAAAGCATGTATAACTGACATAGAAGTAGGACTAGCGTGATACGACACAGTGACAGAGCAGCCAGAGCGAGGTAAAATTCTTGGTACGATCTTACCTTGGTAACTGAATGACTGTGCATTGAAATCTGACTCTGCTCAGCTTCACGGATTCATGTTATTTTCTGAAAGTTTACTATTGCTTTACAGAAGACACAGTGCGCTGGAAGCAAAAATCCAACTTTTCTAAGATGGCTGGTGGCGGCAGGGGAGTGGGGGGTGTCTCTGTGCGCTCGTGTGTGTGTGTGCGGCGGTGGAGGGGGGTAGTATGTGTCTCTGTATGTGTGCGCTTGTGTGTATGCGTGCTTGTATGTGCGCTCGTGTGTGTGCGCGTTTGTTTCTGTGTGTTTGTGTGTGTGTGCGCGTGCGTGTGCGAAAACAGGGGGAGTTGTGGCTGTGTGTGTTGGAGGCTTTCAAGGAAAACAGGAGATGGTGAACGCGCGCGCGACCTGATCCGATCCGAACCCAGCAGGCTGCGCGTGCCCATCTCTTGTCTCCCTTTTGGCTCCTTGGAAGCAGAACCGCCGACAATAGGCCTCGTTCTGCGACCCATGATTTGCTCTCCATCAGTCATGTTACTTGACCCACTATCACATCAATGAATTTTCAAGAGAGGTTAAACAACTCAGAGACTCTGAACGCTATTGTTAGTAAATCTAAGTAAGAAGGCAAACATTACCACTTCCAACGTAACAAAATAAAGACATGGGAAACTTCTCTTATGCCCCAAGTCAAATAACACACATAATTAACCGATCTTTCATCTTTCCCGCAGTCAGGACAGTACTTTAAATGGACAAAAACATACTTGGGCAGACTGGGAACTGGAAATGGATCACAATTATGCATGCACTACTTTAAAGGGTGGTTTAGGAGTGTAGGGTGTTTGTTTAAACCTTCTTTGCCCTCCTGATGAAAAGCTCGTGACTCAACACTTTTAAAAGTGGAGTGGAAACATGAAAAAGGGAAGCCCTCTTCTACAACAGAAGCAATTTGTTAATTTTCCTAGGACTTAACCCATAAGGAATTGCAACGCCCCAAAAAATAGTTGTTTGCATTTTTTTGCAAGTGGTCATTACTTGTGTGTACTGAAGGAAGTAAAGATGTATTTTAATTTTTTGCTCGGCTGCATTTATGGGCGATACTTATTTTGCTGCGGAATCGTGGGTGGTGCATTTCTGGTGAGACTTGTGTAGAATCTTTTAAGGGTTCTAAGAGTTTTTTTACGTGTGCTAGAAGTAAGGGGGTAAAATTAGTGTCCATGAGGTGCTTTAAACGTTTTTATTTTTGGGGGAATGGGTGAGGGGTTTGTTTTTCTTCTAATGTTCGTGGCGTTACTTTTTACAGGACATTTTTTAGAAAGTTAAGCCCTTACCTCTGCTCCAGCGCCAGCACCACCATACTGCTGCGATACGGAGGGGAGCGGGAGAGAACCACACGTCCCAGGCTCCTTCGCAGCAACCAGCCACCACCGACGCTGCTTACACGCACCCAGGGGAGCTTTTAAAAGCCACAGAGGGCCCCCGCACCGCAGGAAGCCCTTACCTTTGCTCCAGCACAGGCACCACCATACTGCCGGGATACGGACGGGATAGAACCATCAGTCCCAGGCTCCTTCGCGGCAACCAGCCGCAACCGAAGCTGCTTACAGGCGCCCAGAGGTACTTTTAAAAGCCACAGACGGCTCCCACAGGGCAGGACGACCGCGGGCTGGGCCGCGCCCGGTCCAAAGGAGGGCCCGTCTGCACCTGGGTCAAGGGAGGGCCCATCTGCGCCCATCAGAGCCCAGAAGAGGCTGGGCTGGTCAATTTCTCGAAGACTGGACTCCCGGACCACTGGAGTTAAGGTCAATCTTGCTTGTGTTATTTCTCCATTTTATAGAATACGGATTGTACTAACTTTCACTCAGGATCGCCTTAGTGTATTGGGGCTTCTGACAAATTGCCCACCTAAGACCACCTGAGGCCGGTTCCTCTTTGCAATATTTTTGAAGTGAAGGTCGGGCCAAGGGTAGGAAGGGATAAATATCTATAAGTCTTTCGTAAATGCACAAGAAAAATCATGGGAAAGCGTACTGGTGAGGGTAAATCCCAAATCCCATCCCCCAAAAACGCAACGCCCCGCCAGCAAACTTCCATAGAAAGGATGCTCGAAAGGGCAATAGGTGTAGTGGCAACGGAAATCGAGTTAACAGAAAGGCAGTTATCGCTGGGCACAGAATTTATTGTACCTCGCCCGACCAGAACGACCCACCTGTTTTACCAGCTCTGGACATAAACCTGCCTACTCATCACCCAAACCCATGTACTAAAGTTTGCAAATCACTTGGCCCCAAAGTGATCATGGAACAAACTTGCCCTGTTCTACAACGAACAAGTAAACGCAAGACAATGGGAAACACTGGGTCTAGACGCAAGAAGCAACACACAGAATACCTGGTGCCTGACGATCTGTAAATGATAGCGCCCGCTCTGCAGGAAGGCTTGGCACAGCCACCCTGGGTTCATATCCTGGTCAAGGACATGCAGGCCAAAATGAGGGCCATTGTAAAGGACAAACTTAACTTCACCCTGGAAAGGGTAGATAAGCTTGTGTCTTTGTTAGGGTCCAATAGTAGTCTGCTGAGATCATGGGCGTACAATGCGGTTGGTGCAGAATGTGGTTCTGTTAACCGGCTGGTGTTAAGTACAGTGTTCACCAATGGTTACTGGGTGCTCGTTTATATTCTGTTCTACCTCAACTATATTTGCTTTGTGAAGGTTCTGAAAGTGGTCGAGTTGGACCGATCATATGTAAACAATTCCCTCGTAAATATTATCTAGTGCCAGGTGGCATCATGTATTCCTAGATGAAGGGCCCAACAAATACCCACCTCAATTCCCGGATGGCAGATTAGTTCTGATATCTTCACCCAACATCTGGAATATGTGCCCCCTTTTTGCCCTTTTACTTCTCCTCACCACCGCTTTCCCAGTAACACTTCTCATATCCCCCCTACCTTCCTCCGCCTCACTTTCCCAACAAGACCACCACTCGAGTTAAGGCTGGAAGTAATTGCTACAAAATCAATTATCCTCCCAACCAAACGAAAGCTGCAATAAAACGTTTGAAGCATAACACTATTGAACGTTTCCTGGATTGCCTCTTTGTTGATCAATTTTACAATGGTTGCTTTGGAAGGATCAAAAACGATTTAATCTTCTTCACCCACGACACCCCCTCTTGGTCCACCAGCTTATACAATTCCCTTAACGTCACTTCCTCTTCCTCTATCCCTCATGGGAAACAACTAAAAATGTCCCCCTCTGCGAGTTTCAAGGGCTACGTCACTATCTCACTCTATAACAATGGTACTGTCATGATCCAAGGCAAAGACACCTGTCTCTCGCTCTTTGACCACCTCTTCCCCTCCCTACTCCCCTCCTCTGCGACCGGGTTTTCCCCTGACTCTCCTTCTAGCTCCACCCATTACTCCCTCTCTCCTCCCCTGACCCCCTTACACTCCAATTGGCTGCATTTGAATTTGAATTTTTAGGAACTTGTAGAGCGCACTTACACTATGCAGTTTCTTGGCGCTGGCTGCACTCTCGAGAAGCACAGGTCGGCCCTCATCCCTCCCCCTCCCCTATGTCCTCCTCTCCTATTCCTCCCTCCTCACAGTATGCCCTCCGCATCACTTCAGCCTTACCTCTAGCTAATAAGCTCCTCGTCCATTCTGAACCATCCCGGTACTCCAATCTCTTCTCCTCCCCCATATTCCTTCCTGTCACTACCCTTTTTAGTCCACCTCTCCTCCAACCTTCTCCACCAGTTAACTTTACCTACGCTCCCCTTATTCCTCTCTCCCCCCCTCTTTTTTACCCCCTCCTCCCCTCGTTATTTACCCCGATTTCTCCACAAACCCACTGCATCCCTCTCCTTCCTCCCACTCCTCCAGTAATGCTGTAGCACTCCCTTTCCCCCCTTGGTAACCCTTTCCATTTCCCTGCCTCGGGCCCAGCAGAACCACTTACTTTCCTCAACTTCCCTTTCTCTCAACCCCCCTCACTCTACCAGATGCCCGTTCCCTCACAGCCACCTCTCCTAGCTGACAGGACCTCTACAACCACCTCGCCTCTTTTCCTCCCAAACCTCCTACTTTCCCATGACTCCACACAGTCCTCCTCTCTCCTTCCACCTTATCGCCTTGTTCCGCACCCATCTCCTCCTAAATATACCCTGAATTCCTCTCCCTATTGCAACGCCAGCAAAGACAACTCTCCCTTCGCCTCCGATTCACCAACTCCCGCTCTCAACCTCCACCCCCGCTCTCAACCTCCACCTCTCCCCACTCTTGAACCCCATACCCCAACTCACCTCCTGTCCCCCCCCACCTCTCCCTGTTTTTCACCACCAATTCCACCCCCTCCTGTTACCATCGAGCCACCCAACCTTCCGTACTCTGCCTTACTCTCTTTGGAAAATAAGCTAGGCTCTCTTACCACCTCCATCTCCCAGATTGTAGCTGCCATTTCACTTTTAAGCTCCAAGATTTCTACCTTTCCATGCACCTCTACTCCTTCCCAACTTCCCACGAGATGCACCCCGCCCACTCACCCCAATACAGTCAAGCTCAACCTGTCGTCCGTAAACTTCGTTAACTCACACAAGCCCTTGAACACCACCCTTCTTCAACCTGCATCCCCTAGTAACCCTACTATCTACACTATTCCGACAATCTCCTCTGTCAGAACCAGGCATCCACCTAAACCCTCCCGAGCACCCCAGCATAAGTACAATATCCCGATCACCCTTCAGAGCCCAAGTGTCCCCATCACCAAAACAGTCTTGACAGAGATACGCTGTCTGCTCCACAACTGCAGATCTGCAGTAAAACACAAACTTGAAATCTCCGATACCATCACTTTTCACAATATTGACATGTTCTTCCTCACAGAGACCTGGTTCAAAGATACCTCTCACTCTATGTTTGATCTCCTATTACCCACAGGCTATTCTATATTTAGGAATTACAGAACTGACAACATTGGGGGAGGTGTTGCAGTCATCTTTAGAAACTTCCTTCAACTTAAGGCTTCTCCTATCAGCTCATTCCACACCTTTAAATGCCTTTCTCTTGAGCTTCAATTGCACCACCGCTCACCCCTCAGATATCATGTCATTTACCGCCCGCCTGGTAGTGGCCCTTCATTTATGGAGGAACTCACTGACTTCATCAGCAACCAATATTCACGAAGTGACAATCAGACCTTAGTGGGTGACTTCTATCTCCACTGGGGCGTACCGCATGACTCTTCGGCGAACTCGCTGGACACCTTCCTCTCTGCAAACGATCTTATCCAACACTGCCCAGAATCAACACACTCTAAGGGCTCAATACTGGACCTTGTTATTTCTAAAGCAGGCATGCTCTCCATCACTACCCCCATTCATGTAGACTGGTCCGACCACCTCCTCATCCCATTATCTCTTCACCTATCACACTCTATAACCCTTGGTCAACTTAAGAGGGCTACCTCCTGGTTCCGTGATGAGAAAAATATTAATGTCGGACCCCTCTGTGAATCAGCTTTGTTATCACTTCCAAGGCTAGACCCGAACCTATATGTTGACGAACTCACCTCCCAATGCCTCACAGTCCTTGCAGCCGAAATCAATAACGTCGCTCCACTGAAAAGCAAAAAGATAAGGCCCACTCCTTCAGCTCCTTGGTTCAACAAATCCCTCCATGAAGAAAGGAAGCAGCTAAGACTCCTGGAGAAACAATGGAGGCAAGTGCCCTCCACAGATCATTTGGCCACGCTTCGCTCAGCAAGATCCAAGTACCACAAGCACATCTTCCTTGGGAAAGCATCGCACTTCAAAACCCTTCTTGACTCAGCCTAAAATAGAACCAAAAAACTATTCAAACTCATCAAGTTTCCTAACTGCTCCCCCCCAACCTCCAAGTTAGAGGATTCTACAAAGCAAGCAGTGGATCTCACTATATTCTTCGATGAAAAAGTGAAATCACTTGTGGATTAGGTCGCTCATCCTACCCCTCCAGAGGAGCACAAATCCTGAGCCATTTGGCAGAACTTTGACCCCCATCTCTGAAGATGACCTCCTCAAGTGCATCCGCGAAACAAAGCCCTCCAACCATTCTCTGGACCCCATCCCCAGTGCCATTGCCATTGACTTCTACACCCATTCTCTTTCCTATTGGACAACTCTGGTCAACCTTTCCCTTTGTCAAGGCTCCCTTCCTGTCTCCTTCAAAACTGGACAGGTCACCCCTCTGCTTAAAAAACACAATGCTGATGCGAAAGACCTCAACAACTTCCGCCCCATCACTAATCTACCCATTCTTGCGAAGATCACAGAAAGATGTGTAGCGAAACAACTCTCTCGTCATATCAAGGACAATGATCTTCTGGACAATTGTCAGTCTGGCTTCCTCCAAAACTGCAACACTGAAACAGCCCTACTGCAAGTGGTTGATCACGCACTGAGGATACTTGATTTGGGGGGGGGTCCTGTCTTCTAATTCTCCTTGACCTTTCTGCAGCCTTTGAACCAGTCAATCACAACACCCTCCTCAACACTCTTCAACAGAGAATGGGCTTGGAGGTCACTGTGCTTAAATGGTTTGCCTCCTTCCTCTCAGATAGATCCCAAATGATCAAAATAGAGAACAGTCTTTCATCTCCTGTGGCGGTAGGTCAAGGTGTTCCTCAACGCTCTATACTTGCACCCACATTGTTCAATCTCTATTTAGAACCACTGGGAAATCTCCTAAGTAAATCCGGGATCCACTATCATCTCTATGCAGATGACACTCAAATCTAACTCAAGGTCGCCTCCACTCACGATCTCTCCATCCTAAGCCCAACTCTCGACTCCATTCAAAACTGGATGTCAACTCATCAACTGATTCTGAATCGATCCAAAGCTGAATTCCTCCTCCTCTCCTCCTCACTCTCTCCTCCCCCGGTTCAATCATGGATGGATCAGATGAATCTACTTAGCAATAAACCCATCATTGTTGACAGCGCAAAATCCCTTGGTGTCCTACTCGACAAAAAACTCAATCTAATCTCCCACATCAATTCCATTGCAAAGTCTGCTCGATACCAATTGCGCCTTCTTTGGGGAATTCGTTGCTTTTTCCCGGAGCAGGACCTTAAAACCCTGGTGCAATTGCTGGTCCTCTCCAGACTGGACTACTGCAATTCTCTTCTTACTGGCCTCCCAAATCCCACTTGTCCCCCCTTAGATCTGTTCTCCATTCTGCAGCTGGTTTCATTTATGGGGCCAAAAGAAGCGACCACATCACACCGATGTTATCCACCCTCCGCTGGCTTCCCATCGAGGCTAGAGCTATCTACAAGACTGCCTGTATCACCCACAAAGCCTTGCACTCCTCCTCCCCTCACTACCTGGCTAACAAGCTGAAACTCTCTGGTGGCTGTAGACCATCAGGTAATGCGGAAAATCTACTGCTTGAACCTCCCACTTTCAAGAAGGAAAGATCGATGGCCCAATCCTTTTCAGGCAACGCGGTGAGAATATGGAACTCACTTTCGCCTCAGCTCCGGACCACCACCTCCTCCCAGGTCTTCAAAACGGACCTCAAAATTCTCCTCCTCCAAAGACACCTCCTAAAGTAATTCACACCGTCTCTATTATCTGAAGGAAGACCTCCCATCACTGAAAACTCCATGACTATGGAAGTGCCTTCCCAGTGCATTCGTGTGGTTGGAGTTTCTGCCATTTATTGCAGTATTATCCTTGTATCTGTGTTTGGTTCTCTTTTGTAACATGCACACGCCACTTTTCTCTTGTAACACACTGTTTGCTACCTCTCACATTTTGTTTGCTTTTGATACTTGCACAAGTCCCACCATTGCCTACGTAACGTTTGTTCTTGTGCCTCTGTGTCTAGCATATATTGCAGTATATTACCTCTAAATGTACTTTGTTTTCTCTTGTAACCTGCACACTTGTCACTCTCTCCTCCTGTATTGCACTGTTTGCTACCTCATGTATTTTGTTTGCTCACAATTGTCACTTTTACTTCATGTAACTTATCGTCTGCTGTTGTAATTTGTTCATTTGTAATTTTCTGTTCCTTTGTGAAGCGCTCTGACGCCTTCGGGTAAATTCCGCGCTATATAAAAACGCATAAATAAAATAAAATAGAAATAAAATACAAGGGGGGGTTGAGCCTCCTAGACATCTAGTTTCACTCCAAGACCCTCCTGTTACCACAACAGAGCATCTAATATCTAGTGTTATGCCTTTTAAGCCTACACAAAACCATATTAGCCAGGAGGGAGGGAACAAACGGCTGAGCCATCTAGCTAGGCCAAGGATTAATGATTCACCTGACAGACAGGGACAAACACGGGACCGAACAACAGGAAGAAATAGTAGGTCCAACACAGCAAGGTCCCAGGTACATGAACATCTTCCACAGGGGACAAGACCTAAAGCTGGAGTAAATTCTGCACAATGTTTGTGAAGTGTCGAAGCTGGCCCAGACTTGCCATCTATTAACCTCGCACCGCCCTCAACTCCATATGTAATAATCCTAACTGGGTTTCAGGGCTGAACAAGTGGTCTAGGGAATCTCAGTCAGCACTTAAAAACAAATGTACTTTTTGGTTGGCCAGGCATCGAAATCTTTCATACAAAAACTCAGATGATATACTCATGACCCTGCTCAGGGTGGGATGGGTAGGCGGGAGGCCGTAAAATGCTACATAGGACTGTGTTGTGATCAATTTTAGGTCGCCAAACATAATCCAATCTTAGAGGGGAACCATACAATGGGGGCGGGGGTTTATAGGGTCTTTCCCACTGGGTTATTTTTATCCACCCAACATTATACCGGTATGTACAAGCCAGGATGGTCCTAAGAGGGGGGCGTGGGAACAGATCAAGCGTCGTCCCATTAGGGGTACACACCACCCTAGCCCACTTTTCTATAATCTGCTACTCTCAAAAAGATTTGATTAATTGGAGATGATGGATTGACCCATGTGTAGGGGGATGGGGTACCCACATGTCAATTCCGTCATAATAGGGGAAAACTGAAGGGGCACGCTTTGTCGGGGGATGATGACATTGGGGCAGCAGCCAGGAGAACAGAAGGGGTTAGAGAGAGTAGCAGATAAAGGACGGAAGGTGCCTGCTAACACACAAATTGCATCTGATCACTCCCTGGAGACCCCATATTCTTCTATAGTACAACAGTGTGTGACTGTAAACAACATAGAGAACACTGATGATCCCCCCCCCCGCCATTAGTAAATGCTCATATCTAGCTAGACTGAAGGCAATAAGCTCAGCACCGCTAAGTCTAACAGCAAAACAGGGCGATCGCCTCCTAAACCCTGAAGCTCGCAGGGGACCACCCAGGTTAAAATGCCTTTCTTGGAACATAGCAGGTCTTACCCCCAAACTGGACATTCATTGACCAACTTGAGTTCTGCATGATCCAGGAAACCTAGGCTAGGACGGACACCCACAGGAAGGGTTATGCTACATTCAGCATAAACGCATCCAGTACGGGCAGGGGAAGGCCATCAGGGGGAATATGTACCTGGGTTGGTGTGCACTTGGAATGTGTCGCCAAACAGATAGAGACATCATCCCGGGATATTCTTTGCATTTTCTTAACCCTCCCCACAAAGATCAGAGTCGCTTTCATTACGGTCTATTCCCGTCCAGTTCGCTATGGCTTAGAGTCACCGACCCTTGTACAACTAACACTGTTCCTTCCATCAATTCTTGAAAATCTTTAGGTTATAATGGCGGAGATTTCAATTGTCAGTATGAACCACTGAATTGATGGACTACTGAAAATCTAAGTGATGAAGACCTTCAGTGGGCTATCCCGGTGCCAGACATCCCCCCAGTACGTGCATGGACCTCTCTAGTGTTGCAAATGAATACTCTTACACTTAAACATTTCTTTGAGACCTTGCAATGGACGCACTAAATCAGATATACCTTCAATAGACCAGGGCAAACATCTATCATTGATTTCATCTTGGTTGACTCTAAATCGTGGCACAGGGTGCTAGACTTCAATTTTGAGCCCCGCATCAACAGTGACCACAATGCTCTTATACCAGAGGTAATGTCACCTTGCAACAAGAATGTATCTGTAGTATCAGCACCAGTATATCACAGGCTAAAACTGAGCAATTGCATGAGGAGAGTGCGCTGGGGCGATTATTCTCAATCTGAAGCAAGGATGGCTCTAGTATACCAAACATCTATTCCCTTTCTTTTAACAGCGGAACATTTAACTGGGACTGATGGGGTTCCAAACTCCCTTTCTGAAATATCTAATAACCATCAAAACTTAGTAAATAGTTTGGTCAATACATTGAAACCAATCAAAAGAATGAAAGGGGGTGGAAATGTAAGACTTGCTGCCGCAAGGTCGAGTCCGATCTTATTGCCGCAATAAAAAAAAATTATGGGCCCTTTATCAGAGAGAAAAGGGTGCTACATAGTAAAGCCATTCTATAAGCAAAAAAAAGATGGGAAAATGAGAAATGGGACACCCTGAACAATGCCCAACATATCGGAGAGCGAATGGAGGTTACATTTCCAATCACTTTATGTGAGGGAAGTGGACGCAGACGCAAACGCTCTAGTGGGCACCAATTCTATGTCACACGAGATAAATGCCCCACCCATTACCCTAAAAGAGACATCACAGGCAGTAAATAAGATTCTATCCTCCAAGGACCCCGGGCTGGACAAGATCCAGGTGATCTTTTTCGCTCCGAATCTGCCATTGGGCCCCTTACCTGTGCTCCTTGTTCAATGCCATACTCTGTGGAATGGCGATACCTAACACCTGGGCTGGGGCTGAAATCATACCTATTTTCAAAAAGGGATCGCCACTTCTACCCACAAATTACTGCCCAATTAGTTTAATTGACGTAAGTCAAAAATTATTTGCCTGTGTCCTTCTTGGACGGCTACAGACCTGGATGGATGAGCACAAGGTACTCAGCCCCCTCCAATCTGGCTTTAGAGCCACGATTTCAACAACTGATCACATTTTTAGGCTCCAATTGTTATATTGGAAGCGTGTACTTCTAGAGGGTGGCAGCCTCTACCTGAAGCCGCATTTGATCTGGTCCGGAGGAGGAAATTGTGGGCACTCCTGTTGGATTTGGGCGTCCTGCCCTATCTTTGTCATTTGCTGGAACGCCTCCACCAAGGGAATTATGCCCAAATTAAGTATGGAAAAAATGGCGACCTATCTGCTCCATTGGTAGAAAGCGGTGTACACCAAGGATGTGTCCTGGGTTCGACACTATCCTGTCTATTTATTAATGGCCTAGTTGAGTCACTAACAGCAAAGCTAAACATTGATGCCCCCAAACTCGCGAACTGCAAAATTTCAGCGATGATGTTCGCGGACAATACCCTCCTTCTGTTTAAATCACCCATGGGAATCCAGAAGGTCCCTAACTATTTTATTTCTTTCTGTAGAAATCGAGGCTTAGAGATCAACTTACAAAAAGAGAAATATATGGTCTTCAATGCTAATGCTAGTACTCGTCCTAATCCCTGCTTAGACGGAAAACCTCTAGAAAGGGTCTCCATCTTTGAGTATCTTGGCATTACGCTCACAGAAAAACTAGACTGGGGAGCGCAAATTTAGAGGGCAAGCCTAAACCTAGAACAATCCGCGGGGGGCTAACTAAGGTACATAGGAACTGCTCCCCAAAAAACTCTAGCCCGGAAGTTGAAATCTATAAAGTACAGGCCAGGGGTGCTGCTCTGTATGGTGCCGAAATCTGGGGTCATTACCCACTGGGCTCCTTGGTAAATGCTGAGAACCAGCGGTAGAAGTGGGGGGATCGGAAAGGGCACGGCGTGCCCCTACTTTTTAAATTTATTAAAGTCCGTTCCCCTACTTCTTTATTTTCAGATTGAGTCCCAGGACTGCAGGAATGGTCCAAACTTGAAATAATATTATTTACGAGCCCTGTGCGGTGCTCATCAAGGAAGGCCTCTGCAGTTGCATGACCTCCTCCCCTCTGTATCTGTGGGAAGGAGCCTACCCAGCAACACTGTAGGAGCCGTTTTTTCCACTCTAGGGGCAATCAAGCAGCAAGAGAAAGCGGCTTCCTATGATGGCCCTCCTGCTGCAATGATTTACATCTCATTTACTGACCGATGCTACCTGCCTGCCCCCCACTGTGACTAAATACTATTTGTGACATCAGGCTGCATTGGCGGCCCGCCCTTTACCTCATCTCTGCCCTTTGTTCTCGGGCTCACCCAGACTTATGACGCCACAAGAAAAGGTAGAGGACTCCAGTGTGGAATTTGTGGCAGAGTGTGCCAAAACCTTGGCGCTTAGAAAAAAAAACTGTAGAAAACGTTTACCGTCTTCCTTACTTCCTTATTCCATTTGATACATTGTGTACTGCTGCTCTGTCTGTGTTCAGAGATGTGGTGTTTTGAAAAATACTGTTTACTTTTTTTAAGGTAGTAACATAAAAGCAGCCCGAGGTGTCCGGTTCTGTGACACCCTGGCACCAGAGCCCCTTGTGGATCCCATCCAGGGTCGGACTGTGAAAACAAAAAGGCTCAGGCACCAAGGCCGGACTGGCGTAATGGGCATTGGGACTGAGGCTGGAGAGGGGGAGGCTGGTTTTGTTACTGGGGGCTGCAAAACTGTCCCCCAGTAACAAAACCAGCAGGGCTGTCCAGCACACTAAGGGGGAGATTTACTAAGATTTTGCGTCGTGTTTGCATCACAAAAGTGACGTAAATCAATGCAAAATCATTTTTTCCCAATTTACTTTCTAGCGCTAAACTTGTTTAGCGCTAGAAATAACGGAAAATTAATGCAAAGCAGCGGCGCTGATTCGCATTACTTCGCGCCAAGGGGCATCCCATGGGTTGAGCATGTGCGTTTCCAAGCAACCGCCCAGGGTTTCTCACACTAAACCCAATTTACTAAATAAAGTAGATTGGGTTTAGAGTTAGAAAACTGTGTCTTTTTCAAGTGGGTGTACAGAAGGAGAAATGCTTTCATTTCTCCTTCCTTTTCTGACTTTGTATGCTTGCGGAACTTTGCAGCATGCATACAAAGTGTGAAAAACGTTGCATTTGTCTGGGCATCTTATTTTGTACAGGAAGAGTACCCTTCCTGTACAAAACCTATTCTAGACTTATGCACACAACCTAGTGCTATGGCGCTAAGGTGTGTGTGTGTGTGTGTGTGTGTGTTTGTGTGTGGCGCACAGCAGCTTTAATGAGCGCAAGAGAAAGGGAAGGAGTGAGCCATATCTCTGAAAATATGGCACTCTCCTGCTTCCTCCCTGTTGCACAACGCTACACTGGTATGAGAGGCGCTATAATAAAATTAAATACATGTGAGAGGGGCTATGGAGAGATGAGGGGCAGTGCTGGAAGGAGATAGTGAGGGAAACATTGAAGAGCCCCAACAAGATTGTCGTATCCTGGTGCACTGTAAGGTCATAATTTACTGTGCTCTAAATGCCAATACAATTGAATATATAATAAAATGTGTTGTAGAATGCACAATTTATGTAGATTTTTAAAAATTATCTTGGGAAGGGAACACCCTCTTACCATTTCCCCTTTGTAGTGGTAGGGCTCGCTTACTGTGTTCACTCGCAACACACCATACAGGGGATGGACAAAGTGCCAGGGCTGATGTGGGTTCTCAGTTCGGCCTTGTCTGGCACCAAATTAAAAGTGCCCCATTTAGCAAATGAGATATCTAAACACGCATTGGCAAAGCCAATAAGTCTTGTTTTTGGGACCTCTTTGCCAGGACTGCTTTGGGTTCCCAGTTCAGCCCTGTCTGGCACAAAATTAAAAGTGCCCCATTTAGGAAATGAGATATCTAAAGAAGCATTAGCAAAGCCAATGGGTCTTGCCTTTGGGACCACGTAGGTTTGTGAATTTTTTTTGCAACGCTTTTCAGCATCACTAAACATACTATTGTGACACCCCAAAAAATAAAGTTGGATGTATCCTTTACTTCCCAAACGAAAATATAATTTGGGCCTTTTACACTCAAGAGCTCAAGTTTTTTGTGGGCCGGAGAGTTAGCCAAGCAGGACACTTCAAAAGGTATCCTTTGCAGGACACTTGAATACATAATGTTGATGTTTGAGCAGCTAGCTGGCTGACATGAATGTGGAGAAACCCTTTTGGGATTCCGTGAGTCAGATAAGATTTTCCTGAAGAGTCCCTGCATCTTCTGAGCCATGCTTAACCCCTTACTTGCTGTCCACGAGTGCAACAAAGGCAGACCGGTATACAGGAGGAGCCCTGTATTCATGTCTTCATTATTTGAGGCAAAAACACTCATTGATTTCTGAACAGTGAGTGTTTATTTTATTTTTGATTTTACAAAGTTTTAGCGTTAAGGTAACCAAATTTGGAACTGCAGAGCCAGGATCAGGCTTCATGACCAGTCCAACAGACCCCTATCCTGAGGGAACATATTTCCGTACTGGACCTTAGAAGGCCCCACTAGATCATAGAATGCCCGGTCTCTTCACACCAGCAGGTGGACCCTACCAGTGGCCAGTGTGGGTTAACCTTTAAGCCCTTTCCACCACACTCCATACTGAAGTTCATCTCCAGTCTTGCAGGTCAGGCCTACAAAGCAGCACACCATAGATCAACAGAGACATTGTCATTGAGGTTACCGGACCCTTGAGGCCAGTCCGCCTCACCCATTGGTGCCTCCATTGGCCTTGTTCCAGCAGTAGTAGTGCAACTCACCAGGGATCGGCAATGCATGATTTGCATTCACACCAAACTAATGGGTCTTGCATCATGCTTGCGCCATGGAATGTGGTAAATGCATGACACAAATCTCCCAAGTCATATATATGAAGCCACACAAAGCCACTTTGCATGGTATTGATTCCTTTCATAATATGGAGTAATGCCTTACTCTGCACAAGGATGGCATTGCAGTGGGTATTTCCACTCAACTTCCATGGTTTTTGATGCATTCCAAGATCTACAAGGACTTGTAAACCTGGGAGTGCATCAAAATCTTACGCCTCCCCAAGGGAGGCACAACAAAAAGAAATATCTTTATTTCTCCCAGTTTTTCTTCTTTCTATATGTGCAGCACACAAGGAAAGAGAAAAAAGCCTCTCAGGATTATTTTAGTGCAGAAAGGTACACTGATGCTAGTGTGGGATTTATTCTAAATTGCACTCAGATGTCATCTTAGAGATGCCACCTGAAAAACAACCAGCCTCTTATGTGTTCCCTGACTGGTAGACACCAGCCTGCTTCCACGAGACAAGTTTCTGGACCCCTGGGGCGGGAGCCTTTGCTCTCTGAGGCCAGACACAAGCTATTCCTGGGTGAGGTGTTCACACCTCCCTCAGGTCAGGAAAAGCCAGCTGTGGCAGGGGAGCTTCAAAGGCCTTGACTGCTTTGCAACGCCACCCTCAGCCTCTCCTGCTATCAGGAGAAGGTTCCTTCCTCACATCCTTCTCGGCGGGAAGACAGGCGGTAAAATTATAACAGTCTATCCCACCCCTTAGGTGCTCTTTTTAGCCACACCTCTGACTCCGACCACTGACCCAATCCTCTGGTTATTCCCGCCCCCATATCCTCCGCCCACAGTTCCCCTACTTTTTTTCCCCACTTCAACCACTGCTGAGAACTCTTACGCTAAGCAACTCCTTGGTTATCCCCGCCAGCTCTCCTCTTATACCACTAACAATGGACCTGGGGATTAGACCAATATCTGATGAAGATGCCCTTAGACCTTTTATTCTGGCGTCGTCTGTGGAGCACCCTGAACTATCAGCCTATAGGGAAGAGCTGATTGAAGTGCTGAGGCTCCAGGGAGTGGGAAAACTCGCCTGGCTGGTACACATTACCTGCGCTTCAATGGGGAGAGGTCATCTGTGGGCCAACGCCAAAGCAACCTACCTTGCCACGCCCAGGAACACCCAAGTGGAGAGCTACAGGGAATACAAACGAATTCAGGCCACAGGGAATCCCTCAGTTGGTCGTTTAACACTTGAGTTTGTCAAGTAAAAGATCAATACAGTTTAGAACCAGTCTTGGATGATATCCAGTCATTCTTGGCCTAAAAATGATATCTCCAGTTCAGACACGGGGTGCTCCCACTGCGCGTATTTACCAGTAAATGGGCGGACACATCTGATCGGGGTTGCCCAGCTTGTAGCAATATAGAAGAGACAGACATTCATGTATTTTTATTTGCCAAGGTTATAAAAAGGCTACGACGCGCTGGCTCCGCCAGATATGCAGAAATCTGGTAGAAAGACTCTGTAGAGAGGCATACATGTTAATGAAATATGATACACACCCACCTATTGTGTTTTCTGTCTCACGTTTTTTATTCTCAATGTGGTGGGTTCGTAGTGCCATTTTAAAGTTATCTCCCCAGCGTGGGCCAACACACTGTTTCACTCTTTCCACAAGGGGCCCAGTTCCCAGTATCATCGTAAATTGTAAGCAACTATTTTATTCTTCTTCTAAGAATTTGTTTAACTATGTACCTCAAAATAGATATTGACCATTGATATTTTCCACAATTGTTTATTATTGTAAGGTTAGATTATGGCCACGCTCCGCCTACATATGGGCCCTTTATGAATTCAATATTTCAGATAATGTATTCATCTCCAAGATTGCCCGTAGTATGTACAAGCACTTTAATATTTTGTAGTTTTTCTATATAATGTATAAGCACTCTATGACTGTTCTAATTAAATAATAATGAGGGGCTGCAGTCTGAGGCACAAGGAAAATGGAGCTATGATTACCTTGGGTGGCCGCATGATGCATAAGCACTTCATTATCGCCTCACCAAAACAATAATATAGGGCTGTGGTGTGAGCTAGAAAGCCAAAAGAGATGACAATGAATTTTGATCATAATACATGTTTTTAGTCGTCTGATTGGTGTTTTTCTGTTATGACAAAGCTATGAATGAAATGTTACTTTTTAGCCTTCTTTTTAACTAAATGTAATGTAGACTTTTTATTTGTGCTTTTATGGCCCTTTTGGCCAAAATAAAGTTTCTGATGATGATGAAAGTTAACAAGTAGATTTTAGGTGTGGTTTATAGGTATCGTTATGAGTGTGTTTTCCTAGTAGGGTACTTTCAATCCAGTGCTAAAGGTATTCCGCGCTAGAAAGGTGTCTTTTTCTCAGTGCACACATCATTGTGTACCACTTTGTGTCAATGGGGCATTATTTGGGTGCAACTTGGGAGGATTTGTGCATCCACCCATAGTTTTTGCTTGATCTACTAAGATAGCGAGATCAGGCCCTGCAGAAAAAATAACATTTTTGAAGCAGACACTAACATGGAGACATATTTTAATTTATCCAATCATTCCACACATTGCATGTGCGCTGCACAGTAACATATACAACGTCTGGAATGCTTCAGAATTTGTCTATGCATAGGGATATATATATACAAGCCCGAAACGCGTCTGACGAGGCTTTGCACCCTGCATGCACAAATAAATTTCATCACATGAAATTACCTGAAGTCTGGCTGTGGCGTAATTTGGTTTCCCGTTTTCTTGTCAGCAGACTTATTGCTTTTCGTGACAAGCTGGAGTTCATATCTATATATATATATATATATATATATATATATATATATATATATATATATATATATATATATCTATATCTATATCTATATCTATATCTATATATATATATATATACTCTTCTCCCCCCCCACACACACCGGTGAAAGGTTGTGTGTGGCGCTAGGCAGCAGCCTGTGTCTGCACGGTCACAGGTGTAATTAGCAGCAGGATGGCTATTTTGAGGTTTCCCCTGCACAAATCACTTGTAAACAAAAAAAAAATCTTGAAATGGGCTTAAAGCCTGCCCATTACTTAGCATTTGTTGGGTCCACGTCACTCTTGTTTTCTTGCTTTTTATTGGTCCGTGCCTCTGGTTTTCTCTTGGAGCTTTGCATGAGTACCTGCCTTGGAGCACTGACCATGCACAGCTTACTGCCTTTTGCTAGTGTCCTTACACTGGCTGCAGGACCTCGCAGGTACCCTTTTTACTTTTGCACATGCACACTTAAAGAGTGCATGTGTCTACAGTCCGTCTCCCTCCCACCACAATCCTCACAGCTACTGCTCCCTCGCGTTGTGTTCCCACACCCTTTTCCAACTGTTTGGTTCATCGCCCTCATCCTCTTCCCACTTTCGATTGTTTACCCTTCCCCGCTTTCTTCCCTCTGTCTGTTGTTTCTCAACACCCCCAGCCTCTTCCCATTGTCCGTTGTTTCACAGCAACCCACCCTCCTCCTTTGTCTGTTGTTTCATCCTCCTGTGGTTCATTTTGTTTCCCACCACCTGCCTTCCTTCTGCTGTTTGTTGTGTTTCCTACTCCCCACACTCCTTCCGTTTCTTACCAACATTTCTGGCTCTCCTCTCACGGTCTATTATCTGTTACCCACCCTCCTCCTTTGTGATGCTTGACCCCCTCTCCCCCAGCCCTCCCATGTTGTTTTAAGGAATATTGCACAGCAGTGTGGGCTGCTGTGCAACATGGCTTGAAGGGAAATATGGTATTGTGGTCAACACTGGTTGCGTGATAGCACTTTTTCTAACCTTAAGTCAGAGCGCTGCTGTGCAACTCTCCTGACTCTGACCCTTTCTACATCACTCTCTGTGCCTACATCTATATATTTCACCCTTGTTCCCCTCTCTCTACCCTATACCTTTCTCTGCACATCACTGGTCCCTTTACCTTTGTTTTCTTGTATCTCTCCCCCACCTACTTCACTTCTCACACAACCTCAACTCTTATCAGTACCTCACTTTACTTCAAGTCTCAAATACTTTCTCTGCCTTTTGTTCAGCCCTTTCTCTATTGCAGAACTCCCCCTCACATATCTATCTCATATTTTCCTTACCTATCTGTACCCCACTGCTCTCTCTCTCTCTCTCTCCCCGCCTAATCTCTCAATTTACCTGATCATTTCTTCACAGCCCCACATTTCTACACCTCCTTCCTCTCATTCCAGCTCTATTCCCTTTCCTTCACCTCTCTAAATATCTCACTCCTATCTGCTCACCTCTATTTCTTTACCTCTACCACTTTTTCTCTACAATCAACTTCTTTCTTTGTCTCTCACATGCAAACTCTCTTTGGATCGCCTTCCCCATTTCATCTCACCCACTACATCTCTCAACCTCTTTCTTTTCAGTTCTCTCTAGCTCACAATCTCTTCCTCTCCCAACTCTCTACCTCTGTATAAACCTCACCTCTCTTTCTCTAGTTCACAAGTCTCTCAACTTCATCTGTCAACTCTCTATCACTTTTAACTTTCTACACTTTACCCTACTCTATACCTTTCTCTCTTCCACACTATTTTCTTTACTTGACCCTTTTTTTGCCCGCGCTCTTCCTCACCCCTTTGAGTACTGTACTTTACTTCCTCTCAACCTTCCCTTCTCCATATACTTTTCTCTATTTATCTGCCTCTTTTTCTCTACCTACACCTTCTCTTTCTACCTCAATTTTTCTTTCCTTCTGGCTACTTCCCCTTTATAAGCTTACCTTACTTCTCAAATATCTTTCTACATCATCGCTTTCTCTACCTCATCTCCCCCCTACTTCGCATATGTAGTTATACTGTTCTCTTTATGTATCTGTCCATCTCCTGTATCCTGCTCGACCCATTTCTATTGCTCAAGAGGGTCACAGATTCCTCTCTAGCCAGAGAAGTGCACATACGTAAAAAGTAGATGAAGGGCAGGGCAAGAGAAGCTGGGAGAAACGTATTCAATTTTAATGAAGGGAAAGGTGAAACGTCTCAGATTAGAGCTATGAGTCTCACTGTTCCAGTTGGAACAGCGATGTAGGGAGTTTTCAGGGGAGTATCACGGTGAAGGTAAATTTGGGATTATATTTGTGAAATATTGAACAACTAAAGCCACAATTTCAGACACTACGTGCATATATCTTATTTTAATATTATGCTCTAGTGCACTAAACATCTAACAAGTCACCCTTGGCATATTTTTCCTACAGTTGGATTAACACACTGGTTAGACATTCATAAAATATTGTGGTAGCCATTAGAAAAAATCCAGCTTTCAACTAAACCAAGTCTTTGGCAATGCCTGTTTAAGATTTCTTTTAGTAGTATTTGGCTGATGGGCACCAGGCAGCCTGAGTTTTCAGTTGTTTTCGTTTGCCCCCCTTTCTGAAATTGTAAGTATAATTTAATATTGTTTAGCATCACAAGGGTTTGACTGAGCTGAAAAGGGGAAATACATTCAAAGTTGTTTCAAACAAGGGGCCTTAAAATATATCTCGCCGGGTCCAGCACCTATTCAGTCACTGTTGCTAAACGTCCTCTTTTCATTCAAAGGCCCCCACTGCTGATGAGAGCTTATAAGGAGGGAGAGAACCTTCAACAGCCAGTATAGCCGGAGGCAAAAACTCTATAATGCTAATAGAGCATTCCACAAGAAGGGGTACGATTTTCTAACTTAAGAGGGAGAACTACAAACTAACAATTCAGGGTTGGACCAGAAGGCACATATCGGAAGTTATTGGCCCTCTGCCCCTCCATTGTCTTCAGTGGAGCGCCCAACATTCCAATGTTCTAATAACACTTATAACACCATGTCTTGGCTCAGTGTGAGAAAAATACCACCAGCCAGACAGACAAGCTAGCCAAGGGAACAGTCTGCTACCTGTAATACAGAGTCCGTTGGCAAGCAGCACAAACAGCGTGTCAGCTCACCGCAAAAGAAGGAACAACGCGCCAAACGAAACGTCTGCTATCTGCCTTATGCAACCGTGTGCCAGCCATGCCAGCAGCCTGCCAGTTCACAGCATTTAATTAGGCTAGAAATATTACACTGGCACCAAAAGCACCCGATGACGAAGGGCTTTTGAAAACATACCACTGTGACACACAGCAATTTCCATCATTAAGAACAAACACCAAGCGCGATATGGATTTTATGGTATGAGGTCAAAGGTCACACGTGCATGGGCTTGGTACTGGTGCCAGCTGTAATGAATGCCATTTCAGATTTTTTTTGAAAGCGCCTGCCAAGTGGGCAGCCAGCGGGTCGTTGATAGTTTAAAACAGAGCCCATGGCTGCTGGTGCAATCCGTCATCACACAGTGAATGGTTCCCTGCAGCAAATACAAAGATTCCCTATGGGCTGCTCAGTAAAAATAACTTCTCAGATTACGTTATTTGGTATTAGCAGAAAAAACACAGGCCAAAATAAGACAGAAGTTATTTTAAACTCAATGTATGGAGGTGAAAAAGCATAACATGATAGGATTATGCCATGGACGTACAGTATTGGAGGCAGAGGTTATAGAAAATAACTAAAGTGATGTTTAAAGAAAGACCTAGCACAGCATCAATGAAGCTCAAAGGGGAAATATTGAAAAACACTTTAAAAAAAACGTTTCCCTTTCACATGATTTAATATATTCGAGCAGGAAGGAGGACATGCATCAGTAGCTCTCCGAAGCTGCAGAGGAATGATTTGAATGCATGATATATTATAGAATTGCAGGCCACTGCAGATGGCCCTAATAGTTGTTAAAGGCCCGGCTCCTAAATTAAAAGTCTGAGCCACAGGGGAGAGTTAATGCAGGGCCTTTAACAACCGTTTGAGGCCAAAGCAGAACTCCATATTGCTATTAGAACTTTCACCCACTCTGAGTAGAATGTTCAAACAAAGAACAGGGAAAACAAAGACAAGCACTGGAATTTTAGTGCAAAATGTCTAGACCAGCCGCTATTGGTTCTTTGCAGTGATTTGATGCTCTTCCGATACGAATGGGTTGGTCCTTAGATGCAAGTATGGGGATTTCATTTACACAACTTTCCTGGCACACATGATCATATGGTCAGCTTTCACACTATATGCTTATTAGTCACTTCCTGTCGTGCCCCCTAGAATACGTTTGAACTCTAGGCTGCTGTTGTGTCCACCTTATGAGTTAACCTAAAGAGTTACCTTCACCGTTTTCAGCTTTAATTAGTTCCACTTCCTAATCTGAGATTCACAATATGTTCTCGACCTTGTTAGTTCCTATTTATAAGGGTCATCTATTTTTTGATGGTCTTATATATACACAACGCGAATTGAAAAGCTAATATGTTTTCCACATCCAATTGGATTCATTTTGTGTGCCAATCAAGGATATTTGGACTTTATAGATAGGCACTCGATCAAATGGAGTATATATATATATATATATATATTTATATATATATAAATATATATATATGCATGGTTGAATTTCCTCCACAAACACCGACACGGACCCAGTTAGGTGCTTCAGTTGTGTTTATTCACCCATCACCATTACTCGTTTCGGCTCAACAGAACCTTGATCACATGACATGGTTTGGTGGATTAGTGCAATATTTAAAGTGACCAGTAACAGCAATCAGGTTGTCACATGTCCATAGACACAAAAAAAAACATTTTGGATAGTTGTAATACATCGTACGAACAATTTGTAGTGCTCCAACCCACGGCACTCGAGAATATAATATATACACTTGTAATATTTTAAAATGTTCAAAATATTTACAATAAAGTGCTCTAATGAATTATAATTGGTAAAATACATGTTAATACATGTTACAAGACCGTGTTTCCCTCTGTGCAAAATATGTGGTTAAATCCTGATGCATAAATCAGTAACGATGTATATATCCTGATTGTTGTGATACTGTCAAATCTGCCGTGTACTAAAGTGCAAAGTGCTAAAACAATTTATTTTACACTGATGTTCTGACACGATACTGCGTTTTGCTTATCAAGCTATTTCATTAAACTTGAACTGATCACTCATAATTGTGATAGTGCAAAGAATGACGCCAATTTTCAGGCATTCAAATGATGGTCAAAATTGAGCTTTGTGCAAATTGCAATTGGAGTACATACATACATATATATATATATATATATATATATATATATATATATTCAGATTTATACATAAATAAATACCCATATATAAATATATATATACATATATGTCTGTACATATATCAATAATTAAATAAATAAATACTGCCAATAAATATAAGTAAAATACTGAACAATATATTGGTAATAAATACAAATATGTAACATAATTTCTTCCCTGAGAATAAAGGCTCTTGTCATAACTGAGTGTCCTAATACCAGAGGTAAAGGCGTAACTCCATAGGTACTTATCACCTTAATTACAACTGCTGCGTTATTTAACATATATATATATATATATATATATATATATAACCTACTGGCGGTCGCCAGTAGGTAGTTATAGTTAGGATTTTTTTCAATGCAAAATCTCAACATTCTATTGGGAATAACTTTGGCGCTGGTTGAGGAATCTGCCTGAAAATTTCCTCAAATTTGCCTCGCGGTGCTTCGGTCCTTCCCTGGAAGTTTGGGGGGGATTCGTCAAGCGGGGGCCAAGATAAAAGGGGGGTCCCAAAACGTGTTTTACCCATGTTAATTTCCATAGGGCGGTCGACCTCACTTTTAGCCCGAACGGCTGAATGGATTTCCACCAAACTTGGCAAAATTGTAGGGACTGGTAGCCCGATGTGCCTTTGCTATGTCGAAAGATATGTGCTCCAGTGGATTTTGAGTAATTTGGGTTAAAAAAAATATATATATCTATGGCCGCACTCCGGTACGCGCACCGGGGAGCGCTCCGGGCGCGCTACGCGACTTGCGTGCGGAAAGCTGATTGGCTCTCGGGTGTCTGTAAACATTTGAAACAGTCTGGAGCGACCGCCATCTTGTGTCTCGGTAAGATCGAGACACAAGAGGAGGCAAAAACAAAGGGGGAAATGACCATAAGGGGGCAGAGTAGACCCCCCCTGATCCCCTAGGTTTGATGTGGGGGCCATAAAAGGGCCCCGTGGGGCAAAACACACTTTTTTTTTTTCGATTTGCGCGGGGGGGGCGCCCGGTACGCGCACCGGGGAGCGTACCATGGGGAAAAAAGAATGACAGAGTTTTTTTTTAAATGTAGCCTTTTTTTTAATATAATTTGGAGGTAGTTCTAAAAAGAACTGTTTTTTTTCTTATTTTTGTTGTTTTATTTTTTTTAATGTTTTTTGAACATTTTGTACTTTTTTTGGCTATTATGAACTATTTTATATTTTTTTGTTATTTTTATGGGGAGAAACAAAAAACAGGGAATTGAAAATGGCTCAACTGGAGCAACAAAAAAAACAGGAATAAAGTAGGGTTTTTTGGGGCAATTGTGGTTGTCACCAGCAAGGAGGATGAGCTTTATGCTCTGTTCACCATAGGAGATGGTCTTACCACAAAAAATACATGTAATTCTGAATTCCCCAAACCGTGGTTGTATGCAAGGGATCGTCTCCCTTGTCTCTGGTCCCGATGGAGTGGGTTGCTTTCTTTTGGAGGTGGTGGTTAAAGATTGGGGGAGGGTTACTGGCCAGTTCTCTCATCTCTGCAGCAGAATAGGTGTTCAGATGCTTGCGCTGCATGTGTCTAATCATGGTATTATTACCAAAAGAATATTTTTTGTTAGGGTTCCCCCTTGAAAGTTCCCTGCCACAGATTATGCAAGTCACCTTGGGCGCATTGACTTTCTTCTTGCCCTCTGGTATAGAAAAAAACTCCCATACAATGTGCTGCCTTGGCTTGTATGGGGTATTGTCTTCTTGCAGCCACCTTCTCACCTCCTCCTCCTCCTCTTCTTGACCACCAATGTAATGTTGTGGTGGTCCTCGATCGTATGCACTCGGGTGCGCTTACGCCGTGCCTATCACGCGGACACGGCTATGCGATACGTCGCAATGATATTTTCGTTCGCGGCAATAGCGCTAACGGGACGCTCACCGGTACGCGCCGCAAGACTGCGCTTACCGGTGCGCTCACCGGTACGCGCACCGGGAGCGCTCAAGGGCAAAAAAAAAAAAAATATATATATATACACATATACACATATAAAAATAGTATTACATAAATATTCAATATAGGATTCATTATAAAAAATATTGCATTTGATAGCAGTATAAATTTGCTATTAAAAAACTTTGAAATTCACTGAAAAAAACATAGGTTTGAGGCCCTATATATAGTTAGGAATTAGCATTTAAAAAACCTATGAAATTCACTGAAAAAAACATAGGTTTCACACCAGTTATAGTTAGGAATTTGCATTTAAAAAACCTATTAAATTCACTGAAAAAAACATAAGTTTGACACCAGTTATAGTTAGCTGGAAATTTTACTGACATAAAACCATTGAAATTCCCACGTTATAGTTAGTTGGACTCCGTATAACTTGCGCGCCTGCAATGCACTGCTGATGACGTCACATATTACATCACTCATGACATGGTCAGTGACATCACTCATGACATCACTGATGACACCATCCTTGTGACAGACTGACAGACCTCCTTTCAGTGTAATGTAACCCTTGAAACACATATTCAAAAATAGAAACTAACATTTTCCAAAAAATTGAGATACCCATACCAGTTACAACAACCAATTCAGTAATTCCACCATCTATATACACATCCACTCATTCAGCAACAGTTCTATATAGTCACTCATACATATACTCACTCATCATATGTAGTGATACACATTTACATCCTGTTACACACTGACAGTCATCCAAAAGTTACTCACACATGCAAATAAACTATTGAACATCCATTTATTTGCATATACAGATATACACACACTAGCACATTACTTCTAAGGAAACTTACACATACTTACTCTCTTAAACAATCACTTAGAGAAACGCATACTTATTTAAACAGGAACTCTTACAATCTCTCACTCTCACATATACTCACTTATATACATCAATACTCACATATACTAGAATAAAACATATGTAGTTACTGATAAAGACACTAGTGAGACAGTCATTTACTCACTAACACACACATATACACACTTATCCACCCATACAGTTCTGCACATATGCTGTCTTCAAAACACATACAAACAGTGAGTCAGTCATTGATGCATCTATGTGCTAAGTAAAACCCCCACCAAACCATACAGACACTCATACTGATACTAAAAAAACATCTAATAACCCATACACACACACATGTAGCTACTCACCAACCCATGCAGCCACTTATACACAAAGTGAAATACTGATACATATATTTAAATATTTAAACATTACTCGCTAATGTATGTATTCACTAAGATATACTTAATAAGCCAGTTAACAAATCAAATTTTTTTTTTAAAACATCCATATAGACACTTATTTAAAAATGTATTCTTCCATCGACCTTTACAAATACATATATAAAACATATTTATTTTACAGAAAGACACACATTCACTGGATGGTGTCATCAGTGATGTCATGAGTGATGTCACTGACCATGTCATGAGTGATGTAATATGTGACATCATCAGCAGTGCATTGCAGGCGCGCAAGTTATATTATTATTATTATTGGGACATTTGTAGAGCGCTGCGTTACGCACACCGGCGTGTCCACGCGCTGAAAGAGGAAGAGGCAGCAAGCAGGGATCACAAAGACAGAGCCGACAATTATTTTGTGTAGAGGAATGTTTTCAGTCTCGCTCGGAACCTGGCTTCCTCCGGCTCCAAGCGCAGGTCCACTGGAAGTTTGTTCCAGTTATTGGCCGCCAAGCATCTGAAGGACCTGCCTCCCATACGGGCTTTCTTGACTCTAGGGATCTTAAGGAGACCGCCCCCTGCGGATCGAAGCGCATGTGTTGGTTGATACACTTCGATCAGTTTATTCAGAGGGCCGGGTGCCCTGCCATTCAAAATTCGATGACAGGTACAGAGGGCTTTAAACTCCACTCTTCTCCTTACAGGGAGCCAGTGTAGCTTCTGAAGCGCCGCCTTAGAAGGCGCCCTTTTGGGCAGCCTAAGAATCAAACGAGCTGCCGCATTCTGCAGCACTTGCAGGCGTGCCATACTTTTCTCCGAAGCCCCCAGGTACAGCAGGTTCCCATAATCCAACCTAGCTGTCACCAGGGCATGAACCAGGGTTTGACGGGCGCTAATCGGGAGCAGGTCGAGGACCTTTCTCAACTTCTTCAAAATCCCGAAGCAGACTCCTACTACCCAATTAATCTGGGGGCCAAAAGTAAGATCCGCATCAAACCACACCCCGAGATTGCGTGCCTCTTGACAGGGGGTCGGGGTTGGTCCAAGACAAGGAGGCCACCATGCCGACGACCAAGCAGACTGGGCTCTCCCCACCACCAGCACCTCTGTCTTGTTGCCATTAAGCTTCAAACAATTGATAGCCATCCACTCGGCAAGATCTTTCATGCACGAGCGGAAGCCATCGGCAGCAAGACAGGGCGCGTGCGATAGGGAGATCACCAGCTGCGTATCATCGGCATACGAGACCAATTGGAGACCATGACTCTCCACAATAGACGCAACCGGCACGACATACATATTAAAAAGGGTCGGGCTCAATGACGAACCCTGCGGTACGCCTTGGCCCAAGGGAACCCCCTTTGAATAGCAGTCTCCCTGCCTAACTCGGAAGCTTCTCCCCATGAGGAAGTCCTGGATCCATCTCAGCGCGGTGCCAGAGATGCCACCTCTGTTCAGACACTGTAGCAGGATGTTATGAGCTACAGTGTCGAACGCCGCGCTGAGGTCCAACAAGATCAGAGCCATAGTTTGGCCTGCATCCACCCCCTCCCTCAGATGTTCCGTTGCCATAAGGAGGGCAGACTCGGTGGAATGGCGTGGCCTGAAGCCAAACTGTGTCGCGTGGAGCAATCCCGTCTCTTCCACGTGCTTCATAATTTGAGTATTAACCACCTTTTCTGCCACTTTGGACAGAAACGGCAGGAGGGAGATGGGCCTCAGATTCTCTAATACCTCGAAGCCTAGGTGGGGTTTCTTCCGGAGCGGGAGCACCACCGCCTGTTTCCATCCCTCAGGGAGCTTCCCCGCACTGAAGGAGATGTCCAGGACATGCCTCATATAAGGTTCCAAAACTTCAAGGCTTTCCGCCAGGCGTTTGGGAGACACTGGGTCCCACGGGGACCCTGATTTAACAGAGCGGCACACCACTACTAAGTCCTCAGGTGGAGGGGTGTAGAAGTTAGTGAGGTGCCCTGCCGACTCCGTGTCCGCAAAAGCTGCTACGAGGTCAATCCCTGTTGTCGGATTGGGGAAAGTCGAGTAGATCTTCTCGACTTTAGTTGAAAAATATTCGGCAATACGGTCACATGACTCCGTAGAGGAACTCTTCGGCTCAGTAGATGAATTTACCGTGGTCAAGGACTTGTAAATACCGAAGAGTTCTTTAGCCGAATTCTTCGACCCCAGGATTTGTCCAGCATAGTAGGCCGCCTTAGACTTTTTGATCAGCCTATGGTGCAGGCGCCTTTTTTCCAAGAACAATTCTCTGGCATGATTGTCATACGCCACCCTCCATGCTCTTTCAGCTCGCCTACAGTCTGCCTTTGTTAACCTCAGTTCACTGCTATACCATGGGGCAGAGCGTTCTTTCCGAGCACCCATGGAAGTGCGGCAGAGAGGGGCTGTCTGGTCAAGCGCTTCAATAATGCGCTGATTCAGATTTAAGACCACTGTTTCAATGTCTTCGCCACCCGGCTGGCCACCCTTACTTAAAGCTTGGTTGAAATCTTTCACCGAGAATTTGGCCCACTTCCTCCTGAGATAGTTAGGGGGTGCCTGACTAGCTTTGTTGGATTTTAAGCTCTGTATGGAGAATGCCACCAGAAAGTGGTCTGTCCAAGGGATAGGCTCTATACCGGACACCTCCACACCTCCCCAGTTAGCATAAACTGGATCCAGAAGGTGTCCCTGGCGGTGCGTGGGGTCCGATAGCTTCAATTCAAGTTGAAGAGCTAGCATATCCCGGCAGAAGTCCTTAGCCCCTGTATCCTCAGGGCAATTTAGGTGAATGTTCAGGTCTCCTAAAAGGAGGAATTTTTCCCTGCGTAGGGTAGCCTCCATAAGATTTTCAAGCAGGCTCTCTCTGAACTTAGTACAGGCCCCTGGCGGCCGATATATCAGACAGCCTTTGATCGTTGTGCCCCCGTTGATTTGGATCGTGAAGACTCCCGCCTCACTCTCCACAATCATCGTGCGCTCTAGACAACAGCCCAAAGTATTCCTAAAAATAATAGCAATCCCCCCTCCCACCCCCTCAGGCCTATCCTGCCTAACCCAAGAATAGTTCTCCGGCGTGGCCTCAATAATATCCGAGTCGGAAAACTGGTCTAACCAAGTTTCCGTAAGAAACATTAGGTCAAACTTTTTATCAAGGATCATCTCATAGACATCAAGTCTATGTTTGCGTAGTGATCTTACATTAAGGAGGCCACAAGAAAGTGCTTGCTCCGTAGTGTCCCGCAGCAAGGTAGTAAAGCAGTAGCCGCATTGAGGACAATCCCTATCATCACTCGTCATACCATGCATGCATTTGGATTTAGTGCGCGGTCGGAAGCCAAGGAGCTGCTCCTTAGACCAGCGGATCTTACGACCAGGGGTCGTCGCCCTAGCCCGCAACCGGCCGCGGACGGGCGCAGACGGGCTCGACTTTGGCGACACTTCGGCGCGCCTTCGTCGCGCCCGCTGCGCACGTCCGCTGCGCTCCCGGTATGACATCCTCCTTTTAAAGCCCTCAGCCCGTCTGTCTCACCGCGACTAGACCGCTAACCGGTCACTCGCAGGCGGAAACGGAAGTGACTGTCTCTCACCTCCACGCCCTCCGCTCAACGGTGTTAGCCACCCTGTCGGACCGAGGCGTGGAGGAGGGAAGACAAGACAGGCACCCCAAAGCGTCTGGTGAGTCAGGGGGTCCGGGGGGGTTCTAGAAGCCTAAGTCCGCTAAGGGTTTGGCTTTAGCTTTAGCGGAGACACTGCTAAGAGTGCATCCAATTACCGTGCAGAAATAAAGATTTTTAAAAATGAAGGTATGCTGTGCAGCACAGTCCGTAAAAGCGCTACGTGAGCACAATTAAAAACACAGTACACAATAACAGCGCGCAAAGCAGCTGCGAGCCCTGCCACTGCTCACTCACCGCCACTCGTCCCACGTTCCTGGATGCCTTTTAAAGCCCTCAGCCCGTCTGTCTCACCGCGACTAGACCGCTAACCGGTCACTCGCAGGCGGAAACGGAAGTGACTGTCTCTCACCTCCACGCGCTCCGCTCAACGGTGCTAGCCACCCTGTCGGACCGAGGCGTGGAGGAGGGAAGACAAGACAGGCACCCCAAAGCGTCTGGTGAGTCAGGGGGTCCGGGGGGGTTCTAGAAGCCTAAGTCCGCTAAGGGTTTGGCTTTAGCTTTAGCGGAGACACTGCTAAGAGTGCATCCAATTACCGTGCAGAAATAAAGATTTTTAAAAATGAAGGTATGCTGTGCAGCACAGTCCGTAAAAGCGCTACGTGAGCACAATTAAAAACACAGTACACAATAACAGCGCGCAAAGCAGCTGCGAGCCCTGCCACTGCTCACTCACTTATAGTGAGTTCAACTAACTATAACGTGGGAATTTCAATGGGTTTATTTCAGTAAAATTTCCAGCTAACTATAACTGCTGTCAAACCTATGGTTTTTTCAGTGAATATATATATATATGATGACGTCACATATTACATCACTCATGACATGGTCAGTGACATCACTCATGACATCACTGATGACACCATCCTTGTGACAGACTGACAGACCTCCTTTCAGTGTAATGTAACCCTTGAAACACATATTCAAAAATAGAAACTAACATTTTCCAAAAAATTGAGATACCCATACCAGTTACAACAACCAATTCAGTAATTCCACCATCTATATACACATCCACTCATTCAGCAACAGTTCTATATAGTCACTCATACATATACTCACTCATCATATGTAGTGATACACATTTACATCCTGTTACACACTGACAGTCATCCAAAAGTTACTCACACATGCAAATAAACTATTGAACATCCATTTATTTGCATATACAGATATACACACACTAGCACATTACTTCTAAGGAAACTTACACATACTTACTCTCTTAAACAATCACTTAGAGAAACGCATACTTATTTAAACAGGAACTCTTACAATCTCTCACTCTCACATATACTCACTTATATACATCAATACTCACATATACTAGAATAAAACATATGTAGTTACTGATAAAGACACTAGTGAGACAGTCATTTACTCACTAACACACACATATACACACTTATCCACCCATACAGTTCTGCACATATGCTGTCTTCAAAACACATACAAACAGTGAGTCAGTCATTGATGCATCTATGTGCTAAGTAAAACCCCCACCAAACCATACAGACACTCATACTGATACTAAAAAAACATCTAATAACCCATACACACACACATGTAGCTACTCACCAACCCATGCAGCCACTTATACACAAAGTGAAATACTGATACATATATTTAAATATTTAAACATTACTCGCTAATGTATGTATTCACTAAGATATACTTAATAAGCCAGTTAACAAATCAATTTTTTTTTTTAAAACATCCATATAGACACTTATTTAAAAATGTATTCTTCCATCGACCTTTACAAATACATATATAAAACATATTTATTTTACAGAAAGACACACATTCACTGGATGGTGTCATCAGTGATGTCATGAGTGATGTCACTGACCATGTCATGAGTGATGTAATATGTGACATCATCAGCAGTGCATTGCAGGCGCGCAAGTTATATTATTATTGGGACATTTGTAGAGCGCTGCGTTACGCACACCGGCGTGTCCACGCGCTGAAAGAGGAAGAGGCAGCAAGCAGGGATCACAAAGACAGAGCCGACAATTATTTTGTGTAGAGGAATGTTTTCAGTCTCGCTCGGAACCTGGCTTCCTCCGGCTCCAAGCGCAGGTCCACTGGAAGTTTGTTCCAGTTATTGGCCGCCAAGCATCTGAAGGACCTGCCTCCCATACGGGCTTTCTTGACTCTAGGGATCTTAAGGAGACCGCCCCCTGCGGATCGAAGCGCACGTGTTGGTTGATACACTTCGATCAGTTTATTCAGAGGGCCGGGTGCCCTGCCATTCAAAATTCGATGACAGGTACAGAGGGCTTTAAACTCCACTCTTCTCCTTACAGGGAGCCAGTGTAGCTTCTGAAGCGCCGCCTTAGAAGGCGCCCTTTTGGGCAGCCTAAGAATCAAACGAGCTGCCGCATTCTGCAGCACTTGCAGGCGTGCCATACTTTTCTCCGAAGCCCCCAGGTACAGCAGGTTCCCATAATCCAACCTAGCTGTCACCAGGGCATGAACCAGGGTTTGACGGGCGCTAATCGGGAGCAGGTCGAGGACCTTTCTCAACTTCTTCAAAATCCCGAAGCAGACTCCTACCACCCGATTAATCTGGGGGCCAAAAGTAAGATCCGCATCAAACCACACCCCGAGATTGCGTGCCTCTTGACAGGGGGTCGGGGTTGGTCCAAGACAAGGAGGCCACCATGCCGACGACCAAGCAGACTGGGCTCTCCCCACCACCAGCACCTCTGTCTTGTTGCCATTAAGCTTCAAACAATTGATAGCCATCCACTCGGCAAGATCTTTCATGCACGAGCGGAAGCCATCGGCAGCAAGACAGGGCGCGTGCGATAGGGAGATCACCAGCTGCGTATCATCGGCATACGAGACCAATTGGAGACCATGACTCTCCACAATAGACGCAACCGGCGCGACATACATATTAAAAAGGGTCGGGCTCAATGACGAACCCTGCGGTACGCCTTGGCCCAAGGGAACCCCCTTTGAATAGCAGTCTCCCTGCCTAACTCGGATGCTTCTCCCCATGAGGAAGTCCTGGATCCATCTCAGCGCGGTGCCAGAGATGCCACCTCTGTTCAGACACTGTAGCAGGATGTTATGAGCTACAGTGTCGAACGCCGCGCTGAGGTCCAACAAGATCAGAGCCATAGTTTGGCCTGCATCCACCCCCTCCCTCAGATGTTCCGTTGCCATAAGGAGGGCAGACTCGGTGGAATGGCGTGGCCTGAAGCCAAACTGTGTCGCGTGGAGCAATCCCGTCTCTTCCACGTGCTTCATAATTTGAGTATTAACCACCTTTTCTGCCACTTTGGACAGAAACGGCAGGAGGGAGATGGGCCTCAGATTCTCTAATACCTCGAAGCCTAGGTGGGGTTTCTTCCGGAGCGGGAGCACCACCGCCTCTTTCCATCCCTCAGGGAGCTTCCCCGCACTGAAGGAGATGTCCAGGACATGCCTCATATAAGGTTCCAAAACTTCAAGGCTTTCCGCCAGGCGTTTGGGAGACACTGGGTCCCACAGGGACCCTGATTTAACAGAGCGGCACACCACTACTAAGTCCTCAGGTGGAGGGGTGTAGAAGTTAGTGAGGTGCCCTGCCGACTCCGTGTCCGCAAAAGCTGCTACGAAGTCAATCCCTGTTGTCGGATTGGGGAAAGTCGAGTAGATCTTCTCGACTTTAGTTGAAAAATATTCGGCAATACGGTCACATGACTTCGTAGAGGAACTCTTCGGCTCAGTAGATGAATTTACCGTGGTCAAGGACTTGTAAATACCGAAGAGTTCTTTAGCCGAATTCTTCGACCCCAGGATTTGTCCAGCATAGTAGGCCGCCTTAGACTTTTTGATCAGCCTATGGTGCAGGCGCCTTTTTTCCAAGAACAATTCTCTGGCCTGATTGTCATACGCCACCCTCCATGCTCTTTCAGCTCGCCTACAGTCTGCCTTTGTTAACCTCAGTTCACTGCTATACCATGGGGCAGAGCGTTCTTTCCGAGCACCCATGGAAGTGCGGCAGAGAGGGGCTGTCTGGTCAAGCGCTTCAATAATGCGCTGATTCAGATTTAAGACCACTGTTTCAATGTCTTCGCCACCCGGCTGGCCACCCTTACTTAAAGCTTGGTTGAAATCTTTCACCGAGAATTTGGCCCACTTCCTCCTGAGATAGTAAGGGGGTGCCTGACTAGCTTTGTTGGATTTTAAGCTCTGTATGGAGAATGCCACCAGAAAGTGGTCTGTCCAAGGGATAGGCTCTATACCGGACACCTCCACACCTCCCCAGTTAGCATAAACTGGATCCAGAAGGTGTCCCTGGCGGTGCGTGGGGTCCGATAGCTTCAATTCAAGTTGAAGAGCTAGCATATCCCGGCAGAAGTCCTTAGCCCCTGTATCCTCAGGGCAATTTAGGTGAATGTTCAGGTCTCCTAAAAGGAGGAATTTTTCCCTGCGTAGGGTAGCCTCCATAAGATTTTCAAGCAGGCTCTCTCTGAACTTAGTACAGGCCCCTGGCGGCCGATATATCAGACAGCCTTTGATCGTTGTGCCCCCGTTGATTTGGATCGTGAAGACTCCCGCCTCACTCTCCACAATCATCGTGCGCTCTAGACAACAGCCCAAAGTATTCCTAAAAATAATAGCAATCCCCCCTCCCACCCCCTCAGGCCTATCCTGCCTAACCCAAGAATAGTTCTCCGGCGTGGCCTCAATAATATCCGAGTCGGAAAACTGGTCTAACCAAGTTTCCGTAAGAAACATTAGGTCAAACTTTTTATCAAGGATCATCTCATAGACATCAAGTCTATGTTTGCGTAGTGATCTTACATTAAGGAGGCCACAAGAAAGTGCTTGCTCCGTAGTGTCCCGCAGCAAGGTAGTAAAGCAGTAGCCGCATTGAGGACAATCCCTATCATCACTCGTCATACCATGCATGCATTTGGATTTAGTGCGCGGTCGGAAGCCAAGGAGCTGCTCCTTAGACCAGCGGATCTTACGACCAGGGGTCGTCGCCCTAGCCCGCAACCGGCCGCGGACGGGCGCAGACGGGCTCGACTTTGGCGACACTTCGGCGCGCCTTCGTCGCGCCCGCTGCGCACGTCCGCTGCGCTCCCGGTATGACATCCTCCTTTTAAAGCCCTCAGCCCGTCTGTCTCACCGCGACTAGACCGCTAACCGGTCACTCGCAGGCGGAAACGGAAGTGACTGTCTCTCACCTCCACGCCCTCCGCTCAACGGTGCTAGCCACCCTGTCGGACCGAGGCGTGGAGGAGGGAAGACAAGACAGGCACCCCAAAGCGTCTGGTGAGTCAGGGGGTCCGGGGGGGTTCTAGAAGCCTAAGTCCGCTAAGGGTTTGGCTTTAGCTTTAGCGGAGACACTGCTAAGAGTGCATCCAATTACCGTGTAGAAATAAAGATTTTTAAAAATGAAGGTATGCTGTGCAGCACAGTCCGTAAAAGCGCTACGTGAGCACAATTAAAAACACAGTACACAATAACAGCGCGCAAAGCAGCTGCGAGCCCTGCCACTGCTCACTCACCGCCACTCGTCCCACGTTCCTGGATGCCTTTTAAAGCCCTCAGCCCGTCTGTCTCACCGCGACTAGACCGCTAACCTGTCACTCGCAGGCGGAAACGGAAGTGACTGTCTCTCACCTCCACGCCCTCCGCTCAACGGTGCTAGCCACCCTGTCGGACCGAGGCGTGGAGGAGGGAAGACAAGACAGGCACCCCAAAGCGTCTGGTGAGTCAGGGGGTCCGGGGGGGTTCTAGAAGCCTAAGTCCGCTAAGGGTTTGGCTTTAGCTTTAGCGGAGACACTGCTAAGAGTGCATCCAATTACCGTGCAGAAATAAAGATTTTTAAAAATGAAGGTATGCTGTGCAGCACAGTCCGTAAAAGCGCTACGTGAGCACAATTAAAAACACAGTACACAATAACAGCGCGCAAAGCAGCTGCGAGCCCTGCCACTGCTCACTCACTTATAGTGAGTTCAACTAACTATAACGTGGGAATTTCAATGGGTTTATGTCAGTAAAATTTCCAGCTAACTATAACTGCTGTCAAACCTATGGTTTTTTCAGTGAATATATATATATATATATATATATATATATATATATATATATATATATACACACACACACGTCACACTTTGCTCTCAATTTTTTTTTATATATCTTGAGCTAATGCTAAAGAATCTAAAAAACACAAATACGCCCGCTATATTTCAGTGAAATAACTATAACTTGCACCTGATCATGCACTGGTTATACCCTCACATCATATGTCATTCATTGCATGTTAAATGACATCACTGATTATATTTAAACAACATTGGGAAATTATTAATAGGATCAGCAAATCATTCTGACAGTGCGCTTTAAGTTTTGTGGACGAGGAGTAATACAGCAACCTAAATCAGTGGCTGGGCTCTTATAAGCTTGTCTGTAGACTGTTGAACAATGGAAAAGAAACTGGATATTTCAGAAAAGAAGCGCTTTTGATGGATGTCATTTTCTATTTACTTGCATTCACCAAGAGCATGGTGCAGTGGGGCTAAGTCACTTGCAGAGAGCTGGCAGCTAAACATCACTGAACAATACTCTCTTTAGTCAATGTTTTCTGCAAAGGGATGTAGGCTGAGTGTAGGAAGGGGGAGGCTCTAGTTGGCGCAGTGCAACACTAGCGACAAGCAGGGACTCTCTCTTCCTCGTCAGGGCTGAGGGTTACCTTCCAGACAACCTCTGCTTACCCTCTAGGTAGTGTGGCTTAAGCAGTCATAGGCTAATCTTTGGGGCACATAGGGTTAAACACTTGCAACAGTACACCTTTACAACCAACCCACCACACAACGAGACCAGACTGTATTCTGTAAAAATATATATCTTTATATAGATTTTAAGCAGACTTGCGAATACAGTCAATACTTTATGAAAACGGTTGCAGGTTACTCAATTCGGGTTACCACAGTTCTTATGCAGTTCTCTTGAGGCCCGTAGGCCGGTGTTATTCAAAGTTCTTGTGGAGCCGGCGGCTTCCAGGTGATCTGTCCCACGTCGTGTTGCCTTCCCGGGGTCGCTGATCGTTGCGGCTCTTCAGCCGAGCAGGTCACTGGTCATCTGGGGCAGCGGTGTTCTGTGACGGCAGGGTCCTCTCCTCGTCGTCCGCTCCGACCCTGGAGGTGGCGGCTGTGCGGTGGTGGCAAGTGGCAGTACGGTCCCCAAGTGCAGGACGTACCCAGCCAAGTGCCGGTGCAGCTGTGGGCTCACAGCTGGGCTGTCGGGCAGGCTACCGACCTTGCGGATTCTCGTAGGGCAACTGTCCGTCTTTGCAGGTGAGTGGCTGCTCGTTATGCAGTCACCTCGGGAGCTCGGACCGGACGGGTCCTCCTTTGCTTTGCTCTCGGGCTCCCGGTGCAGTTGCGGTCACGGTGTTCGGGCCAGCGGCGGCTGGTCCTCACTTTGCTTCCGTTGTTGCTTTGGGCCCCGGTCACGGTGGTCGGGAGGATGTTGATGCCTTAGAGGAGATTCCTCCGTCAGTGCTGCGGCGATGGTCAGCACCCGCAGTCGCTTTCTTCCAAGGGGGTAGCGTCCACTGGTCCTGGGACGCTGGTCAGGGGGCAAGTTCAGTTGCAAGCCCTTGGAGATCTCTTTAGCAGAGTTTGGCACAAGTAGAGCAAAAGTCTTTTCGTAGTCTTTTCTTCTTCCTCTCCTTCAGCAGCAAGGCACCAGACGCAGGCAAGAGTCAGCACCCTTCCTCGTCTCTCACGGTCCTTCTCGTAGGGCAGAGTCCTTCTGTGGCCCAAACCGGATCTAATTTTCAAGGAGCAGGGCTCCTTCTTTTATAGGCCAATTCTTTTGTTCTCGCAGGCCAGGGGGGCCTTTGCATAGCCACTCTCAGTTCTGGAGTACCCCCGCGGGTGTACTCCGGCTTCTGCTTTCAGTGTGAGGGGCAGGCGCATCAGACGCCCCACAGGAGGTGGAGCCAGCATTGTGGTGGCCGAGCACAGTGACAGTTCGAGTCAAGAGGCACTCCTACCTCCCACTAAGGTGTAATCTGCGCATTCACCACCTGTCATCCCTCCAGCCCTGTCACTCACACATCCCAGACAGTCAGATACACATACCAGCAGAGGCGGCTGAAATGGCTAAGCAAGCAAAGGCTAACTTTCTAAAAGTAGCATTTGCAAACCCAGGATACTAAAATAAACTTGACTACAAGAAATATCTTATCATCCTGAGTTCAGGCATACTAAACATGACTCGCTACCATGCTCCTTGAGCCTGCGGGGATTATAGGGTGTAATAATCCTCGCAGCTCAGTCTGGCCTAATGGAGCAGGTAGCCTTCAATAGTGAAATACGGTCTTCGTTGTAAGTCACTACTAGGACATGCCCCGCACATCAGAGCTTGTCCTACCTTGCACCTACAACGCACCCTGCCCGCAGGCCTACCATAGGGGTGACTAATATGTAGTCAAGGGAAGGGTCGGTGCTGGCAAGTGGGGACACTTGCCCAGCTAGCGTGACAGTACGAGACCGCACGCGGGTTCTGCGGTCGCAGTTCCCAGACACATCTTTACGGCTGCTTCGGTGGGTGGCGCAACCAGCGCTGCAGGCCCACCAGCAGTATTGGCATCTACAAGCCCCGGCACTCTCTTGTGCGCTTTACGAGGGACTAACAGTAAATCCAATGCACCAATCAGGGATACCAATCGTATGTACAATTTACAGTAGGGAGCACTTGCACTGCGGCACGGATCAGCCGTGGCGCAGTGCCCTGAGTATCGGAAAACCAGCAAAACATCGGAGGCACATCAGCAAAAAGTGGAAGGGAGACTCACGCCAAGGTGCCAGTTCTAACACTGAGCAAGTAGGGCATTAGGTGGTCACCGAGGGGTCGACGCACGGCACTGCTGCTGACCCCCAGGGTGCATGGCCAAAGTCCATGAGCATCAGGATTCGGCACTTGCAAAGGGTTAGGCACAGGTTCTGGCCTTAGGGCAAGCTCCCCGCTCAATCCCTATTACATGTTGGATGCAGGGTCTGGTGTGAAACCTGGCCTTGCAGGCAGCCTCCACTCTATATATACAAAGTCTGTGAATAGTGTCTGTTGGCCGTTGAGTAGGGGTGAGTGAAGATCCTGGCCTGGTCCTAAGCACTCTGTCAAACTTGTCTTCCGTAGGGACAACGATTGTGTGCAGTGGAGGTTTGATGTTTTCAGAGGGCTGGGTGAAGGCCCTTGCCTAAGTCTAGGCACTGAGCTAAAGTCTTGATTCAGTTGGAAGCAGGGTCTGACGGGAGGCTATGACTAAGATGGAATGAGTGATGATATTAATGATGTCATTTACCATGCCATGAGTGATGTAATATGAGAGGTCATAACCAGTGCATGATGGGGGTGCAAGGTATAGTTAGTTTACTAATGTATAATTTAAGTATCTCAGTGGTTTTTGAGTTTTTTTTTAATTAGTGTCTCATTCTAACACTTAACTAACAGCCTGATTCATCAATCATATTTGCGCTCGCAAAGGGCCAGATTCTGAGAATCTGGCCCTTTGCGAGTGCAATTTTTGCATTTGGGATTCATCATCCCAAATGCAAAAATCGCTATTTAGAAACTCGCAAATTTGCGAGGAATAGCATTTAAGGAATCTCTATTAGAGGTTCCTTAAATGCTATTCTTGAAACATTTTAAAATTGCGAATACGCAAATTTCGGCCGCAATTTACCGCGAGGTCAAACCTCGTGGTAAATAGCGAAAACTTAGAAAAATGCTTTTAAAAGCATTTTTCTAAGGTGCATGTTACACACACACATGTCCTTAGGACATGTGTGTGCGCAACACCTGTTGAAATGTGCATTCAAGGGGTGCTACAGGGTGTCCTTTGGACACCCCTGGCAGCCTTCAAATCGCTATCTTATTTGCGATTAGCAAATTGCTAATCGCAAATAAGGAATCTGTAGGAATCGCATTTAATTTTGCGATTCCTACATGAATCCCATTTTGCGAGTCTGTAATAGCGATTCCTTATGAATCGCTATTTCAGACTCGCAAAACGGGTCTTTCATGAATCTGGCCGTATATAACATCACATTAACAGCTGTTTTTTAAAAGTAAATTTTTTATTTTACATAAGTTATGGTCTTAGCACATTTTCTAACTATAACATCACTTTACCCTTTATTTTTGCAATATCTATATACAAATATTTATAAATACATGTATATTTAAACGTTTTCACTGAAAAAACAAAGGTCAAAGTGATGCTATAGTTGGGTATGGCATTAATTTTTTAGCTAACGTTTAAGAAAATCCTATAATTTCACTGAAAACACCAAAGGCTAAAATGACTTTATAGATAGGTGCTGGGTTAATATAAAAAATGTAGTTTAAAAAAAGCAGACAACTGAAATTCACCAGTTATAGTTTACTGACCTAATTCTTGTACTCCCGCAGCTCATGAGCACCCAAGATACAGCGAAACCATGCAAGCTTCAAATATTGAAGCTTGTGCAGTCGTGTGGTACCACGGTCCCCATGGTAGAACCGCAGTACTTCACAGGGGCTGTGCTGGGACCCACAGGAGTAGCGAGGGACTTGCGGCAGGATTTGTTTTTTGTTTTGGCTGCAGGATTGGGGTGTTCCTCTGGGTCCCCCCAGAAGTACCAGGGGGTCAGGGTATTTCTACTGTACCCCTTATATGTAATTTTAACTTGTGGACATGGGGACCATGCCCTTGAATCCTGTAACGGAAGCTGTGACATTTTTCTTCAAGTTGCCGCCAGTCAACCACATTGCTTGTTCCCAGGGGACTGAAACGACCAATGGGAATAAAAAGCCCTTTCGGACAATCAGATCACTCTATTTCTTGAATTTGCAGTACCACAGCAATCCAGAGGTTGTCCCCCTGGACCAACCATCCATATAGCATTACAATTTACAAGCAAATTTCTCAAACATACAGTGGAGTAGCAAGGGTGTGGGGAGGGAGCAGGAATGGTCCGCCCTCGGCGGCATGAATTTTGGGGGCGGCGCCCACCTCCAACTCTTACCTGCCGTTCCAGGGCGGGTATCAACACACACAAAGTGTTTCCCCACTTTCTTATGTCATGGCTGGGAAGAATCAACACTATCAAGATGAATCTGTTGCTAAGGACCCTCTACTTTTTCCAAGCACTCCCAATCCAAGTGCATAAAAGGTTTTTACCAGCATAATATATTTTTAAAGAGGCTGAAAATAATCAGAGAGAGATTCCAACCCAGGTCCAGCATCCTCTTTTCACATCTGTTTACCCAGAATAACATCGTCTCCATTGCTCAATATGACCATAATTTCAAAACAGTAACATTTTGGTAGACATTGAAGGTTTTTTAAATCTTACATTTAAATGTCTGTGATTAGATTTGTTCAGCTGCACACAAAGCTATTTACAGACATCCTACATTTCAAATGAATACATTTGCACAGTGAGACCCTTGGAAGGAGCTGCTGTTGGGAAATGTATTTTTCCTTTTGACCATTTTCACCTTTCTCTGGTCAGGAGTTGCATCTCCCTGCAAGAAAGTGCATTGCCTTCAAAATATGTTTTATTGAGAAATAAATATAAGTGAATTCAGAAACAAATGTAAAAATATACATTTGTCTATACAATTGTCTTTCTGAATTCATTATAAATGGCTACATTCAAACATAATTAAATAACACATTTTAATATAATTAGCATAGTAAATCAGACAAACCAATAAGGGTAGTATTTTAAGACACAATGAAAACTGTAAAATTCTCCAAAGCTTTCACAGACTGGGAACACTTCAAAGATATAATACCTACACATGGAAAGGAGTGTTTTTGAGAATTCATTTATTTCATGAACTTGTAGCAACACAGATTAGAAATATTTGCATGTACACATTCAGTCTTCTGTACAGAAAAACAACTAGAAGCAACTCAAAAATGCAGGATTTTTCGGTAGCATACAACTGTCTGATATATAATACAACACAATGCAATGTGTAATAAAGTTGTAGATATAAACCCAATAAAACATAAAATATGAACGTGAATATATTTTATATATTTGCAAACTGGATATCTAACACCAGTGTCATTCCTGGACGTATCCATGTAAGTCTTATGTTTTGATGTATTTCTAGACAGCTTGGAGAAATCACACATATAGCTGTATACAATCAGTGTGAGTCTATCATGGTAATGCAACTAATCATATTGTACATATTAAAGCCATAAACATAAAGAAATGCATACAACATTAACATGTACAACTATGAGGCTTATTGTAAAATATCAGCAAATAAAATCACAAAGTCAGTAATATTTATTGATATACAAGAGCCAGTTGGAGGGTTAAGATGTCTGAGAAGGTTAAATATATAAATACATACAAATCATGTTTTGAAAGAAGCAATTAAACTTAGTTTCATTTATAGTATAAAAAGAGTCATTTGAGGTTTCAAGATATTACTTGTCATAGGTTGCGCTTACTAGCATTAAATTTGAAGCAAGATCGGACAAAGGGGCGAAAATTGAGCCACCAACAACACAGAGTAAACAGTAGTCAAGGCCAGGTGTATGGACCAATGGACCGCCAAAGGACACCATTGAAAGGGTCCAGAAGAGCCCTAGGGAAAATCAAAACTGGGTCAAGAGGTAATGAAAAGCTGGAAGGGCCAGTGTCACCTCGGCTCACCAAATAAGAACTATTAGGTCCATATCGTCAGAGCTAATGCACATCTCAAACAGTGTGAAGCCACTCAAGTTGCCCTGAGAAATGCCCAGTAGGTGAGCTAGAAAGGTCACTCAGTTATAGTAGTCTTTATGCTCTGCGAGGAACATTGTGTGAAAACTAAACTTTGGCAACTATCGGTGCCTTATGCCAGGCAACAGAGGTAGCTCTGCAGGAGGATATGGGTGAGGCCTGGAAAGCAGCCCAGAATAGCACCCAATCAAAGCCTGACAATAAGCCCTACACTGGCATCGAGAAAGACTCAGTAGGTAGCTTCTCAGGGCAGCACAAGTGAAGCCCGGTGTTAGACTGTATAAGGCATCCCAGGATGAAGAACCCAGAAAAAAGGCCTGATGACTCTTGTAAAAGCAACAAGTTTGCCAATGAGGAGGAAGAGAGGGCCGAAAGTAGCATTACCAACAATGCGGTACATGTCTTTCTCTGAACCAACATAGTATAAGCTTGGAATTAGCAGTTATAAGATTGGAAATGCTACTTACCAGTATACATCTGTTCTTAGAGCTCCAGATTCACACACTATGCATAGATCGCCATCTGGTGTTGGGCCTGTATGTTTGCACTTTGTTTTTGTCCTGGAAAAGTCCTTGGAAGTCACAAGATAGGGGACTCCTCCTTTGGACCAGAATGCGCATGGGCATCAGCTCCATCTTCAGATTGTTTTTTCGCCAGTGAGGGAAATTATGGAGTTTTGTGAGAAACAGAAGAGATGCCCATGTATGCTGTATCTAAATAAGATAATACTGAAACAAATAAAGGGAGGCGGGGAGGCGGGTGGGCGTGTGTGAATCTGCAGCTCGACATGCCAAGAACAGATGCCTACTGGTAAGTAGCATTTTCCGTTCGAGGCATATGAGCTGCAGATCACACACTATAAATAGATTGTATAGCAGTACTCCACTCTAGCGGCGACCACCAGTGTCTCTTGCAGTTGTTAGAAATAGTGTTTTGAGTACAGCCTGGTCCACACTAGTTTGTTGCTTTGCTTGCACATCTACAAAATAGTGCTTTGTGAATGTGTGCGGTGTAGACCATGTAGTTGCTTTGCAGATGTCATCTAAAGGAATGTTTCCTAAGAAAGCCATTGAAGCCCCTATCTTTCTGGTAGAGTGGGCTTTAGGAGGAATGGATAATGTATGTTTTGCTTTTTGATAGCACATTTGTATGCATTTGACAATCCACCTTGCAATTCCAGTTTGATATAGGATTGCCTTTATGTGGTGGTGAGAAGGATACAAAAAGTTGTTGAGTTTTGCGAAAAGGTTTTGTTCTGTCAATATAGTAAAGAAGTACTCTTGACGTCTAGCGTATGATGAGCTCTTTCTGCGACTGTTTGAGGTTGCGAGAAAAATATTGGCAACTCTACAGACTGGTTGAGATGAAATTACTTTAGGAAGAAATTTTGGATTTGTTCTAAGAACCACTTTGTTATGATGAAGTTGTAAAAATGGTTCTTGAAAAGTAAGTGCTTAAAGCTCACTGGCTCTTCTAAGGTAAGTAATGGCCACTAGGAAAGCGACTTTCCAAGTGAGAAACTGCAATTCACATTTGTGCAGGGGTTCGAATGGAGGACCCATTAGTCTTGTGAGAACAATATTTAAGTTCCACACAGGTGAGGGTGGTACTCTGGGTGGAATTATTCTTTAGAGTCCCTCCATAAAGGCTTTGATGGCAGGTACTCTGAATAGTACAAATGTTGTCTGTTCTGTAAATAGGCTGCTATAGTAGCAAGGTGTAACCTAATAGAGGTGTATGCGAGGTTGGACCTTTGGAGATATAGCAGGTAACATATGATGCGCTGGATTGACACATCTAAGGGAGTGATGTTGTTATTGTTGCAGTATATAACAAATCATTTCCACTTGGCTGCATAGCAAGCTCAAGTGGTGGGGCGTCTAGCTTCTTTGATACCATTCATGCAATTAGGGGGAAGGTTATGGTAACCAAACTCTAAGACTTCAGGAGCCAGATCGCTAGGTTGAGCTGTGTCGGATTTGGGTGTCTGATCTCTCCATGGTTCTGGGTTAGGAGTTGTGGGGAGAGTTGTAGTTTTTGGTGCAGGACTACAGATAGTTCCAGCAGTGTGGTGCACCACGGTTGTCTGGCCCATGTTTGAGCAACTAGGATGAGAATGAGTGAGTACTGCTGCAGTTTGCGCACCACCAGTGGAATGAGTGGGAGAGGGGAAAAGCGTATGCAAATCTGCCTGATCAATTCATCCATATCGCATTGCCTTTGAACAGTGGCTGGGGATACCTGGCGGCGAAGCTTGGGCATTTGGCATTTTCGTGGGTGGCGAAGAGATCTATCTCTGTGTGCCCCCACAAATGGAAAAATGGTTGAAGAACTTGCGGATGAAGTTCCCACTCGTGAGTCTGTTGCGTTTGATGGCTTAACAGATCTGCTATGCTGTTCTGGACTCCTGGAACGTGCTGGGCTAGGATAAAAGTGTTCCGAGGATAAGCCCATCTCCATATGCTTTGTGCTAGCTGGGAGAGTTGCAGAGAGTGGGTCCCGCCTTGTTTTTGTATGTAATACATTACTGTCATATTGTCTGTGCGGACTAGGACAGCTTTGCCTAGAATGTGTTTCTGGAAGGACTTTAATGCGAGAAATATGGCCAGTAACTCTAGGTGATTGATGTGGAGCAACCTTTGTTGTGGTGTCTACGTGCCCTGTATGGTATGATGCAACAGATGAGCTCACCAGCCGGAGGGCGATGCGTACGCTGTTAACAGGATCTGTGGAATTGGCTCGATGAACGGTTGCCCTTTGGAAAGCCATTTTCCTTTGAGCTTTATGATCCTGAATGGTCTTCTTGGAGCAGAAAGAGGCACAAGCTGCACAGTCTCTGGCCTCGTGCTCCGGTGAAAGGTAGAGGTTACACACCTCATGCAGATCGGTGTGGGGAAACTTCGACCCACATTGTGGACACTTTTTGAATGGAGTCCTTTCCTTGAGCCAGATGCTAAGGCCCAAGTAGGCCCGAAGGCCCTCGTCGATGATCGGAATTGAGGACTTAGACGTTGAAGCGATGCGCGATGACTGGGGATCGCGATCGAAAACAACACCGTAGAAAGGGTGAAAGATTGCGTGTCAAAAGTAGAACCGGTAACGATACCGAGCTGGAGCGTGACAAACAAATCCGAGCCTGATGGCGGAAAAAAGCAATCTGAAGATGGAGCCGATGCCCATGCGCACTATGGTCCAAAGGAGGAGTCACCTATCTCTTGACTTCCAAAGACTTTTCCAGGACAACAACAAAGTGCAAACATCCGGGCCCAACACCAGATGGCAATCTATGCATAGTGTGTGATCTGCAGCTCATATGCCTCAAACATGTATCTATCATTCAAAACCCAACAATCAAAAGAAAGTGTTAGTTAGATGACTGTATGGGAAATGTATCTAAAGATCACTAATGGATTGTAAGAAGGCATCAAATATTTGAAAAAGTTAAACATTTTTTCACACTACTCTAAAGTTAATCCTTTAAATAATGAATACAAAATGACAGCAACTTCTTGCTAACTTGGGCCTTCCCCACATTTTCCGCAGAGGCAGCAAAGAGCTTTGAGTACATTGCCAATTTTAGAGCAGAAATGCTAGAACTTAAAGGAACGGACTACATATGGAGCAACTACCCTTTTCATCACTATACTCAGGGCCACTAGTATTACCCGACAAGAAAAAGCTGGTTATGCGGTGTGACACAGCACATTTTATGACAGCTTTATGTAATTGCTTTGTCAAAGGGTTCACTTCATTAATACCTGTTTAACACCGAAATAGAGCGACATCAACTGAAAGGGGACTAGTCAATTTCCACCTCTGGCCTTCTACTACGCTGAAACGAGTCCCTGTATTTTTAGAAATTTATTATCAGCTAGAAAGAAACTTTTTTTGAAAAATTCTAATCATTCATCACATGGTTATTATGTTGCAAATGCAGCAACCCCATAAGTATGCGGAAAATAGCAAGGGCGCAGAATCTTGTAATTCCAGTGGCCCTAACTACACTCGTTTTATTCTTCGGGCTTTTTCAGGAATGCTTCGTTGTACCTGAAATAACGATGGATTAAACCCAGATCTGTGACTGGGGGTGAATGTTTTGCCATTGTGCAACATTCCGTCCATCATCTTGTGTGTTTTGCTGTTCACCTTATGTGGGAAGGGTATGCCCAGACGTGGGTCCCGTGCTCACTAGGCCACTGGAGTCAAGCTGTCCAGGCTGAAGACGGCCGATAGCCAGAAACCGGTCCTAGGATGCTTGATTTCGGTCCAGGAAAGACATGGCTCGGCAGTTCGGGCTGGACTGTTCCCATGATGCACAAGGTCAAGACTGATTTGCATATGGCCATGTCTGAACTGGGGTGGCTTGGTGAGCAAAATAACGATGGATTAAACCCAGATCTGTGACTGGGGGTGAATGTTTTGCCATTGTGTAACATTACGTCCATCATCTTGTGTGTTTTGCTGGTTGTACTTGAAGCATGTTTATTATATATATTGACTTCTAACTATCTAGCCCCCCATGCCTCACTGATTTCCTCTACCTGTTTGCTCTGCCCCCTCCCCTACAGCCCCTTAGAAGAGGTGCATTGAAGCAGCCGCCAGGCAGCATGACAGCTATAGAGAACCAGTTCCTAGAAAAAAAGTAAATCAAAAAGCAATATGCAGTCTCTTAAAAACAAAAGTAGATGAAATGATAGAATTTTAAAGGCTAAGTAAATCAGGCTGAATAATATATTATCATTTTAATTAGTCATGGAAGTGACATAAATTGTACTATTTAAAAACTTGCATGTACCCATCACCTGGTCCTGTAATTATTCCTCATTCAACAACTATCTAGGCCCTCCAGAGTACATCTTGTCTACAGTCTTACAAATATCAATAGATATGTTGGGAAAATGTCAGCAGACCAAAGATACTGAGATTGCCCAACAAATCCAAGGAAAGTTTCAATTCACTAATGGGGTATTGTGAGCAAGTTTAGGTGCAAAAAAACGTACATGATGGCAAATGCTGATATAGGTTTAAACAAAATAGAATCCACTCAGAAAGTGGTGGTGATCCCTAAAGTGATGGGGAGCACACAGTGTTGTTTAAATGCCCGTCACACACCAACAGGGCCCTTGGTGTCATGCTTCATCATCGGGGCCTTCGCACCCCTCTACGGGATGCGGTGTGCTACGACTCACGGATACGCAGGAGCACTTGATAGTGAACTATGTGTAGGTGTGTGTTTAGGGAAGGAGTGTGAGTAGTGAGGTGAGGTGAAAAAGTGAAGTTTAATTAAAAAATACCTGGCTCGTAGGAAAAAATTATTTATTATGTCCTCGGCTGGTATTGTTAAAAGGTGCAAAGTGAGGTTGACAATATACGTATTAGGGTATTTCAACCTTTAAAAGCGTCGACATGTTTCGGAGTACAGCGACTCCTTCTTCAGGAGCAGGATATTCACGTTATCCTCACCTTACTCACATGGAATGTAGAATGGCAAAGTGTATTCTACCAAAAACAAAAACTAGGTGAAATGTACCTATCAATGTTAATTGTGGATAAGCTCTGTTGCGCCCAATTGGCGTTAGAAGAACCTGTGGAGTAAAAAACATAATAAACATCACAGTCGGACGTCCAGGAACAAGGAAAAACAATGGTTTCCAGTTATGTGAGGGTAAAAAGAACCCGAATTAAGGTTCAGGGACCCTGTGAAGTAAAACACTAAAAAAGACACACAGTAGACATAGACATACATATATAGTAGAAGAACACGCCAGGATATCTTTCCCAACAAAGATTGTGGAGGAGAGGGAGGAGTTTTTAAATGGAGGCTTACTTCTAGTTCAAGGTTTTCTGACCTCATGAGCCTAAGCATAGTATTGGGGGATTCCTTCCTCACTGCTCAGTAAAGCAACCTAAAGGATATTAAGGGTGGGTTTTAGGTTTATATAGTTGTTATGGGAGAAAAACTAGCTAGCCCTCAATGCTGCAACCCAACTCACGGTTACTGCATGGTCTAATAGCCTGCCTTCCCCTCAACGCTGCTCCGACGAAGTGTAGGATCAGGTTGGTATTTGGCCTCTTATATACTGCCCAGGGCTTCAATTTAGAGAGTTAATTGGTTAATTTGAAGCGGAAACATGCCCAAATACGGGCGCTGTGAGCAGAAGAAGTCCGGTATTGCGCGATGGGCTGGGGCGTGGTACAGGATTGAAATGCGCATGCGCTAGGAGTTAGCGCTGTTGCATTCGCGCACGCGTGGCGCCCGTGTTGACTATGTCAAATGAAGTCAGATGGCGCGCATGCGTGTCACACAGACGCTATTACCCTGCGCATGTATTACTAGCTACCAGCTGGAAATTTCAGAGAGCATTAGCAACAGTGGGGGTATAGCGTAGTTCGAATCAAACCCCGTGTGCAAGGCATTATGATTACGTTCAAGGTAAATGCTGTCTCATTCGCGCATGCGTGGCGCCTGTGTTTGACTTTGTCTAATGAAGTCAGATGGCACGCATGCGTGTCAAGCGGACGCCATCACCCTGCGCATGTTTTACTAACTACCTGATGGAAATACAGAGTGCATTAGCAACATTAGGGGTATGGCGTAGTTTGAATCGAACCCCATGTACAAGGCATTATAATTACATTTAAGGTGAAGGCTGTCCACGTATTCATAAAATTCATAATTGCAATGGGAACAATGCATGGATGTTACAATGAGTTTGTGCAGTTAACCTGGAAGAAAAAGTGGGAGATGTCACTATCATCAAAAAGGATCAGCGTAACTGGCTCCAAGGAATAGAGTCATTTAGCCCGGAGGTGTCAGTCCCAAGATGGAACACCCACCGCTGCACTTTCTCAAATAGCCCTGTCTCTGTAGGCAGTTGTTCAATCACTGTCCAGTGTATCTCATTCACACAGTGTTGGTATTCAAGAAAATGGGCTGCCATTTTAGTAGTTGATTTTTTGCATCTAATGTTGCTTTTATGCTCATTGATCCTTATTTTGACTTGCCTTGTTGTCATGCCAACGTTTCCCTTCTTGCAGGAGCATGTGATTAGGTACACAACGTTTTTACTGTTACAGTTGGTGAATGTGCGTTGTTCCCAACTGGTACCATTCGTGAAGGTGAGTGTCTGGCTCTTCTTTGTTAGATGACAACTGTTGCAGTTGCCACACAGGAGATGGCCATGTATTCCTTGTAACCTTGTTTGTTCCACTTTGTGTGAGGGAGGTCTAGTGTGGACAAGCATGTCCTTTAAATTCCTGCCACGTCTGTGAGCAAAAAGCGGGTTTTCCAGATTCAGTGAGCCGCTTGTTAGTGTACGCCAATGTTTGTTGACCAGTTTGGAAACTTGGTTCGAGACTGGACTGTAAGTAGTGACACAGACTGTTCTGCTAGGTTGGTTGTCTTTCGGAGGTTTCTCTTCCAAAAGAGCTTCATGGTTGTTATTCCTGGCTCTTTTCATTGCCTTTTGAATGACATGATTCGGATATTTTCTCTGTCTCAGTTTACTGCCCAAGTCCTTGGCCTGAGTTTTGTACTTGGCTATGTCGCTACAGTTGCGACGTAGGCGTAGGAACTGCCCGTATGGTAAATTTTCCCTCAGGTGACGAGGATGGAAACTGTCAAACCTGAGGAGGCAGTTCCTCGCCGTCGGTTTGAAATGGGTCCCAGTTTTTAGCAGACCTGCCTCATGATAGATGTTGAGATCCAGAAAGACCATTGAGCTGTTGGACATTTGGTAGGTGAATTATACCCCTAATGTTGCTAATGCACTCTTTAATTTCCATCAGGTAGTTAGCAAAACATGCGCAGGGTGATGGCGTCCGCTTGACACGCATGCGCGCCATCTGACTTCATTAGACAAAGTCAAACACAGGCGCCACGCATGCGCGAATGAGACAGCCTTTACCTTGAACGTTATCATAATGCCTTGCACACGGGGTTTGATTCGAACTACGCTATACCCCCACTGTTGCTAATGCTCTCTGAAATTTCCAGCTGGTAGCTAGTAATACATTGTGCAGGGTAATAGCGTCTGTGTGACACGCATGCGCGCCATCTGACTTCATTTGACATAGTCAACACGGGCGCCACGCGTGCGCGAATGCAACAGCGCGAACTCCTAGCGCATGCGCATTTCAATCCTGTACCGCGCCCCAGCCCATCGCGCAATACCGGACTTCTTCTGCTCACAGCGCCCGTATTTGGGCATGTTTCCGCTTCAAATTAACCAATTAACTCTCTAAATTGAAGCCCTGGGCAGTATATAAGAGGCCAAATACCAACCTGATCCTACACTTCGTCGGAGCAGCGTTGAGGGGAAGGCAGCTATTAGACCATGCAGTAACCGTGAGTTGGGTCGCAGCATTGAGGGCTAGCTAATTTTTCTCTCATAACAACTATATCAACCTAAAACCCACCCTTAATATCCTTTGGGTTGCTTTACTGAGCAGTGAGGAAGGAATCCCCCAATACTACGCTTAGGCTCATGAGGTCAGAAAGCCTTGAACTATAAGTAAGCCTCCATTTAAAAACTCCTCCCTCTCCTCCACAATCTTTGTTGGGAAAGATATCCTGGCGTGTTTTCTACTATATATGTATGTCTATGTCTACTGTGTGTCTTTTTTAATGTTTTACTTCACAGGGTCCCTGAACCTTAATTCGGGTTCTTTTTACCCTCACATAACTGGAAACCATTGTTTTTCCTTGTTCCTGGACGTCCGACTGTGATGTTTATTATGTTTTTTACTCCACAGGTTCTTCTAACGCCAATTGGGCGCAACAGAGCTTATCCACAATGAACATTGATAGGTACATTTCACCTAGTTTTTGTTTTTGGTAGAATACACTTTGACATTCTACATTCCATGTGAGTAAGGTGAGGATAACGTGCATATCCTGCTCCTGAAGAAGGAGTCGCTGTACTCCGAAACATGTCGACGCTTTTAAAGGTTGATATACCCTAATACGTATATTCTCAACCTCACTTTGCACCTTTTAACAATACCAGCCGAGGACATAATAAATAATTTTTTCCTACGAGCCAGGTATTTTTTAATTAAACTTCACTTTTTCACCTCACCTCACTACTCACACTCATTGCCTAAACACACACCTACACATAGTTCATTATCAAGTGCTCCTGCGTATCCGTGAGTCGTAGCACGCCGCATCCCGTAGAGGGGTGCCAAGGCCCCGATGATGAAGCATGACACCAAGGGGCCTGTTGGTGTGTGAGGGGCATTTAAACAACACTGTGTGCTCCCCATCACTTTAGGGATCACCACCACTTTCTGAGTGGATTCTATTTTTTTTAAACGTATTACTTAGGGAGACCGAATCCACTTGTCTCTCTCCCTCCCTCCTTTTGTTACATTTAAATGCTGATATAGTCCATAGCTATTCTCATATCGGTTGTGGTCCACCGCAAATGCCAATTGAGTAACATATACACTTTAAGCAATCAAGAAATCAGTGCAGGCTTCTGCTGACAGGTCAGGAAGGCCAAAAGAAACAGAAGATTGTCTCCTGCTTGATATTTCAGCTTTAACTTTTCCTGGGAAACCACCCTCATGATCCCTGACAAAAAGGATCTTTCTGATATGGGAATTCGTTTCCAGAATAACAGGATGGTCATTAGTAGTGTGCGACTGGGAAGATCAGTCCTATAGAAGATGCAGTGACAGGACATCCCCACACTCCCATTACAATTTGACAGGGACTCTAGCCATACCGGACTAATAGAGTTAATACTAATGGTTTAGAGTCCTCGCTCTTGACAGGTCGACTATGGGCATGTGACTGCTGCTTGACTGACAGTGGTTGCATCCAATCCAAGGCAGCAAACACATTTGACTAGAATGTAGAGTACAGACTAGGGTAACTTGCCCCAAAAGTAAGGAGTTTTTTTTCAGTTTGGGAAATGCACGAGTGACAGTTTTCAAACTTGCAGTCAGAAATGTGCAAACACCAATACTTCTGTTCATGAGCATTCCATCGCAGATTTAAAAGCACTCCTCTCTGAAAACCATATATGATCCTCCGTTCTTTTGTTCATCCCACCGTGGACAACAATGAGTGCCAAAAACTGCACTTCACACTGGGAAAGTGGTCACTGATTCCAATGTGTTGTTTACAAATCCCTTTCATTACTCCTCATTTCCTTACACTTAACTCTAATTTTATTGTGTTTCATTACATTTATTTGTATTACTATTGCAAAGTATTCCTTTCCCTTAATTGTATTCCAGTTGAATTTTAATGAAAAAATGAATAAACATGCGAGGGCTGATCCCGTTGATAAAGAAGCAAATATAAATATGTTAACCAAAATCTGATGTACAACATACACTGGTCATCTTGTGAGTCCACAGTAGATAGGCATATGCTGTATCACCTATGTTGTTACCAGAAACTTTTTCCTCTGAACCACGCATATCAGTTGTTCAAATATATTTATAATCATACTATACAACCGATTGATTGCTCCACATGGCAAATACTTGGTAGTGTTAAAATATATTATCTTCCCCCTACGATTTTCCTGTCCTCCGTAGGACCCATGAACTGGATGCACTCCTGTGCCTAATATTTAGTGATGTGGATGCTTTAGCTATTCTGAGACAGCCTCAAAGAAATAGTTGCTGTAGAATTGATACGAGAGGTGGGCGACTGCAAGGAGACCTGTACTTCCGAAGCCGAGGCCACCGCTTCCTTTCGAAGTAACTTCACCTGTGACTTCGGCCTTGAACTCGAGTCTTTCTCAGAGTGATGGCGAGATTCATGACTCCTCTTCTTATGCTTCTTCCTCGAAGACCTCGCAGCATGCACCGAAGACGAGTGCGATCTCGAACGAAACCTCGACCTTGAACGTCGAGTTTGTGACCTCAAACTCTTTTTATCCTTTTTGTTTTTCAACTTTGCTATGAGGAGTTTCGCCTCCCTCTCCCGGAGTGCCTTCGGAGTCATCTTTTTATAAGAAGGACAATCTTCGACGTCATAATCGGAGCTAAAGCACAAAACGCAGCTCTCGTGTGGATCAGTGATAGACATCATCTTGCCACATTCTCCGCACGCTTTAAATCCAGTCTTCTTCGTAGACATCATGACAGAAGACAAAGAAAACACCAGTAGAAACACAAAGTAACAAAGTTATTATACAGCTACAGATGATCCCTTGAAAACCGCTAGCGTTGACGACGCGGAAAAAAGGGAACTGATGTCATCACGCCGGTGTGGGGCTATTATTGTGTCGGTGATGTCAGCGGAGTCGCGCGCGATGCCGTGCCTCTGTGACGTTGTCCACGTTGGCACGAAGCTACAAAAAGAATTTCCGAATGATGATGACGCAAGGGGATATCCACAAGGTGAGGAATCCACTGGCAGATGTATCTATCAGAAACGTACTTTTCAAAGCCAATGGTGCTCATTGCTTAGAAATGAAACCTTCAAGCTGAGAGCAAGGTAGGAACAATACCTGGGCCCCTAGAGGATAATGACTGGACAGAAGCTATAAAAAGCCCTAGAGAACTGGCAATACACGCAAGATTTCGTCTAGTACAAATACGCATATTATACAGGTCACATTACTCTAGGACATTGCTCCATCCCTTGGGACGGGCTGAGGACACTCTGTCTCAAGGGCAGTGGAAGCGATAGATCCTTTTTTCACATACTTTGGGACTGCCAGAAATACAAAGCTATTGGACCAGGGTGACAGAAATAAGACCGGGGATCACGGAGTGCCTCTGATGGCAAGTCTTGTGAATATCAGGGGAAGAGGGGTGGTCTAGATGTCAAATGATCTGGATGCGGTTCTCATCATGGACTGCAAAAAAGAAATATACCCCATGGCTGGGGAACCGGAAGTTTACCGCGGGTTGCAGAATGGGCGGCAGATGTGGATTGGTGCAGAAGAACTGAACAAGTGGTCCAGAGATGGGGAGGCCCAAAGAAATGGGAGCAAATTGGGGTCCATGGCACCCCTATAGAGAAGAGTCAGGGGGATAGAACATCTCAGAGCGAAGTCACGCTTCCCGAGATATCAAGACTGTATGATTCCACTTCCAATGTGCATGTGAAACAGGGGGGAAAGGGCTAGTCACTGCAGTAGGATGCACAGCACACATTCACAATGTTTCATGCATAACATATCTCGATGTTATCGTTATGTTATGTTATCGGTATTTGTTATGCGCACAGCTGCTCCAGCGAAGGAGCGTCCTGGCGCATATCTCGATGTCTGAATCATGTCTCGAAGATTTGTTTAACTGAGCAACTGTTTAAAAAAAGATTTTAAAAATAATAATTAACTCCTTGAAAGATGCTGCATTACGACACTAAACTAGGCTTCAAATAAAACGTTAGAGCTTCATATTGTCATCTACACGCTAGGTATTTGCCCTGGCAGTGGAAGGATGACCGAATATTATTTGTAAAGCGCAAACTCATGCCAGAGGGCATCTTGGCGGTATAGAGGGAGAGTTTAGCTGCAGTGCTGTTAGAACAAGATTTCTTGCAGGTGGTCGTGTGCCTGCTAGTCCTGTGAAAAGAGCCAGGTCTTCAAGACCTTCCTGAAGACGAGCAAGAAGGGAGCAGCATTTAGTGTCAGTGGTAGGCTATTCCAGAGCAAAGATGTGGTCCTGAAAAAGCTCTTCCCACCCCAGGTGGCCTTCCTAAATGGGGGGGACAATCCGATTCATGGCAGAACCCTCCCTGGGGCATACCATTTGAGTTTCTCCTTGAAACGGACTGGCCCCAGACCGTGCAGTGATATATAGGCCAGACAAAGGGCATTGAGCCTGCAGCATTGTCTGACTGGTAGCCAGTGGAAGTTCATGATGGCTACTCTAGCAGATTCATATTTTGGAATTTTGAAGAGGAGGCCTGCAGCTGCATTCTGCAGAGTCTGAAGCCTCTTCAGAGAGCCTGAGGTGAAGTTGAGATAGAGGCTGTTGCAGTAGTCGATTCTTGAAAGTACCAGTGCAATGATTACAGTTTTCAAAAGCTTCGGAGGTAGGAAATTTTCTATATCTTTTTTACAAGCCTCAGAAAGCAATATGACGTGGATGTTACTTTGTTCACTTGGCCTTTGAGCTCGTTATCTAACAGAAAGCCAAGATTTTTCGCTTTATTTGTGGGATCAGGAAGTAGGCCCAGCTCTGGCGGCCACCATGCTGGCATCCAAAATGAGGGGTTATTGCCAAAAATGATGACCTCAGTTTTTGCGGCATTCAGTTTAAGACAATTGTTGTCCACCCACTTGCTCACATTGCTCATGCAGGTCCTAAAGGCAGAGCCAGAATTGATTTTGGATTTTGCTAGTGACACCACAAAATGGGTGTCGTCAGCTGACGATTAAACAGCGTTGGGCTCAATGCTGAGCCCTGGGGGACTCCACAGGGCAGGGAGAAAGGCCTAGATTTGAGGTTACCCAACGCTACACTTTGTTGTCTATTGGCCAGGAAGGACTGAAGGAGATCTAGTGCTGAATTCTCGATCCCTAGAGTCTTATGGCTGACCGTATCAAATGCCGCAGACAGATCCAGCAGAATCAGATGTTACTAAGCACTAAATGCTCCCTCCTCCTGAAATTTCTATTAAAACTCAGACCTGACACAGGGGCATGAAGGATGAGTTAGAGGTTTTGGCTGCAAAGCCATTTCATGTGAGGAATTCTAGAATTAGACACATCATGGACTAATAGGATGGCCAAGGGAGATCGGAGTCAACCAGCTTTCTTTCAAACATTTTCCTAGAATGTGAGGCGTGGGGAAAGCCACTATTTTCGCAGACACCTATGAACAGTGGCGCCTCAGCCGGGGATTGGTGCATGACTGACGAGTCTTTACGCAGAAGCTGGGGCACATTCGGGAGGCATGAAAACAGCTCAGGGTGCTTCATCTTCATTGAAAGAAGTTGCAACCTCCAAGCATGGAAATACAAAATATGTAAAAGTAGTCAGCACCAAACAATCATTCACAAAAAGCAGTAATTATTGAGGGGCAGTGCAATGGAAGAGCAAAACTAAGCAGAGACACAAGGTGGGCAAGAGTGGTGGGCAGCCGGGGAGAATTTTCTGCATTTGTGTATGATAATATGTGGAAAAGGACATTTTGATATGCTTCAGTGAGCACTTTTCCAAATTTCTTGTACCACATATTATAATTTTATACCAATAATAACATTTTACTTGGACAACCCTAAAGGGGATGGCTGGCAACAAATCAGTTCTATTATGTGCTGTGCCTTCTACTCTTATTGTGTTTCAGTGAATCAATCAACCAATCAAATTATTTTAAACAGTCAAAAACACTACATATGAGGCATGTGTGTTTTTCAAGCCTTCCTGAATGGAAGAGGCTCTTTCGTGTGCCCGAGTACTTCAAGATGGGCATTCCACCAAGCCCTGGCTGCTGCAACAAAAAGACCTGCCTCCAGCCTTTTTCCGAACATATTTGGCATGAAAAGCTGGTCTTTGTCTGCAGATCGAGAGACCATGTAGGATGATAAGCTGTTAAACGGAGCACCCCCACACAATGACTTATGAGTAAGTGTCATGAACTTAAAGTGCATGCATAAGCTAATCGAAAGACAGTGGCGCTTCTCCATCGGGACGATACAGTACTAGACTTTAGAAAATTGAATCCGGTATGTGCATGTTAGCATGTGCTTATTTCCCCTGTGTGGGATGATCTACTAGCTTTGATATGGTGAGGGCTCTGGGGCACAGGTGTCAGAATAAAAAGGGAGAGAATGAGGCCAATGACTGAAGAGTGTATCCACTGCCCAGGCTGCGTTTGTGGGCATTTAATCTGAAGACAAGTGCAACTGGTATAAAAAAAACCTACTTGGAAATTGACATCTTAAGTTTTCCAACTATAAACGACTGGTCACATGATTTACAGCCTTGTCCCTGTGACGACGTGTCACCCCAAAGTACTATTCATGTCCTTTTGTTTTGTAAATTTTACGATTTTCCTAGGCGTAGGATTTTACTGCCTCTATTGAGACAGATGGGCCTGCGCCAATGTCATCTGGCCATGTTAAGCATACAATATTTGGACAATGAGCGATGTGTAGCAACAATCACAGCGTTCTTGAAACAAGTGATATATTTTAGGAAAACATTGATTATGTAATGTATTTTTCATTATAGGAAGGATGTTTTTATTGGAATTTTGTCACCAATGAATTGTTTTGTACGATATGTAAAATGTACTGAAATGTTAATTTTTTTAACATGTATGCTTTTATGATTGCTTTTGACAATCGCATAAAGCTGTATTTGACTTGCCTTGACATCTTGAGTATTTTTGGGGCCCTGGTCCAAATATAGCTGGGAGCCCCTGTTTGGAACAGCTTTGAATTTGTGATCCAGTTTCAGCTCCCTCATGCCCCTTTGGCCAGTTCACTGACTGCGCACAGGCACAATTATCCAAATGCTAAATGTGCTTGCATCTAATATTCAGGGATATCAGCAGTGTGTGTTTTCAGTACTGTAGCACAACAGCATCTCACTAATAATACTGCAAATAATCTCTGTGATGCCCTCTCCTTTCTTATATGTAATGTCCGGTTTTGAACTAAGAGAAACTTTTATATGGATGTTGCATGAGAACAGGTTTTAAATATCATCAGAGCACGACTCTCTGCAGAAAAGAGCTGGCTATCAGGGGGTTCCTGAAAGGCTGGGCCATGGGCCAGATCCCACTTTGCCCATGACCTAAAACGTCCCTGCCTACCACCGGGCATCGTGTTGTCGGGCTACATTCTGCTGCTACACATGAATTTGCGAGAAATGAACTCTAGCGATCATACTGGTCCAACTTTGGTTGCGTTGTATTAGGGCGAGGTGGGGAACCTAAGGAAATGTCAAATCACAAACACAGCCAATCAGAACTTGTTTCTTGTTGTGAAGCAATGTCAAAGACAGGATTGCTTGGCTTTTTTCAGCTGCTGTTAATATCAGACTGCTTGAGCAGTAAATACAGTACCCCTCCGCTTCCTGCCGCTCAGGCACATGCTCGAAGGCAGCCTCTTTCTTCTTTATTGGCTTTGGAGTAGTATAAACAGGACGGCACCTGAATCAATACGCGCTTGATCCCACATCTCTGACTAAACTGCAGAAGTATAACACGACCTGACTTTGCTGAGCTGAAAAGTGCATAGGTGGATATCTGTACCTCTGACGATCACTTATTTTTACTGCAGTCGTTTTATGCTATCAGTTTGTGGGTATTGTGTGCTATGTGTACTGGATTCTAACTTAGAGGGCACAACCTCGGGGCAAGGGCAAAGAAGGCCCTCCCTCCCCATCTGGCCTTAGCGACTCGGGGGATAGAAAGGAGATTCTTGTTGGCTGAGCGAAGAGCCCTACCCAGAGCATAGACGGATACTAGGGACCTTATGCCTTCAGCTCCGGACCCATGCAGGGCACAATGAGTGAGGCATAGGACCTTAAAGTTTATCCTGGCCTGAGTAGGGAGCCAGTGCAGATCTTTCCTGATTGAAGAGCCTGATGAACGCCTAGGGGCATCCACAACAAACCTGGCTGCTGCATTCTGCACTATTTGTAGGCGTTGGACTAACCTTTTGTTTATGCCTAAATGTAGTGCATTGCAGTAGTCCATTCTTGAGGAAATGAGAGCCACTGTGACCTGTTTACAAGCCTGAAGGGAAAGGTAGTGCGCGATCTTCCTCAAGATTCTTAGGACCCCACAGCAAGTTGAGACCGTCCTACTGACTTGCTTATCAAAGGAGAGCTTCGTGTCCAGGATTACACCCAAATTGCGGGCGGACTGGGAAGGTGTAGGGCAGACTCCGAGAGCGGAAGGCCACCAGTCCATCGACCAGATCTCCTGTTTGCCTCCAAAGATAAGAACTTCGGTTTTCTCCCCATTAAGTTTCAAAAAGTTCTTAATCATCCAGCAGGCAACTGCTTCCATGCAGTTCCTGAAGTTTCAGGCCGTGATGTTAACTGATTAGGAAAGGGAAACGATAATCTGGGTGTCGTCGGCATATGATAGTACTTCCAACCAAAACGATCTTATAAGCCTGGCGAGTGGGGCCACATAGATATTGAAGAGTGTGGGGCTCAGGGACGAGCCCTGGGGAACCCCACACTGCACAGGCTTACCAGGGGAAAGGAAGTCACCCAGCTTTACCCTTTGATTACGCTGATTAAGAAAAGATGTCAGGAGGCTCAGTGCTGGTCCGCCCACTTCCATCTCACTGAGGTGGGTAGCCAGAATGGAGGGGGACAGGGTATCAAATGCGGCTGTAAGGTCGAGCAGGACCAGAAGGGCAGACAGACCACTGTCGACCTTAGCGCGAATGTTATTGATGACCACTGTGAGGGCGGACTCGGTACTATGTGCCCTCCGGAAGCCGTGCTGAGAAGAATCCAGCAGGCTAGAATTATCCAGGAAGGCACTCAGGTGGTGATTGAGATGGGCCTCGAGCATCTTCGCGGGGGCAGGAAGTAGGGAGATGGGGCGAAAGTTCTTCAGGATCCCAGGGTCTAAGGTAGCCTTCTTTAGGAGGGGCTTGACCATCGCCATTTTCCACAAGGTGGGGAAGACACCTTCGGAAATTGCCAAGTTCATCACCTCCAAGAGTAAAGGCAGCACTACTTCCCTACACTCTTTAAGGGACTTAAGAGGACTGGGATCCAAAGGGGATCCAGATTTAAGCTTAACCAGAAGCCGACTCAGCTGTTCAAGTGTAAGGGGGGGGGAGTTGGAGAAGTTGCAGCCTGGTCCCTTTACTAGGCCTACCAAGGGAGGTGCCACCGGAGAGGGCAAAGCCTCTAGGCCTAGATTAAGGGCTTCAAGATCTGAGTGAATATCCATTATCTTGGTATAAAAGAAAGTGGAAATCTGATCGCACAATTCCTGGGTTGCCACTATGGGATCGGGTGACTGGAGGAGGGATAGGGAATCCACGATTTTAAACAGTTCCCTAAGGGGAACTAAGAGTCAGCTTGGCAAAATATGCCTTCTTTTCCGCCATCACCGCGGTTTTGTACCCCTTAAGCAGGCATTTGTGTTTTTCGTTTTCCTTCAGGTCAAGATGCGACCTCCAAAGTCTCTCTTGTTTCCTACAGCCTTGCCTTAGCAGTCTGACGGAATCGGAGTACCAGAGAGCCGACGGTCGTTTCCTGGCGGAATAAGGCTGCGTGAGCGGGGCCAAGATATCCACGGTGCTCGTGATAGTATTAAAAAATATCAAGAGCAGATGTATCAGTGTCCCTCGCCGAGGGGGGCCTAAGGCTGGACATCAAAGGAGCTAGTGACTCGTTGTCAAACGCCCTAAAATTACTTTTCAGTTCCCACTTGCTGGAGTCCAGTATGGGCACAGCGAGGTGAGGAGGAGTAAATTCAAGTGGAACGGCCATATGGTCTGACCAGGACAGGGGAAGGGGAGAAACTATTCCTAAACTGGGGTCGTTGGTAAAGACTCCATCCAAGGTGTGCCCAGCTGAATGGGTGAGACTTCCTACTACTTGTGGCAATCCGCAAGAGGCCAGAGAGTCTAGCAAGAGGGCCGTACCACCGGAATTGTTATTTTCCAAATGGGAATTAAAATCTCCAAGAATAGTCATATTATTTGCTCGGTACCAAGGCACTGTGCTTGCAGAGGAATGGGTTCATACACGTATACCACTCGGGGTTCACTAGAGGCTCACGGGGGGTGGAGGTCCTTGTCCACCGAAGGGTCCCATTTAGACATATACATAAACGCACGTGGACAGACCCACAAGGTAGATTCGTATTTGTACATGGAGAGATCAGGGGTGACCCAGTCCTCATTGGTAGTGTATACGCCCCGCCTCCGCTACAATGGCACCTAGTTGAGAAACTGCTTTCCCTATGGGTTGACATGCCAGACGCCATGTCCGTCGTGGGTGGGGATTGGAATGATGTGATGGAAGTCGCAATGGATAGATGCCGCAGTGTGGATGGTGAGCGTGGAGCGGCGGGTGGGGACAGTCACACGTCCCGGTTGCGGGCTCTGGCCACGGGCTTGGATTGGGTGGACACGTGGAGACACAAACATGGCATGCGAAGGGAGTATACTTATTTCTCAGCAGCACGCGACTCCTTCTCCAGGCTGGACTACGTTTTTGTTCCGAGGGGCATGGTAAATAGAGTACTGTCCGCTGAAATCCTACAGAGGGCGTTGTCTGACCATTCGCCGGTGTACGTGATATTGGACACTGGACGAGCCCGACAGCCATTCAGATGGCGCTTGTCACCGTGGCAACTGACGCAGGGACCTTACCGGGCCCATATGACATGTGAAATTGCACACTATCTGTCGGTGAATGTGGGCACCGTGGACACCGCGGCGATGCTCTGGGAGGCGATGAAGCCCACACTGCGCGGTGTGGACATCTCATGGTGTGCGGCTGCGCGCAAGGAGAGGCGTAGGGACGTGGTGCGAGGCGGACTTAGAGGCGCTAGAGCGAAGGGGCAGAGAAAGGGATGGTGGGGCGGCCAGGAGACAGTTGGTTTTAGCTCAGCAGCAATACTCAGCGGTGCTTCTAGATGAGGCCAAGCAGGCATGGCTAGCCATGCGTAGTCGTATTTATCAGTGGGGCGATAAGTCCAGTAAAATGCTACATCGACTGTGCCAGGGTGTCATGCACGCCCTGCCTCCGCCCCAGCTAGTGGGAACGGATGGGGAGCCCCTCATGGAGCCGGCGGCGTTAGCTGACAGTTTCGCCACATATTATGAGGCTCTTTACGCGCCACGGGAATGTATGGAGGCAGAGGTAGTACAGCGCTTTATAGATGACCTTCCCCCTAAGGCCGTCACTGATGAGCTCGCAAAGTGCTAGACCGCCCCCTGTCGGATGAGGAGCTCGCCACAGCGCTGGGTGAACTGAACCCGGGCAAGGCTCCGGGGCCTAATGGGTTCCCAAGCGAGTTCTTTAAACACTTTGTGGCACAGCTGGGCCCACACTTTCTCCCGGTTATAGAGGAGGCACGTGAGACCGGCTCGCTGCCGCCAGACTGGCGCCATGCAGAGGTGGTGGTCTTTTTGAAGCCTGGGCGACCACCAGAGGCCCATGCGTCCTATCGCCCGATATCTCTGCTCAACACAGAGGCCAAGATACTAGCTAAGGCCCTCGCCAAAAGACTCAAGCCGTACATTACCAACCTGGTACATCCTGATCAGGCTGGTTTTATGCCACAGCGGGCTACTCGCCATAATATACGACGGGCGCAGGTCGCAGTATCGGCCTGGCGACGGCTGGGGGAACCGGCTGCATTGTTCTTAGCCGACATGGATAGGGCGTTCGATTCCCTAAGCTGGACGTATTTGTTCGCTCTTTTGGGGCATCTCAACCTGGGCCCACGCTTCTTGGCGTATGTGCGGCTCCTATAGACAGATCTCACGGCGGCGCTGCGAGTGGGGGGGGGGAGATTTCCCGCTCCTTTCGGCTCGAGCGTGGGACGAGGCAGGGCTGCCCCCTCTCCCCATATCTGTTCGCCCTTGCTATGGAGCCCCTTGCGGTGTGGGTGCGGATAGACGCTCAGCTCAGGGGTTTCCAGTGGGCGGGGGGAGTGACTGATAGAATAGCGCTGTACGCCGATGACGTGCTGTTTTTCCTTTCCAACCTGGAGCGCTCGGGGCCTAGGCTCCTGCGAATCCTGCAGATTTTTGGTGAAACCTCTGGATTATATTTGAACCCTCGAAAATCTACCTTGTGGACCCTGGGTGGCCCGCAACCTGTTGGGGACTGGGCGGGGGAGCTTCAAATAGCCACAGACGGCATGAAATACTTGGGGGTGTTCCTGTCGGAGGACGCCTCTGTTGCTATGGAACGTAACATTACCCCGGTATGGGAGCGCACCCGTGACGACATTAAAGTCTGGTCCAGAATGCCACTCTCCATTCATGGTCGGTCGGCTATCTTTAAGATGGTGGCTCTCCCACGTTTGATCTACCAGTTGCAGAATCACCCAGTCCTGCTTGCGCAGAGTTGGTTCGGCGCCTTAGCTCGGCGCTCAGCCGATTTCTATGGGAGGGGGGTACGGCGCGGGTTGCCCTGCGGACCTGCTTCCGGTCAACATACACTGGGGGCCTGGCCACTTCAGATGTCCTTTCCTATTACCAGGCGTCCCACTTGTTGGTCTTAAACGACTGGTGGTATGCTGACAGACGTGACCCCGCCTACGCAGTGGAGAGGGCTTTGATGGGCACAGCGTCCGTCCATACGCTACTATACTCGGCACCGCTCAGGAAAGCTCTGCCATCAGCCACGCAGGTGGTTTTCCAGATCTGGAGGCAGACGCTACGTAGAATGGGTTGGTGGAACGTGCTAACCCAGGAGACCCCAGTCTGGCACAATAGCCGCCTGCCCCAGTTGGACACCTTGCCGGGCTTTCGGGGATGGGATGCGATCGGCATTTCTACCTTAGGGGATGTTATGTCAAGGGGCGTGCTCAAGTCCTTTGATGATCTGCGTGTAGAATACGAGATGCCGAGAACCCAGTTCTATAAATATCTTCAATTCCGACACGCTTTGACACCATATATAGCGGGGATGGATGACCTGCCTGAATTTAGCCCGCTAGAGGCAAAGATTTTTATGGGGGAGCTACCCGACAAGAAACTGTCTCGAATATATCAAACTGTGGTCCGACACTGTACCACCGACCTGCAGCACCTTAGAACAACATGGGAACAAGACGTTGGGGACCTGGATGAGGAGGATTGGGTGGAGGCACTGGAGAGCTCTAGGAGAGCTGCAATATCCACGTGCCTGCGACTCATACAATTTAGGTACCTACACCGCACATATTATACTAGGCAGCGCTTATGGAAGGCGGGTCTCATTGCGTCCCCGAATTGCCTCAGGTGCGAGACGGAGGTTGGAACGCTACTACACACAGTGTGGGAATGCAGGGCGTTGCAGAGATTCTGGACAGGAGTGCTTCGTTGCTTGGATGAAGTCCTAGCCTGGGTACTTCAGAGAGACCCTAAACTGACTCTGCTACATGTTATGGCCGGGGTGGGAGGCAACAGATACAAGCGTCATTTGCTTCTATTGGGCTTAACCTTGGCGAAACGTGACATTGGGCGTTCGTGGAAAGCGCCCCAGGCTCCCTCTCTGGCGGCATGGAAGCGGGGCATGGACTTCTGCATGGGGATGGAGCAGCCTGTCTTTGTGGCCAGGGGGTGCCCGCTCAAACATTATAGGGTGTGGAAACGGTGGGCGGACTATCGTGGTCTGGAGCTGGACCCGCCTCCCGATGACACCACAGGCCAGCCTCGAATTTAGCCGGACTACCTTGGCACTTCTGTACAATTGTCAGTGACGGTGCTATACTGTGCACTGAAAGTGTTTTACCTAGTAGAGCAGGCAGCAGCGCTCAGGGAGGGGGAGGGAGTTGCGGGTGGTGGGGGAATGGGGGGGGGGGGACCAGTTTGTCGTATCCTTGATTTGCATTTTCTTTTCCTTTTTCTATAATGTAACACGAGAAAATGACTGCATATGTGTTTAAACTAATGATGTTGGTGATTGACTCTGGGTGACAGAGCGTTACAGAATATATGCTTACTATGCACTCAATAAAAATCTGTTTTCAAAAAAAAGAATAGTCATATTAGATGTTTCGATATATGGTTCCAGAACTTTCAGTAAGTCGTAACTGAAAGCAGACCTAGGGCCCGGGGGCCTATAGATCAAAATGCCGGAAAAGGAGACCGTAGGGGAGGAGTTGAGAGCAAAATACATGGCTTGGAAAGAATCCAGAGGGGAGGGGAGGATCTCGGTACGGCATCTTATAGAGCTTTTATACAATATGCCCAGCCCTCCCTCCCTGCGACCTTCTCTATCCATTCTTGCCTGGGCATATCCCTCGGGGATGGCATTTAGGAGCTACGGCCCTGTAAACTCAGAGGCCCAAGTTTCAGTAATGAAAGCCCAAGAAGGTTTTCTATCCGAAATAAAATCCCTAAACGCAATGTTGTTCTTGACGAGGGACCGTGCATTGATGAGAAAGCCGGTTTCCCTAATCAATAAGGATGTTTCTTGCTTCTTAGACGGGGGCAGATTAAGTGAGGGGTCAAGGGTAGTAGAGCGACTTCCCCTCTCAGTGCATCGGCATTCGGGAGCAACAAGAAGCCTCTCGGGAGAGGCCATATGATGACAGGGCTGCCACAGGGGTTTAAGTGCTTGTAAAGCATATAGAGAATAGAGGGGACTTACTGGGACATGGATATGTGTAGAGCCAGCCTTCCTGGCCCCTGGCGCTTTCTCAGTGCTGACGGGCTAGACTCTGGCACGGCTCCGGCGCTAATCCAGCGCGTCCGCTGCGCGGGGCATGTCCGTCTCCTTATATGCTGGCGACTAGACTGCTGCAGGTGATGCCTCCCACCCAAGATGGCCGCTGCGAAATTCCACTGCCCGAGGTCCGTGTGTCTCAGCACCTGACTCGGCTGAGCACCGCCCAAATGCTGGGAAACGAAATTAAAACTGCCGAGTAGTCAGCAAAGTGCGAGGTGAGTTTTGAAGTGAGTTTTAAAAGCACCAAAATTAAAAGACAGTGGCACAACAGAGAGGTCAGACACGCAAGGATAGCAAGGCACACAGCACACCTCCCGGCTTTCTGCCTCAGGAGGACAAACAAACAGCAAGGTGCAGTGTCATGCTGAAAAATAAAATCTGTGTGAGTGCATCTGTGGCAGGCCACTTTATCAGCAGGATCCAATATGTGCAGAAGGACCAACTTACAAGATGTCCTGTTAAAAACTGAAATTGGATTAATTTATGGTGGTAATTTAAAGATGTGGATTCAAGTTGAGCTCAACAGACATTTCAACAATTATCGGTAAGAGGTACCTCGAGGTCCTTCTCCCATTTGGGGGTGCTGCAGTGATACCACCTACAGTTTGTTCCGGGCTTGAGGTCAGTCTGAATGGTAATGCAGTGAGCTCTGTGTTAGTGTTGAATACAAGTGGAGGGTGATTGAGTGTCTGAATCTGGTCTTAGGTGTGTGAATATAGTAGTCAGATGTGAAAGGGAGCGGAGGTTTAAAGATCTGGGGAGTGCTTAAGACTATATGTGGTACACATGAGTACCGTATGGAATCTGTGAGTGAGGTGTTAAGTTATTTAAAAGTGAACGTTTACACTTGAAAGGCATAGAGGTAGAAACACTTTGAAAGAAAGACTGAAATAACGGAGCTAGGAGTCACGTCTTCAATGCCGGGCAAAACGGTGAGTGCAAGTCACACAGATCTGAAGTGGTTGAAGAGTGCACCGGTGCGTTGTCAGACTGGAAAGGAATGGACTCCCAGGCAGGCGGAGAGTGAAGGGTAGATTTTCAACATTTAAAAGCAGGTCTCAGCTGTTTAGAAAGAAAATATTTTTTTAATTTGTCCTTGAAGAAGGTGGGACCTGTGCCTTGGAAATCTCTGTGAACCCTCCAAAGAGCTTGGAATGTAATCCTTTTGTTAACTGGAAGCAAAGGCAGTTGGCATTGTGCCGGAGAAATGTGGTCAGTTTTCCTGAGCTCCAAAAGGAAGTTGGCAGCAGAGTTCTGCTATCTGCTGAAGCCACCGGATAGCATCAAAAGGGAGAAAAATACTGTCACCATAACCTAAACAAGCAGAGACATCCTTTGAGTGCTTAGACCCTGGGAGTTGAGTACGGTGGACAACAGTGTCAATATTGAATTCTTGATCCTGCCATATGTGGAAACCTGACTTCCCAGAAAGTAATGAATATATTTGAAGTGCACTTCCATCTCTGGTTCCTCAGTACAATTTAACAGATATATCATTTTACTCAACTCTAGAATACTCATGAAAATTGACAGCCTGAGACACTCCGTGGGGATTCGACTCTGTGATCATTGCATCAAACAGAGATCCCTGAACAAGTGTTACTGAGCAACAGGGAAAAGGAACTTGGGAAATGTCTGTACCGTCTCAGGAACACTACTGGTAGGCAGACAGCTCACAGAGACTCAGTCACACGTCAGTCTTCCCTTGGCGGATAGGCATGGCAGGGGCAGAGTGTTGCGCATGCACCTCTGAGGGACCAGTAGGGCTGCCTAGAAATCACTGGATGTCCTTAAGAACAGGTACAGCCATGCCTTAACAAGGAATGCCAAATTCAATAGGTTTGGCTTCTGGGGAGGACATGCATTTAGAAGAACACATACATTAACAGACAAAATATGACAAACTCACGTCCATGGTGTCACAGCTGTCTGCCTACCAGTAGTGTTCCTGAGACGGTACTGACATTTCCCAAGTTCTACTGGATTATCATATGTACCCACAGCAGGTGCCTGATTCTACCCCAGCCCTACTGATCTTTCACAAACACGCCTGATGTGACCAAATCTGTCAGCACTCTGTCATTCATAAAGTGAAGTTTGCATGCAACTGACTGTACCCCAGCCCTACATCCGCAACCTCTGTCCAACTCACCTAGCTAGTGACTGACCCTTCTTCACGCCTATCTGCTTCGAGGCTGAACATGTAACATGTAACTGACTCTTCCACATATCAGCCAGCCTTTAAAACACATGCCTGAGATGTAATAGTATGCCTCGTTGATGCAGCCCTTTAGGATTTAAGTGTGACGTGCTCTTCCTCAGTCCTACTTTCCTTTTAGTGGCGCATCTAACTGCCAAAGTTTCAGTGGCCATTACAAGTTCTGGTTTACGTTTCCCACTCTGCTTCAGCCATACTTGCCTTTCAGAGGGGCACTGGCATCTGGTTGAGATTACCCATGCTATACCTGCTTGACAGATGCGCCTCTCCAGCCGTACTGTCCTTTCAGATGTGCCCTTCAGACTGTAAATGCAATCAGAATGAACTCCGTGCAGAACATTATGCATGCATAAACGTGACAGAAATGTGCATTTGTCATTTAGCGTTTTTTGTTTCTCTACCAGGAAAATTATTTCCAAATTGAGAAACCACCTTTTCCCGTATGGTATGGCGGTGCTCCCTCTCTGTATAACTCTGGTAACATACTAACACCTGCACCAGCGCAGGGCTCACATGGAGTTTTGCCTGCCTCTAGGTGCCCGACGGAGGACTCTGGTATGCCTTAACCTACTGTTCAGAAAAACCAGCCTGTGACTTGATTCAATCAGAGCAGACAGTGGAGTGAGTGTGGTCGATAGCTGTTCAGTGTTAACTTCTCTGCAAAATAGTTTTGCATTCCTAAGTATTGTGCAGTATTTGGCCCATTACCTTGCTCACCATTCATCATTTCAACAGTTAAGAGTCTCCCCCCCCCCCCCCAAAAAAAAAGATAAAATTTTTCAGAATTTCGCCGGAAGTTTAGTAAAATCGCGGCATTTTTACAATACTGCCGATTTCGCGATTTTTGTGCAAATCGCGAAATCGGCAGTAATCCTGGATTGTCTGATTATAGGTATTGAGCGAACCGACTTCTTGTACGGTTCTTTAAAGTCATAAAGAAAACAATCCGTCTGCACTGTAGTAATTGGCAGGCCAAATCTTTTGGACGCTCTCTCCAAAAGGTTATGAAAACCTCCAATGTCAGCTGGAGAGGAGGTAGCAGAATCCAGCACAGGTGCATCCGGACCCTGAAGGTCATCAACATTATAACCTCTATCTGGATCATGATGAGAATCATCCTGAAAATTGTCATCAGAGGAGACATCATCATCCTGAGCCGTCACCACCTCATGGTGACTCTCCCTTAGTTCTGGCTCTGCAACTCGTGGAGCCACCTGTGTTACTGTCACTGCAGGAATAGGAGGTAGAGAAGGTGAAGAAGGCCGTTCCTGCTGAACGGTAGTATGTGATGGAAATCTGTTTCTGTAATCCTGCAACATCAATTGCAAATCTGAAACGAGAGAAGACGGCATTGCCACCATATCCTGACCTAAAGGCTGCGGAGGCCTGTCCTGTTGGACATATTGGCGATCGTAAAAATCCTCCGAATCTGTATCTTGACATTTTACATTTAAGTTCGATGGGCTGTAGGCATCTCCATAAGGACCATTATCCTCCTCCTCGTCAGATTCCTCATCCAGTAGTAGAGTAGGAGGCAAAGGTGTTACCCGCCGTTAAGACGTCATCTCAGGTGTTATCTGGCGTCTTCTTATTGAGATGTAAACTTTTTGGATCGTCGTCAACGGACTCGTTGTCGACAGAAGCGTCGGCGTAATCGTCGTCAATGGAGCCGTTGACGGGGCTGTCGATGGAAAGATTGTTCTCGTCGACGGAAGACTCTTTGTCGGCGGAGGATTAATCGTCGACGGAGGATTAATCGTTGACGGTGTCGTCGACGAGCTCGTCTTCATGATCATCAAAGCGGTTGTCGACGTCGACGTAGTTCTCGTCTTCGACGCAGCCGTCGACACTACCTTCGTCGTCATCATCGTCGATGTCTAGAAAGTAGATACCATCATCGACGAACAGGAAACAGGTACTTTAAACGTCGACGACGCTATTAATGCTGACAACGAAGCTGCCGTCGACGGAGACGTACCTGAACTTAGATCTTTTTTGGAAGTCGTTGTCGATGAACCAGCCGTTTTAGTCATCGACGGACGTTGCTTCTTGTCAGATCATCCTCCCTGAGGGACTGCAGAAGGTTCTTTGCCTCCTTTCTCCTTTTCAGATGGTGGAGAAGTAACGGAACCACTTTTCTTCACCTTCTTAGCTGTCTGCGTGTCCTCAGTCTGTCCCTGCCTCTCCTTTACACCTCGGTGAGGAGATTTTATGGGACTAGCCCTTTCAGACCAATCAGAGGTCCTTTGCAGGGCTTTCACAGGGGGCTCAGTAGAAATTGAAGGGGAGGACCTACCCCTTTTCTTGGACCTTCTGGAGGACACAGCTGAGGAAGAGCCCTCACTGTCCGATGACAGGACTTCCTTCTGTGACTTCATTTCCTGGAGCCAAGTTAACAATCTGCCTTCCCTGTCTCTCAAGGTCTTTGTTGAGAATGTTCTACAGATCTTACAATCTGTGGCTTTGAGGTCAGGGTTCAAGCAGTAGATGCAGTCTACATGTTTGTCCTTCACAAACAACCTTTTCTTTGAGCAGGTAGCACAAGCTCTAAATAAAGCCTTCTTCCCCGTATCAGACATAATAAAGTTAAAGAGATTGAAAAAGAATTCAGTTGAAGAGAAAAAAATGAGCAGAGCTCAGTGGAGACTCCCTAGCACAACGTGCGGTAAAAAAATCTGACGCTCTGAGGTTCTCTCAGGAGGGTTCTATGGGGTGAGGCTATTCTGATTGGTTGTTGCAGAAAGTTTGGGCTCTTTTACACAAAGAGGTGGACAAGCTACAAAATGAAATGAGGCCTAGGCCTACTTTTTCTCTTTGGTGCCTATTGCTATGGTATTTTTTTTATTTACAGAGGCTCCCATTCCGACGACTGGGGAATGATACAAAGCATGGGAATCAATGAAAGTTCCAATACTGGGGTAAGGACATTATATTTGTTAATCTTATTCTTTTTTTTTTAACTTGGCTGCGCATTGAAAGAAACACGTTGGAAATTATAAAAATGAGCAAGCACACACTAAACCTAAACTCTAGAGAGAGAAGATTCAAACTAGGTAATTGGCAAGATCTTAAACACCTATCGGAACTGCAGTTTAAACCACGATGGAAAACATTGGCTACAGACCTCATTTGTTACATATGATGAAAACTGAGGAAGCTTATTTTACAATGTTCTCTGATCTGCCTTTAGGCTCATGCAAACTTAGTTCCATAGTTGCTGGTCTGCAAGAGCGGAAGTAGCAGTTAACCACATTTGAACCAGATTCAAGATTAACCCCTTCACTGCGGCGGCTATTCCGCTGCAATGCTAAGGGGGCGGGGCGGAAATGCGGCGGGCACATGCTGGTGACGGAACCGCTCCGTCACCAGCGTCGGCTGCGCTGTGCAATGACGGAGCGGTTCCGTCATGGCCCCGCCCGCTCAATAGAACGCCCAGTGCAGGCGCGGAATCCGCGCCGCGCAGGCGCAGAATCCGCGTTGCGCAGGCGCGTCGGGCGGGCCATGACGGAACCGCTCCGTCATCAGCACAGCGCCACCGTGGCTGATGACGGAGCAGTTCCGTCATCAGCAGGGGAGGGGTGAAGGGGCAGAGTGCCTTAAAAAGAACTTGTATTACTGTTTTAACAGCCGGTATTATTGTAGATTTCAAACTATTAAGTGTATTACAGGCTTAAAACAAGCATTTACAATGCAATGGTCTCGGCATTGTTAAAGTTAGAGCTATTGGCATTGCTCATGACATTATTTTCATTTATGTTTTTGTCTTTAAAACATATAAATAAATGGCATTGTCATTTACAATGCCAATAGCTTAATCTCTGGCAAATGCGAGACCTATTGCATTTGCACCCACACAAATGAACAGCTTCAAAACGAATCACATAGAAAACACATCACACACACACACATCACACACACATCACACACACCCATATCACACACACATATCACACACACACATATCACACACACACCCACACACACATATCACACACACACATCACACACACACATACTCTCTCTTTCCTAAAGTTTTGTAAACAGAAAGCTTTGTTCATGAAAGATTGTCCTCTCCAGAGACGAATAAAGGAAACAGAAAGAAAACAAACGTGGAGATGGTGGAAGATAAGGCAGAGGACGCAGCCAGTGAGAAGACGCAAGCCATGGAAAGCATGCTAATCTTCAGGACTGGTAGCAGCGCGCGCCACCACGCCGTGAAATGGGATTGGATATGTTTTTTCACCACAGAAAATTACAGCCACTTGTACCGCCTGAATACGAAGCTGAATCCGAAGAAATGATTCCTGACAACTACGAAATTGTAACTATGGACGGGTCTGAGGTCTTCTTCCGTCACTACTGCTCCTATGATCGAGGCGTACCAGCAGCAGCACCTTACAGTGCCACCAGGGGGCACACAACTACCATTACTGAGTTTGGAAAAATGTTCTATGATTACAAATATACTTATTTGTTTATTAACATTATCAACTACTAAAACAAGTAAGAACAAAAGTTACTTACCTGTAAACTGTGGTTCTCCAGTATTGGTGTCTTTCATAGATTCACATGCTTGAATATTCCCCGTCGTCGAAGTGGGAGTCCCACGGTACATAAATAGCAGTAATATATATGCATGTATACATGAGAAATATCATAAATAAAAAATACATACATATTATGTAATAGAAATGTAAACTTGAAAAAGTACCATAGAACAGAATAGGCCCATTGAAAAACCCAAGGGAGAATTCACTTTAGTAACTTATAGGAGTCATTATGTGTTGGTCCACATTCCAGCCAATCAGGCTGTAGCCTCCTCTAGAACTTTCTCCTCAGAAGCCCAAGTCCTGGTAGCACAAGTAAGTATAAATGCTTGAGGAGAAGAGAGCCTCTGAGGGGAGGATGGGAGGGTCGCATGTGAATCTATGAAAGACACCAATACTGGAGAACCACAGTTTACAGGTAAGTAACTTTTGTTCTTCTCCAGTATTAGGGGTGTCTTTCATAGATTCACATGCTTGAATAAGAATAGAAAGCAGTAAACCGTACATTAGTCATAAAGGAAGATACAAATTAAGTCTAGGCAAAACATATCTCTTAATAAGCAATAAAAAACCAAACATGACAATACCTTTATGACTGGAGGCGGGTAGCAAAAGAGGCTCACCTTTATCGGAAAAGATTCCGCAGCACCGCTTGACCTACTGCCGCATCCGCGGCATCTGTTGATTGCAGGCAGTAGTGCTTCGTAAAAGTATGGCTGCTTGACCAAGTAGCAGCTCTGCAGATGTGTCTTAGAGGTACCCCCGCGAAGAGGGCAGCAGAAGTCGATACAGCTCTCGTGGAATGAGCTCGAGCCGGAGCAGGAAGGGGCTTGCCAGCCCGTTGATGACAGTAGGATATGGCAGACGATATCCATCTGGTGATAGTCTGTTTAGTTACAGGTTGTCCTTTGCACACTGGGCCATATGCCGCAAACAATTGATCAGTCTTTCTAAAGGTAGCTGTGCGCTGAATGTAAAATTTAAGGCAGCGTTTCACATCCAGAGTGTGCAAAGAGCGCTCCGCTGCAGATTGAGGTGCAGGGAAGAAAGTCTTATGGACAATAGGTTCATTGAGATGGAAGTCACTGGGAACTTTAGGAATAAAACTGGGATTTGTTCTCAAGGTAACAGCCTCGTTGGAGAATTGTAGAAACGGTGGCTGTATAGTAAAGGCTTGAATGTCGCTGACGCGCCTGGAAGAGGTCAGAGCAAGCAACAGAGCCACTTTGCAAGTGAGGAATTTCAGATTGGAAGAATGGATGGGCTCGAATGGAGGCAAAAGCAGCTGAGACAAAACTAGGTTGAGTCGCCATGAAGGTGGGGGCCGACGGATAGGTGGGAACATCCGAAAAAGGCCCTTGAAGAACTGTCTTATTATCCTGGAGGAGTGCAAAGATGTTACGCCATCATGGCGAAAACGAGAGATAGCAGCTAGAAAAACCTTAAGAGTGGAGTGTGATAGTCCTGATTTTGCTAGCGACAAAAAGAATGGCAAGATTTGTTCTGGCTGAGCACACATGGGATTTAGTGATTTAGTGGAGCACCAAGCGCAGAAACGCTTCCACTTCAACTGGTAAGTTTTGATAGTAGATTGTGCTCGAGCATTTGCTAGCACTGTCCTACAATCTTTGTCGATATTCATGTGTGCAAATTCATTGTACTCAGGTTCCAGGCATGAAGTTGGAGGTATACTGGATCCGGATGGCATATTTGACCTTGTTGCATTGTGAGAAGATGTGGCAGAGGATGCAACTGTATCGGGTGTGTCAGAGAGAACAAAAGAAGATCTGAGAACCAAGGACGTCTCGGCCAATTGGGTGCGATCAGGATTATCCGACATGGTTGGAATCTCATTCTGTGTAACAGACGAGGAATGAGCGGCAGTGGAGGGAATGCATAGCTGAAGGCGTTCGACCAGTCTATTGAAAAGGCATTCCCGCTCGACTCCTTGTGTGGATGCCGGCTCGCAAACCTTTGACACTTCCTGTTGAGAACAGTTGCAAAGAGATCCAACTGTGGTCGGCCCCACTGTTGGAAGATGTAATCCAACGTTGGTTGGTTGAGTTCCCATTCGTGGTTGTCCGAGAGGGCTCTGCTGAGCGAGTCCGCCAGCACATTGGCCACACCTGGGACATGGACAGCTTGAAGATGTATTTGATGTTGGAGAGCCCAATCCCATATATCCTGTGCCAGTTGTGATAGCACGAGAGACCTTGTGCCGCCCTGTTTGTTGATGTAGTGCATGCTGGTGGTATTGTCTGTCCTCACCAGCAATGTCTGTCCCTGCACTACTCTCTGAAAGGACTTCAAGGCCAAGAAAATCGCCAGTAGTTCTAAGCGATTTATGTGCCAAGTGCGCTGAGACGCCGTCCACTTTCCTCTCACGGACATCCCGTCGAGATGAGCCCCCCAACCTTCTAGGGAGGCGTCTGTCGTCAGTGTTAGTGTTGGTGGTTCGTCCTTGAATGAGCGACCTGTTGCTATGTTTGGAGGATGAGCCCACCACTCCAAAGCTCTTTGAATGCGGGGCGTTAGATGGATTTTGTCTTCGAACGACCCTGATACCTGCTTCCACTGGCTGTCTAGTTCTTCTTGAAGGACTCTCATGTGCAGTCTGCAGTTGGGAATCAGTTGAATGCACGAGGAAGCCATGCCGAGGAATGATTTGTACATCCGGACAGAAATGTACTGCCTTGACTGCAGGAACTGAACTTTCTGTAACATTCGGCTCTGACGTTCCTGTGAAACGAACACTTGCCCTAGCCGAGAATCGAGCGAGGCTCCTAGAAAATCTCGCTGTTGAGAAGGGTGAAAGTGTGACTTTAGGCAATTGATGGAGAAGTCTAACGTTTCGAACAGGGATATGCAGACTTGTGTGTGCTCTTGCGTCAGTTGGAAAGTCCTGGCCTTTATCAGGCAGTCGTCCAGATACGGATAAAACTGGATGCTCTGTAAGCGCAGGTAGGCGGCCACCGGGGCTAGGATTTTGGTAAATACCCTCGGTGCTGATCGAAGGCCGAATGGTAGGACCTTGAATTGATAATGAAATTGGCCGACTGTAAAACGAAGGTATTTCCTGTGCCTGGGGTGAATAGGCACATGGAAATATGCATCTTGAAGGTCTATTGTTGAAAAGTACTCTCCTGGAATGAGGAAATTCAAGATTTGAAGCAGGGTAAGCCTCTGAAAAGTCTTTGATGCGATGAACTTGTTTAGAGCCCTCAAATCTAAGATGGGGCGCCACTCTCCTGATTTTTTTCTTCACTAGAAAGAAACGGGAGTAAAACCCCCTGCCGCGTTGACATTGCGGTACCAATTCTATGGCTCCTTTTCTGATCAGAAGCTGCACCTGGGCCAACAGTTCCTTGAAATGGGGAGAAGGTGGGCCCGAAGGCGGGCGAGCGGGGGGAAATTTCGTGAATTCCAGGGTGTGTCCTTTTGAAACAACGTCCAAGACCCATTGGTCGTTGGTAATGTGCGACCAATTGCAGAAGAATTTCGAGATTCGACCTCCAAGATGCACAGTCCTCTCACTGTTTTTTGCTGGTGTTCGCACCACCTCTGTAGTTGGACTTCCGTTGGTAAGGTCTGGAGGTGGATGAACGATTTTGGGACTGATAGGATCCTCTTTGTCTGTTGTCGTTGTAATTGTATCCTCGATATTGGCCTGTGCCCCGAAAAGTAGAGGTTCCTCCTCCTCTACCGCGTGCCCCACGAAATGGCCTTTTTCGATATTGAAGAGTTGTTAAGGACTTTGCTGTATCTGTGTCCTTTTTTATAAGTTCCAAAGCATCATCAACGTGCTTACCGAACAGAGACTCACCATCGTAGGGCAAATCGAACACTCTGGATTGAACTTCCGGACGGAAGGTTGTTGACTTCAGCCAGCCTTGACGGCGCAAGACTGCAGCACCCGCCAGTTGTCGGAAGCCAGTAGAGGCTATATCGACGGCACAGTCGATTATTTCCGCTGAAATCTTTTCTCCCTCGAGAATGATGGCCTGCGCTTCATCCCGGATGGAGTCGGGCATTTGAGGGAGTAGACCAGCGATCTCGGACCACATTTGACGGTCGTATCGACCTAGTATGGCTAAGGCGTTGGAAGCTCTTACCGTTGTCGCTGCCATCGTGGTAAATTTCTTTCCAATTGAGTCCAATTTACGGCCATCCTGATCAGGCGGGGATGTCAGGGGTATGGCTGGATTTCGAGACCTTTTTTGTGCCGCCTGAGTGATAACAATCTGCCTTAGGTTGTGAAACTAAGCAGGCCGGAGAAGTAGGCGGCGCTTTATATTTTTTGTCCAATCTAGGTAGAACGGCCGGAATGGAATTAGGACGTTCCATTAACTTTAGACATTCTTCCCATATGTGGTCAATGATAGGGATGGTATGAGTTTGGCGTTGCGGTAAGTCTTTAAAATCATACAAAAAGCATTCCGTTTGTTGTGCTTCCAACGTTAAGTGGAACCTCTTCGCTGCGCGAACCATAAGGTTATGGAAACTCGCGATATCCACTGGTGGCGAAGTTCTTGGCGACGTTGGTGGAGTAGAGGGTGTCTGTGCCCTATAATTGTCCCATTCCTGCATTTCATCATCAGTGTCATTATCCCCAGTGTTATGAGGAGTTTGAGTCTCATTATCTGTATCATGAGCAGCACCCAAAGGAGACGTAGGTGCAACAGTCGCCTGAGCTTGAAGCCTAGGTGCTGGAGACTGTGGTCGAGGCACCGGAGACGGAGGGTGTGGAGCTGGAGGCTGAGAACGCTGCACTTGAGGTGCTGGGGAAGGAGGCAACGATGGTGGAAACCTACGATTGTAGTCATCCAGCATATGTTGCAGGTTTTTCACCATAGACAGAGGAATCTGTGTAAAGTGTTCGTAATTTGGTTGTTGTGATCTATCTATTGGAAAAAGTACATTCCCATCTTCGACGGTATTATCCGCATCCTCATCCTCGTCACTGTAGTCCTGACACTTTATGTGTAACTCTGATGGACTGGATGCTGGTTGATAAATTTGATCCATTTCAGAATCATTTCCAGATTCCTCTGCTCCAGATTGAAACAATTTTTCTGGAGGCTGAGATCCACTCCTAATTGGACTTAACTGTATAAGTGGTACAGTCTTGAGAGACGAAGTAGAAACCACTTTGAAGGTGGCAGTAGTCTGTAGGGGTTGGTGTGTCGTCAACGAGCCCGTCGACGCTAGTTGTACAGCCTTAGCACCCTCTGGTTGTTTTTTCGTTGGCGCCGCAGAATCCGGCGTAGGAAGTTTAGTCTTGGTCGACGATGGTTTTTTGGTCGTCGACGAGGCCGTCGACGAAGTTGCAATCTTTGCCGTCGACGAGGAGGTCGTCGGCGGAGCAGCCGTCGACGGGGGGTTCACTGTCGACGGAGATGTAATCGTCGACGGAATAGTCGTCGACGAGGAAGATCCAGTCGTCGGGACAGGCGCCGACGACGATGACTTGCTCTTCGTCGACGGAGGAACCGTCGACGGTGGGTGCGTCGACGATGATTTCTTCCTCGACGGTTTGATCGACGAGATCATAATAATGGACGAGATGGGTCTCACCTCTTGGCTGCTCGTCGACGAGATGATCGTCGTCGTGGCAGAGCTGGTCGACATGGAAGAAGTAGTCGTCGACGTCGAAATTGCCAAAACGGACTTCGTAGACGCTGAAGACGTCGACGGACGCGTCGACGAGCCCGTCGACGAGCCAATGCCCGTTTTTGATGCGGAGGGCATAGTTTTGGGTCGAGACGCCAGAGAGCCTGGTCCCGTAGGCGCGCCCTGAAGCAAGTCTTGTGAGGAGACATCCTTGAAAGATCCCAACTTTTTACTCTTCTTAAGAAAAGGAGAGGGAACTTCAGTCTCAGACCCACGCTTCTGAGAGGATTTCGAAAAACCAGATGACATACTCTCAACATCGGAAACCACATTATCAGATGTTTTCAACTTCTGTAGCCACAGAAGGAGACGAGCCTCTCTGTCCCTCAATGTCTTTGGGGGAAATTTGCGACAGAACTTGCAGGTAGAGGCAACGTGGTCCGGATAAAGACAGTAAATACACTTACTGTGTGGATCCTCATGAAAAAGGCGCAGTTTTCCACAGGATGGACAAGCCTTGAACAAAGTTTTCTTTGAAGAAGACATTTTTGAAGAAAAATAGGTAGAAACTGGAAATAACTGAGCAGAGCTCAGGGAGACTCCCTTCACACGACGTGCGGTAGAAAATCTGAGGACTTGGGCTTCTGAGGAGAAGGTTCTAGAGGAGGCTACAGCCTGATTGGCTGGAATGTGGACCAACACATAATGACTCCTATAAGTTACTAAAGTGAATTCTCCCTTGGGTTTTTCAATGGGCCTATTCTGCTCTATGGTATTTTTTCAAGTTTACATTTCTATTACATAATATGTATGTATTTTTTATTTATGATATTTCTCATGTATACATGCATATATATTACTGCTATTTATGTACCGTGGGACTCCCACTTCGACGACGGGGAATATTCAAGCATGTGAATCTATGAAAGACACCCCTAATACTGGAGAAGTCACTGTTACTCACTCACGAGCCCAGCTTTATTTTCTGCGCAGCCTCACCGGAAGTCAGGCAAAGTCGACGGGGGCGGGGCCGCGTCCGGACCGGAAGAGGAGGCAGGCGGAGTGAAAGCGTCCCGCGGCCCGGGGCTCCTGTGAGCGGTGGAGAGCCCCGGGGCCGCCAGAAGGAGGTTGCACAAGTGTTGCACATGCCCGGTCCCTGCCGCATGCGGAGAGCGGAGTCCCCCAAAATTGGCCTGGTAAGTTGAAAAGGGCTGGGGGGGGGGGGGGTCTCGGTGCACTCGTGTGTGTTTGTGTGTGTATGCATGTGTGCGACGGCGGGGGTGGGCTGGGTGCACTCGTGTGTGTGTGTGTGTGTGCACGCGTGTGTGTGTGTGTATGTGTGCGGGGGCGGGGGGGTGTGTCTCTGTATGTATGTGCGTGCATGCATGGGCGCTCGTGTGTGTTTCTGTGTGTATGCGCATGCGTGTTTCGAGCTTCCCAGGAGACAGCGACTGGCCCCAGCGCGCGTGCGCGTGGCAGTTTCAAATCGCCTCCAAGGCGATGCGCGCGGCCAGGATTGTGTCCTGGAAAGCAGACACGGCAACAATAGGTTCTCGGCGAGAACGCGCTCCCGCGCGCTTAGCCGAGACCTAAAAATCTGATGGCTTCTGTTGGTGGAGGATGTTAACATCCCAGGTAATCTGAGCTAGTGTCCTAATACAGCCAGGTAACATTTTCACAAAACTAGTGAATGAGGTCGGAAAAGAGCAAAGCACAAGTAACATATACACATATTTCTGCAGTTTTTATGTAATTGTTTTTCAGGGTCACTTGTCTTGCTGCTGGACTTGTTCTGCCACTGCCTTCCACTATGCTGTCCAAGCAAAATGTTGTATAAGGGAGCCATACTCCGCTTTTCGCGACAGCACGAGTTTTAACACCAGAGAAGAGCCTTGATGCAAACCTGTGAAAGTGCTTTATTGTACTGCGTGTGTTAAAGATGCTTATTTTTCAGTCATTTGAAAAGTGTACTAGTGCGTTGTAGTAGTCTTAAAAAAAACTGCCCATCGTATGACTTTTCTTGAAATTGAAACAATGCGGGCTAAGGTCACAGGAAAAAGGGGCATTAAGGTTAGCTCCCAGATCGATGTGTGTAGAAATATATGTCACATTAATGCAGGTGGTCGACAATTCCGCGTGTGCTGTAGCGAGGCTCAAATTAAGAATGATTTACAAACAGCGGCGCAAGGTCGTGTACAGTAACAAAAAAACAAATATACTGCTAATTTGCAAACTGTCAGTCAAAGCATGTTACGTTAGTGAAATTGCCTCTCTCTTGACCCCCAGGGACAAAGATTTTACCCAGCATCAAAAAGACTTCCAAAGATAGCATTAATAAGCAAGCGTGTGTTAAAAAAAAATATATATATAAAGATATTGCCATGGTTCTTAAAGCACAGATATTTACAATTCAAATCAGGCAGTGACATATACATTCCGAAACATAATGACGATATAACGTACACCCCGAGTACCATACAATAGACAAACCCGAGTACCATACAATAGACAAAGTGAAAACATAAATATTCTAGGCGCACCAGACACGTGCGATTGTCACCACAGCATTACCGTAACACGTAAACAACAGTCTAGCAGCATATAAGCTGTGGTAGCAGGCTAGTTTACAAATTCACTATATAGAGTAGCACAGCCAGGGAAATGCAAACTAAACTATCAACCAATTATATGTGCTAGCCGCAACTCCAAGGCACGATTTCATTTCAATGAAACCATTAGTTCAATTATAACATGGTCAAACAATATAGTAATTATAATCAGCAGATCCATCAGCTGAACAACGAAATGCATTATGTGGTGATGATAGACATGCAGTTGGGTCCCGGTTAAAAATGAACGATCATCTCATCAATGCAGCTTGCTAATGACAGTGCAAGGAATAAAACACGTCAGCCTAAAATGCACCAACACATACAATCTTCACTCATCACTTGCTCGCGGAACGAGTTATGCTTTTCCTTGTGGAAAAGGGGATGTTTGTGTGAATTCTCCGAGCCTAGATATTTAGATTAAACATGAACAGCAGCCCTGGGTACACTTGATCATCATGTTGTTTACATCCAACAAGCACGGGCATCACTCTCCTGCAGGGCCAACAACTAGCTACAAACAGAGCTAGTTAGAATCCATCCAGCACCACCCGCTGTTACAGAAGCAGGCGATTCTTTGCGCAGAAAACACAAAGGCCCAGCGGAAGCAATGACAGACTGCAGCCGCACCGCCCCCCTCCAGCAGCAGCGCGGTTCTGTCTCTCTCCTAGCCTCCCGCCCTTCTCACCTGGCAGAAACGCTTGCAGTATGACACTGTGGCTGCCTCGCACGCTGCTTGCTCCCGCAGCCGGGTCTCCAAGCCTCGTAGGGTTTTCCGTAGATGCTGCACCAACTCCGGTGGCATCCTCCTCTTGTTGTCGTCTTTGGCTCCCAGATCCGGTTCGCCCTCCCCGTCCGCCATCTTCCCTCTCCCAAACAGCGCGTAGGCAAACAAGTCATGTGACTTCTTTTCGTTGTCTTTCTCCTGCTGCCTAATGGTGTGTATGACGACCATGCGCACGGACGCCCCTCAGGGCGGGCGACGGCTGATGACGCCACAGCAGCAGGGGGAGGCTACAGGTTGAGGTTTTGCCTACTTTGGATTGGTGCGTGGCTTCCTATGAGAGCACGTGACAGGTGGGTGTTAAGTGGTCCGCCATGTCGTGTGTATGTATATTTTCAACGGAATTCTTATTGTGCTGGAGATGGATGTCTGTTTCCCGGAGTGTCATTTGCACCCCTACTGCGCGAGCACAGACATTTACCGTGATGGATTAGCTTTTGAAGAAGGCACTCATGCGACAAACAAGCGCCCCTCTTGGTAATGTGTCTGCTAGAGGAAATGCATCTGAAATTAGCATAGAACACCAAATGGAAGGACACGCGTGACACTGACAACAAGACCGAACATCGGAGCTGGTTCTCACAACAACAAAGGGGGGCGGGATACAAAAACACAGACAGCGGGAGGGGGGAGGGATACAACGGGAACAAAGACACGGACAGCGGGAGGGGGCGGGAAAAAAGACGGCGTGAACGAGGAAAGAGCAGCCTACCTCAACTTTACCAGCAGGAAAATGGCGGCCTCAAGCTTCCGAAATTTTTCGGATTCGGGGGCGTGTTCGGTGTTCTCAGAATGGCTGTGGCCTAAAAGTGGAAAGAAGAACACCGAACACACCTCCAAATCCGAAAAGGACGGAGTCTATTCGGAGGGACAGCTCTCTCTTCCAATGGCTGGCCTCCGTTTAGGAAGCCAGCCAATCGGAGAGAGGCAAAAACAGAGGCGGGACAAATAGTCCATAGTAAGAATCATTAAATCTCGGTACTTCCGGTTTTGCCTTCGGCAGACCGGATATTACCTCGACCTAAAAAAGACAATGACATGTTTTAGACTACGGTTAAAAACAATGTTGAAAGACTTCTTTATATGTACCTTGAAACATCACACTATCAAACAAATGCATTTGATAAATCTTTTAGCAATGTACTATTTGCAAATCCCATTCTTTGTTTTTATTGGAAACTTATTTCATACATGAGATTTATGTCTCTTAATTTTAGTAACTTTTTGGGAAGAAGAAAATGATTGACAACTTTCAGAGCGGGGATGCTGCCATCAATGTGGCATCACCAAAGTCATAGGGATTGTGAAAATTCCAAGTGTCACACAAAGAACAAGCGTAGCAAATATATTCAGCAGGAAAGTGGTATGGTTGAAGTATGTATCTGGTGGTGTGTTTTGGAGAACACCGTTGCAAATATAATACTAAAGCACAGTAGCATAGTATAATTTACAAAAAGCACATTTTCCATTGAAAACAACTAAGCTTGCTCAGACACAATTTTGACTGATAAAAAGAACACAAACGATAATGTGCTGAAATCGGGTTTTAAGAAATAAGTATGTCAAATTATTTCTGATCCTACTAACGTTTTTGTTAAGAATTTGAAAAAAATTGCACTTCATTGGTGCCTTCCGAACTGCTAAGAGAGTCTGGAACGTCTGTGGAGTTAATTTACAGGTATTTAAAGTGGTTGTAGGTGGGAACTAGGTATGCCTTTACCATGCAAGCAGTTACTCTGCAGTCTTCACAATGAATGTGTCTTTACCACGCGTTCCTTTACCACGCATATCACTACAACGACATGCCTTAGGGAAAGAGCGATATAATGTACTATTCCAACTCTTAGGATCCTACTATACTTACAAGAAGATTAGCTTTTGATACATTTGGAGCCGAACAAAATGCTTTCTGTTCTTCCAACTCCAGTCTGAGCAACAGTAGGGAAAGTGTTAGACTTTAAAGTCCAACGCCGCTTTCCCTAAGGCATTTTGTTGTAATGATATGTGTGGTAAAGAAGCATTTGTTGTAAAGACTGCACTGTAACTGCAGCAGGTGGTTCGCTCTGCGTTGTAAAATGTTGTTTCCCATTTAAATGTTATTATGTCTTAGAAGAAATTACATCTCCTCTACCCCTGCAAGATTGCCACATAGCTCACTTTAAATAATCATCTCGCTTTGTAGTTATTGAAAGTAAACACCACTCACCATGTCGAAAGAATAAACAGCCATTTCCAGACGTTATTGCCTGACATTTAACCTCTGTCTTTCAAGCAAAGCAAATGTTACCAGAAGAAAAACAAAATTCAAGTGATCTGTATTGTGCATTCACCTTCTGAACACCAGCATGGTTATTTTGGGGGTCCTACTTCCAGCGCCTATATAGTAGTGGGCGAGCCACTAAAAGTTTCCAGCAAGGCCTGGCTCCAGCTCAGCTTAATATCATGATGGAACCTCAAGCCCATAACGAGTCAAGCTTTCATGTGACTTCTGCCTGCCACTGTCTCTATACCCAAGGTGTGGCGTTACGGCAGGAGCATCTGATTTTGGAACTGGGGAACCAGGTTTAAGTCTCGGCGGCTCAGCATCCTACGAATCTGGAAAAATCATTTCATCTGATTGAGCCTATAAACAATGAATGTGACCTTATGTAATATAACTTGTGTTCATGTAAAGTGCTAAAATACGTTCGGGACGGGTTTGCACTACATAAAATGCAGCGGTAAAAACAATGCCTTAACATAAGGAAAGATACATTAATAGCCATTTACTGGCAGATCTGTACATCGTGAAGCCAGACACCCGGGATAAATCGGAGCTTCCCGCTTAAATTGTGTGCATGTTTTTTATCTTATTTCGAAAAACTCCTTTTATGTCATTATCAGGTATGAAAGCACTTTCAAATATGTTAGTTCAGAATACCAGTTGAATAAAAACCTATGATGTTTGATTTATTAATAGTCAGAATAATCTGGGCCAGTACAGGGTTTACATGAAAAGTGTCTTGCGTTTTAGCTTACTAGTGGTTCTAGTTTAAAAACTATCACTTTTAAAACGTACTTCCCAGTGCAATGTTATAATGTGACATACTTCCACGTATTAAAGAAATACACTTTTCTGATTTTTGAAGAAACGTTATCACATTTTGTGTGTTATTAGTTACATGATCTACATAGCTTAATTTTTCAAGGCTTGGCTAAACTAGTACGCTGGCTCTAAGACTCAAGCTAGACCCTTGGCTCGGCTCTCTACCTGTTAACTGGCCCCTTTAAGCCTATGATGCCAATATGTTGCAAAAACCATGCATCTGACTTTTGCGTAAAGGTACTTTACCTTCGTAAACCATTGCTATGCTAAAAGGAGGCTGAGCTCCAAAAAAATATATTCATCAGTGCACATTGACGCCACGATACAGTGTTGTTGAATGGTCTTTTGTTAGTAACCCCCGACCAGAATAGATTCATACCTGCAGTAAGATAAATCATCTTAAAAACATGCATGTGGACATGTTAAAATGGGCCGCGCAGCTCAAACAATGTCTGCCGGAACTATATATACTCTGGCACTGTACCAAAAAATCACCATGATTTTTTTTTATTGTTTATCCTTGTCCTTTAATAGCGATCTTGCTATGAGAATTAACTTGCATTTCACGATACTAAAACAAGCTTAACACGGAAAGACAAATTAGCCACGCCTTGTAACATGCACCGTTGCCAAATATTTAATTAACTCTCTCGATGGATACACCTCAAACATCCCGTCTCAGATCATATAATTAGCGACGCTAGCAACATAGTTTCCTTCATTTTGCGACGTGATAGAGTTCCAGCTGCGTCCTGTGGCAGCATGTCAATGAGCACAGTGTGCAGGAGAGCTCCTGTCTGTATGACTCAGCAAGTGCATAAAAAGGGGCCCCTTTCATCCGGGCCAGCGGAGGAAACCCCACTCCCTCTCGCTTTAAACGCTGCCGGGGTATAACCCCGTCTCATCCGTCCGTTTTAGTGTTGCCTGAGCACAATTCCTTCCTCCTTCCTGTGACCTCACTTACTACATCCTCCGGCCTGGCGAACTCACGCAAAATAAAGGACCCCAGCTGCTCCTGGTCAAGCACAGAGACGCTCCCAGTGCAGCTGTCAGATTACTTCCGGTTCACCAAGTGTGTCCGGAGATACAGCCCAACATGACTTGGCCCCGCAGAAAATTAAGGGGCCGCCGAGATGTCGGCATTTCTCAAACGCATTCGCCGAATGGAGGCCCCCCTGGAAGGAGCGCCCAACCCACTTGCAACAAGATTATATACGGTCCCATAATGCGTTCAAGTAAAATTGCGTAACATCCATTAAGAACCATTACAAGTCTCGGCCCGCACGTATTTTGCTTTAATGTCAGGTCCAATCTCTTTCTCTTTCCTCTCTCGTGATCGCTGCAACTCCACAGCAAGTGCTTCACACCGCTCCATACTCCCCCAGGAGTCCACCCGGCTGAAATCCTTGTATGTTCAGGTTTTGACCCTTACCCTCCGGATGTCCATTATATATCTCTAGCACGAGCAGGCTACTTGGCTGGTGCACTTTAGTGAAAGTGGCCAAATTAAGAGTTAAGAAATAATGAACTCAGACCATTTTGCTGACCCGTCATTGTTCTATTGATTCAAACAGCAATCGAGTCACCAACACTGTACATCTCTGGCATACTTCAAAAACTAAACAAGCACTGCTAAAGTCCTGGCCGTGGTAAGCTTGTGTACTAGTTACAGTATTATGTCTGGCGTTGTCCCAGGCCTTTTGATTTTAGTACAATTATATATAAATAATTACGTCAACAGTCTTTTAGCCAGCCCCCTCTTTCACTGGCTTTCATCGCATCTATCTTGCACCTTACATTTCAGCCATCGGCTAACTTCACTGTCAGTGAGGCATTTTTCCTTTTCACAAGGTACACATCAACTGACCAAGTAGTCCTTCAAATCTAGGGACTACTATAGCTTTTTGAATGTCAAACATCTTCATTCTGTTCATTTTTTAAAACATTTTTCCTAATATTGCAGAGCCTCTAGAATTTTTGAGAAACGTTCCCCAAACAGGCAACGACAAATCCAAAAAGCTGGCAGCCAACACCAGACCGTTTGGCTTTGCCAGTGATTGTTTCATTTACTGCTGCAAGCATAGGTGACAAAAACAAGAAAATATACCAAGTATACACGACTGCAATACCAATTTTAAATTTAAAAAGCATTCAAAGATGTGGCTGGTTTTAATACTGAAGTAATTTTAAATAAGTCTTTCAGCCGCTCCATGCACTTTATTACTGTTTGTTACATGTTTTTTAAAATCAATATTTAATGAGGCACCTGAAGCCCAGGCAGAATTATTAGTTGGTATTTAATGGTTTTAAGAAAAGTAAAATACAAAAGCACACTTTGAAACAGTTTCTCAACTAAAATGAAAGTAACTTTCTGCAGACAAGTGGGTTGACCCATTCACCCAGGCTGTGGTGGATGAAAACAAAATGTGAATGACAACTAAACACACCAATGGATGAAGCCCCCTGACAAAAGCCCTTGTATATCAAATATGCATTTTAAAAAAAAAACAATATTGTGGCGAGACAGCTAAAGTGGCCTCAAAGGCAAGACAAAAATAGACACAACCCCTCTGTGTCAGATCTTTTAAATATACAAACAAATAAATGTGTACACATCAAAGGCCTATTCAGATTTTGAGACTGTTCACAAGGTGCAATACTCAACTCTGGAGTTTACTGATTGCTGAACTGACCAACATTCATATGATTGTCTTTACTCCTTAAATACACAGAGAACGAAAAGTGCAAAAGATAAGCGGATTGTGAGTTATTTTTCATCTTCTCTTACCTGTGGACGTAATGCAGCTGATGCACTGAGTCAATAGCTAGGACCATTTCTGCCAAATAAAACCGCGCCATCTCTTCGGGCAACCGATCTTCAAACTTACTGAGCAGGGTAAGCAGATCTCCACCAACGTAGTAATCCATGACAAGGTACTAAGGGCATAAATGAAGGAACACACATTACAAAAAAAACCAACGGTGCCAGGCACACAAAAATCAGTAAAACTATATTTAAATGGCTGTGAATGCATTTGATTTATGTTAAGTCTTCAATTACCCATTCACCACTTCTCTACCCTACCATCTTCCTTTTATTATTTATTTTATTTAGGAGTTTTATATAGCGCTAGCCAGATCCGAAGGTATCAGAGCGCTTTACAACATAAGAGGAAGGGAAATCACACAAGAAATAACAGTAGTATACATGTTGACTCGTTGCAATTCGAAATTGTCGGATCAGCATAAACATTGCATAGCAGGAGATCATCGCAAAAAAAAAAAACAGTGGTATACATGTAGACTTGTGGCGAGTCAAATGACTCATATCGGAATACATATTGAATAACAGGAGATCACGGAGTTTTAGGGTGATAAATACCTAGACTAGAAGGGAGACCGTTCCGAGAGGGGGGTATATGAACGAGTCAGAAGGGGGGTGAGGTAGAAGCCTTAATATTAAGGTGTCTGAGTGCTTCAATGGACAAGAGTCTGCATTCAGGCAGTAGTTATCTATTCGGAAGGGAGCGGTTGAGGAAGAGGTCTTTGACCTGCCTTTTGAATTTTACAAAGGAAGGGTTAGTCCTGATATGGACTGGGATGGAGTTCCAGATTTTCGGTGCACTTCCAGAGAAGGATCGAAATGTGTTTTTTTTGTTTGCAAGTTTTCAGGTGGATGAGGAATAGAGTGTTGGTACTCCTGAGGTTCCTTGTTTGGCCAGTTTTCCTGAGTTTGGCGGCCATGTAGGAGGGTTTCCCAGTGTGTGGAACTTTGTGCGTGAGACAGGCAGTTCAGAAATTGGCCCGCATTTCGATTGGGAGCCATTTTAGTACTCTGAGTGCAGGCGAAATGTGTTCACATTTCTTCTCTCCGGTGATCATTCTGGCTGCTGCACTGAGAGTTGATCTAGGGGTAGCTAATCTGGATTTTGCTGTTCCTGTGTGGGTTGCATTCCCATAGTCCAGTCTGGACAACACCAGGGATTGGGTGGCTTGTTTGAGATCACTGGGAGGGATGAAGGGTTTTATTTTGTTGAGCAGTTTAAAGTTGAAGAAGGCGCTCTTAGCGAAGTTCTTGATGTGTTTGGCTATGTCTAATTTTGGGTCCAGAGTGATCCCTAGTGATTTTATGGAGTCGGTCAGGGTGAGATTGCAGTTGTGCGCATCTATGGCTTTTAGCCATTCTGTGACTTGGGGGTTCTGCTCCTTGTTGGAGAGGAGTAGGATTTCCGTCTTGTCTTGGTTGAGTTTCAGGTGGTTTAGAGTTAGCCAGTGTTGGACTTCTCTTAGAGTGTCGTTCAGTCTGTGAATGTCGTCAATGGAGGAGGTTTCGAGATAGATCTGGGTGACATCCGATGGCATAGCAAGGTCAGGTGGTACCCAGTGCGGGAAATTTCTTGTCAACCCGCCCCCAAAATGAATATTGAATACTTTTTTCCCCCAAAATTGTTGTGAGCCCCAAATTTTTCTTTTATTTTAAAAACCTATTTTTGCCATTTTGCCACCTCCCTCAGTAACGACACCCGGGGCGGCCTGCACCCACCGCACCCCCCTTCCTACGCCCCTGGTGTCAACCGCATTAAGGTGGAAGGGGATGTTGTTGTTTTTGAGAATGTAGGTGAGGGGTTCCACATAGATGTTGAAAAGTTGCGGAGAGAGAACTGATCCTTGGGGTACCCTCCTGCTGACGGGGTGTCGGTCCGACAAGAAGTTATTGATTTTTATTCTTTGTGTGTGGTTCTGTAAAAAGCAGGTGAACCACTGTAGGACCACCTCATCCACTACTACCCTTTCTTACAGTACCTTAATGATTAATTTGTGGTCAAATGTGTCGAAGGCTGCCGATAGGTCCAAGAGAATGAGCATACAGCATTGGTCCTTGTCTAGAGACTTTCAGATCTTCAGTATTACAAAGCTGCCCTTAGCTAGCAAAATAACTCCTATATGAGCAACTAGAATTCCAACCCGTCCTGTGCCACTTGAGATTAATATTTCTATTCAACCTAAATTAAAGACATTATCTCCACTGCTTTCATAAAGCAACAGGTCCTCCACCCACCCCCAAAAAACAGGTCTCATGGCTACTTGCAATCTAGTGCCAAGAGCCATTAAACCCAACCACATATCACCCATCTCATGAAATCCACGCCAGCTTTGCACCTAAACCCGATCTTGCTTCATATGCTAGAAAGCGAGAAAAATAGGTGAGATCGTTTTAACAAACAAAGTGACACAAGTTTAATGGGATAATCTATACTTTTAATGGAAAAACACAAAAAAACAAGAAAACCTTTAGTGCACATTTATTTGCACATTTAAACCTGTAAGATTTGTTTTCTCTTATTACATAGTAAAAAATAACCCCTTTGCCAACTGTAACTAGATTGCTGTCCATTAACTACTAAACTCACCTCTTAAGGGACAGCATTTACCTTAACCATACCCATAAACCAACACCCCTCCTAAGCATCATCTTGTACTTAACCCTTAAGCAAGCACAAGACCTTACTCTAACCAAACCCTCATCCTAGCCAACTAATATCCTAAACATATCTTAAGGAGCTCTAGGGGCTGACATATTGCACACCCCAGCACTCTACAAGCCCTCGCACCTATCCCTACCAAACTTGCTGACAGACTACCATCACTGAAGGTGTCTCTCCTAAACAATGGGACACCCTATGGCGAGATATATCCAAGACATATAGGAGTCTATCACTCTAAGACAGCGTAATAACACGCCGGCCCGCCTCTCCGCCATATACCCTTCTACACAATCTCTCTGTTGGCACTGTGGGGAGGCAGGTAAGGATTTGTGCAATATGTGGTGGTCATTCAGACTCATTCCCACTTACTGGAAAGAAATCCTGGACACATCAAAGCCACTGTAGGATATCTAATACCACCTTATCTCAGTTATCCTTGGAATGCAACCTCTTACTCTAGAAGCAATGGCCCACGCCAATTGACATTAGCTCCATGCAGCACGACAGCTGTCAAATGGAACATGTCTTCTCAAGAACACACACACGCACTTACCCCGTACAGACAAAGAGCTGCACGTACTGCATGCACACATGTACTCTTTGCTACACAGCCCCTCTGAAGCAGACACATTGGACAGGCACCGTTTCTGCTGAGCGCACACAGCACTGCTGGACACACACACTGCGTGTGCACACGTTTAGAGGCACATAGTTCCCCCCATTCCTCCCCGGTCTATGGTGTGTAGATAACTGATGGTATGTAGGAGGTGAGGGGGTGTGGGGTGTTCTGGAAGAAATCGAAGATAAGGAAGGTGAAAAAACTGAAAACGGATGGCTTTGCTCTGTTTAAAATATGCCTAGTCCGGAGTGTTTAGAAGTTTTAGGTGGAATAAATAATATCTTACTTTAGTTTGTGTACTGCTGTCTACTATATATGCGAGTGGGCCCCTGTACCTGCAAAGCAACTGGGGGTGGGAACAGAGTAACAAATAAAATGTGTTTGAGATGCAAGCACGCTCCACAAAGCACTCCAGGGATCCCTCTGTCCTGCCCATGAACCCCTGTGCCTGTGAGCTCTGTGCCTGGCCGGAGTAGTAAACACAGTAATAAATCATGCCTCCACTGATAAGAAAGTTAGTTACCACAGCCGTAAAGCAGGCCACGGTGTCCGTAGGGGCTGTCTGAAAAGCGGACAGGGTGGCACCTGAAAACACTCCTTTCCATTGGGAAGCCAGTGTTTATCATAAACGCTGACGCTACCCAATGGAAAGGAGGGGCGGGGCTTACAGTCCTTTATACAAATCTTGTATTTACAAGATCTCTCGGAGAGGCGTGGCAGCTTTGCTGCCCTGCCCTGCCCAGCCCTAAAGAAACTGCCCCCTCTAGCACTCAGTGGTTCACTTACCTCTGTAATGCGTTAGCAATGGAACAACTTTTTCATAATCCCACACATACAGAGGCCAAATTTCAGGGTATTTGGCACCCGCTGGTACAATATCTCACATGCCAGGAACATACCTGTTTTTATCGTCTGAGGTTGCGAGCACTACAACTCTTTGAATGACCCTACGTCGATTACATTATTGGGGCACCTAACCTTTCTTCCCCCTCCCCCTGCTACCATCTCTTCCTTAGTTGTGCCCCACAATAAAGCGCCACCATCATATTTGGCCCCATCTTCACAGCTTGGACCATGAATGGTTATATTTTATTGTTTACCTGTTAGTTTAATTGCTTTACGTAAGCAGGATGAATTGCATTGGATGGCACCTAGCCTCACTGGCTTGCCAGCTGTGTGCTATTGTAATGCTATTTAATCACGAAATGCAGCGGTCTTCTGAATGTTAAATATGTGCCAATTGGTCTTTTATACTAGCTGGTAGGCCAATAATGTTCATGCCATGTCTGCATGTACTTCAGTGAGAATGTTCAATAAAAAGATTATGAGCAAAGGAGCTTACGTTGCACTACACTTAATCCTAATACCGTTACCAACCTATTACATTATGTCCCTCTTTTTGAGCTTTTTTCAAACGAAATTCCTCATTTTGTAAATGGCTGATACTTAAAGAAAAATCGGTGTCTCTTGTATATTTCAAAGTATGCCAGTGATAGTGATAATATTACTTTCAGGAAACTCGCCGCCTCCCATCTCCCTGTCCCCAGACAATGGGATCCCGATCTACTGTAATGCACTCTGGTGCCCAGGCCTGGAGCGATCAGCTCCCTAAGTAAATAAATACATAACAATGACATCATTAATTGTTTATTTTATTTAATTATTACGCTAAATTGCATACGAGCACACACAGTAAGGAAGCTTATGATTTGTCAACCTGTCATGTTGGCTTACAAAATAGAACAAGCATTTGCAAGGCAATAGGTCTCGCATTATAAAAGTTTGAGCTGTTGGCATTGCTAATAGTAATGCAACACTAGCAGCTCAAAGATTCAGTAACGTGAGACATATTGCATTGCTTTTTAAAAAAAATTTTTTATATAGCACGATCTTGAGTGAAAGGTGCCTGGTGGAAGCGTGCACTGACGGCTGGTGGTGTGTGTGCCTAGTGGAAGCATGCACTGACGACTCGTGGTGTGTGCCTGGTGGAAGCGTGAACTGACGGCTGGTGGTGTGTGTGCCTGGTGGAATCGTGCACGGACGGCTGGTGGTGTGTGCCTGGTGGAAGCGTGAACTGACGGCTGGTGGTGTGTGTGTGCCTGGTGGAAGCGTGCAGAGACGGCTGGTGGTGTGTGTGCCTGGTGGAAGCGTGCAGAGACGGCTGGTGGTGTGTGTGCCTGGTGGAAGCGTGCACTGATGGCTGGTGGTGTGTATGCCTGGTGGAAGCGTGCACTGATGGCTGGTGGTGTGTGTGCCTGTTGGAATCGTGCTGTGATGGCTGGTGATGTGTATGCCTGGTGGAAGCGTGCACTGACAGCTGGTGTTGTGTGTGCCTGGTGGAAGTGTGCACTGATGGCTGGTGGTGTGTATGCCTGTTTGAATCGTGCACTGATGGCTGGTGGTGTGTATGCCTGGTGGAAGGGTGCACTGATGGCTGGTGGTGTGTGCCTGGTGGAATCGTGCACTGATGGCTGGTGGTGTGTGTGCCTGTTGGAATCGTGCTGTGATGACTGGTGGTCTGTGTGCCTGGTGGAAGCGTGCACTAACGGCTGGTGGTGTATATGCCTCGGGGAAGTGTACACTGACGTCTGGTGGTGTGTGCGCCTGGTGGAAGCGTGCACTGACGGCTGGTGGTGTGTGTGCCTAGTGGAATCATGCACTGACGGGTGGTGATGTGTGTGCCTGGTGGAAGCATGCACTGACGGCTGGTGGTGTGTATGCCTGGTGGATGATGTGTCCACCTGTAGGCGAGCATTGGAGTAGTGGCCTTTATTTGATGTGCCCCCTCTCTTACAAGTGAAGGCAATAATCTACTCCTGCAGTAACATTCAGCACTAGTTGTGTCCTCTGGATGATGCCAAGCTTAATTGCTACATTCTGTCAGTGGGGGGCCAGGATGAGGGGTGGACCATCAGTAGTTTTGATTTTCCGGTGATGTGTTCCTCTACTGAAAAGTCAAGGTTATGGTAGTTACAACCGCTTGGTGGCATTTTGCCTTCCTGCCTGCAAGGACTGCAGTCTAGTGTCCTCTCACAGTGAGAGGATTGGTTTTCTCACCTGAAGCTACCAGTGAATGAGATATATCTTGCAGTGGCGCTGTAACTAGGGTGCTGGAGTTGCTGCATCCACTCTAGATAACCTTGAAAGAGTTTAAACAACCGATGAGCTATACCATTGGTTCCCAAACCTTTTACGACCTCAACCCTATTTTTAGAACGGCAAGCATTTGCGACCCACTAACTTTACTGGTCTGGACATGAGGCAGTGCGATTTCATAATAATAACAGCAATTGTTTGTAAACCTCAGGCCCTTGACCACAGCCTTCAATAATGAACTGTGTCCAGGATATTGATCGGCCCAGAAAAGTATCAGATCATGATCTGCATTGGAGTATGGAGCTCTAACACTTTTCAGAGTGGAGTGCTGGCCTGTGGCATCCGTTTACTAAAATCACAAGGTTTGTGAAAAATCTTGGTGTTGATGCCAGTGATTTTAGAAAATTTGAGAAACTCCCTTCTGCGGCAGAGTATGAGGTATGGCCTTGTATCCACTTCTGTGTTAAAACAAGGTTCAGTGGTGCATTTTGGACTCCATATATATATTTAGCAGTTTTATATATCACGAACCAGGCCAATGACATTGGAATGCATTACATGAGCACCAGTTTACATTATACAAGCTAGATAGAAGCCTTTGATGTGTTTTTGTTCCACATGTATTTGAAGTGTTTTGTGATTTGAAAGGCTGACTATCAAACAACCTCTTTTGAAAAACTGATGAGAATTACTTAAACAGGAAGATGATGTAACAGAGGTAACTTTATCATGGTGACACTTTTACAGGGGTAGGCGAGTGTATGAAAAGAGCAGGCTCCATCAAGGCAACGATTTTCTAGTTCCAATGTTTCCTTTGCAAATTAACCTCTACAAGTACTTCTGAATATTCCGGTATACTTCTAAGCATTGGCATTTAATTGTAAAGTTTGATGGCACCAAATATGTGAGGTGAATCAAAACAAATCAATCCACAATAAGGTGGCTGTTTAAACTATGGCAGGCGGTCCATCAATCCTCTTATGCAGGTGAGATCTTGCTTTGTTCATCCCGTTGCCAAACCGCCCACCAAATCCCCCTTTTACTTGCCAAAGAACTTGAAGCAAAAATGCATGCTGGGCAAGCTGCTCTGCGGGGTTTGTTCGATTTAAATAAGCATTGCTGTGGTCGCTTTGCTGAGGACTATTGGTGCATACTGGGCTGTGTGGCACTGTGAATCCGACCTACTTCTCGCGGAACCCGCTGCGCGGGTCCCGCTTCGCTGGGTTGCCAGCTGATTGCCACGGACTTTTGCCTGCTGCTCGGGAGGTCTACTGAGGGTCAAGCAGGGCTGCGAGCAGAGTGCAGAGGGCGAGCGCCGGCCAGGGACTACCTTTCCCAGAAGCGCCGGTCGCCCGGATCAACAGCGCCTGGGCTGCTCTCCCCGCCTGCCCCTCCCCTTTACTCATAGAACTACAAATTGTCCTGACAAGCGTGGGAGCGACCGGGAGAAGCCCGGGACAAGGGCGGGACAGTCTGCGACAGTCTGCGACTGGCTGAGACTGGACTGGGCCAGGAACGCTGTTCATAAATTTCCGTGAGCGATTACAATTTTTTGTGATAACTACGAGGCATCTTAGCACTTACTGAAGGTTATAAGGGGAGGTCTTAAAGATTTTGATAGCAGTGGCTGCTGAGTAATAGTTTTGTTATATATCTTGGGTCACTGTGATTGTTTAGTATTGTTATTGGTATGTCTAAGCAAAAGCAAGGTACTGCTCCTACAAACACTATGGAAAACTATCTATTCCAAGTTGTCGCCAAGATAAACAATGAAAGAAGGTCTTCCCTGGGGTTGAGCCCAACACCTAGCAACATCTCAACCGAACTACCCCGAGTTAACTTACAGGAACTAGAAAACACCAGTGATGCAGTGGTGCTCTCTCAGATTAGCACCGAGAGCCCCGCTGATAATGCATCCTCACCTGCTACATTGAGTAAAGTAGATGAGGTTGTTCAAGATGCCGCAGACCTGGACTTAGAAATAGTGGAAGATAGCCCCTCTAATCCTGTGCCTGTTCCTGCGCCTAGGGTGACCAGAGGGACCACAAAGGGTCAACCAAAGCGTGGCGGGCTACGCTCTAGCAAGAATAGACCAGCAACTCCACCTAGGAAAAATAGTACAGAGGATGTAGGGGTAGAGGATGAGGGTAGAATGTTATGGGATGAGGCCAATATTAAGAAACTCATGGGAATGTTTGATCAAAAAATGAGGGGTATAATCAAGCCACTGTTATCTAAGATTGATCATCTTACTGACAAAGTTAACAAGCTTGAGGGTCTCCTGTTGAACACTAATGAAAACATGGGGGAACAACTAAATAAGGTGGTGGAAAAAATTGAGCAAACAAAACATAGGGAAGGTGCAACTGGAGAAAGTAGGGATCCTTTGGTCCTGACTCATCCACTTATCCCCACCCCACGCTTAGCAGCGAATATCCACCACTCAACAGATCCGCTGACAAGCAACGGGGCCAGGGAAGATCCTCTCCTAGAACCAGGCCCAATGGAACTAATTGTAGAAGCATCCCCACTGATCCTGGTCCTAGCTAATGTACCAACCTTGAAGTTTGGCCAGACAGAGTCTCCCCAATCACTCTTAAGTAAAGCCCTATACTGGCTGACTAATAATATGCATATTTCCCACTGGGGCAAACAAAAACTCTCAGAGGAATTATTAACTGCCAGAAGAGTGAAATGGATAGGCAGTAGCCCCAAAAGATTTGAAGGCGACTGCGTGGTACTTAACTTTAAAGGACCGGAAGTGCTGCCTGAAATCTTACCTAATCTTCTGCACCCTCAACGTAGAACAGCAGAAATTATCCCCCTCACACTTGACTTCTTCTACAGTAGAAGATGTTTTATTGCTAAACCTAGTGTTTTGAGGACCAAATGGACTGAAGTGGCTAATAGAAGGGGTGGGGGCGGGGGTGGGGGTGCCCAAAGTTGTGACTGGGGTATAAACCTAGAAAACAGATTCACTGCATTATCAAACCGAAACGAGTGCGATTGACTCGCATATCAATATAGTATGATAGGATACTCCCACCTTGAGAAAACAGATAGTGGTAGCGTTAAAAAGGAGGGCTCATTAGCCCTGACCCAGGCAGACAATCGCATGTTAGCTCCCAATAGCAATAAAAGAGAGGGGAGGCTAGTTAACTTGGAAGGGCATAGTAGTTTAGCCCGGTGTAATGGCAGTGATCCATCACCTGAACTTCGCCTAGATGATGCCCTTGTCAGCCCTTCAAAAACTCCAGTAACAAAAACCACACAGCAGAATACAAACATAAGCAATCTCTTAAGATCTGGCCAATCAGGGCCCACCATAGTTAAACCATCGTTGACCTTTATTTCTTGGAACCTCGCTGGGATAGCGAATAAAGTAACATCCCCTGAATGGTGTGCTTTCATTGACTTGCACGATATTATATTATTCCAAGAAACATGGTCATCAAGCCCTGTATATCGGGTGGGGTACCTCAACTTCTTTATCCCCGCAGTGATAAATGGTAAAGGCCGGCCTTCAGGAGGTATGCTGATTTGGATACGTCAATCACTGAACTGTTTTTCTTTTCTCTCAGCAATTGCTTGCTTTCTTCTCCAGTCTGTCCCTGGCGCCGGGAAACCCACTGCGGGTAGCTGTGCGCAATACAAGTTCAATAAATAAATAAATAAATAAATAAATAAACTGTACAATCATGCAAAGATCCCTTCCTACCGGGGATATACTATCAGTTAATATTAGATGGAACAATGGTGAAGATTTAGCCCTTTTTTATATATATGCTAGGGGGGTCAGAGGGGGAAAGACCTCAGATGTAATAACGGTCCTCGAACATGAGCTAGAATCATTGCCCCTAGAACAATTTATTATCGTTGGGGGGGATATAAATACTACATTTGAACCTCTGGGTCAAGAGGATAAATTTCTAGCCGAGGAAGAGGACAGTAAATGGGGAATCCCTCAGCTAGAGATTGCTGCAGTTAAAAGATGGAGTACGGTGGCCATTCAAGTGAAGTGCCTCTGTTTAGCCAGAGGCCTTAGAGCCGCAAATGGTCGCACAACCTCTGATCGTGTTGGAAACAACACGTTTGACAATGGTCGGGCATCCAGTAGAATTGACTACTTTCTGGTAGATACCAGGGTCTGGAGTAAACTGGTTGATATGTCCGTAGTAAAAAGAATGGAAAGCGATCATAACCCACTGTGCATGGTCTTCAAGCCCTATTTAGAGGAAAGGGGGGTAAGCCCAGAGGAGGAGAGGGTGACCCTGGACCTAGTATGTTCAAATAATCAGCAGCATTTAAAATGGGGGAAGCTAATAGAGGATGAGGGGAAGCTTGACGAACTTAAGAGAGTAGTAGAAGAGGAAGTAAACTACATAAAATTACTTATAAGTAACAGTAACTTTCGAGATATTGTGATGGAGGCCCACAATAAACTCTTTTGTAGACTGCAAACATTCTTCCTAAAACCAGCAGCCAATAACAAGGGCAAAAAACACCAAAGTAGTCAGGGGTGGTATGGCAAAAGTTGTAGACAGGCACGTCAAAATCTTAGTAGAGCTCTTCAATTGGGGAATGCTGAGGCAGTCAGAGAAGCCAGGGACATTTACAGACGCACACAAAAGCAGGCGAAGAGGCTGTGGGACGAGGAACTATGGGGTGAGCTTAAAACTGCATGCGCGGCCAAAGATTCGAAGTTATTCTGGTCCAAGGTAAAGTGGGGCAGGGGAGGGTTGGCTGCCCCCCCATAAAACCATGTTGCCGTCAATGATTGGATAGAATTCTTCAAACCGCAATATGCTCGTAATCATCTGCAAGCTTGTGCTACTCTGCCATCAACTGTTTATTATAAGTATAATGTATTTAACGAAAAGGATGTAAGTCTTGCCCTTGACTGTGTATCGGGGGGAAGAGCGCCAGGCATGGATGGTATACCAGCAGATGTTTATTTAAGTGATAGGAACACATGGTGTATATACTTTGCTTGGCTTGCCAATGCAGTGGCAATGGGTGGTGAAGTTCCTTTGTCCTGGAAAGGAGCGGAAATCATCCCTGTGTTTAAAAAAGGTGACAAATCCCTTCCCTGCAACTATAGACCCATCAGTCTCATAGATTCAGCCCAGAAACTGATGGGGCGTATGGTGCAGAACAAGCTCCAAGTATGGATAGAGGAAAACAACATCTTGTCGCCATATCAAGCAGGGTTCCGTCCCTTGACAAGTTCCATCGACCAGGTCTTTTACTTCATCGCCCTGTACTGGAGGAATGTCACCTTAAATAATGGCCCTCTATATGCTGTCTTTGTGGACCTAAAGTCAGCTTTTGACTTGGTCCCCAGGGACAAGCTCTGGAAAGTCCTAGCTGATGCAGGGATAAGCCAAGAACTTCTTACCCTCATTGTACGATTGCATGAAAACAACTATGCCAAAATCAGATGGGGGTCGCAGGGAGAAGTAACCAAGCCCTTCCCGGTAGAGCGCGGGGTGAGGCAAGGTTGCGTTCTAGCGCCAACATTGTTCTCGATATATATAAATGGTATAGTAGAATTTCTGAAGAGGTCCCCTTCTGATGCCCCTATAATAGCTGGCTCGCGTGTTCCCGTCCTAATGTTTGCGGACGACACGCTTATATTATCACGTACACCAAGCGGTCTCCAAAAGGCGGTCAATGCATTTGGCAAGTTCTGTGACTCACGAGGTTTAGAACTGAATACCAGCAAGACAAAGTTCATGTGCATGAACCACCGGTCATTGTTTAAAGGGGTAATCACCTTTAAAGGCACTCCCCTTGAGCAGGTAGAAACTTTCACCTACCTTGGAATAACACTTCAGGGGAACTTGAAATGGAACACACATATAGATACTGCAGTATTAAAGTTTAGTCAAATAGCAGGAGCATTATTACTAAAACATAGAGCTTCTCTAACTAAACCAGTAAACTGTGTTCTTGAGATCTATCAAATGAAAGCTATTAGTGCTAGTTTATACGGTTCAGAGCTATGGGGATTCTGTAACCTAGCAAACCTGACTACAGCAGGAAACAAGTTTCTTCGGGGACTGGTAGGGGCGCCGCAAAGTACGCCTACCGTTCCTTTGAAATTAGATCTCGGTAGGAAAAATATTGCTGACTTAGCAAGGTTGCGCCCATTGTTATATTGGAGACGGTTAATGGTGACCCCGGAGCTAGCTCACTATGCTTCAGCATTGACAGACATTGTTTAACTTGACCGCTTCCATAAAATTGCCTGGTTGAAAGAGTTACGAGGGGTACTGTCACAGTTAAAACTAGACCACCTTTGGGCTAATACCGATGTGCCTTGCTTCCCCTCAAAGACCAAGCTAAAACAAATGTACTAGGAGATGGTGAATTTTAGAACTTTTGCCAACGGGACTAACTCTTCGGTGTCGAGAAGCTTCCTGGACTTAAAAATGACTCCCTTGTGTGAGGCGTACTGGGACCCGATTGAGAAGCCGTACGACAGGAAGTTGTATTTCCAATTTAGAGTTGGATCTCTCCCAGTAAATGCGTTTAAAAAGAAATGGTCTACATCTTGGGATGAGCATTGCTACCACTGCAAAGACCAAGTTGAGCATGTCTCCCATGTATTGTTTTGTTGCCCTCTATATGCAAACCCACGGCACAAATGGATAAGACCTGTTTGCCTCAATATGGGGACGCGTAACCAAGCAACAGCACTTAGAATTCTGGAGACACGATTGTTCTCCATTGTTCGTAATTGCTGTCGCAAAGTTCTTGTCCTGGGCCTGGCCAATTCGAACACCTATTCTACTAGGAAAAATGCTGTGATGTAATTTGACTACCATATTTTTAAAGTTTTTACTTGTATGTAAAGGTCAATGCTGTTCTTATTAATGTTTTATTAGCTTATTGTATTCGACGGATATTTGTTTAATACTTGTCTTAATCTTGTGTATTGTAGATTTAGTATTTATTGTATAGTGTTAGGGTGGAAATGCTTTTATGACTAATGTCGAATAAAGCTTTGAAATTGAATTGAATAAGCATCCCTAAGAAATTTCTTTCATGTGACACTTTGGGCATATTTTCTTATTTTCCCTCTAAGGCCACCATGCCTTGAATGGCCGAGTCAGGCACAGGGGCTTGACTTCCAAATATACAACTGTGTTGGCGATTTTTGGTGGTAGCCCACATAACAAGCATTTACAATGCAATGGTTTCGCCTTTGGAAAAGTTTGAGCTATTGGCATTGTAAATGGCAAAATTTGTATTTATGTGTTGGTTTTGAAAACAGATAAATAAATGGCATTGTCATTTACATTGCCATTAGCTTAACCTCTCCTTACAAGATGTATGTGCACTGTGGGGTTTCCAGGGCTGAGGCCCGCGAGCCCAGACACTCATTAAAACCCACAAGGCGTTTTCATGCAAATCAGGAGGCCTCGACCACAGAACAGAGCTATCATTTCAGGGCCCGTTTTTAGGAGGCCGGCGTCACCCTATCCCGCTGACTATCTTAAGCTTGCAAAAAATAAAAGCGAAATCATAGATTTGAGACCCCCTTCTGCTTCAGGAACAAAACCTTAGTCTTTTCCACTGAAAGGGGGAGGTTTTGTGTGTTGCAACCGTCAGAGCCGTGTGTCAAGTAGGGCCCTTCAAGGAGGCACAGGCCCGTGTGGCAGTGAGAGAGGGAGAAAGAGAGGAATAAAGTAGGAGGCAAAGAAAAGCACGAGAGGGGAGGCAGGAGAGAGAAGAGAACAGAATGACTGCAGGCAAACAAAGAGGGAAATCGAAGGAGTGGGAGAGAAAAAGGCAATAAAGAGAAGGCAAGGACGAAGTAAAATAACCAAAGAGGGTGAGAGAGGAAAAGCGGGCAGATTGCGATTGTAGAGACAGAGGGCAGAGAAGTGCGAGTCTCTATCTTGCTGTCTGCTCTGGTCATCTACATATAATTGGTAATGTTAGTCATACGTCCCAATAATCTCCCCAACATAAGGTAAGTTAAGGCAGCGTAATACGCTGTTACCGTGATTCTATGTAGTAGCGTCCTGAAAACACACCACCTCTGGTCCATGAAGATCACCTCTGGATCTGTACCACTGCCAATGGGAAAGGATTCACCAAACGGGAGACAGCTCCGGTCTGTGAATCAAGGAGGTAAAAACACCAGGCTGTGTCCAGCCGGACGACGGAGCAAAGCCCGGCCGCCGGGCGGAGCACAAGGGCGGGTGAAGAGTGGCTGGCTGTGCCCGGCCGGACGGCGGAGCGAAACCCGGCCGCCGGGCGGAGCACAAGGGCGGGGGAAGAGTACAGGAAAGGCTAATAACCTCGGAAACACAGATTCCGAAAAAAAGAACGTAAATAAACGAACATAGACCTATGCTGTCCCTGAGATTCGTAAATTTTATTTCTATACAGAGACTGCTGAAGTGATTATTTTTGTACTTCCGTAAAGAAGGAACAACTGCTTCTACTAGTTGTTTTAAGGGAAGAGACTTTCTACCCAACAAGTGAAGCCATGCTGGAATTTGTTGGCAGCTTCCCGTTTGATGAAATTGATATCCGTTTTTAAATACCTGTTAATTATTTTGTTGTCCATTATTGCTTGGGGTAAGGTCATTGTATTGTGACTATCTTAAATATTCTACATGGAGAGCTGCACCAGCAAAGGTATTAACTAAACAAATATAAAATGCATGTATTTGGGACGTGGGGCCTCCAGTAAATTACCATTTGTCTAAAAGTAGGGTTCAACTATACCACTCGCAGTGTAAAGCGCAGCAGGGGTTTGGTTCATCAGCAGACGGGCTGCCCATGCTGCACGGGTTCTTGTCATGGACTGAGACCCCCAGAGTGGCCACGACCCCCAGTATGGAGACCACTACAGCAGAGACTCACAGGGATCTCTCAGGGTGCGCACAGAGAGGAATCTAACGACGAGGACCCCCGACTTTTAGTATGGGTGAAAACAATAAGTGGGCAATTCACCTTTTCATAAAATAATAGGCACCGGCAAGGACTGAAGAACACACGAGTGACTCTCCTGTATGCGATGGTCAAGGGGTGGTGGTCTGGATTTGACTGTCCTCATACTCCAGACCTTTGTGCTTCAGGCTGCACTCAAATGAACTGAATTACACGTTTGCCAGGCCAGTAATGTCGATGTTAATCTGCTAACTCCACAAAGCATAGCAGTTGTTCGCGTGGTAACATCAAATATCTCTCCCAATATACAGAGCTCATCAGAGGGTTAGTGTGTTATCCGAATACATCAGTACCTGTGCTGCGAGGTGCTGTCTCCCCTGCAGGCTACTCGAAGCAGAGACTGCAATCCGTGTGTGTTGTGACTGCACTTCAGAAAATAAGGTGGCCTTCTGTGCTGCACCAGGTAGCGGGCAGCAGGGGAGCATGGGAACAGTAGCAGAGCCCCGCAGCCGTCCTCTCTGCCAGACCCCGATGCCAGGCCCTGTAATCAGATTGTGGTAAGCGCCAGTCGTCAGTTCAGCTAAAACGAAAAACAAAACGAGTACTTAAAGGGAAACGTGTGGGAAGGGTAGGGCCGGGCTTCAGCGTGGGCAGCTCTGGAAACAAGCATTGGCGGTGGCGAAATGAAATAAAAACAAGCACCTACGGGCACACGGACAGCGGGAGGGGGGGCGGACACGGACAGCGGGAGGGGGGGCAGACACGGACAGGGGGGGGCGGGAACAGCGAGTACTTAAAGGGAAACGTGTGGGAAGGGCAGGGCCGGGCTTCAGCGTGGGCAGCTCTAGAAACAAGCATTGGCGGTGGCGAAATGAAATAAAAACACGCACCTACGGGCACACGGACAGCAGGAGGGGGGACGGACAGCGGGAGGGGGTCGGGGATGGACAGCGGGAGGGGGGGCGGGGACGGACAGCGGGAGGTGGGGCGGACACGGACAGGGGGAGGGGGGGCGGACACGGACAGGCGGGAACAGCCAGTACTTAAAGGGAAACGTGTGGGAAGGGCAGGGCCGGGGTTCAGCGTGGGCAGCTCTGGAAACAAGCATTGGTGGTGGCGAAATGAAATAAAAATAAGCACCTACGGGCACACGGACAGCGGGAGGGGGGCGGGGACGGACAGCGGGAGGGGGGCGGACACGGACAGAGGGAGGGGGCAGACACGGACAGGGGGGGGCGGGAACAGCAAGTACTTAAAGGGAAACGTGTGGGAAGGGCAGGGCCGGGCTTCAGCGTGGGCAGCTCTGGAAACAAGCATTGGCGGTGGCGAAATGAAATAAAAACAAGCACCTACGGGCACACGGACAGCGGGAGGGGGGGCGGACACGGACAGTGGGGGGGCGGGAACAGCACACGGTCAGCGGGAGGGGGGGCGGGAGGGGGCACTCACCTGGACTTCTTCCGGCGGCCGTGGTCGGCATGGAATGACGAAAACAAACACCTAAAAAAAAAAATGAAACTCCGCCCACCGCCCGATGACGATGCAAAAAGGGTGGAGAGGGAAAAAATTGCGGGAACGCCCCCGAATCTGGTCCGGCCTTGACGGACAGATCCGGCTTCCAATGGCTAGCCTCCATTTATGGAGCTAGCCAATGGAAGCAGAGGCGGGACTAAGCCCCACACTGTAGGAACATAAGATTTCTCCTGGGCGGAGCTGGTGCTCCGGCCCAGGCGAAACCTAAAAAAGGCTCAAACTTCAAAATGTGCACTTGAGTGAGTGATTTTCTTACACCCCACAACTCTACAGAGCTGCTGCTTCAGTGCGCGATTTTACCATGGATGTTAGGAAGCTGCTGAGTGCCCACAGCATTTACAACGAGAAAACAAAGCTGCATATTTAAAATGCAGTATCATTGTCCTCCTTGGGTATTTCGCATGGTGTGTAGCGTTTACTCCAGAGGAGCAAGCAGGAATTGTTATCAGGAGCTCCATGGACCAGGAATAAAGAAAGGGGCCTACGGTAAGCCCTACTCCAAAGCCTCCGTCCCACACCTAAGAGCATTTAATCAGTCCTTCATAGATCTGCACCACTGGTTTCTCCTCCTGTCAACAGTATTTTCACTGTAAGGGCTCTGGACCTGCCCTCCTTCCCACTGCTGGTGGTCTCCTGACCTGGGGCATTGCAGTCCTAAAGCAGCACTTCACAGGTGCCCACCAGTAAATCCCTATGTGACAGCATTCCACTGACACCCAGGGGCACAGCCTCCTCTTGAGGCTTAGAACCCTGTGTTGCATTAGTCGCGAGTATGTTTCAAATATATACATTAATGTTCTGTCTTTGCTTGTCAGTTACTTCAGTCCTTGCTTTTTTAAACGCCATCGCTCACTGTTGCTGACCACCATTGGAAACATGTCAGATAACAGCTAATGGCATTCTGTTAGTCGTACATTTGATTTTTGCATTGTAAATATTAGATTGAATTTTCCAGCTTGCAAAGAACTGTTGGCTATTCAAATAGGCCGATTTTTTGGGTAGACTCCAAATAAAAAAACAGATGTTCGAAAATGTTATTTCATTTTTTAAGTGTTTTGATATAATTTTACATGACAATATTTAGAGTAATATATTGTTCAGAGGCTTACAAAATATTTTGTTGCATGATTTACATTTTCTGGACTGGCTCGGTTTTCGCTTTTATAACCTAACCAGAACCCTGATTCGACTCTGGTTCGGCTCTTTCGATGGATTCTTTGTCTTACCCTCCTCCATAGTACACTTGTTTCGCCGATGCCGCCAGGCAAAAACAAGCATTGGCAAAGCTGATACATCTGGCCGCTTTTGTTATACACAATTGCACACATGGAAAGCACTTTAAAAGCATGCAGTGTTTCACATGGAGATGTTCACATTACCAATCTCTCACATACATATGCAACACATTCTGAAACAGACAAGCATGCACCGTGCTGTTACATGCATACACAGAAGTATGCAAGTGGAAAATCATATTAAGCTGGTTGGGCTCTTGCTCATGAGTGAGGCTTCCATGAGTAATCCCTTCATTCCGGTCAATGAGCTGTACAATAAATGTATCATGGAGAAATAAGTAAAAAGGTAGCAAAGGCAAGGGAGAAGAGAGAGACTACAGAGAAGTACACAAACAATAATAAGAGATATAAGTAAATTAAAAATGCGACACAGAAAGAAACAGAAAGCCCAGTAACAAAAAAAGACAAGAGGAGCACAGAAAAGGAAACTATGATACGAAAGCCAGGATACTAAGGAATAAACACAATATGCTGATTTAAAAAATGCAAGAGAAAGGCCACAATACAGAAAAGGGATAGCCGTGCGGCTCACTGAGAACATCAAAGGGACGCCGCGAAAGTGATCTCGGAAAAGGGATGGTTGCGCGGCTCACTGAGAACATCAAAGGGGCGCCGCGAAAGTTAAAGTGATTGCGGGCGCTTAATGAGCGTGACGAGGTTTGCCATATGGCGCCTCTGCTCCTAAGGGCGCGCCCGCGCACACACACTAAAGCTCTAGGCTGGCCATAGTATCATTTTTTGAGCCCTCACTAAAAGTCTCGCTAGACCAGTGTGTGAGACAGACGGTGTCCCGAGCCAGAACAACGACCAGAAGTGGGGTAACCCGAGGTGTGACACCAACTCCAACCAGGAAGCGTTCGACGGACTAGTTGTCAGTCAGGACGGGCGGTCCCAAACTGAGAGGAGGGACTATAAAAGCCTTACCCTATTAGAAGGGCGGCGTATGCAGGAAGCGGTTTCCTGGAGCCCGGAGAAGGACGGAGAGTGTGAAGAAGCAGAGCCCAGCAGTACCGACGGCAGAGAAGAGCCCAGCTGTCCCGGCAAAGGAGAGGAGCCCAGCAGTTCGGGAGGAGGAGAGCAGGTGCGGAGGAGTCCAGTACCCAGGAGAGGAGCCCAGCTGTATCAACGGGGGAGAGGAGCCCAGCTGTATCAACGGGGGAGTGGAGCCCAGTAGTTCGGGAGGAAGAGCGGAGAGAGGAGAGAGCAGGCGCGGTGGAGTCCAGTACCCAGGCGAGGACCCGGCATCGAAAGAGAAGGCGCATACACCCGGTGGCCCAAGGAAGGGAACAACCGCCCCGGGTCCAGACGCCACCGCCCTGTGGACGGGCCGTGGCCCAAGGCAAGTACCGTTAAGAGGTGCTTTCTGGTGGTGGTGGTGGGGTGGCGAGGGGTAGATTAAAACAGAGGCACATCGACCCTTTCCCTCACGGATCCTTTCCCCCTCTCCCTCACTACGCAAGGTGGTGGTTGCACTAGAGTTAAAACCAAGAAACGGATGTGACTAATCCCGGCCTTATCTTTCTTTATTTTCCCTTCTGAGGAGTCCCAGGGAGCCCACACCAGAGAAGACCAACCAAGGGCGGCGCCGAATACGGTCCGGAGGAACATCCGCTTTTGTTTCTTATGTTTAGTCCTTATTTCTTTTGTTAAAGCACCGTGAACCTTGACCCTCAACAACAGTCATCTTAAGTCTGTTAGACTGAAAAAGAAATAAAGATACTTGCAAGCAAAGGAATCCCAGACATCCCTCTCCTCATTACCAACCACCTGGTCCATCCTTACACAGTGCATGCGGTGGGTCAGGCGAGACCTAAAAAGCACCAGCAAAGCCAATCGGTCTCGCATTTGGCACCTACTGGCTTTGCCTATCGTTTCTAGCTATGCTGTGCAGCATTCCTGATGATGTGCAACATGGCTACAAAATACCAAAAAAAGCTTTTGACGAAGCTGCCTGCATCATTATGTAGCGGTACAAAAGGGGGTGGTAATGGACGGAGCATCTGAACCAATCAAACACTCACACCCAGTCAAAAGATCTGGGTTTAATCCATCACCGATCTTTAGCCCACTCTGCCACCCCAGTTCAGACATGGCTATATGCAAATCAGTCTGACCCTGTGCCTCATGGGAACAGTCCAGCCCGAACTGCCAAGCCATGCCTTCCCTGGACCGGAAACAAGCTTCAGAGGACCGGTTTCTGGCATTCCAGCCGTCTTCAGCCCGGCTTGCTTGAATCCAGTGGCAAAGTGAGCAAGGGACTCACGTCTGAGCATACCCTGCCACACTTATGGCGGCCAAAAGCGGTACAAAAGGGGGTGGTAATGGACGGAGCATCTGAACCAATCAAACACTCACACCCAGTCAAAAGATCTGGGTTTAATCCATCACCGTTCTTTAGCCCACTCTGCCACCCCAGTTCAGACATGGCTATATGCAAATCAGTCTGACCCTGTGTCTCATGGGAACAGTCCAGCCCGAACTGCCAAGCCATACCTTCCCTGGACCGGAAACAAGCTTCCGAGGACCGGTTTCTGGCATTCCAGCCGTCTTCAGCCCGGCTTGCTTGAATCCAGTGGCAAAGTGAGCAAGGGACTCACGTCTGAGCATACCCTGGCACACTTATGGCGGCCAAAAGCGGTACAAAAGGGGGTGGTAATGGACGGAGCACCACCCCCTTTTGTACTGCATCATTATGTAGGCATGAATACAGAGTTGGATCAGTAACTAAAAAAAAGTGTGTAAAAGCGCTTATTTTAAAGCAACAAAATAAAGCGGATGGTGTAAAGCAACAAGTGGTGGAAGCAACAGGCAGGGTGCTGTGGGGGGGGAGCAATGAATGAGAGCAACATAAGACAGGTGGGGGAGAAGCACATGCGGGAACAGGCACAAGGAGCTACAGGGTGGGAAGGAGAAGCAAAATATGAAAGAGGAGGGAGCAAGCTGGGAAGGAGAAGCAACGGGTGAGACAGCATTGTGGAGCAGTTGAGGAAGAAACACATGGGCAAGAAAGCAATTGGGAGAAGTACACTAGGGCGGGTGCAAAATGGGGGCAGAAGCACATGATGACTGAGTAACACGGAGTGAAGGGAGCGAGAGGTACGAAGGAGACAACTGGAAAAACCATGCAGTCTCATCGCATACTTGTCCGCAGAGAAAACAAGCATTTGCAATGCAATAGGTCTCGCAGCATTAAAGTTTGAGTTTTTGGCATTGTATATGACAATGGGTTGCATTAAATTTTTAGCAAAGTCTGTATTGGTGTTACTAATAGCAGAAGGATTGGGCCAATCAGTATTATACGTTAATATGGTTTCAAAAGAATGTCTTTGTTGAGGAGATTTGGAAATCAGGTGAGTTTCCCTTGAAGAGGGTAGGACCGGATAGTGGTGGGTAAGGGTGAGGCCCTCAATAAATGGTCGGAAGTCCTCTTTCCCTGCTTTGTTTTTGTGCTTGTGGCCCCTGAGATGCTATATTCTTTTGGATGATGTCACTGAGGTTCAAGACCCTAAAGAGTGAGGCAAAAATCTAACCTCTGTTGATGTACCAAAGTCTAAGAATGTACCATTGAAGTATGGGTGGTGAGCAGAGATGGAGGCTCAGGAGACCAGGCTGAGGGCAGTTGTATCTGAAGGGGAATGGGACGTCAGGACAGAACTTTCCATGGAGAGAGGCTGGGGTGGGAGCAGAAGCAGGGGGTTTTGAGGATTTGATCGACTCTTCTGCCTGTGCCTTGGGTGTTTCCAGTTTGCTCAAGCCTGTATTAGCTTTGCCAATTGCCTTTGGTGGGGCTGCAAAGCATTGAGATGCTGCCCACAATCATCAAAATAAAAATGTATAACAAAATGCCCACACAATGGCTGTGCAGTTATTCCACTGTCAAAAGCATGCATCAGAATGTATGCGCACTTCGCTGACATTACATAGGTGTGTTTTGCTCCAGTTTTCTTTTTTTTCCAATTCAGTTTGGAAGACGGCAAATAGAAAAATAAATATTTTTTAGCACAAAAGCTCCAATTAAAATAAATAAATAAAAAAGCTGGTGTGAGGTAGAGCGGTCGTAATGTAGGAGCGGGTGGGAAACGGAAACAAGTCAGCCCAGCACCATGTGACTCTGGGCAATAAATTGCGTAATATTCCTGACGGCCCCCAACGCCGGGATGCCTCCGGGTAACTGTTCGTGCTTTACAAATACTGGATTTACAACTCCCCTTGACTGTCTTCAGCTTGGGGACAGGGGAGAAGGGAAAAGTATGTAAAAGGAAGATGTGGAAAGACCGCGAAGAGAAGGTTATGTGTGGTAAGGGGCAAAGAGAAGGTGGGGTGAGGGGAAAGTAGAACAGAAAAGGGAGAACACTGAAGGAGCAGAAAGGTGGAACACGGATACAAGCACTGTGGAGAGAGAGGAAAAAAACAAACGAGAAACCACACAAACCCGGGAGGAGCACATGAGACAGGAGGCATAGAGAAAGAAGAGGTTGAAATGGAGAAGAAGAGAAGACAACTGGGCAAAGAATGGGATGAGAGGAAGAGCGTGACTGAGTGACGCTGTGTGCACACGCCTAGGTGCCTTGAAGCGAGCAGCAGCGCAGTGCCTGGTGACTCTCCTTGATGGCGGCAGTGTGTTTGTAAGCTGGCAGGGCACACTGCACTTAATTACTACCTCTAGGCGCGGTCTAGTGTGTGTTGCGGCTTCCAATGCACACTGAGGTAGTGACGCTTTGTGCAGCGCCGAGAGTGCATCTGCCATTACTGCAAGGCGCTGTCCATACCACGGGGCCTGCGTGAGGGTGCTACGAAGGCAGAACTGTCACTGATGTCAGCACAGCGCTCTCTGCTGCTGCCAGGCACTTTATCGCACATGACCTCCACTCTGCTTCTCTCCAAAAGTCATCCTATGTTCTTTAAACCCTAAGACACAATGGATCCATCCTCGCACACAGCAAGAGTTGACCAGTGTGCTCAGACTTGGTCCTCGCAGCACTAGAGCCTCGCAGCCCGATTCAGAGTTTGATGGAAGCGGGACATGTGCCAAGCCGCAGCGAATGGCCCTCTGTGCACTATAATAGAGCGGATGGGACGTCCGTCGCAGCTTGGCAGATGTCCCACCCGTGCTTTCTATGGTCTCGTGAAGTTTATACCAGAGAGGAAAGAAACAGCCGAACCTTCGTTGTCTGCAAGAATCCAATGTACATGTGACTGGTGGGACGGCGCCTGCAGGGACATGTTTTATTGTGTTCACAGCGCCGCCAAATACCATCCCAGTAATTAACATGCATCGAATTGGAAGTCACCCATATGTGATACGGTTATTTAGAAGTCCACATGTTACTTTTAATAGGTTGGTGACTGCAACAACCCGAATACATGTTATTACTTACTACAAGCCACATGGACAACGATAGGGGAGATGGGGCCCCCCGCATTTGATAAAAGCAGGTGCTGTGCTGAAAACTGAAGCGCGCAGTCCTCAAAAGTTTGATTTTTGAAGGAAATATAGTTAATAGTGCTGCAGAGGAAGGACAAACGAATACAACTTTAGAGGCACAACTTGACCTTTGTCACTGAGAAATACACTGCAGTACAGGACCATACCAGCGGATAACTAGAACCTATACCGCAGCCGTCAATGTAACTACTATTTCAGCTTCCAATTGGTCACAGCAGCTTGCGCCCTACCTTTCATTGGTTTACTGTCTCTCTGTAAATTACATGCCCCGCCCACATGCATTAGACACCCCCAAAAAGTAAGTCACGTAGAACTTGCCGCTCCCTTACCGTGTAGTACGACAAGAGACCCGCGTTGTAATCCAGCACGAACCAGCGGTACTGCCAACCTTTCATAACGTTCGTCCATTTGCTTAGCGGACCTTCCATGATAGACGCCATATTGGGACAGAATAACAACACCACCAGCGACGTCACGTGGCACGTTTTCTGTTGGGCGAAGTGATGACGTGGACTGTGGCGCGCGAGGAGAGGGGATGCATAAACTGGTGTCAGGCGCAGCTTGTGCACGAGATGAGGGGAAAGACCGGACTGGCGGTAAGTGGGATGGGGGGCGGTGCGCTTGTGTGTGCGAGCGTGTGTGTGTGTGCAACGGAGGAGCGTGTGTGTGTGCGCGACGGGGGTCTCTGTATGTGTGCGTGCGTGTATGTGTGCTTGTGTGTGTGTCTGTGTGTGCGCATGCGTGCAGAGGGTGCCTGTGTATGTATGCTTCCCAGGAGACAGACACGGCGAGCGCGTTCGCGCGCGCGCGGCCGGCGGAAAAGGCAAAGCGCGCGACCCAGACTGTCTCCTGGGAAGCATGCTCCCTGACATAAGATCTCGGCGAGTACAGCGCTGACGCGCTGTATCGCTACGAGACCTAAAAAGCAGTGCTTTAAAAGCAGCAGTGAAGCACATAGGTCAACCAATGAACATTGATGGTAAAGAGGCAATGGTTCAGGGGAGGGACAAACACAAAATTGACAAGCTGGGAGTAAGAATCGCATAAATGAGTGTCAGGAAAGCCAACCAGTGGTAAGCAATGCACAGGCTCCAAGCCTTGGTGCGTTCTTGGAAAGCCAACAATGGCGTGCAACAGGCAGAGCATTCACTGTCTAGTAGACCTAATAAGGGGGTTTCACAGATCTTTTGATTACAGGTAATAGCTGAAATATTGCATTAGCAGCAAACGACTGTGCTGGACTCCACTCGCTGTATTGCGTATGCGTGAGGGCAGCTGCTTTAATGCTCGGCTTCACAGAGTAACTGTACATAAGAGACAAACTTCACTAACCTCAGGCAGCCAACCAGCTACAGGCGCTTCATAAGGGCTTGTCAACCATGAGCCCTAGTGCCCTATCAAAAACGAGGACACCAGAGGAGAACCCACATCCTGCCCTATCCATACTTCTGATTTGGCAAACACTTGTGAACTTACCTGGAACAAGCAAAATATGTCAATCATTACAGCTCATGTTTTTCCATTCAGGGGCGTTGTTCGTAAGAGACATGAAGTTGGCAATTGTGAGCCCAGGAGGTAAAGAGCAAAGCATGTGTTGAGAAGAACTTTCTACATGTCCCCAGATGAATTTTTAGTAGCTCATCTTTTGTGTGCAGAAGTGTGCATGTGTGGATGCAAGCACGTGTGAGTAGTGTATGCCCATTTACCAATTGTGCTGTGGGGAAGCGATCATCAGCACGGGCCTATACGGGTAGGAAATGAGTGACCAAAAACAGCTGAAAATCACTTTCAATAAAGATCCTCCGTCAGCACTGGGATGCAAGCAACCAAATAAAATGAGCAAATAAGGAAAAATTTGACTGCTCAACACACATTTGCTTAAATAGGTAGCATACAATATAGGATGAACGAGAAAATACTTTCTAGATAGGCAGCATTAGAGAAATATATGGAATATTTGCCAACATCACAATGTCAGACTCCTTTGTTTGGTCTTAGCACACCATTAGGATTTGCCCCGCCCTTGATGATGACTTTGGAGTCATTGCTGTTTGTGTTTTGTACTCAACACTGTAGGACTGATGAACTGGTTAGAACAATAGTGTTAAAGCCACGGTTAAAATGATATCTGTTCATGGCTGCCAAAGCTAACATACCTACGACACACTTTGCATTGAGCTGTTCTAGAAAGAGCAAAAGTAGATGCACAAATCTTGCTCTAATGTAAGATTACACATTCAAAAAGCAGAATCTTGCAGACATATCAAAGATAATCTATTTCTGCAAAAACATAATGTAATAAAATGGGCAAACTATTTGCAAAAGTGTTGAAAACCCTCGAATCCTGAGTGATGGTTAAAGACAGCTTACTAACAAGTCCTATCCCCCAAGTGCCTGACATCTGAAGATTTTATTCTGCTTTAGAAATGATCATTCCCATCATATGTATCATGTCTCGAGCTGGCATGCTTAGACTTTGTTAAATATGTCAATTCTTAGGCGGGAGAGAGAAGAAGGTTCTACAACTGTCCATGGAAATTACCGGACTACTCGGGTAAGGACAGAAGGCTCGGCTTGCCTAACCGACTACAACAGTATGAAAATATTTCATTACTTCTCATTCAGCACCGCAGTTTTTTTCCCGCCAATTTATGAGAAAACTGTGATGTAAAAAACAGCATTGAGCCATTTCCTAATTTATATTCAGTGAGAGACACCTCACAACTGTCATAAAGGAGTTGGTGCGTGTTTCACTCAAAATCAAGAAAGATATCTACTCCTACTCCACTTTCAGAGTTCACCAAGCTATCATTAAATAAAAAAGACGCTTATCAACATCCTTCTTTACTGAAAATGAACTCAACGACGAGTGAAAGCAGAAACAGGTGATTTAAAATAAAGTAAATGTAACCAAGGCAATTGTAGGTGCACATTTACCATAGCATTTCTTGGAGCGAAATAACGGATTTTTAATGCTACCAACTCAGTGGTACCCATTTTATCGATCTAAAAAAGATGAGAGGCTGAGTGGAACCACCTGGTTTCATATCTGTGATCAATGGGTCAAATACAAATTCTCTGCAGCAGATGCAAATGGTTGGCTGTAGAGGAGAAACTCGTTTCCCTCTTACAAAATAATTAAGTCTGGATTAAGTTTTGATAATATGGAGCCTAAAGTCTCCAAGAAACTTGGGAGTCCATTTTTCGATATCAGTCACTGAGATTATATTATTGGTAAATGAGAAAACTGGAGGTTTGCTTGCTAAATGGACCCCTTCAAAGGCAGCTTTGTTTGGTAGTTTAGATGTAAATACATATGGTGTATTGAAGGTAGAGACGAAGCCCATTTCACTGTGCTGACAATTGTGCTAGCAACTAGACATTTGCGAGCTAACTGTGGGTGGTACAAGTGTTTGTGTTCTTTCTACAGGGGGTGCTACTAAATAACCCCTTCTCATAGAAGATGGTAGTTTCCACCTCATAACAAGATTATTTATTGACTGGGAGTAGGAGGCAGCAGAGATTTTAGTGAGGGTGACAGGCCTTTTCATCAGTGCCCATCAGAGAAGTAATGCAAGCCTGTCTATTTAAAATCCAATTGATTCCCCATAACTGGGTTTCTTCAATACACCCTCTGTTTATGTGGTGAGTTGTGACGAGTCATGTGGGAGATGCATGTTGCATTTTTGTATCACGCCACTGGATGTACATATGCTATGTGGAAGGGGACCTCTCCGAGGACAAAGTGGTTGTAGCATCTCTGTGTTGCCCATGTGGTTACATTTCTTTAGCTTCCACAGCCATGCGGCATGCCTGGGAGAATTTAAAGAATTTATATTCAGCTCCTGCCTGAGCCCAAATGGAGAATGTTCTGCCTCTTCTGCCAACTGATCCATCTGAGGATACGCTTACCTGCACTTGGGACGCATGGCCTGTCACCCCTCTAGTGCACACTGTAGCATCTTGCTTTGTCCTGCCTGATATTGGAGTTGTCTCGAAGTCACGGAGATTCTAATCAGGAAGTTAACATCAGCCCCCTTGTAAGAAAAAGTTAATTGACTAGACTGTGCCTACACCTACCCTTCTTTCTTGAGAAAGCCCAGAAAAATGTGCCCATCTATGGTTGGTCAGAGTTTTGCATTGTGAGAATGGCATACTTTTCGATTATCCTTGGCTTTCCACTGGTGCCCCTCACAACTGAATAAGAGATAGACTCCCATAACCATTTACTTGTAATTGGAGGAAGGTCACACAACTAGCTTTGAGACACTTGACCAGGACAGGGCACTCATGTTTCATGGGACCAAGCCTAAACCATATGAAGAGCATTGTTGCTGTGTCCCGCCTGCTAGAAAATTTGGGGATTTCCCTGAGAAGGGAAGAGTGCTTTGTCATAACAGAAAGAGAAATACCCAGTTGCCTGAATCTGCATATAAAACAATCTGAGGTACTAAACGTGGCATCGAGCCATGGGTCTGCAGACAGATTGTCTTTACAAACACAAAGCATCTGCATACCCTGAGAGTCAAGGACGGACCAGGGATATTGAAGGACCACGCCCAGGGGAGTGCTTCCATTTCCAGGCTGCGGAACACAGGAGTTAACTATGGAATCCCTCTGCTACCAGCATCAGTTGGCCCGTTTTTGAAACACTGACTTTAGAGATCGGCTGAAGCAGTTAACTGTGTGAAATTAAAGTATCATTCTGTAACAGAGTTTAGAAGTTACTACCATCTATTAGAATACATCTTGACTGCTCAATATGGTTTCTCTTGGAAAATAAAGCACACAAAGAAAGTAACTGAGGTATCCAACTGGAGTGAGTTATTACTGTGGATCTGGCAGAACAGATGTCAATAACCACCGAGGATACTGCCTAGTAACCGCAGACTACCATTTGACCTAGGGAAAAGAATTAACATCTGTCAAACTTTAACTTTCACGAATGCATTCATTAACATTCCCAAGAAGCTTCTTAAAATAAAATAAATGAAGTGCTGACCAAATAGTCAGGAAAAGTATGTAAGTAGGAATTCAATGCAGTAAACTTCAAAAAGGCAGGGAATGTAAGACGTTACTTTTCAATTTACATCAAAATGTCTGAGGCACGTGCTCACAAAAATAGACTAGAACTACTTCAAACAAGGTACATAGTTCACAAAAGGTACCAACATTGTTTTAGATAAGGACCATTTACCACTATCCTGATTCTTTTCTTTGGTTACAAACAATGAGGCAAACAGGATAAGTGACAGCTGCAATCTGATGACTTATCCTAATGTGTAGAGTGGCACCGATGGCCTAATCCTCTTTGACCTCCTAATAGTTTCCTCCATCGACAGGTCCCACAACATCTTCACTAACTTCAAGACTGAGAGGTTTCTAATTATGACCTTGGTCTGGAAATCAATCCAGTCCAACAGAAGTCACATTATCAAATTGCAACCTTTTTTACTTGAGGTGCCCCATGGCTCAGTACTGTCACAGATCTTGATCAGAAGTGTGGCTCAATGGTTAGAGCAGGCAGACCTCGATGCAGAGCTCTGGCCAGGGACCAGGGTTCGATTCCTGCCCCGGCGGGTCTCGGGCTCATTAATTCCCCTGACCGGATATTCTCGCCTCAGTGCCTATTCTGATCATGGGTCCCACGCTGCAACTCTGGGCAATAGCTTGCTTAGTCTCCACAACGGCCCCCACAACGCGAGGGATGCCTGGGCTGCACCATGGGGGTGCCCAGGAGTGGACACTTCACAGGGAAAGCCAGGAAGGGTTCCCTTGCGGTATTTGTACAAGCACCGGGAAACCCACTGTGGGTAGCTGTGCGCTATACAAGTACAAAAACATTTACATTTACCATCTGCCTCTGAGCACAAGTCACTAACAGATCATTTCTGTTCAATTTCTACTTCTAGCTGTATAACGCGAAAATCCGGTCTCATTACGTCTGAGCTATCAAATTTAAACAATTGTTGGTGAAATACCCTACCAACCGGCCATGAAGCCCAAGCTTTTCCACACGCAGTGCACTGCCACATCATTCACTGTGGCACAATATTTAGTGAACTAGAAATAAGATAATACTTCAGCGGTGTATGTGGGCTTGTCACATTAATGTACTATAACGTTACATTTTTCAGTAGCCTCGAGTCAGGACATGTTCTTACCAATGTTAGCCCATCCACAGGTCTGTTGTAGTTGCAGCCCCATTATCTAACCAAGAGTTTTCTACTATATGCTAAATAGCCAATTTTGACCGACCATATTGCCTCGCTCATGGTGATTCAGATGTGTACCAACAGTAAGATACATTTTGAATAATCTACAGTTATGTAGATAACAGCAATCCTGCACAACTTTCACTGACAGCCATAAAAAACACAGATAACTTTAAACGCATCTGCATGCATACAAAGGTTTTTAATTTTGACTATCTTTATAACACTATCACCGACGTTGGGGGTGGCGGTATCTGGTCCGGTAGGCTCGATGTGGAAGTCTGTACTGGAGTCAGTATGCACCTGATAGCAGGACCCAAGGGGACAAACAATGCTCTGGAAGGACCCGCTGTTGGTAACCCAACTGGAGACCCCAGTAGATTGTTGGCGTTTGAAGGTGCCCGAGTGGGGACCAAAAGCACACTGAATATCTGAAGCATGGTCAATTTGAAGGCCTCAATCCGCTGTGAAGTCAACGATAAGCTAGGGAACTTGGGTCCGTCTGGACCAATTGAGGGAGTGACCGGGGTACTGGCACCTTAAAGGAGTGCAACTTGCATCTTGATGCCCTTGCACTTTCTCTCTGGAGTCAGAATGCCGTTGAGTCCTAGTTTACTTTTTTATGCTAACATTTGGACTTACTAGAACACCTCAACCAAGAAGTGGAATGGTTGCAGGAATGGCCCCATGATGGAGACCGAGTCTGGGCCTGTGACATACAGTGAGAGCAGGACCTAGGAGAAGGCGCAACCTCTACTTGAACTCTGCAAGAAACAGCCTTCGGGACATGAAGGCGCACTTATCACACTAATTAGAGTTGTGTCCCAAGCCTAGGCACCAAAGACAGACATTGTGCAGATCTGTGGCCGACATCTGCTTCCTGCAATCTTGGCAAAGTTTGAATCCTGTAATTTTCAGTGGGGATATTGCAGCACCCTCTTTGGAGGCTTCGAAATTATCAATAGACTGTCAATTTGGGAGTGGAGTCCATATCCGCATTGAAAGGCATTAACTGATGTCAGTATGCAAGGGTGGAGCTTATATGTAGCTGTGCTCCATAACTTCTGGGAAGGTGTAGAGTCAACGGGGAGCTGCACGGCACCACCTACTGGCATTGCTATGAAAACATTTCCAGATTCAGTCTGACACTTCTTTTAAGGTGATGCTGCACTTACAAGTATACAGCAGAAGTTGCTCAGTTCTAATTTAGTTGGCTTCCAATCATCATGAAATAGAAGACCTGGGTCTATGTGTTATAGCATTGGGCAAGACTTTGATTAGAACTTTTTCTGCATAAATATAAACAGCCCAATTGACCCAGGATCCATTCCAAACCCCAAATAGACACATCAATTATAAACAGAGGCAGATAGGGAGGGACGATAAAGGCAGAAGAACACAGATCGTTGGTTTGGAGGACAAACAAATATTAACTATGTATACTAAATATTGAAAGAAAAATAGTGCACTACAATAGCCAATTACAATACCATCTCAATGACAGGTTCCACCTAATTTTTCATCAATTTACAAAATTGTCCTCGTTTCTTCTCTAAATAGAGGATGAAACAGAAACCGTGCACAAGTTTGAACGTTAGAGAAACATGTTATATCTTTAAATAATTTCTGCAGCAATGGCTTTTTAGACAGCATTGTCCTACCATCAGCAAAGTGGTTGCAGTAAAAAAAAAAAAAGAGGAACATGTGCACTTTTCATCTGTACTAATTAGAAACACACTGTACTGAAAGGAAATTGGTTATACTGCATTTCAGCCCAATATAGACCTCAAAATCAATCAGCCATGGCAGCCACAAATAGAACTCTTCCAAACTGCTGGCAGTGGAAAGGCGAATACTGACAGCTTTGGAAAAGCAAAGTAAATCAATTTATTACAGATTTCATAGTACCTTAGGGGATGGTGGAAGTTGCAGAAAGTACCCTTAGAACGTGCCATTGTTACTGGTGTTTTCCATGTCACCACACTGAACAGAATACAAACTAGTATCCCAATAAACAAAGGAAGATGTAGTTCAAGTTTCTGACTTTGCAACGGATTTTAATACGTGGCCTGGCCAAACTAGGAATACATGTCGGATTTCATGTCAAAAGTATAATGCTTAGAGAAAGTTTGTACAGGCAGGCTAATTATAGCTTTCCAATTCATTGGCAGGTGCATATGGTGTCAAGAACCCACAGTGGAGCTTTTGTCGCATTGATAACTTCAGGGGTGGTATAACATACTAAATCATGATCCCTTGAAGCATAAGCTACAATTCAATGAGCAATAGTACCCTTAGAGAATTTAGAGCCAGGCATTTGACCAATATATGCAATGCCCGCCGGGCTAGGGTACTCTGACCATCAGATGTGATGCTTCACTTGCTAGATTATCCTGAGCTGTGAGGCTTCTCTGGTTAGACTACCCTAACCAATAGAGCCTAAGCACCTTTTGAGTTGTACTTGTTTTTGTTGAGGTCGTTCAGCTGCTGCCTTCTGATAACTAACAAAAAGGTTAATGTGGAGAGTGCAGCACATCACGATTCAGACTTGAGCCCAATGTTATTTAACCTATTCTCAGTCAACAGTAGGCATCTCTGAATTTGTTGAAACTATTGTGCTCACATGTTGTTAATCAATCCGTACTGATTGTACTGTAAGCATATGATGTGGTCCTCTTAATATGCACCGAGCATGCTTGAAATAAGTTTTGAACCCGACTGAGGAATAAATCAGACACAGATAGAAGTATTAATGCTGCTAAATACATGCCGGTGTCCTACTGACTTCAAGAAAATGGTAGGAGATGCCTTCTCCTAAAGAAGTTAAAGTTGAAAAATGTTTTCACTTTTAATTATTTGGGAATGGGCTTTCATAACCCAGGTAGCTGGAATAGCTCCCTCTACATACAAGGCACAGATTCTAAATCTGTGCATATCCATGGTGGGCGATTCAACAAAAGGTTTGGCCCATTAACATTCCTAACCACACTTCAAATGTATTAACATTTATAGCACTGCCTGACACTCCGTGTGGTGCCGAACTAAAGGGTCATTTTATTATTGACCTGCTGCATCTAGGGAAACACATTTGTGTGCTCTCTTCTTAAACTCTGGATCTCCAAAATAAGCCTTTTGCTGATTTTCTGACTTTCCCTTCATTGACCAACAATCTGGTCTTCGTTCTTCATAATTTGAGTTGGCATTTGAATCTTACTCAGTTGATGGTATTTAATTCACCACTGAAGTACCAACTACATTTCAATGGCTCCTCCTGAACCCTCATAAACTTTTTCAAGTTTTTACCAAATAAACAGATGGAAAAGTCTCCATCTTCTATCGCCAATGTATGTAATATTTAATCTTTATTTGGAACCAAAATCAAAGGAGAGAACATAACCAAAGCAATTTCTACTAAGATGACCGCGAACACTTGGACTAATAAGGGAACTCTAGGTCTGGAAGCATCATTGATTTTTCATATATACTTTTCAGGAGAATATCAAATTTTAAATTTCGATCACAATATTTTCCATTAGGGAATTCCTTTAGCAGATGGTTCGCATATCCTAATACCTGCTGTCCTTTTCTTTGTGAAAAGCAACCTGTAAAAGCTTACCACCTCTAACATACTTTACCCTATTTATCATGTGCCCAAATTCAAACACATTATGTTCTGATAAAAATGAGTTACGTGACAAATCATTTATATGGATTAAAGCTATATAGAATACTCCAATTCAATACAAAATTACCAACTATCTTAATGTTACACGGTGTGGATAAAAACAAAGGATGGAGTGCTAATAATATATCAAACTATTTCATCTCAATTAGGTGAGACTGATCACAACTTCTATCTGGCTCAAAGGTTCAGACCTTGGAAAGATAAATAAAACAAAACATAAAACAGACATATTCAATGCTATGATATACTACGTAAGAAGAGAGGTGTGGCTCACTGGTTAGAGACGGCAGACCTGTAAGCAGAGAACGGACCGGGACCAGGGTTCAATTCCCGACGCAGCAGCGTCGTGGACAAGGGGTCAAAGGACTCGATAATTCTCGCCTCAGTGCCTACTCTAACCAGGGGACACACTCGGTAACTCTGGGCATTAAGCTTGCCTCATCTCTACAACGGCCCCCCACAGACGCCGGGATGCCTGGTTTCACCCTGGAGATACCCAGAAAGGGACCATCTCACAGGGAAAACCAGGACGGGTTCCCCAGCGGTCTGCAGCGCCAGGACACTCGGTTAGAGTAACAGTGCGCTTTACAAATACCCCACATTTACATTTACAAGACTGATTATATAATGGACAGTTGTTATACTCTAAATTTGAATGTGACCAAAATCTCTGAACAAAAAACAGATTGATTTATCGCTATATTTCTCCTACCAGATTATTTCAACATGAATACTTTAGATAATATAGTTTTACACTTTTTGTGAACTTATTTGTTCATTTTAGTTTTTATTGTATACCAGGCTATGTTTTGTTTTATTGGCAGTGCTCACAATAAAATTCTGTTTACTAACTGTAGAGCAACATGTACATCCATTGAGAACATTCAATTACTAACCACACAAATAACCAAGATAATTAACATTGATTTCCTTTTCGCAGATCATGTGCAGAAAGTCTATCAGCATTCAGCAGGGAACATTTTAGGAGACATGTTATAGACATCAAACCCATAGAGTTGTTACATGTTGAACAGGAAAGGAGAACCTTTAGTGCTACACTTAATTTAGAATGCAACAGTTATTAATAGGTTATCCCTCAACAGTGTCAGTCTAGGTACCGGGCTTGAAGTCAGACCACTCCAACAGTTGCCGTATGTGCATTAAGAGGGAAGGGCATAATTGTAACAGAAAATATATGGCTGAGGAGTGGATAACAGGTCTCAGGAGTCAAAGATCCACAATGCAAAACTCCATAGCCACATCAAATATCTCACATAATATATATGTAAAGGAGGCCAATTCTATGGGATGCACAATGTAATACCCAAAAGTGGTGTATTTTAACAACATCCCAAGATGGGAGCAAGATGCAGAATATCTTGTCGAAGGAGAGTCAAGGTCTGGAAACACGGTTTGTGACATTCAGGATAATCTGTTTGGGATTGGTATGATCCTAGGTCTCTCCTGGGTTTTCTCGTGTGCTCCTTTTACTTTTCTCATGGTAAGCAGGAAGGGTTTTCTTCTAGTGGGCGAGTTTAAAAAGATTAAGCATTCTTTCCAAGTGACAGTGATTACATATAGAGCTGTATTTATGACATTGTTTTTGTTAATAAATTGAGTCAAACTAAATATTTATTTTTTTAAATGCTTAAAACTCTATGCCCAATTGTACTTTGGAGCCATGGATATGTCCATTAATACAGAGTTATGTCGGAATACTTTATTATTTTAGCTTTACAAAAAGCCATACAATAACTGGACATAGAATCCATATAATAAAACTCGAAAAGAGCAGGGTGATGTTTTTCTAAGCTCCAAGTATCTGTTAATGACTTTTGGTTTAAAAGAAGTCCGGTCAACATGACTTGTATTACATTGAGTGGATCTGAGCAAAATGCAATGATGTTCATGTGCCAGCAAGGCCAAACCTGCTTGCTAATGCATTTGTGGATTTAGACTGCATCTTCGTTTTGTCTTACTAAGAAAGCCTGTCATCTGAAAAGGAACAGGACAACATGCAATTATGGCTAAAACAGAGAGGCCTGTGGCCACCCACAGCGGGGCTTATGGCCTGAGAGAAAAGTGAAAAATGATTAAACAGCATAATGCAGGGAAAACACAGCGTAATCAAAAAGTGAAGAGAATACACCTCATAAAACAACATAAATATGATAGTATGGTACTTTCCAGCTCCTGAGAGATCAGCAGAATAAAGATGATAACGAAACGAGTATAATATGAGCAGAAAAATAATAAAGCCTATCAGGCTGAAGTTTTCATTGTTTTTTCCCCTGAAAACAAATAGTTTATATGTCACTGACAAACGCAGCTAGTGCAACCAATAGAATACACAATATACAATTTAACTTAGTTACAAGAATACACCATTTCATTTTTCGAGCCATATACGCCCATTTCTGTTAATTTTTAACAGATCCTCTCATATTTTCGCATGAAACGTGATCTCAGACTACAGTCCAACAGTGTTTTACAAGGAATGCAGGACTTTAAGAGACAGCTGGAATGGATAGACGAGGAAGATCAGAACAATCCATTCTAATTCTCAACAAAGAAAATTCCGTAATTAGGTGAGGCCACTATGGAGCTAGGACTGCTTCATGAAAATAAAGTCACAACAACAAAAAAAGTGGAAAATATAATAATCTAGCAATTTCACTCCACTAAAACACATCTGAAAAGCAGTAATTCTTACTAGATAGTTTTCATCTTGGAAGGCATAGTGTAACGTTGTAATCCACTGGCTATCTCCATTCACCAAAACGTCTCTTTCTTCTCGAAAACAGGCTGTCTGTGGAAAAAAGTGCAGACATGTTAGGGAAATAATTTGGAAGAATTGAAAATAATTTAATAAAATATTTTGTCATCACAAAAATTCTTGAATAGAATTTTCACAATTTAAAGATACACGGCGAAACAACTTATCAGATAGAGGTGCTGCTGAGCAGGTTGTGGGGGAGCTGCTCACTTACAATGTTAACACACATAATATAGGATAGCTTGATATCCCCTAGGGAATCTGGTACATATGTAACTAAGAAAACCAGGGAATAATCATTTACCCATACCCCTAATAAAGTAGAATCATCAGACCTCTATAGTATTGACTTAATCAAACCTATTAAAATACAGGTGCCCACCGCATATTAAGCTTAAAAAGAATTTCGTTTTATCTCAAACCACAAGTGCATAGTAATCATACGAAACAAGGAGAAAAAAAAGGCGCTCAATGCCATATGAGAATGTCTGCGAATTTATGGGGAAAAATGCAACAGATAAACAATACACGAGCCTAGTTGCAATACAAAAATTGCACAGACAAGAACACAAATTCCTATCTTTGAGCTAACTTTGCACTATCGAGTTCTATAGTTTAAACATACATTCTCAAACGAGCTTCAGAAACTGTCTTGATACATCTAGTTGTTTCTGAGAACCAGGCATTTCCCTAAACAAGGTAGAGGCCAGGCGCTTCCTCAACCAGAATACAAACAACCCAAGAAGAGTTTCACCCTTATTAGGGCTCAGTCTGGTATAGCTTGGTTCCAGTGGCACAGTGTGCACGGTGCCCATGTCTGGGCATAAATGACTCACTTAGGGCGTCGCACTGAGGTTTACACAAAAGTGATGGATGGAAGGCTTAAATGAATCTCAGACACTTGTAATTACTGGGGCCACATCCCAGTCTATCATTATTTTGCACACCATGCCACCTCAGTTTGGAACCAGTCATATGCAAAACAGCCTTGTCCCTGATCCAATCGGAGCAGTCCTGCCCAAACTGCCAGGCCAGTTCCTCCCTGAATCAGAAAACAAGCAACCCAAGACTGGTAAAGGCGTATGGCTAGGTCCAAACTGAGGTGGCATGGTGTGCAGAATAACTGCTTCTTGGATGCTCATGACAGAACAATGACCTTCTTTAACATTATCCTCATTCATACATTCCCTTGATGCTGGTAATCTCTCTGTGCTGTTACTCTTATTGCCTGTGGCACTACAGCAAGTATTGCTCATCATGCCAAACATTTCAGTACTCCTCCAGTTCGAAAAAACTACAACAGGGTAGTTAGTGGTCAGTGAAAGGAGTGACTATACATCCTAAAATAGTCAACTGCCCAGTCGTACCCAATGACCTTAGCTCAATAACAAGATAATTGCATTCTGCCACATTAACAGCATGTGAGCTGAAAGCAATAGTGCATTCAGCCTTTCCACCCGCTGTGATAGGATGGCACCCACTGCACACACACATATGGCCAATGTGACGTATGTTTTTCCATTGACATCAAACCCCCTTCAAGACTGTCACTTTCCTTATATTTTCCTTTATTTTTTTTTTAATCCCTCTTTTGCTGTTCTCCATACACAACCAAATATCATTGCTAAACAGAGGTCTTAAAGACTCTGCTTTCCCAAGAAATATTTCAACAGTTTCAGCACAATAGTCTACCTTAAAGAAGGTCAAATATTTTCCTTTTCTGTTGCACCTTCAAAATAATACGTAATATAGTAAGAAAAGGACTTTAGGTTCACTACTGAAAAGACTATTCACCACACTTTGAAATATAGAGGATACTGAGGCCAAACCAAAAACAAGAATAGTACATTGAAAGATGCCCGCCATAGTAATGAAATCTATAGTCTAGGAAATAATTGTTCAATTTAACAACAAAATCATCACATTTATGTAAGGGAAACTGTACTATCCATAGCAATAAAGTGATGTAAACGTCTCAAGCTCAGTCATAACCTTACACGGCCATCCATGCCACTCAAAAAATCAACTCCCTCGATTGTCTTTTGGGATGATCATTTACATAACAAGCATAGCTGCCAAAGCGTACTTCCAGTAAATTTACCCCAAAAAATTATTTGTTTTCCCAACTACTCACTTGCCGCACTGCAACCCATGGTGCTTACTAATGAAAACGAGTTTTTTTAAGCCTCTTCACCATTATCATTCTCACTAATGCACCCCACGTCTTAAGTTTTTACCTTCCCATAAACTCTTTGATACACTCTAGCTTCGTACTCAACAAGTTGCTCAATCCCTTTCACCGGAATGGTCAGCAGTACGATATACGTGATAAAATAATTACACATCCCTTGTAATTTGTCCAACTGTTCTTCCCTTTTTTCTCTACTCGGTCTAAACTCATGCTTTTATTCGCCTTCCCAGACCAATTCCTTCTAAGGACACTCACATTACCACTTGGCTTCACTGTCCTTTTGTCGATCTCATGCGATGTCTGTGACAAAATATACTATTATGCCTCTCCATAACATTCTTTGATTTCTTAAGAGTGCTTCAAACTTCTTTACTGCTTCACTATGCACATGTCCAAATTACTTTTACCTGTGCATCAACTACAGACTGAAGGTAGTATAAATGCATGTGGACATTCCATGCCTAATACAGTTGGAAATAAAGCATTCGTCATACTGCATCTAACGTCCTGCCCACATAAGACCTCAATATAATTATTAAAATTCCTCAACAACTGACTGTCTCCATAGTAAAGAAACTCGCCCAATCACCATTAAAGTCATTACGTTGGTTGATAAGCATTGGCTACTACAATTACCATCCATGTTAATTGAATAAAATGACAATACTTTCTTTCATAGTTTTCATACCCTCAGTGATACAGCACAACTGACACCACAGAAAAAAGTAAATGAATATCTGGGAAGTATGCACCCACCCAAGCAGCTGATGGACCCACAATGCAACATGAAATAATTTAGGCTTCTGCGCAGGTAGCAACTGGCAGATACTGAAGTGCAAAAGTATCACATTATGTAAAGACACATGTCCATAGGAGTTGGTGGATGGGACCAGGCCCCAACGTTTCACCCACATCCATGGGCTTTTTCATTGAAATTATTTTTATAAGGAATTCATTGTTTCATCTCCACCGATGGCAATATCTATCCAGAAAAATGTTTAGAAACCTGAGGAATAGAGAATCCATTATTCTACCCACATGACACGTGCAGATAGTCTTTAACCACCAACGTACACATATGTAGATTTACAAATATTCTTCTATACATGCTCACTTAATAAACTACAATCAAAGAGAAGTTACGGGTCAGAGAACAAAAACAAACACAGAAGCGTTACGGTACAGGATAACGTCACCCCGACTCCTCAGCCATGCTCAGTACATGCATTCGCAGACCCACCACCAACTCCCCTGCCTTGCTCAGTACACCCCTTTGCCAAAGGAACACGTAAAAGAGAAGAGCTGTACATGTCAGGGACATCAGTTAGGCCCCACATTGTATGTTACGCATTGTAACCGCACATTTCAGGATTTTTTTGTTCTTTAATTTTTATCCTCAGTTTTTTTAAATTAATGTTTTTCTTTTTTAAGATACCCACTATCGAAGCTTTCTCATGGCTGCAGCCAATCCCTGCTGCTTATTTGACCCGCATTAATGCACGGAAATGGTATGTTTCTGATAATAAATGGTTTCCTTGTTCTCACAATTGTTTGCAAATAAGCATGTTGCCATCAACTAAATGCATTTAAAAAAATTGTGTTGCAAATTCATACCTCAACTCTGGGTACATTAGAGGCCGATTTAATGTGCATTTTTTTTTTACAGAGAACAACAATCCAGTTTTTGCATATCTGCCAAGTTTTATGTAAATCCAAAGCGTTTTTTACGGCACCAGACCGCAACATTTCCTACGGAAGTGTTAGTGCTTTTGTGCGTTTAAATCAAAACGTGCACAGAACAATTTCTCTACAATTTAATTCACATGCGTTTACTAACATGAAGCTAATTCAATTGAAACAAATCTGCTATGACATGTTAAAGTGTGTTTTTCTCGCTTAGCTAATAAAGCCTAATTTAGGCCTCAACGCCATCTTGTTAAAGATGGATGCCATATCATCATGTTTATTCTCGGAGTATATTTCTGCCTGACGATAAATGAAGCAAGATGCTGTTTCATTATTTCTGAATAAAACGGTTCTCGAAAAGCCTGCTAAAAATCCTTGTGCAAAATTTTACACTTGAGCATATTTACTTGTTATAAGCATGTTGTACATTTAAAAATGTCCAAACACGAGCCATTATGCTTTAGAGGTGATTACCTGTTTGTTCTAGTTGATATTCAGGAAGATATCTGTGCTGTACCGACTGTCAATAGTTGGTGTAAAGTAGAGGTGCCTCTTTCAACTACCGCGACAAAGGGGTGTACATAGGGGACCCTTTTTTGAGGTTTTTGTTCCCTTTTTTTCTGGCCCGACTGGATATGATATGAGTGTTTTGGCACCTCGAATGCCTGCATATGAACTGCATCGTTATACGCTGTTCTGAATCTGTCATCTGCTGAATCATGGAGTTTTTAATAGTACTTCTCTTTTAAACCACTTTAATCGACTGCTTAATAGTTGTAACTCTCAAGTGCTGTCATGAATTTGTATTGTATTTTTAATGCACTTTTATGGACTGAATAAAGATGTAAAAATTGAATTGAAATTGAATTGACATGTTAAAGTGTGTTTTTCTGGCTTGGCTAATTAAGCTTAATTTAGGCCTCAATGCGGGGGCGTGGCTAACCTGCCACGATGGCGGTCGGCTCCCGATAGTGCTCCGGAGGTGCCAGGGGTCTGTATCCTGCTGATGGACTCCGGCGGGAGTTCGACTCTGTACGACGGCGAGGCGGAATGTGGTGAGCGTCTCCCGCATCGGTTTGGAGACCCGAGAGATTTCGATGTGCTCCGCGGGACGGTGTCTGCCGAGTGAGGCCTGCCGCGGCCTTCCACCATCATAGACTGGGGGCTCGCGTAGAACAGGAAGCGAGCGACGGCCCGGCCTGTCCGACCGGAAGTGCACGAGAAAATTACCGAGTGGGACCCATTGTTGAAGCGGAATTCCGAGACTGTCACCTCGTCTTACGGAGGCACAGCGTCAGATCGGCTGGAGGGCCGGTTGGCCCAGGAACGAACTGCGGCGAGAATGCGCCCATCTCAGCGATTGGCATTACCCCTGTGAACCCTGGTGACGCCTGGGAAGCCGGAGGTTCGACGCGGGAAGTGGCGATGAGATCTGGAGGGGGAGTGCGGACTGCTGCTTCTACGTTTGGAGGCCCCCGCCCTTGGATGCGAGAGTTGGGCCCGGCGCTGTTGTCTGGCGGGGGCCTAGAGTGGAGAGAGGCCCTGCTTTGCGTAGAGGGATCCCGTGGGCTGGTGAAAGTGCATCTGAGGCGCGTGGAGGGTTCGGGGGCAGAAGAGGGGAGAGAGAGACGGTGTACCAGCGAGGAGCCAAGATTGGGATCCTTTGGACACTCCATTGTGATAATACGCTGTGGCATACAGTTCTACGCCCCCCCGAAGATAGGCTGAGGGGACCCCCCTTCCCCCGCGGGTAGAAGTGACAACTGGGCCTTAGCAGATCGAGGAGGAGTTGAAGTGTTTGCCCCCTCCAGTTACCATACAGCGATGTGGTGCCTTGAAGAATACCTCTTTGCCAGACGTAGGACTCAGTGGTGACCCATTAACGCAGCATTCTTGAGCCTGGCGGATTCCCGTGGGCGGCTTCTCTGCTTGCTTTCTATTTTTACTCTCTTGTGCCCGCGGGACCCTGGTATACTGTGACTATCCTTCCTTGCCCGGGGCACGGTGTCTGGCACCGGGACATCTCTGCTGTCTTGAGGGGAAGTTCACGAGGCAGGCTGCAGGACAAGTACGAACGCGAGCTGGTGAGGGTTCCAGCATGGTCCGGAGAGGGGCCAAGGGGCAGGACACTCCAGGCGGCAGAACCGGAAGCTGAGATCGGCCCTGGACAAGGGTTCAATTCCCCGCCTCGGCGGGTCTTGGGCTAAAAATTCCACGGACTCGATAATTCTCGCTCCGGTGCCTTCTCGACTCACGGGTTCACACTCTGCGACTCTGGGCAATAGCTTGCTTAATCTCCACAACGGCCCCTCGCGGCGGGATGCCTGGCTTTCACCTTGTGGATACCCTGCCGGGGTTATCCCACAGGGGAATACTAGGACGGGTTCCCTAAGCAAGCGCCGGGAAACCCACTGCGGGTAGCTGTGCGCTATATAAGCTCAAATACATTTACATTTACATTTACATTTCGTGTATGACTTTTTAAAAGTTAATTTTGGAAAGTTTCTATTCCCCTATATATATATATATACATACATGAAAATGGGCTCACAGTGGCACAGCGGACCTTTTGTGAAAGAATTAGAATGAGAAAATCATCACCTTGCAGCTTGGGAACCATTATAGACTACAAAGACCAGGAGTCTCAGCAGCCATTGGGGGCGTGTCAAATTGAGAATATATGCAAGTGTGGTTACCATCAGCTGTAAGGACAAGGACTCACGGCGCACCTTTGATAAAGCTCGAAGGTCGAGCGAAACATGTTAGGACTGCCGGGAAAAGAGAGAGCATTTACAATAAAGACACAAAGGCTCCGCTGTTGGTGTGCGGCTTACTTTCTTTCGTTGAGGAAGATGTTGGTGTAATATGTAACGGCGTGGTTCTGCCGTAAAGCGACGCACCCCCTACAAAGAGCGCCATGCCTGCCCGAGGAGAACCAATGGTGGAGTCACGGAAACGTTAAGGGCAGTGCGGTGAACGCCAAAGACTGACTTTGGTAATGGACCACAGTGAGCTTTGAAAATGGGCTCACAGTGGCACAGCGGACCTTTTGTGAAAGAATTGGAATGAGAAAAACATCACCTTGCAGCTTGGGAACCATTATAGACTACAAAGACCAGGAGTCTCAGCAGCCATTGGGGGCGTGTCAAATTGAGAATATATGCAAGTGTGGTTACCATCAGCTGTAAGGACAAGGACTCACGGCGCACCTTTGATAAAGCTCGAAGGTCGAGCGAAACATGTTAGGACTGCCGGGAAAAGAGAGAGCATTTACAATAAAGACACAAAGGCTCCGCTGTTGGTGTGCAGCTTACTTTCTTTCATTGAGGAAGATGTTGGTGTAATATGTAACGGCGTGGTTCTGCCGTAAAGCGACGCACCCCCTACAAAGAGCGCCATGCCTGCCCGAGGAGAACCAATGGTGGAGTCACGGAAACGTTAAGGGCAGTGCGGTGAACGCCAAAGACTGACTTTGGTAATGGACCACAGTGAGCTTTGAAAATGGGCTCACAGTGGCACAGCGGACCTTTTGTGAAAGAATTGGAATGAGAAAAACATCACCTTGCAGCTTGGGAACCATTATAGACTACAAAGACCAGGAGTCTCAGCAGCCATTGGGGGCGTGTCAAATTGAGAATATATGCAAGTGTGGTTACCATCAGCTGTAAGGACAAGGACTCACGGCGCACCATTGATAAAGCTCGAAGGTCGAGCGAAACATGTTAGGACTGCCGGGAAAAGAGAGAGCATTTACAATAAAGACACAAAGGCTCCGCTGTTGGTGTGCGGCTTACTTTCTTTCGTTGAGGAAGATGTTGGCGTAATATGTAACGCCGTGGTTCTGCCGTAAAGCGACGCACCCCCTACAAAGAGCGCCATGCCTGCCCGAGGAGAACCAATGGTGGAGTCACGGAAACGTTAAGGGCAGTGCGGTGAACGCCAAAGACTGACTTTGGTAATGGACCACAGTGAGCTTTGAAAATGGGCTCACAGTGGCACAGCGGACCTTTTGTGAAAGAATTGGAATGAGAAAAACATCACCTTGCAGCTTGGGAACCATTATAGACTACAAAGACCAGGAGTCTCAGCAGCCATTGGGGGCGTGTCAAATTGAGAATATACGCAAGTGTGGTTACCATCAGCTGTAAGGACAAGGACTCACGGCGCACCTTTGATAAAGCTCGAAGGTCGAGCGAAACATGTTAGGACTGCCGGGAAAAGAGAGAGCATTTACAATAAAGACACAAAGGCTCCGCTGTTGGTGTGCGGCTTACTTTCTTTCGTTGAGGAAGATGTTGGTTTAATATATATATATATATATATATATATATATACATATATATATATATATTATATATATTTATATATTTTTTTCTTTACGAGATAATGTTGTGCTCTGCATTTTTTTAGATTCAGGCTGTTCCCTGTATATTTACAGGACAGTAAGTCTGTAAACGTAGTTTTAAACGGCCTGCCTTTCCAAATTTAGCGTGGCCGCTGTCATCATCCGAGATGCAGCGCTACTTAAAAAACAATCAGCCACATCGTCTATGAATTTTAGAATGCTGCGGCCATTAATAACCCAGCTTACAGTGCTACGTATAGAACCCAACTGCTCATTACAATTATGCCAAATAACCTACTAATATTAACTGTTTAACCTTTTCTGTAAAATGGTGCTTTCACACTGCAGATCATTTGCGTTTTTGTTTCTAAAATCTGCTGTGACTGTCCTAGCATTCACCTTCAAGTGTCAATTCATGGCCTCCTCCTCCTGTGCGTCTCTTAGAATGGAAGCGTGACAGAATGCACTGACCCACTGGCTGAGGGTGGTTAAGAAAGGACGTTGCGCTGGTTCGGGGGAGAAGGATGTAATTTGCTGTAAACGGAACCTTGAACTTTTTTTGTAACCAACTTCTGCCTACTTCTTCTACTAACGATGATCAGCATTTCAACACAGGTCATAGGTTGGCCTTTCTATGTTTACCACATCTATATGATCAGAAAGCCTCCTAGGAACAACCACTTTTTTGCCCAGCGTTATTTCCTGAGCATAAAACCGAGTGCAATTTCACAGTTTCACCATAAACATGCATTGAGACCCACTTGATGCTGGATTTTGCTAGTCTGCTCCAATGGCTATACAACAGATGACTCTGCTTTTGTGCTCGTTCTGCTGTGAGCGTCTTCAGTCTCAGACATGGGCTGGCGCATGTGTCATGGTGGCATATAACTCTGATATGTCATTCATCCAGTCTGCCTAAAATGAGGGTGGGCTCTTGACTTTGAGGAACACTGTGGGCACACAGAAGACGAAGAAGCAAGAACGTGTGAAGGAGAAATGCGTGACTGGTAAGTGTCAAAAGAGTGCACGAATACATACTCCTCATTACACACTGTTGGGAGACACCCTTGTAAAGGAGTCTTGCACAAGGACACTTCCTGTACATGTCAACTGTGCTCGGTGACATGGTACATTTCTTTCAGCATGATGAATTAGGTCAGTGAGGATTACATTTGCTGACAAGTGGACTACTGCAGATGATCATAACTGCATAATTTGAGCAGCGTGGGGTATGGTAAAAAGTAGCTGCTTGGTAGTCAATATTATTGTCATTAGGCGGATGGATCTGCCTCATTCACTACCCATTCTATGAATCTCTGTTTGAGACGGACACGTTTCAGCAAATTGCCTTCTTCTATTTATATATAGTCCCTGGCCAAACTAAAATGTGTCTTACCATCACCGCTTCACTCTGTTTGAAAAACAGAGTGAAGCGGTGACCATAATACACATTTTAGTTTGGCCAGGGACTATATATAAATAGAAGAAGGCAATTTGCTGAAACGTGTCCGTCCGATCTCATAGATGGAATAAAATGGGTCTAGATCTGTTTCCAAGATTTCCTTACGGAGTCATGGCTGTCACTTTCTGAGGTTGCACTGTTACCTGTTGCCTGTTACCATACTAGATTAGGGGTTCAGATTGTGCACTGTGAGCTAGCCAGGACTAAGGCGAACATATCCTGACGGTGTGTGTGTAGAATCAGTCCTGCACAGTTTTGACGTTTATGTTGTCCAACAAACACACAGTTTTACTGAGAAAGTATGAACCGTACGACATGGCACGCCAATGTTCTAGCTTGCGTACTTATTTAATGGGGCTCCTGAGAAGTTTATCTTTTGCTTGCCCAAAGACCTCTACTCACCTACTAACTGCAGACATCCGTGGTGTTATGGAATAATCCTCCTCAGCTAAGTAGGGAATCCCTATTTTCTGGCCGCAGGTTGTTCAAGCTTAAACCTTCAAAAAGGTTCACCCCCACAGAGGTACCCACTCTGAAGTCCACATATTCAACTGGCTAATGCAGAACCAGTCAACATACCAGTAAACTGCAGACATGTAGTTACACAAATCCTGCAACAACATGGGCTCGCCCTAATGGGAGAAGATGTTATCATCGTAGTAGAGGCCCTTGAAGCATACAGACCAGAGGTTTTCTATTTGTGGGTCAAATTTCCAGTAGTAAATGCACAATTTGAGACACTTTCGATTATACACCTTATCCTGATATAGGAAATCTTACTGCCCCAGAGATATGTAGCCTGTACACAAGTCTGGTCAGAATATACAGATGTTTAACACAATACGTGATGCGAACAATGACAAACAGCACAATGGCTGCTCACGCTGCACAGCCACAACTGGCTATGACTGGGATTAGACCAGTGACTATTAATGCAATAATGGTAACATTATCATCAGAAAGGAAGACATTCCTTTCTAGATTGCTCAAAAATGAATCAAGTTGTAGCAGTGTTTCTCCATACGGGACCACAAGAAAAATATAGAATTCTCACAATATGCCTGCCAATAGGGATGGCTCCCCCAGTGGAAGACTGTGCCACTTGGGGCACAGTCTTTGCTGCTGCATATACCAGAACACAAGGTACACCCTAATTAGCTATTTTGCCAGAGGTGCTTAAACAGATCCAAAATGAGCAGGGGGCGCCCCTGCCTTGGACTTGGAGATGAAACTGATGGGAAATGTTGCTGCAGTGTCCTCAATCATGTTAAGTAATATAAAAGGGGAAGCAGCAGCGCTGGCCATAGGCCAGAGGCTCACAAAGGTTGCTCGGGGAGATCAGGAGCGCAAACGACCTAAATTATTGAAGAAACCTATGCATCAATAGGTAGAGATAATTTGGAACCTAGACCTAATAAACCACAAATGAAGTGTAATTCTGAAAAGGATAACTCGAAGCAGGTACCAGAGTCTTCAAAAAAGAAGTGGGATAATAAGAAAAATAAAGATTAGGCTGAAGCACGGAGTAGATCTCCTCAACAGGAGTCCACTGAAAGAAGCTAAAATTTGTGTAACCATGTTTCAATTAAACAGCCTGCTAGGTATCAGGATACTGATACACATCCTTCTCGTTCCTGTCAGGAGTTATCCAAGAAAACACTTAGAGAGAGGACAATTAAAGCACAGATCAGAGAAGTATGTGAAACCGAAGAAGGAGTCACCATATTCTTCAGACTACATAATAAACAAGCATTTGCAATGCAATAGGTCTCGTATTAGGAAAGTTTCAGCTATTGGTATTGGAAATGACATTTTCTATTTAGGTTTTATTTTTTTAAATAAATAATAGATTTGACATTTACAATGCCAATAGTTATAACTTTCGCAAATGTGACACCTAAAGCATTTGTAATGCAATATGTGTTGTATTTATGTGACTTACATGTATTGATATTACAAATAACAATGGCTTTTAATTTTCCTTAAATAATTAATACTTGAATAAAAGTTATTGTCATTTATAATGGCATTAGCTTAAACTTTTGTAAATAACTTTTTTGAAGATTATGTTCAGTGTATTTTATGGTGACGAAAATCCAAGAACAGAAGTGAAATATTAACATCTTTTTTGTTACATTTGTAATAAAGCTTGAAACATTGAGAGAACATATTTGAACCAGGTGTTGTTGAATGGTTGCACAGATTGATGCTGTGGTGGCGCTGAGTGATGTTGTGATGGCGAACGAGTGATGCTGTGGCGTTCAGCGATGCTGTGGTAGCGCATAGTGATGTTGTGGTGCCCCTGAGTGATGCTGTGGTGGTGCGGAGTGATGCTGTATGCTATGCTATGTTTTGTTTTGCTATCCTATGTTTTGTTATACTATGCTATATTTTGCTATCCTATGGCATAACAAAGCATAGAGGGGGTAAGGGTGCGTTGGGGTGAGGGTGAGTGAGGGTGGGTGAGGGTGTGTGAGAGGGAGTGTGTGAGGGTGAGAGGGTGTGAGGGTGATGGGCTGAGGGGGAGGGATTGTGAGGGTGAGGGGATGTGAGGTTGAGGGGGTGTGGGCAAATGTTTTTAATAAAACCATTGATGCATGTTTATAAGTGACTGTATGCCACTGTACTTGGATATATAAATGGTGTTTCAATTCCCTAATGTAATTGCACTTATTTTATCGACCTCATGGAACCTGGGAATAAAAGACTAAACTGGCCCTGCCATGTATCAACCATGTGACCTGCAGATGTCATCAGAGAGGGGGGTATAGGCGTGTGTGTTGCGACTGAGAAATGTATTTATAAGTGGAATCGTCGCACTGCTTTTGGAGTGAGGAGACTTTGCTCCATTAAATCGCTCGAAGACACGTGTTTTGCCCTTCAGTTTTGTTACAACTTTTCGTTGACACTAAAGCAACTCTGTATTTATTTCTCCCGTTTCTGAAAGAGCACCCACGTAGTAAGAATTAAGCACCAGAGAGTGAGGCCTCCCAATATCGATTTCTGAAATCTGCGTGTAATTAGTTTAGTGTGTATTTTAGACCATTAGGGGTTACTCCCTGGGGTCCGATGAGATTAAAAGAACCAGCAGGGGCTGAACCAATTACAGCCATTTACAGGAGGAGCAGGTGACAGTATCATAATTTAATTAGGGGCCGTGGGTGTGGGTAAGAGGGTCTCCTTCTGGATGAGTGACATGTCGCTGGCAGAGACTACATTGTCATGTCCCCCTATAAATATCTTCCATGGGTCAGACGGTATTCATGTTTTGGGGGCTTTGACATGCAGTGAGAGAGGGCATCTGTATCACGAGGGACTGCTTGGCCATATGTACTTCCCAAACGCCTTCTGAAAGGCTGGTGGGGCGGGGAAAAAGTCAGTCACAGATGTTTAAAGGGGATTTCATTTACATGTATGTGCCTCTGAAAGTCTGCTAAGATTGCTGCATAGTCTGCAAAAGGGCCCAAGAACCTCTGCCGAGTCAGTGTCTCTGAAAGACCGGAAGGGCTGGGGTAGAGTCTAGTACCTCACATGCACACTGGCCTAGCTGCCTTTAGGTCTGACCAGTTATTCCTGTCACAAAACATGAAAAGAGGCTCACATATTTGTAAAACATTTCTGCTCGCCATTTTTTTTAGACCCTACTTTTGATACCGTAGTTGTCAAACAGAGCTAGTATTAATTTGGGGCAGCTGAATCAGCTGATCATCATCTTACACCTGAAGCTATTTGGGATGTATCCTTCCACCTCCACTCAAATGTTTGCTGTAACCTGCACGAGGGACAACTTTGCACCTAAAGACCTCTTCATTTGAAATAACAAACGAGACCTAAAACAAGAATTGTTTTGAGCGGAGGCTGCAACTATGCTGAGGCTTCAAAGCGCCTGATGTCCATGCCGTGCTGTTTGTCCTTTCTAGGCGCTTTGGATGACTCCAGGACAGCAGTTAGGGCTGAGTAATTGAAGCCGGGACAGTACAATAAAGTACAACGCCCTGAGCATACTTTCAGGCATAGTGATGTCTAGACCCACCCCATCCCTAGCAACGCCGACATTCTTAAACCTCTTTGGTGTACACAGCGCCCTCTTGTGACGTTTTGTGGCGGTGACATGAATCTGCATTTGTTTTACTGAAATCCCATAAAAAAATAATCTCTGCCGGCAACAGGACATTTACATTGTTATTCCATTTATATAGCGCTTACTACCCCTAACGAGGCATCGACGCACTTTTCGGTGAGTAGCACGATAAAAGGGCTTAATGTGCTGGTACTTATACATGCAGGCAGAACGCATCCTAGCTGGCCCCTTCTCAGCAACCACCTTCGTGCGCACAGCCACTTGGATGCAGAAATGTTGCGAATTAAAAACACTAACCATACGGGAAAGAGAATTAAAAGTTATGTGAGATGAGACAAGGTGGCTATGGTCCTCGAACTCCTTCTGCGAACATCATACATAACCTTTCGACTCCATTGTGCACAAGCCTTAGGGATCACCTGGGCTTCTTTCTGCACGTAAAGGCTGAATCCCTTCAGAGCATATTGCAATTAATTCCTTGTGATGCTTTATGGACCCAATGACTGCAATATTTGCATTGTATTTCAAATGCTGCTCCTCGCAAATTCAATACACCATCAACTGCATTCTGCAGTTAGTACAATAGATTTATTGCACTGCATGCTACGCTCCCGGCAGTGAATTCCCTGTGATCGTGGGGTGGGGCCGAGGGAGTTGGTGGACGCTCCCTCCCGATCTGCCCACCTGTCTCTTTCAGGCTGGCCAGCAGCTCCATTTGCTTCTCCTCATCCGAGGTGTTCATAACGCCGGGTAAGGGAGAGAACAGCGCACTAGAGGTGGAGAGACTCAGGGGGTAATGCACACCCGGAAGCGGTGGCGGCGACGATGTCTGGAGCAGGAGGCACGAGACGCCCAGTGCAGGAGGATGAGGGATCGGTGAGCTCAATGTGGGATGTGCGCATGCGCGCGTCTGGTCTGCTCCCACTGCACCTGAGGCTCCGCAGGAAACCCGAAAGTACCCATGTTCATGGTATAGGCAGCAGGGTTTATGCTCTTGCAGGGACAGTATGTGCAATTGATCATCGTACACAGTGTATTGCCCGGTAATTGATTTGGAACACGAGACGTGATAGAAACAACTCAGATTTGTTTCGCTGACTTTTATAGCTCCCGATAATTTATCATTCAAAAACGAAGACAAAAACTATTAAAGAGCCGGCAAGAAAGCTCAGGTTTCATGACAAATAACGCCTGTGTGGTAGTGTTGGTAGGTCCAGTAAGGGGCTGTGCCTATGGCACCTCAGCTACGCTCATGGCGATACCTGCAACATCGACGCTGAAGTCAAGACACGGGCGATTTAATATAAAGCATACATGACAACAGACAAGATTCAGGCGGCTGACTCGATTTAAACAAGGAAGTCAGGCATCCTTGGCCGTGACATGGGCGGAGCCTGTGACGCGGCCGGAAGAGGCCGGTGTTGCGCGTTGATGCGGGGCTCCCATGGGGAAGAGAGAGCCCTGCGGTACCATTGGAAATGCAGAGAAGTCCCGGGTCCCAGGAAGGGGCTCGGGTGAAGTGGAGAGGTGGGGTGTGTTTCGGCATCGCACAGCAGCCCGATGAGTGGGGCCCGCTAGTGCGCTTAGGCATGGAAAGTGGGGTGTGAGGGGGAATGTGTGCGCGTGTGTGTGTGTGTGTGTATGTGTGTCTGTGTGTGCGCGTGTGGCTGTTGCGTGTGTGTGTGTGCCTGCCTGCGTGTGCATGTGTGTATGTGTATGTTCAGGGAATATGAGGGATGTGCACGGCGCCGGGCTGGTCGTGCGCGCCCACGAGGAGAAATCTGAGAAATCCCCGCGCGTGCCCGACCCCTGTCTCAGATTCCCAGGAGACTGACAACAATAGTTGTCGAGCTAGACGCATGCTTCGCATGCGCACTCTAGCTCGACCTAAAAATGAGGACAAACCTTCACAGTCAAAGCCTCAATTTAAAAAGAAGAAAGTAGCAGAGATTAAAGCCAAACATGCCACAGATATTGAGGACACAGCTTCTGAATTAGAAGTGGGCACTGACCATGATGGACAGAGTAGCAGAAGTAACAATAGTTCGCCGGAATCTCATGGAGAGTCGGGCGGCCGTAACAACGAGTGACTATATCCAGATGGAAACAGCGGACCAAAGACTTATTGTCCCAAGTCAAATATATGAATTGCAACTCCAGATTGAGGGGAATATACAACGAACTATGAAAGTTCTCTTTTGGGAGAACTTGTCATTTGGCTATGACATTGTCAATTATATGAATTGCAACTCCAGATTGAGGGGAATATACAACGAACTATGAAAGCTCTCTTTTGGGAGAACTTGTCATTTGGCTATGACATTGTCAATTATATGAATTGCAACTCCACATTGAGGGGAATATACAACGAACTATCAAAGTTCTCTTTTGGGAGAACTTGTCATTTGGCTATGACATTGACTTGGTTGAAAAGGATTGGCCATCAAAGTTTGTTAGGAATTGCTCACAAGGAGAAACATTCATTTTACCAGTTTTTTCCAACCTCGTTTCATAATATGTAAAACACACACTTGCCAAGGAGAGTGCCTTAGCGCAATCTCTGGCATTATGCGGCAACCATGTGGGTTGGGATGATGGATCTGCTTACCACATTGTACCTGTGAGGTCCACCCACAACCACAAACACAATACCCCATTAAACATGAGACCAATAACCGAGTTAGAGAGATACTCACACAACTTGAATACCAGGGTGTAATAAAAAATTGCACCTCACCAATGAGTAATCCCATTTCCAGTAATGAAACCAGGCCATTCATATAGTTTAGTCTTAGATTACAGACACTTGAAAAATGCTACACACATTTTCGGTACAACAGGCACATAGCGCAAGACCAATAAACAATATAGTGCCCAAAAAATACAAAACAACATTAGGTATTTAAAATGGATTTTCTGCCAAAACATAGTGCCTGAAAGCAGGTACTAAACTGCATTCAGCACGCTCAGTTCTCAAAAACTGTCGTGTCAATTGCTTCAAGAGTATAATATAAGATTAGCCCAGGCTGTTTTCAGCCCAGGTCACAGCACTATTACAAGATTTTGATGACTAAGCATTGTCCTACATCCATGACATAAGCCTGACGGATGAAGTCTTAACAACACACTTGACCAGAGTAGATCGCATAACTTTGAGATGTGCTCAAATGGGCTACAAATTAAAAAAAAAAAAAAATAATAATAAATCAAAGATTGCCCATCTCAGTGTCGTGTTCTTGAGATACGAGCTGTCATGTGAAGGCAAAGGCCTGGCGACACATTTCTTAGATAGGCGTGTGCATCTACAACCTCCAAATACATTAAATAATACTCCTATTAATATTGGGTTTTCTAAACTTTGGCAGAACATACATACCAGATTATGTACAGCGGGTAAAATAGTTTTACAACTTGTTTCATCCAGACTTTTCAAGCATGCACTGGACATCTGAACACACACTGATTTTACTTTCATTACAAACTGACTTGTTAGCTTCAAAACACTTGCACACACTGTAAACACCACAAACGTGGTGATCCGTATAATTGCGGGTACATCAGGATACCCCTTTGTCACATTAAATGAAGAAGCTACTGTACCAACTGAATATAAATCGCATTTATATACCCATGCAGAAATGCGTTCTGCACCAACAGAAAAAATCCTGACGGCAGTACAGACAGCTGTATTGAAGGATAGATCATTGACACAGGGAAATCGAATGATTGTCGTTACTCCCATTCCAGCCTTAGAGGCCGTAACAAAGGTCAGTGTTCCAAACGCAAAAGCTTTACATCGGAGATGAATACAATGGGCCAACTCACTCACAGCAACAGATGTAGATTATCTACCAAGGATCTAGTGCCTTAGTCTAGCAGAGCAAACCCTGCCTCATACATTGCAAATTTCAGAACGTTTTATGTCCCATAATTATATATGACAAGAAGTAATTATACAGTCCAATACACTTTCCCAGGTTCCTGTCTGAGATTTTTGCTTTATACATTTGTCATTTAATTCAGGGAACAATTTATTTAACCTACCATGGGTCAAGGACAGATGTGCTGAAAAAAGGTCCAGAGGGATATAGTGCATATTACAGATATTTATTCATATTTGCCAGTTATAATCGCTATTATTCCTTGTGAGGGAGACCCAGGGAGCGCCCCCACTAACACCGACAATCCCTCAGTAGAGCCCGCATGGGTACCTTACCACGCTAGCGAGGATGTTGACGACACAGAAAATGCAGACAGCACACCAACAAAAACAAAGGACTTTTTCCCCGTCAGGCAGCTCTGAGAGAATGACCTGGAAATAGTCCGTCCTAGGAGAGGTGGAACGGAACAAAGAAGTGCCCTATCAGGGATGCCCACAGAAGGTCAGGAGTGGCAGAAAAGGCCGGAAAACTGCAAATCCGGGGTGTTGGCTGCGAGGAAACAGACGGAGCAGGAGAAAGGAGCAGACGCTGGAGAAACTGAGACGACCCTGGAGGTAGCTGCTGCCCACTGACTCAAAGACACCGACTAAGAGGATCTGGAGGCTCCTAACGCCTGGACCGAGGACTGGTGGATCCCGGAGGACATGCTTGAGCCGCCACAACTCAGAAGAATTGTGGCAGATAGCGGTACGTGACTTGAGCGTAGGGAAAACCACGGGGAAAGGAGAGAAAAGGGGAGACCTAATGCCTCGGAAGGTTGTTTGCTCTCGTAACCTGCATTAGCCCTCACAACCTTGCATGCTTTTACGCCTCCCTCTTTTCCTCTCACGAGAGAAGGGAGTTGCCAAACAGCTGTTACGGATAATTCCATTCGGGGATCAGTGATCGACTGATCCGCCTTTCTTTAGAACTTTTCCTTACACTTTGTTTCCCCCCCCCATGAGACTCTCATTCTTTTGGTAGGTTCTTTCACGTGGTACGGTGACGATTATCATGGCCGAGTAGGACCTATACACTGACCGCTGTTTTCTTACTTTCTTTTTTTTTGGAGCGAGTGCCGGAACTCCGGGGACCAACCAGACTTCCTCAGAAGCCCGAGAAGTACCTATGGCAACCAGGAGTCACAACCAAAGACGGAATCCCTTCGGAGAGCTACATACTCCCAAAACCTGTGCCAGGTTCTGAGCTGGGATGGTGCAGTGAGCTAAATAACGGTGATGGATCAAGCCCTGATCTTTGGACTGGGTAAGAGTGGTCTGCTTAATTCAGACACTCTGTTCATCACCACCCCCCTTTTCTGAATCGTTTTTGGCCACTATAGGTGTGGCAGGGTATACTCAGACATGAGTCCCTTGCTCACTGCACCATCAGGATTCAAGCAAGCCGGGCCGACGACGGCTGAAATGCCAGAAACCGGTCCCCGGAAGCTTGTCTCCTTTCTGGTGAAGAATTGGCTTGGTAGTTTAGTCTGCCCTGTTCCCATGATGCACTGGGCCAGGGACAGACTGATTTGCATATAGCCAGGTTCTGAGCTGGGATGGTGCAGTGAGCTAAATAACGGTGATGGATCAAGCCCTGATCTTTGGACTGGGTAAGAGTGGTCTGCTTAATTCAGACACTCTGTTCATCACCACCCCCCTTTTCTGAATCGTTTTTGGCCACTATAGGTGTGGCAGGGTATACTCAGACATGAGTCCCTTGCTCACTGCACCATCAGGATTCAAGCAAGCCGGGCCGACGACGGCTGAAATGCCAGAAACCGGTCTCCGGAAGCTTGTCTCCTTTCTGGTGAAGAATTGGCTTAGTAGTTTAGTCTGCCCTGTTCCCATGATGCACTGGGCCGGGGACAGACTGATTTGCATATAGCCAGGTTCTGAGCTGGGATGGTGCAGTGAGCTAAATAACGGTGATGGATCAAGCCCTGATCTTTGGACTGGGTAAGAGTGGTCTGCTTAATTCAGACACTCTGTTCATCACCACCCCCCTTTTCTGAATCGTTTTTGGCCACTATAGGTGTGGCAGGGTATACTCAGACATGAGTCCCTTGCTCACTGCACCATCAGGATTCAAGCAAGCCGGGCCGACGACGGCTGAAATGGCAGAAACCGGTCCCCGGAAGCTTGTCGCCTTTCTGGTGAAGAATTGGCTTGGTAGTTTAGTCTGCCCTGTTCCCATGATGCACTGGGCCAGGGACAGACTGATTTGCATATAGCCAGGTTCTGAGCTGGGATGGTGCAGTGAGCTAAATAACAGTGATGGATCAAGCCCTGATCTTTGGACTGGGTAAGAGTGGTCTGCTTAATTCAGACACTCTGTTCATCACCACCCCCCTTTTCTGAATCGTTTTTGGCCACTATAGGTGTGGCAGGGTATACTCAGACATGAGTCCCTTGCTCACTGCACCATCAGGATTCAAGCAAGCCGGGCCGACGACGGCTGAAATGTCAGAAACCGGTCCCCGGAAGCTTGTCTCCTTTCTGGTGAAGAATTGGCTTGGTAGTTTAGTCTGCCCTGTTCCCATGATGCACTGGGCCAGGGACAGACTGATTTTCATATAGCCAGAATCTGAGCTGGGATGGTGCAGTGAGCTAAATAACGGTGATGGATCAAGCCCTGATCTTTGGACTGGGTAAGAGTGGTCTGCTTAATTCAGACACTCTGTTCATCACCACCCCCCTTTTCTGAATCGAGAAAATTATGGCCTGGCTTCTTGAAACAGCCAAAACCGAGAGGGAAGTCCTACATAAAACCCTTACCGGACAGGGCAAAACCCAAGAGACCACCATGTGGAAGCTTGCAGAGGTGCTCGGACAGCCCCGGGGTTATACCGCCCCTCCTTCAGTGGTGGTACAGAAATATGTACAGGGGGTAGACCCGGATTTCTTCCTATCTAATTTGAGAGGATGGCCAGAGCCGCCCTGTGGCTGGAGAACAGGTGGGCACAATACCACCCCCTATCCAGGCATCAAAAGATGTATTTTGGAACCTATGGGCATCAACAAGGAGACCTACCGAATGAGGCTCCGTCACATACGAGAGGGGCCACGTGAAAATCCCAGTGCACTATGCTGTCGCATAAAGGACACAGCCGATCGATGGCTTAAACCCCTAACCTCTTCCAAGGAGGTTATACTGGAGAAAATTTACCTGGAACAGTTCCTCACCTCTTTGCACCATCCCATTCAGGGATGGGTTCGTCAGCACACAGACCTATCTTTAGACAAAGCTGTGGAAGTCACAGCAGCCTATTAGGGCCCAAGAGCTAAAAAAGGGCAAAGAGGAAGGGACCAGGAAACAGCCTGGTAATCATCCTAAGAGAGCCCCCAGACCAACCCATTACCCCCGAAAACCAGAAACCGTGACTGTGATACCTAACCCTGTGATTCCAATAACCCGACCAACTGCCCCCATGGGACCCCTATGTTTTTAATGTAGCACATTCAGACATATAGCGCGTCTGCCCACAAAATTACGAACCTATGGAAGTTGGGTACACTCGGGCCCGGTATTGTTGCCTAGAAGGCGACCCCCATCCATTTCACCGACAGGTAGTGATCAACAGGGAGCCCAGAAATGCCCTAGTGGACACAGGGTATCCCCAGACTCTCATGAGACCTCAAGCCGTCCCCGGGGGACCACCAGCCACCACATGGATTGTCAATATACAGTGAGTCCACTGGGATAGTAAGACCTATCCCATGACTAACATGGCTATACAACACCGACCAGCCCAAAACCCTGTGAACATGAAAGTAGGTCTCCTCCCTCACCTACCTCAGCCTATGGTCTTAGGAACTCAATATCTCCACATACATACTTTGCTCCAAGATTCAGGAAAGGAAGGGACTGAGTGGAGAGAAGAAGCACAGTTTCTCCATGAACTAGATCACGGGTGGGATCAAGGGAAGGGCAAGAAGAGTAAACAACAAAGGAGAAGGGAGAAGAGAAACGGGAAACCTGCCCTTCTGACCCATACAACTACCTACCTGTGGGACCACGATAGGAACTTCCGCTCAGCTCAGAGAGAGGATAACACTTTACTAGAAGCCTGGAGGCAAGCGGCCGAATAAGAAGACCCCCTCCAAGTAGGTCCACAATTCTTTACCCAAAAGGGGTTGTTGTACAGAAAAGGGGGAAAATCCCTGCCTACTCAGCTACTAGTGCCACTCCCCTTTCAGGAAAAGCCACATGTTGGGACGTCATTTTGGGGGAGAAAAAACAGAGAAAGCTATACTTAAGAGGTTCTATTGGCCAGGTACTTATCAGCAAGTCAGGAAATACTGTCGTGAGTGTGCGATCTGCCAGAAAACTAGTCACTACATTCCACCCAGAGTGCCCCTGAGATATCCCCTTTTCCAGGGTGGGGATGGATATCATCGGCCCCCTCTTACCCTCCCGTAGCGGGTATCGCTATGTCTAAGTCCTAGTGGACTATGCTACGAGGTTTCCAGAAGCAGCTGCCCTTAGACAACCAAATACTACCCAAGTGTCCAAAGCCATGATTAAAATCTTTTCACAAGTAGGCTTTCCCAAGGAAATACTCACCAATCAGGGTACGCCCATTACCTCCAAACTTATAAACAGGTGTGTCAGCAGTTACATATCAAACAGATCCGTACTGCCGCCTATCAACCCCAGACGGATGGTCTGGTAGAGCGATATAATGCCACCCTAAAAACCACCTTGAGAAAACTGCTGAACCTAGAGGCCCGTAGCTGGGAAGACATGCTCCCCTTAGCCTTATTCGCCACACAATGTGGACAACAAAAGAGCCTGGGTTATTCCCCATTTGAATTGTTGTACGGAAGGCCGCAGCGTACCCTTATGGATATAGCCAGAGAAGAGTGGGAGGAGGAAGCTGACACCTCGAAGCCTCTATTGGACTTTGTGGTCAGCCTTAGGACACACCTGAACCATGTTCGAGACATTGTACGAGTCAACTTAGAGCAGTCTCAGAGTGCGCAAAAGAAACAGTATGAGAAATCCACCAAAGAACGCTCCTTCCAAGTAGGTGACAGGGTCATGTTATTACGTCCAACCTCGGAACACAAATTACTGAGTCAATGGCAAGGACCCTTTAAAGTATTGGACAAAGTGACACCTGTCACATATAAGCTAAAAATGGATCCCTTAGGTAGTCCTACCCAGATCTATAATATTAACCTTCTAAAAAAATGGGAAGGTCCTACCTCTGTCCTGCTGGTAGAGCAACAGGACTCCCTGGTAGAACAAAGGGTAGATACAGAGTTACCGGAAGCCCTCAGACGAGAGTTGAAAGAAGCGTTGCTCCCAGTACAAGAGGCATTCTCCTTGGTACCGGGTAAAATCACCCTAGTGGAGCATGAGATCCATACCAACCCTGGGAAAACGGTTAGCTTACGACCCTATAGAATCCTCGAAGCGAGGAGAGAAGCTGTAGACTAAGGGTACTGCAGATGCTGAAGCTAGGTATCATTGAGCCCTCCCGAGAGTGAGTGGTGTTGACCCACAGTGCTGGTACCCAAACCTGATGGGTCAATATGCTTCTGTATCGACTTTAGGGAGGTAAACATGATATTCCAGTTTGACGCTTATCCCCTCCCTAGAGTTAATGAAATGATAGAAAGACTCTGGAAGGCTCAATATATCAGCACTCTAGATCTTTGTAAAGGCTACTGGCAGGTGCCCCTGAGAGCCCAGGACCGATAGAAGACGGCTTTTTGGACACCTAAGGGACTATTCCACTTCCGGGTATTACACTTTGGGTTAATGGGGCACCTGCAACATTCCAAAGGCTCATGAACAAAATACTACAACCCCATAAAAACTACTCAGGAGCCTACCTAGATGACAATCATCTACAGTGACTCTTGGGAAGAACACATCCATCACCTAACCCAGCTTATCCAAACCTTAAAACAAGGCGGGTTGACCATCAATCCAGCCAAGAGCCATTTAGCAGCCAAGTCGTGTTAACTTGAGCTTTCTGTTGGAGAACGGTTGTATCAGACCCCAGAAAGAGAAAGTAGCAGCAATTGCCCATGTCCCCTTCCCAAAAAAAAGAAAGGCCTTTTTAGGCCTACTTGGTTATTACAGGCGATTCATCCCCCACTTTTCCCAGATCGCCACCCACTTGACTGATCTTCCGAAAAATCCTATACAAACAGAAAAATGCCTGAGAAACCCCTCTCCCTTTGCGTTACATTTCTTCCAACAACTGAAACACCTCATTACCTCTAAACCCCTTCTCTTAAATCCTGACTATGAAAAGCCCTTCAAACAGACGCCTCAGACAGTGGTATGGGAGCTGAGCTGTGCTGTCCCCAAAAGATGACTAGCAACAAGAAGAAATGTGTTACTTACCTGTAACTGCAGTTATCCAGTATTGGTGTCTTTCATAGATTCACATGCCTGAATCATTCCCCGTCGTCGAGACGGGAGCCTCCGGTATATAAAAAAGTAATGTCCTATAGACATACATAGAGAAACATAGGCCTAAGGATCCCACCTTAGTGACCTATCCACGTCCTCTTGTATAAAGGACCAAACTAGAGTAGGCCCAAGGGTCCCACCTTAGTGGCCTATCTATGTCCTTTTGTTAAAAGGACCAAATAAAGAAAACCAACCAATCAGCTACCACCTCCTTCTAGAACCTTCCTGTCAGGAGCCTAGGTCTCTCAGATTTTCGTACGCACCAAGATAGGTAGGCGTAAACTTGTTAGAGAGATAGGTGAGTCCTTCCAGGGGAGGCGGGAGGGTGCATGTGAATCTATGAAAGACACCAATACTGGATAACTGCAGTTACAGGTAAGTAACGCATTTCTTATCCAGTATTTGGATGTCTTTCATAGATTCACATGCCTGAATCAGAGTAGCAAGCAATATATTATGCACATTTTTGATGGAACATCATATATAAGTCTGTAGATAATACATATCACGTGACAGTAAAACCACCAAAATGCATTGTCATATAAATATTAGTAAAAGAATGTGCATACCAGTAAAGGATGGAGGGATGTCAGAAGGCTCACCTCACTGGAATAGATGCGCAGCACTGCTTGGCCCACTGCTGCATCCTTCATCAGCTCAGGATCCAGGCAGTAGTGCCTGGTGAAGGTATGCGGTGACTTCCAGGTCGCCGCTCTGCAGATGTCCCATACCGGCACTCCAGCAAATAGTGCCGCAGACGTGGACATGGCTCTTGTCGAATGGGCTTTGACTCTTGAGTCCAAAGGTCGTCCGGCCTTGTCATGGCAAAAGGTGATCGCTGAGGAAATCCACCTTGAAATGCTTTGTTTTGACAGGGGCATGCCCTTCCGTGGTCTACTAAAGGCAACAAAGAGTTGAGACGATTTTCAGAAGTGTTTTGTCTTGTCAATGTAGAATTTAAGACACCTCTTCAGATCCAATGAATGAAGAGTTTTCTCAGCTACCGTGGTAGGATTTGGAAAAAAATGACCTGAGGACCGCTGGTTCGTTGAGGTGGAAGTCCGAAGGGACTTTCAGAATGAACCGAGGATTAGTTCGTAAGAGCACTCTGTCCTCCCTGAACTGAATGAAAGGGTCTTGGATTGAGAGAGCCTGCAACTCGCTGACCCTTCTAGCCGAAGTCAAGGCTAGGAGAAGGGCCGCTTTCCATGAGATAAATTTGATGTCCGCCCTATGGATGGGTTCAAAGGGGTGCTTCATTAATTGGTGAAGGACCACGTTGAGGTGCCACGACGGAGGGATCAGTCTTGGTCGTGGGAAGGACCTGTATAGGCCTTTAAGGAACTGCTTTATGAGTCTGTTTGCCCACAGGGATGGACCTTTAGAAGTCCTTGTGAACCTTGAGATCGCCGCCAGGTGCACTTTAATGGATGCGTGCGCAAGGCCCGATTGTGCCAGATGTAGCAAGTACGGTAGCAGCTGCTGTGGAGTGATGTGGAAAGGGTGTAGGCCTTCGGCCACACACCAAGAGCAAAACCGCTTCCATTTTAATGAGTAGGTTTTATTAGTGCTGTCCGCTCTAGCCTTTGCAAGGATGTCTCTGCACTCCTGCGGGATGTTTAGGTGGCTGAATTCCCTGTGTTCAGGAGCCACGCTGACAACTTTAGAGAGCTCAGATTCGGGTGAAGAACCTGTCCTTGGGACATTGTGAGCAGAGCTGGATGTTGACGCAGTCGAATAGGTGGCAGGGCCGAGAGGTGGTGAAGGTCCGTGAACGAGTGCTGCCTCGGCCAGAATGGAGCGATCAGGATCAGAGTGCAGGGTTCTGACTTCATTTTCCTGAGAATCCTGGGTATCAGTGGGAATGGCGGAAAGGCGTATGCAAAGATGTTGTACCATGCGATGGAAAAAGCATTTCCAAGGGTCCCCGGTTGGTGATGCCTGCTTGCAAAGCTTGGGCAATTGGCGTTCTCTTTTGTGGCAAAGAGGTCTATTTGCGGAGATCCCCATTCCGCAAAGAGGTATTTCAGGGCTTCCAGGTCCATTTCCCATTCGTGAGATGGAGTTCCCTGTCTGCTCAGAGCGTCCGCCAAGACGTTGTCCTTGCCCGGGACGTACTCTGCTTTCAGCGTTATTCCATGTAACACAAGCCAGTTCCAGACCCTTTGCGATTCGCGAGATAGTGATAGCGATCGCGTCCCCCCCTGCTTGTTCAGGTAGTGCATCGTCGTGGTGTTGTCTGTCCTGACGTGCACTGGGGAGTTTTGAATGCGTGGCAGGAAGGCTTGTAGCGCCAGGAAGACCGCTCTTAACTCCAATAGGTTGATGTGGAGCCGGGTTTCTTGTTCTGTCCATTTGCCATTGACCTGGAGTTCTTGGAGGACCGCTCCCCAGCCTTCTAGGGATGCGTCCGTTGTTATCACATGTGGCTCTGCGGGCAGCAGGAACGGCAATCCCTTTGACAGGTGTTTGAGCGATCTCCACCACTGTAAGTGGTTGACCATGTTTCGAGTGACTCGTATGAGGTCCTCGAATGATCCTGTGCTTTGCGCCATTGGTTTGTCAACTCCTCCTGGAGTGGGCGCATCTTGAGGCGGCAATGGGGTATGAGCATGATACATGAGGACATCATGCCTAGGAGAGACTTGAAGGTGCGGACCAGTAAGGTTTTCCTTGATGCCACTGACGTGGCCAGGGAGATGAGTTTGATTTTCCTCTCCTGAGAAGGGAAAGCTTTGATACGTTCCCTGTCCAGAGTCGCCCCGAGAAAGGTAATGACGTTGTTGGGCTCTAGTGTAGACTTCTCGAGGTTGAGAGTCAAACCTAGACGTTGGAAAATGTTCAGACAGGCGCTGGAGGATTTGGCTGCGCCTTTTCGCAGATGGTGCCTTTACCAGCCAGTCGTCCAGGTATGGGAAGACCTGGTGTCCTTTTTGGCGAAGGAAGGCTGCCACAGGGGAGAGGCACTTGGTAAATATCCGTGGTGCAGATTTGAGGCCAAACGGGAGGACACGAAATTCGGGACGGCACGCGGGACGCTACAAGAATCAACTTTAAAGAAGCTGAGGTTTTAAATTGCCACTGAACATCAATATGTGTTCAGTTACCCACTCATAGAAGTACGTTTCTAAAAATTAAATGAAGGACGGCTATCTTGCGATTTTTGCGTACCGCGTGCTGAGATATTATCACTAATTTTAAAAGCTTTATTTTTATTGACAAGCGGTTAATTGTACCGCACGAACGTTATGGAGTCCTGAGTGATGTCGAATAGAGGAGATTAGGATATCTTCGCTAAGTACCAACCTGAGCTGACTTATTTGCGGCAGTTGTGTATCATTGAAAGAAGTATGGTCCCCCTATTTGACTGACATATCAAGAACTTGATTTATCTTTTTATCTACGGACAACATTAGTGTATCGGACGATCTTTTTTGCCAGGAAAAGACGTTGCAGACAACAAGAAATTATTTTTTGGGAAAACAGCAATAATTTCCTGATGAAGGCGGCTGTATTATAAGAGTCCGCCGAAATGCGTTGAATGAAAAGGGAGAAGTGCAATATACATCTATGAAGGATCAGTCTGACTGTTGTGGAATCTGTACCTTTATTTTGCACCTCCCTTATTAGCACTAGGAACTGTTTAGGTTTAGCAATTTTATATGATTTGTTCCGTTTTTGTATTGCCTGTGTTCCCAAAACCTAAAAAATTCTATTTTACCTTATTTTTTAATATCTGTCTGTTTTTAATTGGTTTTATATACATATATGAATAAAATGTGCACACTGAATTTAGAGTAGCAGGCGTCCTTCTCTGTCTTTGAGGGTCTTGCTTGAGAAGGTCCTACATATTTTGCAGTCCTTGGCTAGATGGTGAGGGTAGAGGCAATACAAGCAGGTTTCATGCTTGTCCTCTGCATGGAGCCTTTTCTTTCCACACGAGGAACAGGCTCTGAAGAGACCCTTTGTCTGGGCATCAGCCATAGTGTAATAAATTTAGTAAATTCGTTTTTAAAGTAAGAAGTAGAAATCCTGAGGAGAACTCAGGTGGAGACTCCCTAGCACAACGTGTGGTAGAAAATCTGAGAGACCTAGGCTCCTGACAGGAAGGTTCTATAAGGAGGTGGTAGCTGATTGGTTGGTTTTCTTTATTTGGTCCTTTTTACAAAAGGACATAGATAGGCCACTAAGGTGGGACCCTTGGGCCTACTCTAGTTTGGTCCTTTATACAAAAGGACGTGGATAGGTCACTAAGGTGGGATCCTTAGGCCTATGTTTCTCTATGTATGTCTATAGGACATTACTTTTTTATATACCGGAGGCTCCCGTCTCGACGACGGGGAATGATTCAGGCATGTGAATCTGTGAAAGACACCCAAATACTGGATAACGACCCATCCTTTTCATTAGTCGTAAATTGTACCCAAGAGAGACCCGATACGCAGTAATCGAAAAAGAAGCACTAGCCATCAAATGGGCTGTGGAGGCCCTTCGTTATTACCTCGACGGTAGGGACTTCCTCCTCCACACCAATCACGCCCCTCTTGAATGGCTATCCTGGAATAAAGGACACAATCAGAGAATCCTACGGTGGTTTCTTGCCCTTCAATTCTTCAGGTATACAGTCCACCATCAAAAAGGGAAAGACCAAGCCAACGCAGATTTCCTTGCTGGGTATCCCAGGAATCCTTTTCTTGTATACAAGAAAGTTAGGGTAGGGGGATGTGAGGGAGACCCCGGGAGCGCCCCCACTAACACAAACAATCCCTCAGTAGAGCCTGCATGGGTACCTTACCTCGCTAGCGAGGATGATGACAACACTGAAAATGCGGACAGCACAATAAACAATAACAAAGGACTTTTTCCTCATCCCACAGCTCAGAGAGAATGACCCGGAAATAGTCTGTCCTAGGAGAGGTGGGACGGAACAAAGAAGTGCCCAATCAGGGACACACAAAAAAGGTCAGGAGTGGCAGAATAGGCCGGGAAACGACACATCCGGGGTGCCGGCTGCGAGGAAGCAGACGGAGCAGGAGAATGGAGCCGACGCTGGAGAAACCGAGACGACCCTGGAAGTAGCTGCTGCCCACGGACTCGAAGACACCGAAGAAGAGGATCCGGAGGCTCCTGACGCCTGGAACGAGGACTGGTGGATCCCGGAGGACATGCATGAGCCGCCACAACTTTAAGAGAGTTGTGGCAGATAGCTGTACGTGACTTGGGCATAGGGACAACCACGGGGAGAGGAAGGAAAAGGGGAGAGCTATTCCCTCTGGTGGTTGTTTGCTCTCGCAACCTGCATTAGCTCTCACAACTTTGCATGCTTTAACACCCGACTCTTTTCCCCTCACGAGACGAGGGAGTTGCCGAACGACTGTTACGGATAATTCCATTTGGGGATCGGTGATCCTCTGATACGTCTTTCTTTGGAATTTCCCCTTATACTTTGTCCCCCTCCACCCCCCCATTAGACTCTCACTCTTTTGGCAGCTTATTTCACGTAGTACGGTGACGGTTATCATGGCCAAGTAGGACCTATACACACACAGCAGTTTTCTTACTTTCTTTTTTTTGGAGCGAGCGCCGGAACTCTGGGGACTAAACCAGACTTCCTCAGAAGCTCGAGAAGTACCTTTGGCAACCAGGAGTCACAACCAAAGACGGACCCCCTTCGGTGAGTGACATACTCCCAAAACCTGTGCTGAAACAACAGGATTGCCCTATCTCTCGTTTTTCCATCCTGACATTTAAAACCTTTTCTCCCAATTTCTACTGAACTGTGTTATATACCTTCAATAAACATCACAGCATTGATCCCATATGTCGTCCTTGCTTCTGTTTCCGACCGTCCCTCCGACATTCCTTTAAATAAATATAAAATAGATCCCTATAGACAATAGCTTATAAGCAGAAACTTGATTCCAAAATGCCTTTGCATATAATTGCAAAAAAGATAACTAAGACGAAATCCAGGCTCCCCTTTTGGGACTTAGGCTGCATTCCTGACTTCTACGTTTTTACTTCTATGCAACAGAGGCATCAACATTATAAACAAAAAGGTAATCATGCTTATTTTTTTCCATAAAATATAGAACGTCCCCAGATATTAAGTGTTAAAATAATCCTGGCATGATTGAATACTAGCTTTTGGCACTTTAGGTATAATCAGAATTTTTCAGTAATGGTTCTTATCTGTGCAGAAGTTGCATGTACAGGATGCAGTTTTTAGACATAGTAATCAACTTATGTTAATTTACTAATATGGAGGAAAAAGTTAATTCTAAGGTTTTAATTTAGGTAATGTGGGTATAAATTCATGTAGGGTTTATGACTCGTCTGGGTTATGAACCAACCCAAGGTAATCTTTTCACACATCATGGCCACATTACAGATGGGGAGAAAAATATATTTCAGATCTGCATAGAGCAAGAGGCAGAATTACAAAAAAAACACCATGCAAATGCTGGACCTTTCATGCTATATTACCATGTTGTTTATACTGTGCCTAGGAACGCTGATGCAAACACACAGTGCAGTCACCATCGTGGTGGAGGATGTGGTCTTTTTCGGTGCTAACCAAAAGCAATACTTTTTTATGGTCCCCTTTAGACCCTGAGCCTCGTCTAGAGCTACAGTGCTACTCCTCATTGGATGTGGAGGAGGGACAGCAGATGTACTGTAAAGGGTTGCTTACCCTGACCCAAACACAACCATTCCAAGCCTATGTCTGGGTGTGAATCAAAACTCTACGCCAAACCTTACCATGTAAACAATGTATGTCTTCTCTTCGACTGACCATCCCTGAAGCACAAACACAGATATTTCAGCACAGTTTTAAAAAATATATTTTCACTTAATAGGTCTATAATCATTCAATTTTCAACCCAACCGACCATTTTATATGCAGTACCATACAGGGCTTTATTTTCTCGAATGTGCTCTAGGTCACTAATTTTATAATCATTCAATTTTCAACCCAACCGACCATTTTATATGCAGTACCATACAGGGCTTTATTTTCTCGAATGTGCTCTAGGTCACTAATTTCACAGATTGTCACTCAAGCTAGAAAATGAATGTAAAAAGTTTAAATAACAAGCGTCATTATTTCACTTAATAAACCTATCACCTAATCTAACCATATAATAGTTTTTGGAACTTTTAGGCTTACCTTGCATTAATATATTTCCACTCACAACAGAAGGTAATGTTTAATACTCTCAAACATCTGCTTATAAAGATCTCCTCTTGTCATACTTCTTTGATCTATAGAGTTAAATACCTGATCTGGACTGTCTTGCATTTGACAGATATGAAATCTTTATGCAATGGGTAAGTTCTAAACTAGCAATTATTAAACATTAACCCATTGCGAGAGACGAGCAATGCCACAAGGATTCTCGTCCTGCAGGGGCAGCTGGCTTGTACAAAGGTGGTGTCGAATAATAAAACAAATTCAATTACCATCCTACCGTGTCATCCTCCTCCTTCAGGTGTCTTCCAGGAAGCTCCCGATGCAGTAAACTCCATTACACAATCCACATGCTGCTTTCGCAGCATGAAAGCAGCCCCAGGATTGAATAGAGCGGCCTCTCTCAGCGATCCTAAGAGCACTGGAGGCCTGCGCTTTCTCTAACCCAGCTGCCTAAGGCAGCTAGGTTAGTGAACTTTAAAATGTGCATGTCTGGCCGGCCGTAGTAAGACGGCCGGCCAAAGAGACATGCGTATTTTAAACTGCACAGCTCCCTGCAGCTGCCACTCGGCAGCGCTGGCCCCGCCCCTTCCTGAATTAGTTCAGGATGGGTTGCTGAAAAATAAAACTGTAATCAATAAACTTTATTATCATTTTATTTTTCAGGTCTGGGGCTTGTGGGGCGATGCTCATCCACTCATATGGAGGAACCCCCCCTGCCATCCAGACATAACACAATGATATAAGCCAACTGGAGGGCAGAAACAAAGTTGATAACAAGCATTGGCATGGCCAACAGGTCTCGCCTTTGGGACCTTATAAGTATTTAGCCATGCAACAGTTAATGTTGTTGCACCAAGGATATTGTACTGCATAACTAAATACTTATAAGGTCCCAAAAGCGAGACATATTGGCTATGACCTCAAAATTAATGTATCCTTGTGTAATGTAACTGATGCTCATGTAAAGCGCTCCAATACCTTCGCGTCGAGTTTGCGCTATATAAAATCTGCACACAAAAAAAATCATCAAACACGCCACAATATACTTGCTGTTCCTCAAGGCTTTTACTGGAGGAAAAACCTGCTGCAGCAAAATTAACGAATCTGCAGGACCCCCTGAACGCTGGATGCTGAAGAAGCATGGTACTACCGAATTGTATCAAATAGAAGTCGAACAAAATAACAGAGGATTGACTAAGTTTATTTATTTAATAAGAAAGAGGTCTACAGGAATGCCAGGCAAAAGCAGTGCAGTTCGTCTCCCCACGACTGTCTCTCATCTACCCACAACATTACGCACTTTAGAATAAAACCTTACCAATCTTATTATGGAACATCACAAAGGATCCATACCCTAATAATACGTGCATCACTCGTAAAGCAACACTCTTTCTGTGCCTCTTCAGCATTCCATAACAGATTTTGATGAGGCACAGGCACAAACAGCGCTTTCAAGGAGGTGCAGGGTCAAACAGAGTTAGCAGCAGTAATTCTAAGCTTCCCTCTGACGTCGGGGAGGCACAAACATACGGGGTGGGGTTACGCAAACAGACCACTTGGGAAGCAGTTGAGTGGGGAAACAGGCCGATTTCTGCCTGGTCGTAATATGGAGACTATCAGCTCAGCTCGAATAATAGGTTGAAACGCGCGTGCCCAAGAGGAGGCTCCTTGGTTTTTAGCTCTCAGTCTCCGCCTCCCCAGCTCGACTGAGCGCGGAGTGATCTGAAGGCTGCTGGCGTAGACAAAGGAAGACGCACATGCGCAGAACGCGGATAAGGAGCAGCTCGAGGATGGTAACTCAGAGATATCAACTTGAAGACTATTTACCTCCTGCTGCAAGTACACAACAAAGAGATCCATTCACTACTGCCCCTAAGCTTCAGAAGTGAATTCAGAGTCCAGCGATTCTATTCTCAACAGTTCGGAGTCGGTCCATGACCCCCATGTACACTGCAACCCGGCAAATCTATTCGCAGCATTCTTAGAAGTGGAAATTCACAACCCATTTCCCCTCCCGATGGCCTTAGACATGAATAATTATATCTGCCTTAATGCCACCGCCCGTAGACTTACAATCCAGCCTGGAGTGCCTCTGATGTCTCCCTCAATGGGGCAATCTAGTCAGCGGCCTCGACAACAGAGAGATTTTTTTTGCTTTACTCTCCTGCGGGACAGGCATGGATAACTACGGAAAGATGTGAGATAGAGATACAGGAAAGAGGAAGCTGTAAAGTTATTAGTAACAGGATACTGGATGCCTGGAGACACCGAGGTCACCACTCATAGGGGATTTAGTGGAAAGCGGCCGGAAGTCAATGTACAGTGTTTACCTTGCGGGAGCGAGCAGCAAGGCGCGATAATTGCAAACATATGTCGCCGCTGCTCGCTCCTGCAAGGTAAATGCCATACTTGCACAAGTACCAATAGGAAACAATGCAAAACATGCACGAGTTTCAAGAAAAGCCTGGAGCGATTCCAAGAGGTCATCTCCTAAGCAGCGCTTGCGCGCTGCATAGGCGACACCCTTCAACATTTTTTATCCTTGCACTAAGAATTTATGTTGAGACAGCATCATAATTAAGTCACAAACCTAAGCAACAACCTTCACAACTCTAGAAATGCTTCAGAGAACCACCTACATGTGCAGCAGGAATTTCAAGCATGGAAAACAATATTTCATTGCTGTAAATGAAGCATTAGGGCTGCCAAGGGCCACCTTTGATTGACAAATGTACATATGTTCATCATCAATCTAATCCCATCTTCACCCTCAATGACTCAGGTCAGCCAGGTTCAATACATGGTGTCCTCCTCCACACTGGTAGGAAGTCTGTCACACAATCCCTATAAATCCTAAAATGTCTCTGTCGGTGCAATTCGTGCTATCTTTCTGTCTAGCTAACCTAAGGCCTTGCGTGAATCATGCCTCTTGGTGGATAATTTCGGCTGTGAATCCATATATGTCACCATCACTCAATGGCTGATGAACAAGTCTTTCCATGGCTCATTCCAAAATGCCTGAATGAAGAGCTAGCTACCGCATAATAGGCAAATTATTAATCCACATCAAGTTGTAAAAGGCATGGAAAAAAGTAAAGGCCTCATGGTGGCAACTCCAACTGAACGCCAAACACTGTGTTGCCATCATCCAGTGATTCTTTTGTGAGACACTTGGCACAGGACTGTTCTAGCTACACCTGTGTGTGACCATCTACCGTCAAGAGTTGACAAGGGACATGCTGCAACTAAGATCCTACTAACCGTTTCTGCAGCTATTGATAATTGAAGATCAAATAAGATCACTGCCTCACTTCATCAGCTCAGCAAACCTGTGTGGATTTCCTACACTTGATGAAATGAAAATCGCCCCTAAAATGTGGTCCTCCCAATCTCCCATAACTGTCTTGGATCTGTTGAGCCTTGGAATCAGTAGAGGGGTGTCATCCTCCAAGCTGGGTCTGGTGGCTTAGTGGACAAATTCGAAAGGCCAGATCTGTACAATCACCGTTTCAAATCAGACTGCAAACATTTGACTGAAGTCTCTTGGAATTCTTTCATAAATGGCCATCTGCCGGATTCTTTCATGCCGTTTGAGGCAATTAAAGAACATATGAAAATCATAAAGAAGAAATTCATATCTAGACCTAGGTATTGCTAATAAATTGATCAGCATAAAGACATCTTTTTGGCCACAGGGATCAACAGATACATGGAGTCAGGAAACTCATTCAAGAAGAGTGATCTTCTTATCACGATATAATGGACATTTGCATCTTTCATTGAAAAATACAAAAAAAATCTGGACAAGCACAAACTGAGGCACCTCACGTTTGTGGCCTCACTTGCTGGACCTGTCTGGGAAACCCAAATATTCCCCCTAAATTTTTTTTTTTAATTTAGCACTTACCAATGTATATCCTGGAAAGTTTCCCATCAAAGCTGGATTTCAGGATAGATTAATGTATTTTGGTGAACAAAATCCCACGCATTTTTAGAGAAAAATTCCTATAAGCAGGAGCAAGCTGACTCTTTTTTACAGATTTCAAAAATATCCATTCAAAGTTATACAAACAGGGCAATTTCCTTATGCCAGTAGTATTTTGAAGATCAAATAAGATCACTGCCTCACTTCATCAGCTCAGCAAACCTGTGTGGATTTCCTACACTTGATGCAATGAAAATCGCCCCTAAAATGTGGTCCTTCCCATCTCCCATAACTGTCTTGGATCAGTTGAGCCTTGGAATCAGTAGAGGGATGTCATCCTCCAAGCTGGGTCTGGTGGCTTAGTGGACGCTCTTAGAGTACCTATTGAACATGTGAAAAATATCCACATTATCACATAAAGCAGCAATATGTTTTCTGTTTGAGATTTTATTGAACTTTCCAGGCATATAGAAGTTGTGGTATGGAGCCAGAAAAGAGTCTGTGGTATTTAACACTGGCATATATGGACAAACTCCTCCAGAATTGGGCGTCTTCAGAGATGCACTCCTGGTTTCATTTATTACAGAACTCAATCTTCCATGTGGACTCCACTTCACACAGCCTCACATAAAATTATGAGACCACCTTGTGTGGTATATTCTGAACAAAATACCTTCCATTTGGTCATCGGCATGGTGGCCACAGACTTTGGGTCCTACTCCTACCCCAAAAAAACAGGTAAAAAAACCTAGGAGTTTGGTTGGACTCTACTCTTTCTTTGGAGACACACACTAGAGAGGTCACAAGGAAGTGCTTTGGAAACCTTAAAACGTTAAGGAAAACTCTGGACATCCTTCCCACCCCAGCCAGGAAAACATCTTAATTGGACTACAGAAACGTTCTCTATCTAGGAGCAACAAAAAAATGCCTGCACAGGCTGCAATGTATTAAAAATGTGGCAGCCCGCTTAGTTCTGAAGCCACCAAGGACAGCTTTCACTGGGAAGGCTCTGGATGACTTGCATTGGCTGCTGGTTAAGAAAAGAGTCCTTTTTAAAACCTTATGAATTATTCATCTTAGCTTGCAGGGTAAAGGTCCGTGTTATCTTCATGATCTACTCGCCCCCTATAATCCTACATGACATCTTACATCTGGTCAAATTTCCAAAGTCCAACAAGCAAGAATGGGTGCACAGTCATTCAGTTATTTGGCAGCCAAAAACTGGAATGCACTTCCTCTCTTTCTCCATCTGAACCATCGGATACTCTCCTCAGGAAAAAATTGAAAACCTGGCTTTTCCAGAGTTAGGTCCTATATCCTTTTTCCTCATCCAAAGAGTTAGTCCTTGCACGGGGACACACAAATAGGTGTAACCAGGGGCATTCTAAGTGATGATAATAATAATAATAATATCAGGGCATGCATGAAAAACTTCCTTCAAAATATGAGGGGGGCAGCTATCTGGAGGAGATCCGGATTTGGCTTTAGTCGGCAGATCAAGAAAGAGTGCTCTACTTATTATAGGTAACTAACGCAGGGAATGAAAATTCCTAGAAGTAAGTGGTTGAGTGACTAGAAAGGAGTCAGCGGGTATGCTGGCTTTGATGGTCATGATTTTGTCAACGAAAATGGCGTTCAGGGCGTTACATAATAATTGAATGGGAGGTAATTTTACTGTAACTCTATCCGCGTTAGACAACTCTGAAACAATCACAAATATATCTTTCGATTTGTTTGAGGGGTTCAGAATCGTATTAGAAAAATAGGTGGCTTTAGTTTGTAGGATAAAGTTTTTATATGGATTGAGTTGGTCTTGATAAATAACTTCTTTATCTAGAGAGTAGTTCAATCTCCAGATACGTTCAGTGTGGCGCAGGGCTAGTTTTTAAAGTTTTAGGTCTTCTGAGAACCATCTCTGAGCATCGTGGCGCATGGCCATTTTAACTTACCTAAAACGGGCATGGATGTTGCTGGCAGCCTCTAACCATGACTTGGTATTTTCTTAGTTTTGGTTAATGGTGGAATGTTTCATAGGCACAGGAGTAGCCAGCGAGTTGCAGAAGGCGTTTTTATTAATATGAGTCCAGTTCCTAGCCATTAGCCCCCCTAACTGTGGGTTTACAGATAGTCAAGGTTTAGAGATAGTCAAGTTACTAAGGGTAAACTTTAATAACAGATGATCAGACCAGCTACTTGGGGAAACCATCAGGGTGGACACTGTAAGTTTAGCGGTCAAGACTTGATTGAGAATATGTCCTTTAAAATGAGGGGGAGATGTCACGTGAGAGACACAGTTCAGCCCATTAAGTAGGTCAGTCAATTCTGATAAGCTTGGGCCACCCCTATCTCCTCATTGGCCCAATAATTAAAGTCGCCCATCAGTAAAATGTTGTCATGGTTAATGACTAAGTGGGATATTTGTTCCCCCAGTAATTGGGGGAAATGAGGCATGTTGTGAGGGGGCCTACAAATCAGAACACAGACCATGGGGGTAAAAGAGGAGTCCAGTTTGATAACTAAACTTTCTACTGAAGTGATGTCTAGGGCAGTGAGGGTGGTGAACATCAATCCTTGGTGAATTGTGGCAGCACTCCCTCCTCCTATTTGCCCAGAGGCACGATTAGTCTGAAGAATATAATCGTTTCTTGGGAGTGCAGCAAGGATAGCAGGATAAGACATAGGGAAAAAACATGTTCCAGTTAGTAGGAATATATCTGGTTTAACAGAGTCCAGTAAATGAAATATTTCCAGTTGATGTTTCACCATTGACCGTGTGTTCAGATATATCAGTGATATTCAAAGTACGGCCCAAAGGCCGTTTGCTGCCCTCTTGTCCTTTACATGTGGCCCCCTGGTGAACAGGAGCACGAGCTGCTGTTTAGTTGCTAAGCACTAATATTCAGAGTAAAAATATTAAATTAACAGGCATCAAATAAATGCTTGCCCATTTAATTAACATTTTTAGACCTCCTTAAACAATCTCTGACCCATCCAGACCCCCTACCACCACCCTCCTGGCATCTGTGGGGCCCTCGGTCATACCGAAGACCGTACTTTGCGGCCCATGGGCAAATGTTTGTGAGTATCCATGAGATATATGATTGTTAGTTTAGTCGTCCTGTGGTTATCCTACCTAGGAATGATGTCTTCAGCAGAGTAGGACAGGTTAAGTTTGGGAAGAAAGACCCTGTTCATAATCCCCAGATTAACTAATCTGGATAGAGTGAAGGGAGTAAGTGCGTAGTCAGTGGAATACCATTGTTGGGATGAAGTTAAAATTTGATAATGACTAGCCCCTAGTGCTTACTACCCTTGACAAGACATTGAAGCGTTATAAATAGGTGAATAAAATTACCTCTCAATTCCATATTTTGGGCACAACGGTTGTACAACTAAATCCATGTACGGACATAAATATAAAAAAACGGAATAAGAATCGTCATCAAATTGCAGACAATGAGCTTCAAAAGGTCAAACTAACAAGCACACAGAGAGTTGTGTGCCTGACATTTTCCAGCGTTAGATGGCAGAAGATTACCTTTATCCACCCAATAAGAAAACAACATTTGATCGCCCTGGCTAATCAGCTAACATTCCACACTGTTCACAGAAGAATTTCGTGAAAGCTTAGAAAAGGCTCGCTCTGGCCAAGAAATGAATGTTAAAAATAGTTCTCGGGCTCGACGGTATTTAAGTAGTTCTACCAGGAGCCCACTTTGCTTCTTTCAGACTGCACAGGTCCACGCAGAAGGAACTGCAGATTTCTTCCCACTGCTTGGCTGCTTCATTAGCACATAATGAGAAGATTACATTCCGGGCTACAATTACCATTCGCGACATGACTTCCCTTTCCCAGACTTATCTGGGAACAAAAGTTTTTTCACAGCTTAAGCAACAAGTTGTCATAAAACGTACAATAAAACTGGCATTAATTATTCCAATAGCCCTGTGTAGAAGTGTTAGAAAAAATTATTAATTTTCTTGTGTGTGACTTTTTTGGCACATGCAGCTAGTACTATAAATTATATACACTATGTATGAACAGGCAGCTAGGCCCCAATTCCAAGCTCCACAGTACTGGCTGATAGGAAACTCCTCACCCGTAATTACCAGTTCATCTTGCCAGTGCCGTGCAATTACTGTGCAGACTGGTTTTAATGAGCAGAAATCTGCACGGGAGACCCAACTGCATGGGGTTTACCAGTCCCATTTACCACCTGCTTTTTGATCAGGTGGTATATTGCAGGAGGGGGCCTTCATGGGGCGGGGTAGGGAATAGGGTTGGAAGGGAGCGGATCAGGCTGTGGGCAGGTTTGTGTTCCCCAAAGATACAAAAGGGGTTCAGACAGGAGCTGGGCTGCACTTGTGCCCCCAGCCCCTGCCTGATCCTTAAGTAGTTTTATGAACCAGATTTTCCATCTGATAAAATCAGGCCCGGAATTCAAACACCCGGTATCCAAGAGCAGAAACACAGAGCCAGATGTGTTCTGCCAGAGCGGTATCATAGACTGGAATACAGCTCCAGCCGACTCATGATTGGGGCCTCAGTAGTGAGGCTGGACCTTCCATAATACTTTTCTGCACAAGCCACAACCATCTAAGTAAAATGTAAATGATTGAGCAAAACTAAACTCCAGCACTAAATGTTAATAAAAACAAATGTAGTATTACCATTTCCTTAAGTCTCAATTTACAAGTCGGACTAAATATAGTGCAGTAAGTACCAACAGCGCAGCAGCAACTCTAAACTTCACCCTACACGAAATTAAATTAAGAGGGTCTGTAGATCAGGGGTTGTGGTGGACATTGCTGCTAAGGTCAGCCCATTCTCACCAGATTATGATGCCTTCAGAGGTCATATCCACTCAAGTTCAGAGTCTAGAGGAGTTTAGTGGAAGACTAGGGTGTGTAATGAAATACTCATGTGAAGAAGTGACTAACGTTCCTCTGTGAGGTTGGATCCATTCGACTTTTTCGGGGCACTGGCATAAGACAAATTTCTATGTGGTTAATATGAATAGCAATTGCTTACATAGCAAGCCCTTGACCTGCAAATATGGCACGGTGAGGCCTTTCTAGTTCAAAAACACTGATCAAATAGTAAACTAATGTTCTTAAAATCATCACTATTCTTATAAGGTATGCATGCTCAATTTGAATCCATCACAATGGACATTTGTATATGAACCTAATTGTAAATCATGCACAGAGTAATCCAGAAGTAGGCCCAGGACTGGAAAACCCAAACCACATTTTCCAAGATATCCACCAAGATAATTTCACAAACAATGTATATGTAACTCATGTACCTATTCAGTGATTATCCTGAAAATCCGGCACTGACTGCGACCCTCCTAGACTTACATGGACATCCATGTTTCCCTTGGGTGACAATTGATAAAAAATAGTACCTTTGCCCAGTTCATACTGATCATGATTAGTGATGAGTATGAACTGAAATTATAAAGTGGCACTCTTCCGAGGATGCAGCAAAATCAGTATAACATAAAAATAATAAAATGATTGTTTGGAATTATCAAGAAATTGCCTTCTAAAACAGCCAGGAATGTTGTGCTTAATCGCTTGTGAGAAACTGCAGGCTTTGAAGTCCTGGCAAGCATGATATTTAAGTTTCTTGAAAGTTCTTAATCCCATGATCAATTCACCCAGCATGGTTCTCATGAACACCAAGACAGCAAATATAACGTGTCTATAAAAGCAATCCCTAGTTACAGCCAACAAAACCCTCAATTATCAGGTCAGAAATTAAAACAGCTAAGTCCATTTAAAAGAAAAGCTTTCGGAAGGCCTTCGGGTTTAACCCGCACCTTGTCAAGCTGGTACAATGGTTAAATGTATTAAGAAATTTTAGTGCAAGTAGTTTGAGGCACGGTGCAGTTATACCAATCTCTAAAATAAAAATTACAAAATCTTAAACCTAATATTTTTCAGTCGGTAGTCCAATCTATAGTTTTATCACACCTAGATTCTGAAAATGTGGCACTGATCTGGCTTCCGAAAATCAAGCAATCATACCTCAAACCTGTAGTGAATTCAGCAACAAGACTATTTCCTGAGATATGAATATTTGATCACATATCCCTTGTGCTAAAAAACCTCCACTTGGCTTCTGACTGAGGCTGCATCAATCTCAAAAAGGCATGCATCATCTGCAAGGCGATTCATTCACATTAAACATCCACAATAGCCTGCAACAGCCCTAAAGAACTCAGGTGGAAGGAAACATATAAGTAGTAAACATTACTTGTGATCGATCACTTTAGCACCACCATTCTCAGAACGGGAACCAAACACCATTGCATTCTCTTCCTGAAAGTCAGATGTCAAGAAAATTTTCTTAAATTCAAGAGAAAACGAACTCATTTTATTCAATCGCTTCCTCACAAATTAATCTCTATCTTTTACACAACACTATAATTTGTTCTCTTGTAACGTGCTCTTGCGCCTGAGACACAAATGGGACTGCAAATGTATAACCTCCATCCCCAACCCATACCCTTTCCCACTTTTCTCTGCATTTCTAATTTTATTCCACGCTGCAACTGGCGTTTCACTACATTATATAAAAAATACAGTTGTTGTTAACATTTTAAGTGTACTAACACCCTTGCATGAGTAGAACCGCACACAATTCATTGAAAAAGTCAAATAAAGTAATTAGACAGAGAGCCCAAGCAGTTTGAGACAAGTTTCAAAAGGAGAGGGAAAGACTGGGCACCTTAGACTGTGGAAGCTTACAGCAGTGGGCAAAATATTTCACTGAAATGTGAAATTTGCGACTTTGCCCCTGCGGATAAAGTTTTGCCATGGAACTGAATAGCCAGCTTTCTGGATGGATTTGGTAGTTCTTGCATTATTTCACCGACACAAACAAGTAAAGTGAACCAGCACACACCAGTGCAAACGGGCATGACCCCTTGAAATGTTATACAATCAAGAAAATATAAACAGCAGTTTTGTTGCATTTTTTTCACTTCAGGGTTTCACTAACAAAACAGAAAAAAGCCAAGGTAATCAGTACCACAGTGACAGTGAAACCAAACCCTTTACAATAGTAATAAATTATTCGAAACATACTAGAATAGGAAAACATATTGCAGAGACCTGACAAAATATTGCTTATAACATTTATTTTTAATATGAAGTGGGCTACACAAGCGCACATGCCACTACAGACGGTCCCTTACCTAGATAATATCAACGGCACTAAGTAGTTTTACAGCTCCCTTTACAATAATTTAAGCAAACGACAAACTCCTTACATCACGTTAACAACTAACTGGTCATTCATCATGTATATAATATTACCCAATAAAATCTAGGATATTTGCATCCATGCGCATAAGCATATTTAGCTCTTCTGAAGTCCTTTCTCAGCTTTTGCAGAGAAATTCAAATATTCTCACGCCAGAGGATTAGCAACAAAACTGAATCAAAGTGAAAAAGGATCGCACCTGTGTGAGTTGACATATCCGGTAGTCATCATATGGCCAGGCCAAGAAACAGTTGAATTGTATTGGCACCCACAGGTTCCTAACTCACAGACACAAAGAAGTAGGAAGAAAAAATAAAGTACCCCCAATCTTTAAATATATCCCAAATAGCAATATGGAAGCGTCTGAGGCAAGTGAGCATGGATGTCATTTAGAGAACTGCGCTCATTGAACAAATTTTGAAATGTCCTTTATTTCCTCCATTCTTCTTTCAGCCTTTTTCTAGTTTCATTCCTTTCTTCCCTGAATCATTATTTCAGTCTTCTACCATCTTTTCATCCTTCCTTTTTTATTTTCATCCATCTCTTTATCCTTCCATTCTCTCCATCCAGTTGGAACCACATACATCGAATTTTTGGAGATATGGGATGTCCTGCCTTTGGCACTTATTTTCCATACATGTGACGTCACTTACATGCCTCTCATGCATCATTTGTGATACATACATATGAATTAAATCACCTCCCTCACCCAATGGGCGTACTTTGTGGTTTCACTCTTTTAAGATCATATGTCTTTTGCTGTGTGGTTTTTGACTTTCGTTTTATTCTGTACATATTAATGTGTTTTTAAGTCTCAAGTATTACTGTCATCACCATCCTATTTTTATTAAATGTATGTAATTGTCATGTGTGTAACTTCACCTTGGTAATAGCTGTGGGTTTGTGTTTGAGTCTTGTACCGTTTCTGTAACACTTATTGTGGTTGGCATTTATTTGTGTCCTTGTTTTGAGTTGTGTCATTTTACATGTCATTTTCAGCCCTGATGAAGTTCCCCTAGACCCTAGAGAGAATGAAACGCGTTGGCTGAGCGTTGCTTACCATAGAAATTTCATATGAAATTACAAATAAAGGATTTTTGTATACTACCTACAGTCTATTGGACTTCATTGCCTGGTGCAGCCCCATTTGTAGTAACATATACTACATCTGTCCTTCCTTATGTTCCTGTGTCTATCCATCCATCTCTTCACCCACCTGTCATTCCTTCTTTCTTTCTTGAAACCCATTTACCCTTCTCTCCATCTACCCATCCTTCTGTACATCCATCCATCTCTCCCTTCCTTCCATGTTCTCTTGTACCAGCGGAGCTATCATATTGTCTTTTTGCAATGGTATTCATGATCGTCTGGTTAAAGACCTGCAGACACCAATCAATGTCAAAAGAGCTAAAAACATATATTTAAATGTTTGATGTTAATCCGAACTGCTAAGTGGCACTCACTCTCGCTAAAGCTGATAAAGTGGGGGTGCACTCAGCCCCTCTACACACATCTGATACAGATGCTAGCAAGGGCAGCAATAAAGCAGTCTAAAGCCACTTTACTGGCTTTCTGACAACAGATGACTTTGGATTGCCTCCTCCATTACATTCTCCACCAAGACGAGGCAAGGGCCATCATTCTTCCAACCCACGAATGATAATGGTGCAAGAGCTCACATTTCCCAGGGAGGCACTTCACTCTGGAAACCCTCTTTGGGCTCTCTCACGGGGAACACTGAAAATGGCCCTCACACATCACAATTAGGAGTACCTGTTGCACAAGTGATAAAAAGGACATCCTCAGGCATCCTCGTATGCAAACTAAAACCCACAACAGCGCCACTTACAACTCGCACTATGTTCAGGCAAACATTTGTTACGAGAATGTTTCTATTTAAAATTTCAGTGTTCTAGTTGAATGGATCTCTGCCAGGCTTTCTTTGGAAGGGAAGGGAAGGGACTGCCTACTCCAGTAAAGCACTTCCTAAAACACCAATAATTATAAATACCACAAATGAACATCTCTGTGCTCCGTCCTCCTGCTTATAGCCGTTGTCTTCAATGTATAGTGGATTTCCACTCAATAATATGACCTGGTTTGCAGTTCTCTTTTGTTCTCAATGGTTTACAGTAAAAGGCACACTCCATGCTGATGCTGAGTCTTCCTTTGACGTCTGCTGTAAGCTTGGTTCCCAGGGCTGAAAACATGCTAGTTTAGATACAATAATACTTCTGTTGTTGTCTATGCACAGCTTAAACAAATCTCAGATTATCTGTGCCGGCCCTGTAGTTTATTAAAAAACAGATGAGTTTTTAGGTTATTCATAAACTTCAGGAAAAAGGGACTGTGTCCACAGATCCAACAGGTGCATGTTTCACTGTTGTGCAAGAACCGTATCCTTAAACAATGCCTACAGAATATAAACTAGAAATATTTTTCGCAAGCAATTCAAACACAATCTGAACAACCTCAAGTAGCTTAAAATAGTCCTAGAAATGGGAAGCCACAAAAAGTCAAGAGAACGGCAGTGTTAAACCATGAGACTTGCTTACCTCGGCTCTTTTCAGCATCTCCCATTTATTAAGGATTTTCATTGCAAACACCTTTTCTGCGTTCTTCAGTTTCACCACAGCAACCTTTAAAAGAAAGCAACTGGAGATTACTCTTAACAGACACAAAAATTTACATTATTATTTCTGAAAATATTTCAAAACCGGTCAGTGTCTGTGCACTGGGGCTGATGTCACTACGCGGGCTTGTTTCATGTTATTGATATGATAAACAAAATGTTACCTATTCTATAGCTTAGGTTATGTGTTAATATATAGCACACATTCGCAATCGTTTGGCTTCTTGGCTCTTTTTGATACAGATAGACTCCGCGGGTAGGTTTGCTTAAGGGGTTACTCAGTGAGAGGGTAGGAGGTATCTGTAGACAGGGCCAAGACCAGAAGAACAAGCATGGTGCAGTATTGGTGTTGGGCACCCCTTGCGCTGAACTCCATAAACTACAACTGTTCTCAAAAGCACAAGTTTCCGCCATCTACTAACAGTTGTTTCGTTCACTGACTAGGACCATAATTTTCACTTGCAGTCAGCAGGCCCGTTATTCACCAGTGAGGCCGCGACAATGCATGCGGTTTTCACTTAGCACACTTAACACAACACCAGAGAAACAGTGATCAATGTTTTAACTTCCAAGATCAACAAATTGAGTACAGCTACATTGGGTAGACATGGAAGACGTGCAGTACGAAGCGCTAGAAAAGGTTATTAATATTACTGCTCAAAGTAGGCCGAATTGGCATGCTGTGGAGAATGAGAATTGTATTATCAGTGAAATGCATGGATAAGTGTGATGAGCATGCAAGACCCCCCTCACAGGTCAGAATATGTTGCACTCTGAATGACCCAAGTATCTGTGACAGACCCCAGGGGCCTCTAGTGGAGTGATGCAAGCGGCATGGGAGCTCACTGCACTGGTGCTGAAAGGTAGGAATTAGTCTGCCTGGCAGTTTAGGCACCATGCACCCAAGCAACAAGTGGTGAGCAGGCGTAAGGATCTAAATGGGAGCCAGGGTGTAACAAAAGCGACTAACTACATCTATTGTGTTAGCTCAATGGATTTGTGTGTGTGTGTGTGTGGGTGACAGAGGTAGTGTGTGCTTAAGAGCTGGAACTATAATCCATTACAAGCCAAAGATGCACACTTTTACCCTCAGAGAACCTTTCACTGATTTTAGGTAAAGGGGATACCAATTGGGATACTTACGCAAAATTAATCCAACTCTGGACCTTACTTGGTGCTATTAATTTACCTTTTTCACTATCCATTCACCCTAAGTCATTTATGACTGAACCTAAAATTTACGACACATTAGGGTAAATGTTTTCTTGCCACCACAGTATACGTTGACAATACGCTATACCTACTATCTGCTTCAATTCGAATCTGCCTACAGATGCCTAAAATGATTCTACATATTTTACATAAAGAAGCCACAGTTGCACTATGCCACCTTATTTCTTGGGTCCTCACTGCATGCAGTGATACGTTTGCAGTGCTCACTACTGCATGTTATTCTCATCCAAATTCATGGTCTTTCACTGTAAAATAAAGCCTATTTTCTATTCATTTGGATTCCAAACATTGTTCACTGCCATGAAAAAGACCCAGGAAAAGAGCCTTCAGGGGTTAAACATGTGTTGGCTAGCCGCACATCAAAGTGCAGGAACCTGCTGGAAACACATCCTCAAACGACATCCCCCCTCCATCAAAATCAAGAACCAAAACATATAATATGGAAGTTTGCAGAAGGACTCCATTTTAAACAAGTATCCTTATTTCTACTTTGGAGAGCAAAAGAAAGTTCGAAATAATGTTGAAAATGAAATACGAAATGAATTTAGGCTCACACAATACGGCAACAGAACCACAGAATAGTGTAGTTTTCTTAAACCATATAGTCTTATCATTGAATATAGAAAACAGAACCTTTGAAATATGAAGTATATGCTTGGTTAGACTAGTAAACTCCAGCCCCATTGCTGCGTGTGTGTTCCGAGAATGTAACCCTAGGAGCAACCAACTGGGTTATCAGCTCAATGCGTAGAATAAAACATAGGTAACAAGCTACTAATTGTTGTACAACACAGTGGTAGAAAATGCAAGGATAGATACTAAGAAACCAACAATCAGAGTCAGATTATAGGAGCTCATGTGGATTTAATGCTTAAGTAAGCAAATGGAGTCGTGGTCTTGACTTCTCTTAACATCGACAATATGCCCCAAAAAGTCACTCTCAATTGCGATGGGTAGTATAGCATGATAGCTTCAGCCCCAGCATCCACAAATTCTCTCCTGATTTTCTGTAAAAGAATTCTCCTAGTATCGGTCGTGGGGGACATGCCGGGCAAAATACACTACCTGAGATTCAGGTGCAATACTTTTTACTTGTAAGTGGTGCATTGAAGGATCACATCACGGTGGGCTTCACCATGTAAACATAACACCTAGCACCATCAGTATCGCTGTCTCCCAGCCTCTTCCGCCTGGGCAATCTTTTAGCTCATTTTAGAGATATGGGCTGGGTGTTGCCAGAGATGGCCATTTTGGCCCTCAAAAAGTCCTTATAGACAGAAATCAGGAACAGTATCTTACCATCCCAGCAGGCGAATATTAGATGCTTTCCTGTGCAAAATCAACTAGGCCACTTGTGTGCCAACAAAATCAACCAACCTGCTGAAACCCATCGTTTCTCACGGCTCAGAAGGAATGGCTCTCTGTGTAGGCATCTGGTTGCTTGACATTCCAGTATGTGAAATGGCTGTGTTTTGTGCTAATTCTACAGACACACAGATCTTTCCTTGGAGGTCACATGAGCAAAACTTCAAAAAGCTCAACTTGAAATTCCACTCATCAGGGTCAAACAGCAGCCTGTCAAGCATGCCATGTGTGTTCTAAACTCCTGCTAGCTGGGTATAACAAAATGTTTTAATCTTTAGCGCTCATGTTGATAGATACAATGCCTGTTTAGGGTGCAACAAATGGGTACTCCTTCTGCACCCCCACCCCCAAAATTAAACCACTGCAGTGGTGCCGTTGGTGCAGATTAGCAGATCCAAAGAAATAAATACCTTCAAAGGCAGAGAAGAACCAGTTACTTACCTTCGGTAACTCTTTTTCTGGTGGATACAGTATCTGCCTGTGGATTCCTCACCTTGTGAATATCCCCCTGCGTCAGCAACATTCGGAAAATCTTTCGTAGCTCTTCACACCGACGTGGAAGACGTCACAGAAGCAAGGCATCGCTCGCGGCTCCGCTGACGTCACCGACTCCATAATAGGCCTACGTCGGCGTGATGACATCCGTTCCACCCTTTTTTCTGTGCCTTCGAGGCACACGGACGGACCAACAACAGTAGATATATACACAATGTACACAGTACCAAATAATCAAGATAACACACACGGTGTGCAGTCAGTGCTGGAAAGCAATTATAACAACACATTTCCTTTGATAACAATATATGTACATTAAAACAATGTCACTAATGCCGGTATAGAAGAGTGGACAATGGGGAGGCGGGTGGGTCAGTGAGGAATCCACAGGCAGATACTGTATCCACTAGAAAAAGCGTTAACGAAGGTAAGTAACTTGTTCTTCTGATGGATACATCTGACAGTGAAATTCTCACCTTGTGAATAGATTCCCACCGCAGTCCCACTCTTGGAGGAGGGTGTCCACCGTTCTATACCAGAAAATCTTGGAGGACAGAAAGCGCAAAATGACCATCCCTCCTCACCTCGGAATCTAAGCAGTAATGCTTTGCGAAAGTGTGGAGGGAGGCCCAAGTCGCTGCTCTACAAATGACCTCTACAGGCACACCTCTAGACAAAGCAGATGTAGTAGACCTTGCTCTAGTAGAATGAGCTCTCAAACCTTCAGGAGGTTCCTTACCCGCCTGAGAGTAGCATATCTTGATACACAATACAATCCATCTTGACAACGTGCGCTTGTGCACAGCCTTTCCTCTTCTGGCGCCAATAAAACCCACGAAGAGCTGGTCATCAACTCTGAACTCACTAGTTCTGTCCAGGTGGAAGCTCACCGCCCTTTTAGGGTCCAAGCGGTAAAGTCTCTCCTCCTCCATGGAAGGATGAGGGGGAGGATAGAAGGAAGAGAGGGTAATGGATTGCCCAAGATGGAAGGGACTCACCACCTTAGGCAGAAAAGCAGCCCTGGTCCTAAGTACCATTCTTTCAGCATGAATGGTCAAGAATGGGGGTTTTGAACTCAGAGCTTGAAGCTCACGTACCCTCCTTGCCGAGGTAATCGCAATCCGAAAGACCGTCTTAAAAGATAAAAGCCTCAATGGACACTTGTGCAAAGGCTCAAATGGTGAACCCATTAAGAAAGTAAGCACAAGATTCAAGTCCCATTGTGGCACAATAAATGGAGTAGGATGAAATTTATTAGTAAGGCCCTTTAAAAACCTTAAAACAATAGGAGACTTAAACAATGATGGCTGATCCAGCAGACAGAGGAATGCTGACAAGGCCGATAGATAACCTTAGACCGTAGCTACAGCAAACCCTTGCTCAGCCAAGGAAAGAGCAAACTGAAGAATGTCAGACAATCAAGCCTTCAAAGGGTCAATGGACTTCTCCCCACACCATGAGACAAATTTAGACCACCTATAAGAGTAGATAGACTTGGTGGAATGACGCCTGGCTGATAAAATGACATCCACTACATCATGCGGGAGAGAAAAAGAATTCAGGTTGCCCCGTTCAATCTCCAGGCATGAAGGTGTAAGGTCTGGAGGTGGGGTGTAGAACCTGCCCCTCCATCTGAGAGAGGAGGTCTGCCCTGAGAGGGAGACGGAGCGGCGAGGAGAGGTGGAGAAGATCTGTGTACCACACCCTTCTTGGCCAATCCGGGGCGATCAATATAACTTGGGCCCGGTCTTGGCGAATCTTCCTCAGAACCAGAGGAATTAAGGATATGGGAGGAAACGCGTAAAGGAGTTTTGAGTCCCAACTCAACTGAAACGCATCCCCCAAAGCTCCCTGCATCAGATACTGGAGACTGCAGAATGACGGTCAGTGATCATTCTCGTGAGTGGCAAACAGGTCCACCCGAGGAGTTCCCCACGTCCGAAAGACGTGACAAACCACCTCGGGATGAAGCCTACACTCATGTTCGGCCGAGAACTGCTGACTAAGACTGTCTGCACGTACGTTCAGAACTCCGGCCAGATGATTTGCCATCAGACAAATCTGATGGTCCTGAACCCAGGACCAGAGACTCAAAGCCTCTCTGCAAAGGCAATGCGATCCCACTCCTCCCTGCTTGTTGATGTACCACATCGCTGTCGTGTTGTCAGTCAGGACATGAACCGACCGCGAAGGGAGGAATGCCTTGAGCGCCAAACGTATCGCCCGTAACTCTAGAAGGTTGATGTGAAGCAACCTTTCCTCTGGAGACCAAAGACCCTTGATCTCCAGGTCCCTCAGATGAGCACCCCACCCTAGAGTGGATGCATCCGTTATCACAGTGGCCACCGATGGAGGCAGATGGAAGGGCTTTCCTTGAGACAGATTGCCCTCCACGCTCCACCGAGACAGATCCGCTGCAGCTTCTCTGGAGATCCTCACAGACTCCCTGAGATCTCCGTTGTGCTGATACCACTGCCTGCGGAGGCACCACTGGAGTGCCCTCATGTGCCAGCATGCATAGTTGACCAACAGAATGTAGGAAGCCATCAAACTGAGCACAAGAAGAACCTTTAGGACTGGAACGACCGCTCCATTGTAAAATAAAGGAATCATTTCCTGTATGTCGCAAATCCTCTGAGGTGGAGGGAATGCTCGACACACAGTAGTATCTAGTACAGCACCTATGAACAGGTTGCGCTGGGAGGGCACCAGGTGAGATTTGGGTACATTTATCGAAAAGCCCAATCTGTACAACAACTGAGTTGTGACTTGCAGATGATGGAGCACCTTCTCTGGAGATTCTGCTTTGATCAGCCAATCGTCCAGATAAAGGAATACTGGTATCCCTGACCTTCTGAGATGTGCTGATCCACAGCCATCACCTTGGTGAAGACTCGAGGCGCAGTAGTCAGACCAAACGGAAAGACCGCAAACTGGTAATGTTGCGAACCCACCGTGAAACGGAGATACTTCATGTGCGACTTCAGGGTGGGGATGTGGAAATATGCATCCTGCAAGTCGATAGACACCATCCAGTCTTCTGGAAGAAAGAAGGGGGTTCCCCAAAGGGTTTTTAAGGATGTAGGCAGGCCGTAAGGGGGAGACAACAGAACATAGAACAAGGAACGTAACCCCGCCTAATGATGTGATGGTCCTAACAATAGGATCCCAATATATGTGGGGTGATTAATCTAGGAGTTTAGCAGTGCACATGACACAATATCGTCAATCCAATTATACACAACAAAAATTATTAGGAAAATATATATATATTTTTTATTTTTTTATATATTCTTCGAATTGATATAAAAAAGATCATACAAAAATAGATAACATTTTAAATCCATAAGGTATCAAACAACATACATTAGTGCAAAGAATGGGGGATAAAAAGTAAGAGAGACTAGTCTTACTTTACTGCCTACCCAGTAACAAAGCATACTTCAATCATACTCTCATGCTCACAGATTTTCAAGATAACCTATCTAATGTCCTTTCATTCAACTTTCATTCTTCCATGCATTCATTCATTTCTATCGTCCTGGCGTATGTACCACAAAGATGGTGAATTTGTTACATAAATCAGAATGTTATTCCAGATAGATGACATTAATACGGCATAGGATGTTTATAGGACAGTGTGCCGTATTTCTGGAAACACAAGCCGACGCGCGTTTCGGTGATAGGCCAGAGGGGCCACACCTTCGTCAGGGCTGGGGATTGTTGACTGGGAGGGGAGTGAACAAAGATCTATTATAAAATTGTAGTTATGATGATACAGAAACTTGAGACCAGTAGTTGTATGTGCTGTAGAAGGTAATTTCTATTTCCGCTCACATTGAGTACCGCGATAACGAACCTGAGGTAATCTTTGAATGATTCCTTCGTGGTAATGGGAGTTTAAGATGTCGCCGAAGGCTGGCAATCTATATATCCTAAAATAGATGGTTATCAGGTGGCAAGAAATAGGGGAACCGGTTCCAATCGGACTTAGCAGTCTATGAAGAGGATCCGCCACACTTCCAGCTATCCAAATAAGTAAGAGCGGGTGCGACGCTATTGGTCACAAAGCCCATAGGCTTAATGAAGCAGGGTTCATGGGTGATAAAGGTGTATGTCCGCCGTGCTTCGTCACTAATCAGGTAAGTAGATGGCGTTAGGGAACAAGACGAAATGCCACTGTATTTTTGACTATAGGGAGGGTGCAGAGCTGCGCACAAAAGCTACCTTAGATAGTAGCAGATCAGTCTGTAGAGGGGGTTCCGCCGATGGACCGCATCGACCTTCCGGCACCGGAGACAGGAGACAAATTCACCATCTTTGTGGTACATACGCCAGGACGATAGAAATGAATGAATGCATGGAAGAATGAAAGTTGAATGAAAGGACATTAGGTAGGTTATCTTGAAAATCTGTGAGCATGAGAGTATGATTGAAGTATGCTTTGTTACTGGGTAGGCAGTAAAGTAAGACTAGTCTCTCTTACTTTTTATCCCCCATTCTTTGCACTAATGTATGTTGTTTGATACCTTATGGATTTAAAATGTTATCTATTTTTGTATGATCTTTTTTATATCAATTCGAAGAATATATAAAAAAATAAAAAATATATATATATTTTCCTAATAATTTTTGTTGTGTATAATTGGATTGACGATATTGTGTCATGTGCACTGCTAAACTCCTAGATTAATCACCCCACATATATTGGGATCCTATTGTTAGGACCATCACATCATTAGGCGGGGTTACGTTCCTTGTTCTATGTTCTGTTGTCACCATCCAGTCTTCTTCCAGCAGCGCTTGAAGAACCTGCGCAAGGGTGAGCATCTTGAACTTCTCCTGTTTCAGAAAAAGATTCAAGACCCTGAGGTCCAGGATCGGACGAAGTCTGCCATCCTTCTTGGGGATCAGGAAATACCGGGAGTAGCATCCCTAACCCCTTTCCTGCTCCGGAACCACCTCTATCTCACCTTTTCTTAGTAACACCAGGACTTCCTCCTGCAAAAGTAGCAGGTGATCCTCTGTGCAGAACCCTTGGCAAGGAGGGGGAAATTCCCGAAAGGGAAGAGCATACCCATTCTACACGAGATTGAGAATCCAAAGGTCCGATGTGACCGATTCCCAATCCCGTAGAAAATGAGTAAGCCGACCCCCTACAGGACCAGCATGATCCGGAATGGCGGATCTAAGACTCCTTTGCTGTGGTTGGTGGGGGGGGTGGGAAGAGGAAGAAGAGGAGGAGGAGGAGGAGGAGGAGGAAGCTTGACGACCTCTTGGGCAGCCTCTGTTTCTACCTCTGTACGTCTTGTACAGAGGATTCTTCTAGCTGTTGCTGCTGTTGTGGTTGCTTGTAGGCAAGAAATGAAGATCTCCCAAATCCTCTGTATCTTTTGCCCGATGTACCTCTGGTCTGAAGGCCCAAAGATCTAGCCGTTGCCCTACTGTCCTTGAACCTTTCCAAGGCAGCATCCGCCTTCTTCCCAAACTGGCCCGAGCCATCAAATGGGAGGTCTATTAACGTAGCCTATACATCAGGAGAAAATTCAGAGAACTTTAACCACGCAGCTCTTCTGGTAGGAACAGATGACCCCATGACAACTGCCACAGAGTCAGCTGTAACCAAGCCACTCTGGATCACCTGGTGATCAGCAGCCTGAGTATCCGCAAGAACTTCATTGAAATTATGTCTATCCTCTTCCGGTATTTTTGGTGCCAACTGCTTAGCAGAGTCCAGCAAAGCATGTGTATATCGTCCTAAAAGGCATGTTGCATTTGCGCACTTGAGAGCCATGCTAGCTGATGAAAATACCTTTTTAGCAAATTGGTCCAGCTTTTTAGACTCCTTATCAGCAGGTACCTGCGGAAAAGCCCCAGTTGTAGTCTTGGAACAGGCTGCTTGAACAACCAAACTCTCTGGAGATGGATGAGTCGAGAGAAAGTCAGGATCTCCAGGAGCCACCCTATATCTTTTAACAACAGCTCGCGAAACAGCAGGCGATGAAAAGGGCTACTTCCACACCTCTAAAACAGGCTCTGTAATAGCCTCATTAAAAGGCAACATAGGTTCCACCACTGAAGAGGGAGAATGTAATACCTCTGTCAAGATGTTCGACTTGAACTCAGCAGATTTAGATCCAAAAGCTCAGCCGCCTTTCTGATTACTGTGTGATATGGCACTACATCCCTCGAAGGGACGTCAGGAGTGGAGGAAATTTTCCACTCTGGAGATAATTACAGACCACTGGCCTCTTTAAGTTCTTCAAAGAGATCGTCAGAATCCTGCAGCTCACCTTCTTCAATGTCCTGCGCACTATACCTACGCTCCTCTAAAAGCCTCTGAGCCTCCCGCCTAGACCTCATCTTCGGGGTCGACGGAGCCACAACAGACTCCGACGGAGCCGGTGCCAGAGTCGAACTCGGAGCCGGTGGTGCAGTATGGAGTGCACGAGGTCGGACTGGAGCCGGCGAAGATGGAACCGGCGTCGACGACCTCGGGCCGGAAAATGCCAAGCCGGAGTCGGCGTCGGCTTAAATGGTGCTGGAGCATATGCCTGAGGCACACCGAGGTTAAAGGCCATCGGACCCATGGGACCAGCCGGTGCTCCAGAGGGGTACATGGCTCTTGAGAAGACTCCATACATGGCATTTAGGTAATGCGTAGGGTCTTGACCAGGGCCTGGAAATGGAAGGTATTGACCCCAAGGCTGCTCCTGCTGAGGTACTGGACTGCATCAGCCAAATCCTCTTGCTGATTCTCCGGCATCGCAGACCCTTCCGGCAAAGGAGCCTCTTCATCTTCTCGAGTTGAAGTTCGAGATGGCGCCGGAGACGGATTCGATGCCGGAGCCGGAGAATGCTCCGGAGACTCCACAGGCGAAGCCTCACTTTCCGGATCCGGAACAACAGGTGAAGGAGATATACATCCTTCCGACGCCTCCTACCTGGAGTCTTCGACTTCGTGTCCGAATCCTTCGCGGAATGACATCAAGAACCATGCTTCCTCTTCTTATGCTTCTTCCTTGATCTAGAAGCATGACCCGAAGACGACCTCGAAGGCGACCTCGAGCGGGACCTCGAACGCGACCTCGAACGCCTCGAGCGTGACTTCGAGCTCTTCCTGTCTTTTTTACCTTTCATCTTTGCAACAGAAACTTTGCTTCTCTTTCTCGTAGGGCCTTAGGGTTCACTTTCTTGCAGCATGGACACCCTTCGACATCATGGGCTGAAGAAAGGCACCATACGCAGTCCTCATGCGGATTCATGATAGACATCATCTTTCCGCATTCTCCGCACGGCTTGAATCCGGTCTTCTTCGAGGACATCACGATAGGAGACAAAGAAACAAGAAAGCACTAAAAGTAACAAACAGTAACAGAGTTACCCAGTAGCTACTGAGAATCCCTAGAAAAACCGTTAGCGTGGACGATGCGGAATAAAGGGAACTGATGTCATCACGCTGACGTAGGCCTATTATGGAGTCGCGGAGCCGCGCGCGATGCCGTGCTTCTGTGACGTCATCCACGTCGGCGTGAAGAGCTACAAAAGATTTTCCGAATGTTGCTGATGCAGGGGGATATTCACAAGGTGAGGAATCCACTGGCAGATGTATCCATCAGAATAAACGTTCAGTTCAAGGATATGTCAAACAATATATGAAAAACATATCTGAAAAAGTTTCAAAGTGTTACAATCAAAAGGCCATATTATTAAAAGGGGTCTGAAGCAGAAGGCCCTTCTGGAAGGCCCGGCTCTCCAGTTCACTATCACTGCATGGGCGACAGAAGCCAAAAAGAAATGGGGATTCCTTTCCTGATTCTAGCCTGAAACAAGAGCATATTAGTATGATGTGTGTGAAGCAGTGTAGAGCAAAAGCCCAGACACAATCGCCTATTTTTCCAAAGGTACCTCAGGAATCACCCTCGTAGGGTTTTGGCACCTAAAAAGCCAGGAAGAATCCTGCAGAGCTACAATTTTCTTCACTGAGAGTAGCCACTCCACCACTATTTTCAACATAGTGTCTCCGAATATTAAACCCAAGGCTAAATACAGACCACATTTGGCCACTAATAGTCTGAGAACAAAAAACAAATAAGTTCCTCGCAGAAGGTTTCTGGAACAGCCTGAAGTTATTTAACACACTCCAGCCAATTGCTTAGGTGGGGGTAAATATAAAATAGTAACACAACAAAGTTTATACCATCATTATAATTATGTTATGGGCTCAAGACGTTGAATTAAAAGTAAACCTCTTTCTTAGAAATCTGCCCACCATGTTTTGTGCCTCCCCGATGGGGTCCTGGAAGTAGCCTTCTTCAGGTACAAAATGGTGCTGCTATATGTTACCTCAGACAGGATATAAGACAATGTAACCATCTTGAAAGACTTCCTCAGCATGTAATACATGAAGAGGCCAATGTCTAAGATGGAGCAGAGACCCCTGACGTTTGTCTACTGCAACGAAACAGGAGTTAACCCTTCAGTTAATCTCTGCATGAAGAATCAGCCATATGAACAACCTGCCCAATGCCACATGTTTTTGGATCTTCAGAGCTTGGGAGAAACTAGCATAGAAGAAGAGTGAGCATTCGGAGGAGCAGGGAGTCTGAACCCCTTTGCAAGCATGGATAGAACCATAGGTCCACGCATGAACTTCAACCAGGGCTTGTCATGTTCTGCTTTTTCTCTTTTATGGAAGTAAGATAAAAGAAAAGTTTTTCTAAAAAGCCTCGTCCATTAAGAATGGAAAATATCCATGCTAAAAACACTCTTAAAAGAAACAATCTCTTGACCTTAACAATCGGAACCCTTTTTGTCCAATCTCCCTACTCTGTTATTGGGGAAACTGTTTCAGAAGCTTCCCTTTGCTCAGATCCAAAGCATCGTAGAAGGAAAGGCCTGCCGGATGCACTCTTGCCAGGATTTTGCCCATGGCAGAGCAGTGAAATTGCACCACCATCAGTGCTTGGAAACCTGGTGAGACCGGGGGGTGGTGGTGGTGGTGTCAGGGCACTGGTAATGTTAGATCCCTCAGCTGCCGTGGACACCATTGATCATTTCATCCTGTTCTCCAGCTGGCTGGAGTAGGGTCAGAGGTCCCATATGTCTGTAGCTTTGGTCCCCTTTAACAGAAAGATGACAGCCCAGTACCTTCCACCTCTCAGCTCAAAAAGACCTTACCCTGCCAGATTGTATTCAACACATCCATGCAACCCTTGCTAAACTGCTGTATCAGGTGGGGATTTGCTTCTTCTTGGATGCCGCCAAAATACAGCTGGTCAGCTGCTTGTCACAATCTGCACATCCGCTAGCGGAACTGGCTTTTCAGCCAATCTGACAGATTGCATCTCGCTCATATGGTGAAGGATGACACTTTTTTTTTTTTACTTTAAGTGACTGAGCTTCTTGTCACCAAAAACATCCTCTGCAGTTGCAATGAGGACACCTACTAAGTGGTAATAGTACCACTAACTGCTACTACATCAACCTAACATGTGGAAATGGATTGCCAAAGTGTTCATATGTTTCCTACAAATAAAACTCCAGATTAGACTATGGCATCTCTGTCTACCTGGAAGCACCACTCAAACTACGGACTACAGCTGGTTTAAAGTGTGACGGCGACACTGCTTTGGAGTCTGTCCGGGCCTATTATTCAGGTGCTCCGCTGGCAACTTGAGCGACATGAGTACTCATCACAGCTGTGATCATTACCCAGAAGGGCACCGGTCAAACCTCCCCAACGTTGCTACAAATTTATATAATATCATGGAATGGAATCGGGGTTCCACACACCTATTTCTGTCAGACGTTCTCAAAGTCAGAAGAGCTGCCTGTAATGCAGAGCCGCAAAAGCCTGGAATATGTTCCTTGTAGCCCTGCATGCCTGATCATGCACGTCAAGTTTTCACAGACAACCTGCTTTTTGTAACATGTAACTTTTCTGTGTTGAGTTTCCAGCAAAGTAACCAAGAAACTAAACAGCGGTGTGCTCTAAAAATAAATATTAACTCAACAAAGGACGTCTCTTCCTGCTGGCAAACCTATTCGGTCTAGGGTGCAGAGTGGAAAATCATGAAACCCAGGCAAAATCTTGGAGCTATCCCGTTGTGGTGGCTCGCCTGAAGAAGCATGCAAGGGTCATGCCAATAAGATGCAGTGCTGAGGAACCGGAAATGACATCATGCATGAATCCCAAAATCATCTGTTTTAAATGTCATAAGAAGATAAAGTAGTTTTGGCCCCTCGGTGGCACTGGTGTATTCGGAGTGACTGTCCAGCCAGTGTTTCATGAACTTCTTGTTAATTGAGATAACACAACTTGCAGGCTTTTCTCAACGCACTTTACCCAAGCCAGCATACTAACAAACAGTTAAAAACAAAAAAAAAGTAAAAATTCACTCTGTAATGCGCAGGCGCGCGCCCTAGGGACACACTATATAGCTTTATTTTTCTGGAGCGTTTCAAGCAGAAAAATGCATGGCATGTGCTGAGGTACACTTTTAGGTCGGACCTGTGTTTTTACTGGCCTTTTAATAGCTTCCCACATTTCCCACAAACAGTCTGCAGCTTGGCATGTCAACAAACTGTGACTGCTCCTCCCTGGGCGGAGGCTCAGCATCTGCTCGAGCAGCCCTTGCTCCTGGCAGGGACCTCAGTCCCAAAAAGATTTCACGGACACATGTTTGACCAAGACACACAGTGGAGGAAGGAAGAAAGACGGGTAAACACCGCAGCTCCCGCCTAGTAATTACTCTATGTAAGCACCTCCATGCTGAAGCAGGCACCTGCCTTATTTAAGGAGGGGCTGTGGGGCTGGAAATGGGTAAGAAGCATTTTTTGTTATTTATTAGGTCTGGTGTTAGCCAGGACATTTGAGTTAACTAAAATTACAAATATCATTTACTTTCTCACAGGGGCTTAAAGTCCGCCCTCTTCAAGCATTGCAAACACAAGGAGGTGATGGACAGAGCGCTGAAACTTTCCAGACACTCACCCCCAGTCACAGATCTGGGTTGAATCCATCATCGTACTTTAGCTCACTTCGCCGTTCTCCATCGGTACGGTCCAGCCCGAACTCCCAAGCCATGTCTTCCCTGGACCGGAAACAAGCATCCTTGACCGGTTTCTGGGTAACACCCCTGTTAGACCTGTCTGCCTTTGAGTAGCCCCTTTTATTAATTATTTATTTTGTCCCCCTTTTTGCCCCTCAAAACCTTTAATTTTTATGTCCACTGAATTTTTTGCGGTGTTGGTTAGGGGTTAGATGCTCTTTGGCCCTCGTGGTCCTTTTCCTGAGGTAGGGGCCTCTCCTGACTAGAAAACTAGGAGATACCTAAAATGGTGGCCATAAACTGCCATCCTAGGAGGAAGACCTATAGATTAGAATAGGGACTTCCAGAACCTTCTGGACTTTGCTGGACCTCTGGAGGGGAACCTATAAAAGGCAGGATGCGAGGCAGCCATTTTGTGTTGACCAGTGATTGCTAGAGAGTGGAACTGGTGAGGAGGGAGGCGACTCTGAGGAGGAGGACAGCGCTTTACCAGGAGCGGAATTGACCTGTGGGCAGACTGATCTCCTGTACTGACCTGTACCCACCCGTGTTGACCAAACCCTACCAGGGTAGCCCATTCCTAAAATCCTTGTACGACCTCTCCAGGACATACTAAAGTCTCTGAGGTCTCTGAGAAGAGTCGCGCTTGAAAGAAGGGAAGAAGTCTAACCCTGAAGGATCACTCTATCAACTGCGGCGCTGAGTGCTTTTCCCCTAAGGCATTTAACCCCTTCCCTGCTCATGACGAGCTCAGCTCGTCATGAGGCACAGTTGAGTTAAAGAATAGCAATTTCCAGCACAGGATAGGAATTGCCTTAACAGCCAAGGTGTTAAGGAGCTAGCGCTTCCTTCTCCAAGGTCTCACCCTGAACCTGGCGTGTCCAGCTGACAACTCTGCGTGGGGTAAGGGCTCTGTCCGGCACCGACTTCCTCTGCGAGTTGGAGAAGTGCTGGAGGGTGTCCGAGGAAGTGAGACAGCGACGGAAGAAGCGGGTCGAGAGAGGCGGGACCCCGGCGTGAGGAGACAGCGAAGAGGGAGCGGCCAGGCGAGAGCGTCGGAAGAAGTGCAGCCGCGTCGTCTTCTGCGCAAGCCCAGCAGTCTGAGAGGAAACGCCAGGGGTAGTGCCACAGCGTCGACGGCTGCGCAGACTCAGAGGTGCCGATCTCTGAGGAGTGCACCGGGCGGTGAAGTCTGCTTACATCGATCCCTCCGAGGGAGGAGCATCTCAACCCGGGACAGAGATAACAGGAAACCAGAGTGTCAGTAAGTGCCATAGTGTCCCCAGGTATCGGCGTCATCGCAACCTAACCGGCAATCCTATTCTGAGACAAGTAAGCCGGGGCCGCATAACTGGAGGGAGGTGGGGACCGTCACGGGGAGTGTGACGAAACGGCGAGGGAGACCGTAAATTACTCCTCAGGTGGCGAACTGGCTCCCGAGTAGGGGTATAGTGGTAAAATCGTTATCCTTTGTGACCGGATTTCCCCCACCCAAACGAGGCTAAGCACTGTTATTCCGCCTAACCCGGATTCCCGGAAAGACGGGGGCCGAACTGGGGGTAAAGAAAGGGTGAAGGAGCTGCAACTGTCCTAGAAGCACAACGCTTGTTGAAAGGGGCCACATAGCCTAAAGTGGGTCCAGGGACAAGTTAAAGTAGCCCTGAATCAGAGGAAGTAACTACCTGTCTATCCTCTTTTTAGGCTCCACATAGTACAACAAGTCAGTGGGTGACATTACCGAAGCTGGGGTTGTAAACCTGAACGTCTTGTATGAAATACCCATGAGACTGTGGTGGTAAAGTTCAGCTTCTTTGTATTGCAAAAGAGTTTGACAATTGCAGAAACTTGATCTAGAGCTGAAGTGTGTAGAAAACTTATTTAAATTACAGGAACATATCCTAGAAAGGTTGCTAATGTCATAAAAATGTAATGTAAAGTAATAATGACATGTGAGATTATATGATGTATTGAAACCTGATAATAAGTCGTCAAATCAACAAAGAGTTTTTATAAAGCAGACTGTATTCTTCTAAATTTGGTGTAGCGTCCTTATTTTTAAGTGGGTGGATGTTATGTTGCTGAAGGGTATGATGCAAACTTAACACAGGTTCCGTAGAGTTGAGCCTTTCCACTTAGTGCCAAGCTACCTTATGTGACTTGGAGGTCCCAGGTCCAACATAATTGGTGTCTAGCGGTGGGATCCGAATTGTGTTCATCAGCCAGGCGGAGAATTCTTGATTTGCTCTGAATTCTGCCCATCATCTGTGTGTCTTTTGCTTTCTCGCCCTAAGTGCGCCGGGTATGCCCAGACGTGGGTTCCTTGTTCACTTTGCCACTGGATTCAAGCTATCCTGGACGATGAGGGTCGTTACTCCAAGACCAGTCCCAGGATGCTTGTTTCCAGTCCAGGAAAGACCTGGCTTGGCAGTTCGGGCTGGACTGTTCCCATGAGGAACAGGGTCAACACTGATTTGCATATGGCTGGGTCTGAACTGGGGTGGCAAAGTCAGCTAAAAAACAGTGGTGGATTCAACCCAGACCAGCTTTCCGTCCATCATCTCCTTGTGTTTGCTCTCTTCATGTATTTGCCTGTTGTGTCATTCACATTTCTTCTGCCCACTAAGCATGCAGTATGGGAAAATAGCCCATTTGCTAAAGTTACTGCGACTACCACAATCTACTCTTTCACAAGGAGTTCATCCACAACCACAAGTAGTTTCCTTATTGTTATGGGCTGCTATGACAACGTGTACTTTTATAGACTTTAAAAAATGTGTACTTTTAGCCATTTTATTTTATGTCGAGGGCCTGGCTGGTCTCCCAACAACAAATACAATTTACAAAAGCAATCTCACAACAAACGAAATCATTGGCCAAGCCAAAAGAATTGAGTCAACACCAGACTTGTTGGTTTTGCCAGTGCTTGGTTGGTTATTTGTCAGCAAAATACCACTACTATGATTGCCAAAATAACCCTTTCTACACCCTCCTACTCTACCCCTCCTTGTATCATCTGACACCTCTTTTACTATACCGATCTCCTAAAACAAACCTTTCTAAACTCTTTCCTCCGAGTCCTCCCCTCCAAAACTCCTTTTTACTCATCCAAAAGCCTCCTCCTATTGCTAAGACCTAAAAAAAAATATTTTTAAAAAAATCTTTCACTCTTTTATCCCTTCACTATCCTTTTCAATCGAAATTAACAGACTAACATGTTCACTTCTGAAATTCTATATTAAACTATACTAATATACTACCCAAATAACTGAATAACATATCCACTACTCAAATTACTTCATATTTTTTGTTTTTACTATACTCATTTTCAACAGTAATCTCTTTATGGGTTCCGGAGTGACGTGCTACTCACCAGAAAAGCGATTCAACACCCATCAGGGGTAACAAGTGCTATATGAATGCACATCTTTCTTCCCCTTTTATCCCTCCGCTATCCTTCTCACTCCAAGTAACTGACTAATATCCACCACTGAAATTACTTCATATTTAACCATATTAATTCACCACTAATTCTTTGTAGGCTTCCTCAATAGCATGCGTCAACAAGAGCTATCTAAATACAAACCTTTGTCCTCCTCTATCCTTCTGCTATCATTCCAAATCCAAATAACTGACTAACCTATCCACCACTTAAAATGTACTTGCATGTTTCACTATACTAATTCAACACTAATCCTCTATGGGTCCCGGAATAGCGTGCTACTCGCCGAAAAAGCGCTTTGACGCGTCGTCAGGGGTAGTAAGCGCTATAAAAATGCAATTACAATGCAATAAAATACAATACAAGACAATACAATATCACCAAGAAATGCTCTGCAAAGCACAAAGGACATTATTCGTTTTTAGTGTATATTGATGGATACAATAACATGGCAGTACATGCATGTATCATATACAGGGGCAGACAGAATGTGAACTTAATTATGTTGATTCCAAGATGACAAGCTATTTCACGAGAGCGGTTGAGATGAGAGTTGAGAGAGTGCAGATCTATAGGAAGAAAGACCCACTCACTCACTCAAGATCTAAGTATTACAGCAGTACATGCAGTTTTGGGTGGGAGTGGGCAGCGTTTAATGGTAGAGCGCAAGTTTAATGTGGGGTTCAGAGAGAGAGAGAGAGAGATAGTTTGTGGAAGAGCCGTTTATTAATTTGAAAACCAGCATCAGGGGCTTGTATCAGGGTAGATGTTTGTCTGGGAAGATTACAAGGGGTCCTCTTGACACAGTTTTGAACCTTTACCAGAGGGATTAAAAAAGTGGGAGAGCCGGTTACAGTAGTCGAGTTCATTAGGGACTACAGAGAAGATTCGATTTTTGGCTGTATAAAATCTAGTGTTTCACTTATTTTTACAATAGCGAAGGCTAAAAACATGGGTGTGTTTATTTAATTTGTACATTCCTGACATGCATCAGGCCAGGTAAATGAAACAACATGCCCCTCTGAAGTTGTGAACGGGTACACAAGCTGCAATGTGCTAACAACACGATCTTGCTGGACTTTACTGGTGCTGGCAGACTGCCCTCCCAGACTTGTCTGCTGTAATATTGCATAGACAATAAACTGGGAGTTAATGTCAAGAAGTCTGATGTGACTGTGCTTGGTCAGGAAAAAGGAAAATCACCAAATGGTAGATATTGGGCCAAACAATAGATTGAGTACCCACCAATCAGTATTTAGGTAGATATGAACCCCTCTCGTCTATGTCAGTCCAAAGCTGGATTCCCTACTATATGCTGTGGATCAGCCATTTGAAGAGTTCCCAAGCCTGACTTTCCAACCAATACAACAGGTTATTAGATCTAAATTTAGGCCGACTACTTCATACAGCAATAAGAACTTTGTATGGACGTTTTCTAAATGGTATGATTAATCTCAAGGTAAATTATTCAGAATTATGTTTGGCTCACCTAATTCTGTAGCACCAAGTCAGATCAGAATATACGTTTGTTTACTAAGGCAATCGTGTTACGGGGGCTTATTTTGTACAGACATGAATCTGTACTTGCCACCCAAATGAGGGAATGCTTAAGAATCGCCTATGGTCATAAATGGAATTTTGGCAGACACAGCCTTACAAGGAATAGGCAAGTTATCAAGAGATAGATTCAACATACTTGAAGTCACTAAGTTGTGGACTCAAGGGACTACATATTTATATTTTGATTCACTAGTGAATATTAAAATGAAGACAGTGCCTTTTGAGGCTGAATTCAGAGATCTGTAAAGGAGAAAGCACTCAAAGTAAGTGTAAGAGTCCCATGTAGATGGCCAGTGCCAATTATACATGAATATTCCAGCTGAAAAGTCGCAAAGGTAAACTTTCCAACTACACCTTGGGTTACTACTAGTGGGTGAATTTCATTCCAGCACCCTAAATGCCGATGTCCAGGATTTACAAAAGATTGTGTGACATTTTTAAGATCCATATTCCTTCAGCTAAATTTATGGTCACGTTAAGCTGTAGTGCATAGCTGCATGATTGAAAGTAACAAGTAAATAATTAATACATAGCTTTGTTAGGTTTATGAACTTGGCAATACATATTTTTAACAATACTCTGCAACGAATGTATGTGCAAGATATCATTCAGAATAAGCATTAGTTTAATTTGCGTGAACGAACACTTTCTCAAGAAGAAACAGAGGAGTTGATATTCGCCTACACCTCTCGTACATCCTATAAACTCTACTGGTCAGAGACAGCTACCAGTGTAAATCCCTTTCTCCCGTCAGAGTTACTAAGAAAGTACACTGGCCTACAATCCTGTTGGCCACTCCCATCTATGGAATGAGATCAATCACTACACATCCCTGTAGCCAAAGAGATCATAGAGAAGTAAACATGCATGCTCAACCTTTGTAAAATAGAAGAAAATGGGGGTGCTCAAGGACGTAGTTGTTATTGTTTCTCAGTCCGTGAACATGGGGTTTTCTACCAGGTACAAGGCAGGGGTAGAGTCTTCAGAATTTAAAGAGCAGGAACAGGGCAAGGGCATCAATATACCATCCAACAGGAAGATTCTGATCTATCTCTGAACCGATCAGGCGCCACAGCACCATCCGGCACAGGAGGTGCAATGCAGCCAGACTACAGACTTCCATTCTGTCAGTTAAGGGTTTTCAGTCCATTGAGGCAATGGCTTCCTTTTGCCTGACTCCTTCAGATGGTTCCTATTCTTCTGGCTTTTTAGACCCGTCCAAGAAATAACACTTTAATGGATGATTGCCCAAAGCTGGATTCATGAAAGAATTTCACAATATCTATATAAAATAAATACAATGAATGTAAACGAGAATTATTTACATAGGCAGTGATTAACCTCTCATAAGATAGAGATATTATGTTGATTCAGCCCTCAAGGACCAAGGCAGGAGATTTATCGACGGGGAAGCTCAAGCCTGAACTTTGGCCGGAGTGAATGTTGAAAGGTTACGATGACCGTCCGCGGCATGCATGCATTCTGTTCTTCCTCCGAAGGAGGACAATGCCACTCCAGTGAGGGAAAGATGGGAACTTTCCCATTTATCGTAATTGGTCACATATATCACAACACTCCAAGGATGCTTGGATTCATATCAGTCCCAGTAACCATAGACAAGACGACTTCGGTTAATGTCAGCACATGTAGCAGAGATTCACAGGCTCCTTTGTGTATGAGGGAAAGAACCTGCCATGCCCCCTAGTGAAGTGGAAAGGGGATGGATTCTGTCTTATCTGGATCTGTACAATTTGCACCGGTTCCATCTGACTTGGGGACATTTACTGTCATCCCTGCAGACTTAGCTACAGGTACCGCCAGAGATGTTGACTGGCTTAGTTCAGTCGATTACAGTGGACTTTTCGCATTCCAGGGCATCTGGGCCATAAACATAGCCCAACACTTCTCATTTCTAAGATGGTTCAAACAGATATTCCCTCCAGCCTAAATTATAATACGAAAAATGATCGCACCTGCTCTTTCCAAGGCAATCGAGATCTGTCCATCAGATGTTTAAGTGGTTGATGGGGCCTCTATGTTTTCTCTCACTCCAGTGATTCAAGGACAGCCAAGGTGTTGAAACCTCATTTGAGCACCGACCAGCCTCACCAGGTCTAGTACTTGCAGCTCCTGCACGACCATCAACTCCCCTTGTGACAAGGTTCACAAGCGACCCGTAGGAATACACTTTACTCCTCCTTAAAATCACTCAGCCTGAACACCTGGTTGACGTTTTGCCATGGGACGGCACCCATGGTAATAATCCCCTTACTTGCTATTTGATGTAGATTGTGTCCTTAACTAAATGTACCTAGAGGAATCTGGTTGGGACACACATAACTTATTTGGCTGCCAGTGACATCTACTGGAACAGACTGAGAAATATTTTGAAAATCTGTCTTAAGGTGTTATCTGGAGAAAAAAAATAGGGAGGAAACTGTGGACTACATTAGCTTACGCAGCAGCTCATACTGAAACCAGAGCTCAGCTGGAGTGGATGAATGCACCTGAAGACCATTTCAGATGACCATTTTATCAATAAAATTCTCTGAATGTTGAGGGTCATAATTAATTCAGCATGTTAGAGTGGACTCAGGGTCTCATCCTTCTGCGCTCCATAAAATCAAAACAAGTAGATCCTTAAGGGTGCATGTAGCTTCACTGTGAAGCACTTTAATTCGGAGGGAATCTAAAATAATCCTTCAATGTTATTTACATTTACATTTACATTTACAAAGCAGGCCCTTAATCTATTCAGTGGAAACATGATAAAATGTTAAGATTATGTTTGGTGAAAGAAACTGCATGACAGAAACTCGTTGCCTGAAAGTACGGCATTGATTTAGACTTTGAAAAGTTATGTACATAAGAAATTAAGAGCAGCAGAGAACATCAGTAGAGAAAGAGCATCCAAAGACATAAAAACAACGTGTCTTACCTCACCAAAGGCTCCTCGACCGATCACCTTCAAGATTTCAAAATCCTCTTTGTGTAGTCGCATCTGCTTCACTTTAAACGTGAAAGGCTTGGCTGGAATAAAAAAAATGTCTAGCATTAAAAAATAGAACTATAGCATTAAAAAATAGAACTAAAAGACATATACCATAGAAGCTGAACTGTGTATTTTATCTATCCATCAGATTAGAATGCTATAAAAATATAAATTGACACATCTATCAGATTAGAATGCTATAAAAACAAAGTGGCACACTCAATCTCCAGTAATTTCCCTTTGGGCTGTTCTACTTCCTGTCGATATGGAAATAATCAAGATCTGACAGTACTCCAATAAAACACAAGACAGCACTGGAACAAACAAATCAATCATATTTAAAGAAAAAGAGCAGAGTCCAGTTCAAGGTTACTGTAACCAATCAAGGCATCGAGTCTGACTATACTCAACCGGTTTTAAAAAACCCAGACCGGCGCAACTACACCCTGATCTTTGATTGTCAAAGGTTTGCTACTTATGGTATCTTTACTACTGCACGATTTAATACCCCCAGACAAACAGTCAACGGGCTTTAAACATGGCCACACAACAACAACGGTTTAAGGGGAAGTGCATTCAACGTGTTTCTTTGGTCATTGAATGGCTATGTTTATGGTTTGTTTAATTTTGCATTATTTATGACGCTGTAGACAGGAATGTCTTTATTGGGAGCTGGCCGGTGAAGATTGGTGTGGGGAAGTGGGGTGTAGGTGGAGGTGTTATAAGGGAAAGCAAGGGACCCTCCTGAATGAGTAGGTATATGGTAAAGTCTGAGCAGGATTAATAATGGCTGAGCAGTTAAACAATAGAACATTTCCAGTTTAAATTAATATTTAAATGGAATTAGAATCCTACTTACTAATCAAGGAATCATTGCTCTTGAGATGAATGACAGCCCTCATGATATCAAGTACAACTAATAAGTTTAAACTTCCCCCTATTTTTTTTTAACTTTTTGAATGTTTCATTAACAAAGATGAATTTAGAGGCAAGTGGAAGAACAGTGTAATAATACTCCCATGTCAAGGGATACGTTCAGTTAATAAAAGATTGGGTTTTAAAAGTTTGATAACGGCGGTTCTCCCATGGGGGCGTTTGGGCGCCGCCCCACCTGTTTTCTCGCCGTGCGAGAAGAAGGCAGAAACAAATGGTAGTTATTTATTAATAACTACCATTTGTTTCTGCCTGCCCTTCTCGCACGGCGAGAAAACAGTCAGCCGTCAGCCGATTCCGAACTTCCTGGTTTCTCGAGCCTCAGGGCAGGGGGGAGTGGCTTGGGGGAGTGGCTTGCCTACTGTTGTGAATACGTACTGTTTGGACAGCCTGAGAGGCAGTCCAAACAGACAGTATTAGCAACAGTGGGCAAGCCGCTCCCCCAAGCCTCCTCCCACTCTCAGTTCTGCAGGATGCAGACTGTGAGAAATGACGTATTTAGGGCAGCCGGCCGAACCAATCAGCGCCGGCTGCCATGGAGGGGAGGGAGGCTGCCTGCAGCAGCCTTCAATGACGAGAGCCCACATTCAAAATCCAGGACGAAGGCGGGAGCAGTCTCGGGACAGAGTCAGCGCGGGAACGAAGCCATTAAGCCAAGGTAAGTTTTTTAATTTATATTCATTGTATTTTGAGATCCATTCATCTCTTGTTCCCTTGCAGTATACTGAAAAGGAGGTAAACGTTCATAAAAATGTTTTTTTTTTTAAATGTAAACAGCGCAAGATACAAACGTTTATTGGGCAGTAACAGAGGGGTTAAAAACGGGGGGCTGGAAAAGGATTATTTTACCGCACAGGGGCTCTGTCATGAAAGCGATCGTATTTGATTTTTTTTGTGCGAGTTTATCTTCCTGTGTCACTTCATCACCACAGCAAGTCAACTGCGAAAAACTATCCGGGTACAGTTTTAATTATGTCACCTGGCTGATTATTAGAAAAAGGAGCAGTGTCTATCAAAATGTAGCGTTCAGATAATTTTGATTTATATATGTGAGTATTCAGTTTTACAGATGTTTCCCTGGATCTCTAATGTAAAATATACAGTTATATTGGCATATAGCATATACACTTGATTCCTGTGCGTTGCGTTTGAGGCCCTTCCTCTTTTGGACCTGATAGGCCCTTATTGAGCAAAACAGATTCAAATGTTTTCTTTTCCGGGAAAACCACTTGAAGTCCACGTGCATTAAAGGTGAATAAATGTGACCTTGTGTAATAAAACTCGTGCTCATGTGAAGCGCTCCAATACTTATGGGTCGTGTTTGTGTTATGTTATACTGTAAAAAAAAAAGTAACATTCTTCTACATGTACTAGGCTTTGCATATTCAGTCAGTGTGACCCGATCGGTTTGTGGAAAGGACGTTGCAATAATTGTTGGCACCGGGAACTAGATAGGTTTCTGGGACAAAAAACAGCACTACGTCAGGGAAAGTATTCAAATGTAGGGTATTTTTATCTAAATATTAGAAGGTTGAGGTCCACGAGTGTCAACGCTCCTGATTAATTAAAGAATAACCATGGGCAGGAAAGGGAGATTCATTAATGTTAACGCGCAGACAAAACAATGAGCACTCGGGAACCATCGTAAATGGGCCAACATTTATTTTATGGGGATTGGCTGAGGGCCGCATAGATGTTGACAAAAAGTTATGACAATAATTTTACGCCCCTCCACTTTCAAATTTCACCAGCCGCCACTGTTCACACGTTTTAAAAGAAGCAATTAGCGAGACAACCCTTGACTAAAAGTGTGCTTGCAGTTGCTAAAGGAATATTTGCAGGTGCTAAAAGTATGCTTGCCGGTGCTAAAAGTATGCTTGCAGGTGCTAAAAGTATGCTTGCAAGTGCTAAAAGTGTGCTTGCAGTTGCTTGAAGTATGCTTGCTGGTGCTAAAAGTATGCTCCCAGGTGCTAAAAGTGTGCGTGCAATTGCTAGAAGTATGCTTGCAGTTGCTAAAAGTGTGCGTGCAATTGCTAGAAGTATGCTTGCAGTTGCTAGAAGTATGCTTGCAGTTGCTGGAAGTATGCTTGCAGGTGCTTAAAGTGTGCTTGCAGTTGCTAAAAGTGTGATTGAAGTATACTTGCTAAAAGTATACTTCCAACTGCTAAAAGTGTGCTTGCAGTTGCTAAACGTATGCCTGCAGGAGCTAAAAGTATGCTTGGAGTTGCTAAAAGTGTACTTGCTGTTGCTAAAAAGTGTACTTGCAATTACTAGACGTGTACTTGTAGTTTCTAAAATTGTGCTTGCAGTTGCTAGAAGTATGCTTGCAGGTGCTAAAAGGGTGCTGGCCAGAAAAACAACTATGCAAACCCCCCACTTTTAGAATTCACTAGCATTTTTTTTGCTGAACAATTCCTCTACAAAGGAAATTGTAAAATTGTGCAACTTTGCACACTGAGAATCACACATTAGAAACAAGCCATAGCAAAGCCAACTGGCCTGGCCTATGCAAGTGAGCAGTGCTTTTTATTTGTTTCGGGAAACAAATGCAATACGCCAAAAAAAAGGAAAACAAAACTAATATATAACAATCATTGAAAATGCAATAGGTCTCGTCTTTAATTAAGTTAAAGCCAATTGCTTTGCTAATGGTATTTTATAGCAAAGCAAATGGCTTTAACTTAATGAAAGGCAAGACCTATTGCATTTTTAATGCATGTTCAATATTATATACAAGTCATAGTTGCTGCTTATTTATCTTATACAACGAACAACCATTGACAAAGCCAATAGTCCTGACTTTTGCAAGTATGATGTTACTTGTGGTATATCTGGATGCAATGACAAACAGCAAAATACAAGTCAGACGGCACACTATGGCAAACACAGATTGTTAGCGTATGTGTTTTTAAGCCACACCCTTAATTACATTAGCAACGCCCCTTTGAGAGACCCCACAGTTTGTTTCATCCCACTTAAAGCCCTGCTGCTAGGGGTCAAAGAGAAAGGTGTGGACAAGGTGAGAGGACAGAGGTGTGGTTTGAGCTGGGTGACCGTCTGCAGGCAATGAAGTGACCTGCCATTTCTCACCGAAGCACCTCTGCTCTGTGCCATGAATAAAGCGCCATCATCTGGCCTTCGCCTCACCTTCCCTCGGGCTCTTTCCAGGCCCGCGTGCCTGCCACGAGGGACCCCGTGAGGGCAGCACTCGAAGACAAAGGGCCGCACATTGCACCTAATCCTGATGGATGCAATTGTGTGTTGTGTTACGCAACAGGAAAAAGTTTGGAAAACCACAAAGTACCTAATGCAAACATCAATACTTTTCACACAGCCACTGCGAGTACCATCAAACCATGCTAGCTTTAAGAGTCCACCTAATGGTTAAAGCAATTCAGCTGGTTAAACTCTAGCATGCAAAAATGTAAGTAAATGTGTACAAAGACGCCAGTTAGTACCAAATCAGACATGGCTTAATGGCATGCTAGACCACCTGGCAACAGAACGATCAAGGCAAGCATTAGATACATTACTGACTCTCACAAGGACAACAGAGCCACGTTATTGGTATAAATAAATGACATTTGGGGACACCCATGCGGGAGATTAAGGACATGTACTACATGAAAGGTATTTCTCCATTCACTTGCTTTGGAGTGAAACAAGTTTCAAGAGGGGGGGGGGGGGGGGGGGGAGGGGGGGGGGGGAGGTAAAATCACACCATTTTCTAAACACAATTGGGAGCACTTGCATGTAAAACATACCAAGCACTATGCTGCAGCCCACATACAATTAGTGCAGACAGCCTATCCCTTAGCCAGAGCAATGGATCTCATGTGGAGAGCACTCTGGAGCTCTTAGTAGGGGGTACCACAGAGATCATTTACGTAAGCAAGTGCCGTGGATTACCTTGTATTGACACAGTGCCTTGAGACCATCACTTCTGGGTCTCAAGCTGTCAGAACTAAGTGCCAGGAGGCCGAATTCCCCTCCTCACTCACATCCTTCTTCTTCTGTCCACAGGTCGCAAAACACCAACAACAGAACGGCAAGCACTGGCAGCAAGAATCTCATTGCGGCCATCTTCCATGTATACCAAGGATCAAGACTTCACACCATGGCAAAAGACACACCTCCCAAGCCGGACATCATGTGACGTCAAGAAAAGCCGGTTGCGCAGGCGCAGTTTGGCTTATGGTGTATCGAGTAACTGTGGAAATAAAAGACAGACCCAGCATCTGAAGGTCTGTCGTTCAAATGCTGCTCTTATGTTAAAAGTAATGTCAACGCAGTTCGAGGGTGGTATAGTGACTAAAGCTAATTTTTTTGCATGGATTTGTATAATTTGTGCTGTGGGTCTAAATGAACGTGGTTAATTTCGGATAGGTTTGTTAGATATTTTATAGAGATACATTCATCTAAGTTATATCTGTAAAAAAAACAGCATCAAAGCAGTACATGTTTCTTACTCTATTCATGTGCTGTGTTTTGAAAACCCTCAGTTAAGGTGTTCGAGTGTATTAAAATTAAGAATATCGACATGGCCATTTTGGTGACAGTCGCTGTTGAGCAAACGCGTCCTTTTTCTATATCCATTGCCTGGGATGTTCTTGGTACAACAACGCCTTGCTCTAGGTTGTGAGATTCCCTTTGGTCATATTCACTTTGATTAGAACGTGTCTTGCTGTTAAAGTACGATTGGCCGCTATTCCTTCAGGGCTGGGTCGAGCTGTGGTTTGACAGATGGAAAAACACGGAGAAATAGAAGTGCTCTGATACCCGATACCTTTGAGTGAAGTTCTTGCTATAAAAACAAGGCAGTGTGAATCAAGGAAAAAAAGCATGCCGCCATGCGCGAGTGTGCACATCCCTATACGTCTAAAATATACTGCATGACACAAGAAGGAGGAGCCCGACGGGGAGGGAAATCGAAAGCACGCCGCCATACACATGTACGAACAAAAAAATGCGCGTGCATGAGTACATCCCTACGCTAATTAAAGTAAACAAAAATGGCGTTGGGCTGTCTACATGCGAGTGCATTTTTTTGTCCATATGTGTGCATGTTTAGCTTTGTGAATAGCGACAGCAGCCATCTTTGTCTGAATCGATCGCAAAAGGCACTCGCATGGCGAGAGAAGCGCATGTGCGCAGCTAACGCCAGGCAAGACCTAAAAAAGGAGTGGCGCAACAGCCAAGCTACCACCATTGATGTACATTTATTTTAGGTGGATGTGCACGTAATCAGGAAGAGAGCCAATGGCTAAGTGGGCTGACCACCTGCCATGCAGTGGTGGGCAGAAGCAAAATTTGAATGACACATGAACACACCAATTGATAACGAGAACTGATCTAAAACAAGTGTATGGATTTATGTAAGTATGTATTTATTAGGACTTTTGAAGAATAACATCAAGCATTGACAAAGCTAAAAGAGTTCACATTTGGGACCTAATAGCAATGCCAATTGCTTATAGTGGTGTTGTACCGCATTGGGACTCTGTGTAGCATTGTCATAATAGACAATAAAAAAGCATTTGCAATGCAATAGGTCTCGCATTAGGAAAGTTTGAGCTATTGGTATTGTAAATGACACATTTTTTATTTATGTTTTATTTTTGAAAATAGCGAAATTAATAGCTTTGTCATTTACAATGCCAATAGTTATAACGTTCGCAAATGTGACACATAACATCTGTAGTGCAATATGTGTTGTATTTACGTGACTTACATGTATTGATATTACAAATAACAATGGCTTTTAATTTTTTTTCAATAATACTTATGTCAAAGTTATTGTAATTTATAATGGCAATAGCTTAAAGTTCTGTAAATAACTTTTGTGAAGATTATGTTCAGTGTATTTTATTGTGACGAAAATCCAAGAGCAGAAGTGAAATATTAACATCTTTGTGTTACATTTGTAAAGAAGCTTGAAACGTTGAGAGAACATATTTGAACCAGGTGTTGTTGATTGGTTGCACAGATTGATGCTGTGGTGGCGCTGAGTGATGTGATGGCGAACGAGTGATGCTGTGGCGTTTAGTGATGCTGTGGTAGCTCATAGTGATGTTGTGGTGCCCCTGAGTGATGCTGTTGTGGTGCGGAGTGATGCTGTATGCTATGCTATGTTTTGTTTTGCTAGCCTATGTTTTGTTTTGTTATGCTATGCTATGTTTTGCTATCCTATGCTTTGAATTGTTATGCTATGCTAGGTTTTATTATGCTATGCTACGTTTTGTTATGCTATGCTATGTTTTGTTGTGTTTGGTATGCTATGTTTTGCTATGCTATTATATGTTTTGTTTTGCTATGCTATGTTTTGTTGTGTTTTGTTAAGCTATGCTATGTTTTGTTGTGTTTTGCTAGGTTTTGTTATGCGATGTGTTGTTGTGTTTTGCTATGCTATGTTTTGTTATGTTATGCTATGTTTTGTTATGTTATGCTATGTTTTGTTATGCTATGCTATGTTTTGTTTTGCTATCCTATGCTTTGTTTTGTTATGCTATGCTATGTTTAGTTTTGCTATCCCATGCTTTGTTTTGTTATGCTATGCTTTGTTGTGTTTTGTTATGCTATGCTATGTTTTGTTATGCTATGCTATGTTGTGTTTTGTTATGCTATGCTATGTTTTGTGTTTTGTTATGCTATGCTATGTTTTGCTATGCTTTGCAATGCTATGTTTTGTTATGTATGCTATGTTTTGTTTTGTTATGCTATGCTATGTTTTGTTGTGTTTTGCTATGTTTTGTTATGCTATGCTTTGTTATGTTATGCTATGCTTTGTTTTGTTATGCTATGTGTTGTTATGCTATGTTTTGTTGTGTTTTGTTATGCTATGCTATGCTTTGTTGTTTTTTGCTATGCTATGTTTTGTTTTGTTATGCTATGTTCTGTTTTGCTAACCTATGCTTTGTTTTGTTTTGTTATGCTATGCTATGTTTTGCTATCCTATGCTTTTTTTGTTATGCTATGCTGTATTATGCTATGCTATGTTTTGTTATGCTATGCTGGTGAGGGTGTGTGAGTGAGGGTGAGGGTGGGTGAGGGGGTGTGAGGGGGTGTGAGGGTGAGGTTGGTTGAGGGGGTGTGAGGGTGAGGGGGTGTGAGGGTGAGGGGGAGTGAGGGGGAGTGAGGGTGTGCAAGGGTGAGGGGGTGTGAGGGTGAGGGGGTGTGAGGATGAGAGAGGGGGTGTGAGGGTGAGTGAGGGGGTGGGAGGGTGAGGGTGTGTAAGATGAGGGGTGTGAGATGAGGGGTGTGAGGGGGTGAGACTGAGGGGGTGTGAGGGTGAGGGTGAGGGGTGTAAGGGTGAGGGGGTGTGAGGGTGAGGGGTGTGAGGGTGAGGGGTGTGAGGGTGAGGGGGTGTGAGGGTGAGGGGGTGTGAGGGTAAGGGGGTGTGAGGGTAAGGGGGTGTGATGGTAAAGGGGTGTGAGGGTAAAGAGTGTGAGGGTGTGTGAGGGTGAGGCGGTGTGAGGGAGTGTGAGGGTGGGTGAGGGGTGTGAGGGTGAGGGGGTGGGTGTGGGGTTGTGAGGGTGAGGGAGGATGAGGGTGACGAGGGTGAGGGGTGTGAGGGTGAGGGGGTGTAAGGGGGGTGAGGGGGTGTAAGGGGTGTGATGGGGAGGGGGTGTGGTGTGAGTGTGTGAGAGGGTGTGTGAGAGGTGGGTGAGGGGGTGTGAGGGGGGTGAGGGGTGTGAGGGTGAGAGGTTGTGTGAGGGTGAGAGGGTGTGAGAGGGTGAGAGGGTGTGTGGGGGTGAGAGGGTATGAGAGGGTGTGTGGAGGCAAGAGGGGGTGTGAGGGTGAGGGGTGTGAGGGTGAGAGGTTGTGTGAGGGTATGTGAGGGGGTGTGAGGGGGAGGGGGTGTGAGGGGGAGGGGGTGAGAGGGTGAGAGGGTGAGAGGTTGTGAGAGGGTGAGAGGGTGGGTGAGGGGTGTGAGGGTAAGGGTGAGGGGGTGTAAGGGTAAGGGTGAGGGAGTGTGAGGGGGTGGGTGAGGGGGTGGGTGAGGGTGAGTGAGGGTGTGTGTGAGTGTGAGAGGGTGTGTGAGGGTAGGAGGGTGGGTGAGAGGGTGGGTGAGGGTGAGTGAGAGGGTGAGTGAGGGTGAGGGTGTGTGAGGGGGTGTTAGGGTGGGTGAGGGTGGGTGTGAGGATGAGGGGGTGTGAGGGTGTGAGTGTGTGGGGGTGAGAGGGTGTGTGAGGGTGAGAGGGTGTGTGAGGGTGAGAGGGTGAGAGGGGGTGAGAGGTTGTGTGAGGGTGAGTGAGGGTGAGGGTGTGTGAGGGTGAGGGTGTGTGAGGGTGAGGGTGGGTGAGGCTGAGGGGGTGTGAGGGTGGGGGTGTGAGGGTGAGGGGGTGTGAGGGTGAGGGGGTGTGAGGGTGAGGGGGTGTGAGGGTGAGGGGGTGTGAGGGTGAGGGGGGTGTGAGGCAGAGGGGGTTAGGGTGTGTGAGGGTGAAAGGGTGTGTGAGGGTGAAAGGGTGTGTGAGGGTGAAAGGGTGTGTGAGGGTGAAAGGGTGTGTGAGGGTGAGAGGGTGTGTGAGGTTGAGAGGGTGGGTGAGGGTGAGAGGGTGGGTGAGGGTGGATGAGAGGGTAAGTGAGGGGGTGTGAGGGTGAAGGGGTGTGAGGGTGAGGAGGGGTGAGAGTGAGAGGGTGGGTGAGATGGTGTGTGAGGGTGAGAGGGTGTGTGAGGGTGGGGGGGCGTGAGAGGGTGAGGGTGTGTGAGGGTGAGGGTGTGGGAGGGTGAAAGGGTTTGTGAGGGTGAGAGGGTGTGTGAGGTTGAGAGGGTGGGTGAGGGTGAGAGGGTGGGTGAGGGTGAGAGGGTGGGTGAGGGTGGATGAGAGGGGGAGTGAGGGGGTGGGAGGGTGAGGGGGTGTGAGGGTGAGGGTGAGGGGGTGAGAGTGAGAGGGTTGGTGTGGGGGGGTGTGAGGGTGGGTGAGGGTGGGTGAGGGTGAGTGAGGGTGTGTGAGGGTGAGTGAGGGTGTGTGAGGGTGTGTGAGGGTGTGTGATGGTGAGGGTGGGTGAGGGGATGTGAGGGTGAGGCGGGGTGAGGGAGTACGAGTGTGAGGGGGTGTGTGAGGGGGAAGATTGTGAGGGGGAGTGTGGGTGAGAGGGTGTGTGAGGGTGAGAGGGTGGGAGGGTGGGAGGGTGTGTGAGGGTGGGAGGGCGTGAGAGGGTGAGGGTATGTGAGGGTGAGGATGTGTGAGAGGGTGTGAGGTTAAGGGTGAGGGGGTGTGAGGGTGAGGGGGTGTGAAAGTGAGGGGGATTGAGGGGTTGTGAGTGAGAGGGTGTGAGGGGGTGTGTGAGGGTGAAGGTGTGAGGGTGAGGGGGTGTGAGGGGGTGTTAGGGTGTGAGGGTGAGGGGTTGTCTGAGGGGTGAGGGGGTGAGGGTGAGGGTGAGGGTGGGTGTCAAGGTGAGGGTGGGTGAGAGGGAGTGCAAGGGTGAGAGGGTGAAAGGGTGTATGAGGTTGAGAGGGTGGGTGAGGGTGAGAGGGTGGGTGAGGGTAGAGGGTTGGTGAGGGTGAGAGGGTTAGGGTGTGAGGGTGTGTGAGGGTGTGGAGGTGTGAGGGTCCGAAGTAAATGATGGCAGGGCAGACATCATAAGACAGAGTGTTGGACAGGCCTCGTGGCATGCCCGACCCCTCCCCGCATGGCGGGTCTCGGACTACTACTACCCCTGTTCCCCGGACAAGAACTACACCTGCAGCCCGCCGGGTCAACCCCCAGCTCTTCCCCGACGGAACCCAGGCTCGTAACCACAACATTCTCGGCTGGCCCGGGTACCTTCCCGAACCACCGTCCCCGGCCCAGCCGCCATCTTGGACCCTCCACGACCAGGCCTCGGGTCGACCTCAGCCTCAGGCCCAGCCAGGCCCCGACTTCGAGGCACCACCATCCACCCAGGGGGTAACGAGACCACTTGGCGAGTCAATAGGAGAAGGAGTGTCGATGGCTCCCCTCCGCCTGGTTTCGATCGCCCCCAGCCTCCCTGGGCGCTGGCTCCACCCCCTGCTGGGTGTCTGGACTCCCTCATCCCGGACCCCCCGACCTCCAAGTGCGAGGGTCCGGACATCAAAGGGCGCCAGACCTATAACTGGGGTAGCTCCAGAGCAGGAAACCAGTGGTATCCTGGAGTCGAGAGACACCGAGACGAACTCATCCTTGGAGGCCTGCTGGCGCTGCCGCGGCTCCTCTTCGTGAACCATCTTTGAAGGCCTGCTGGCGCTTCCGTGGCTCATCCTCGTGAACCATCTTTGAAGGCCTGCTGGCGCTGCCGCGGCCCATCCTCGTGAACCACCTTTGAAGGCCTGCTGGCGCTGCCGCGGCCCCTACTTGCGAACCCTCCAGCTCGAGGATTGAGAGCTATACACCAGCTACCCCTGTACCGGACCGGTACTGAGACTGTCCCGCTACCCCCTTTCCCCAGAGACTAGAATTGAAGGGATCATCGTATCCTGGTCCTGCTGTATCGTCACGTTTAACCTGCCTAAGAATACCGATAAAAGTGTACAGAACCTATCTTTGTGTGGCGTCCATCTGTGGGGGGGTGGTTGCTCGTCCGTACGATCTAAGGAGAGGGCCCTCGCCAGGAGGCCTCTCCCCCTTGCTCGGCCGACCCTCAGGGTCCCCGTCTAACATTGGTGGCCAGCGGCGCGATTCGAGCCAACGCATAATCGTACGGAGAGTAACTCACCCCACGATACACAGCAACAATGACGACAAAAGAGACCGGAACAACCGCAAAATTCCAGATGGAATGGCTAGAAGAATACAGCCACAAGGAATTAAAACAATTCTGCATAGACTTGGGCATCGCTACCACAGGACTGAGCACCAAAGACGACCTCAAGCACGCCTTGGAGTCTTGGGTGGAGACAGGAGCGCCCCCACCCCAAAACGAAAGCATCGAGACCACAGAAACAATTGCAACACCCGAAGAAGAAAGAAGAGCGGGCCTCTCTTCCGAGGAGGCCCGAGAACGGGAGAGGAGCCAGCTCCACGAGTTGGAACTGGCTCGACTCCGCTTAGATGGGGAACTAAAACTAGCAGAAAAAAAGATAGCCCTCGAACACTTACGGCTACGGGAAGAACGAGAAGAAAAAAAAGCCAGAGGGAGCTGGAAGAGATGAAACTAGCATACGAACACGAGCGCAGTTTAAAAGAACTAGAGATTCGACGACAAAACAGGGACCTCGGCGTCCCCGAGAACCAGAGCTCCGCTCCCCCTACGGACACCAAGGTCCACATTCCCAAAGACGTCGTCCGAGAGTACTACCGGAACGACGATATCCAGCAATGGTTCAAAGCCTACGAGGTAGCCATGATCTCCCACCGGATTCCGCGAAAAGACTGGGGAGCCGGGTTGTGAGGGAGATTCGTCAACGAAGGAAGAGATGCCCTGCTACAACTCCCCGACGAAGAGATGACCTCCTACGAGCACATGAAAGCAGCCCTTCTCCATCGCTAAGGGCTCACCCCCGAGATGTACCGGCAGCGATTTCGAGACTGTAAAAGAATCCCCGGTACCACCTGGGTGGAATATGTGAACTTTTTTAGCCGAGCCTTAGAGGGGTGGATCAAAGGCAGCCAGGTCACCACCTACGAACAATTATTCGATCTCATTGTGTGGGAACACCTATCCAATAATTGTTTTGTTGAACTAAGGCAGCCTCTCCTCGATAGCAAGCTGACCGAACCCCAGAAACTCGCCATCGAAGCGGATCGATGGGAGAGCACCCGGGTCCCCCGGAATTGCCCGGGCGAACAAAACAGAGCCTTCCAGGGGTCCCACCGTCCGCGAGGGGGAGGAGGAGGCCAGGGTCGAGGCAGGGACACCGCCACGGTGCCCACCACTAGCAACCCCCCGTCTCCGGCCGGAATAGGAAGCCCTCCGACGCGACCGGGATTCCGCTGCAACCTTGTCTGCCACAAATGCCAGCGGCCCGGCCATTACGCCAATGACCCCAACTGTCCGAGAAATCAGTCAGGCCAGGACCCGGGTCCAATGAACCGCCAGATCATCGCCGTCGCCCTCGGAGAAGAGCAAGGCGAAGAAGAAGCTGAAGAGTGCGAACACTACCAGACCGAGTGGGAACCTGCAGCCATGTCCCTGGTATGTCTAGGGGAAAGGGACATGGTCCCGCGGGCCCCCATCCCAGCCAACACGCAGAAGTACAGCCAGTGGGTCACCATTAATGGACACCGGGCCGAAACCCTCCGCGACACGGGGGCCAGTGTGACCGCAGTCCGTTGCCATCTGGTGACCCCCGATCAGATCTTGCCCAACGTACTTTGTCCAGTACGGTCTGCGGACAACTCCGAAAGCCTGTGCCAGATGGCCCGCGTCCACTTCGAGTGGGGGGGAGTGTCGGGCATGCTGAAAGTGACCGTCCGAGACGATGCCCCCGTGGACTGCCTCCTGGGGAACGATCTTGAGAGCTCCCCCTGGGCCGCCGTTGAACGAAGAGAGCACCTGGGGATGCTTGGTCTCCCTGAATGGGTCTGTGCGACGACCCGATCCATGGCCGCCCGCGCCATCCCATCCACTGAAGAACCCGAGTGGCCCGAACCTCCAACGCCTGTCGTCGCTGAAGAGACCACCCCTGAACCCGGTCCACCGGGGTCCGACAACGAAGAGCCTGACCCCCTCCGAGACCTTCCGGAGCTGGCCCAGTGGCGCCAAGAAGGTGGCCCCACTCAGGAACAGTTCCGCCAGGAACAAAGAACGTGTCCCTCCCTCGAGGGGCTCCGACAGCAAGCCATAGCCCAGAGCGCAGGGGATGCCTCGGGGGGCCCACTGGATCTATTGGGACAATGAGCTCCTCTACAGTGAGCAGAAGATTGCCGAACTGGGGGCCAGCCGAGTGCTGGTGGTCCCCCTCCGATTCAGAGACTTCCTCTTGAACCTGGCACACGATGTGCCTCTCGCCGGGCACCTGGTGCAGGACAAGACTTACAGCCGCCTGGTGACCCATTTCTACTGGCCTAAAATGCGGAACGACGTGATAAACCACTGCCGGGCCTGCCCCACCTGCCAGGCCAGCGGGAAGAGCGGCCGGAAACTAAAAGTCCCCCTGCAACCCTTTCCCATCGTCACCACTCCCTTTGAGCGGGTGGGGATCGACATTGTGGGGCCCCTGGAGCCCCGGACAGCACAAGGTCACCGGTTCATACTCGTCCTGGTGGACCATGCCACCCGCTATCCCGAGGCCATACCTCTCCGGACCGTGACAGCGCCCGTGGTGGGCCGAGCCCTGATGGGAATATTCTCGCGGGTGGGCTTCCCCCGAGAGGTCGTCAGTGATCGGGGCACGAACGTCATCTCCAGATACATGAAGTCCCTATGGCAACAGTGCGGGGTCACCTACAAATTTACAACCCCCTACCACCCACAAGGAAACGGACTAGTGGAACGATTCAATCGCACCCTCAAGGGTATGATCATGGGCCTGGAAGAGCCCCTACGCCACCAATGGGACGTGCTGCTACCCTGCCTCCTGTTTGCCTACCGGGAGGTCCCCCAGAAGTCCCTGGGATTCAGCCCCTTCGAGCTCCTGTATGGGCACCCCGTCCGGGGTCCCCTCAGCCTGGTCAAGGAAGGGTGGGAGGGGACCCCCCAGAAGACTCCTCCTGATGTGTACAAGTACCTCTTGACCCTCCGGAACCAGACTCGGCGGTTCAGGGAACTTGCCAAAGCCAACCTCGAAGCCAGCCAAGAAGACATGAAACGTTGGTACGATCAAAATGCCTCATCCATTGAGTTCGAGCCGGGACAACAGGTCTGGGTCATGTCCCCGGTCGAACCGTGCGCCCTCCAGGACAAATGGACAGGACCCTTCAAGGTGGTGGAGCGCAAGGGCCCGTCACCTACCTGGTGGACCTGGAGTCCCCCCGGAACCCACTCCGGGTCCTCCATGCCAACCGACTTAAGCCTCACTTTGTGCGCTCTGAAGTTAGCCTCCTGATGGCTACCGACAGTGGGGCTGAAGAGGACTCCGAGCCCCTCCCCGACCTCCTGAGAACCCTCGAAAAAGACGGCTCCTTGGACGGAGTCCACCTCTCTTCTGCCCTGAGCCCAGCACAACGCCAAGGCTGCCAAGACTTGCTACAGCAGTTTGCCGACCTGTTCTCCCTCACCCCTGGGGTCACTCCCTGGTGCCTCCACGATGTCGACACCGGGGATAGCCCCCCTATCCGGCACAGGGCCTACAGAGTGCCTGATCGAGTACGCGCCTGCATCCAGTCAGAAGTATCCAAGATTCTGGCCCTAGGAGTAATCAAGCCCTCCGACAGTCCCTGGGCCAGTCCAGTCGTGCTGGTCCCCAAGGCCGCTGCCCCTGGCGTCGCCCCAGAACTCAGATTTTGTGTGGACTACCGGGGCTTGAACGCCGTCACCCTAACAGACGCTCACCCCATCCCCTGAGCTAATGAACTGATCGACCATCTGGGGGCCGCCTGATACCTGAGCATCTTTGACTTAACAGCGGGCTATTGGCAGATCGGCCTCACCCCAGGCGGCCAGGAGCGATCCGCCTTCTCCACCCCGGATGGCCACTACCACTTCAAAGTGATGCCCTTCGGAATGAAAAACGCCCCCGCCACCTTCCAGAGGCTCGTGAACAAAGTATTGGTGGGGCTAGAGGAGTTCAGCGCCGCCTATCTGGACGATATTGCCGTGTACAGTCGCCACTGGGCCGAATACCTCCAACACCTCCGGGAGGTCCTGACCGCCCTCCGGCGGGCAGGACTAACAATCAAGGCCAGCAAGTGCCAAATCGGCCAAGGGTCCGTGACCTACCTGGGGCACCAGGTAGGAAGTGGCCAAGTGGCCCCTCTCCAACTCAAGATCGCTGCCATCCAGGCTTGGGAGCCCCCGGTCACCCAAACAGAGGTCCGAGCCTTCCTGGGGCTCACCGGATACTACCGGCGCTTCGTGAAGGACTATGGCAGCATTGTGGGGCCCCTCACAGAACTCACGTCCAAGAAGAACCCCCCGAAAGTACACTGGACCCCTGAGTGTCCGGCCGCATTTGAGAACCTCAAGTCCGCCATGTGCACCGTCCCAGTGCTCCAAGCCCCCGACTACAGCCAGGAATTTATAGTACAGACGGATGACTCCGATCATGGCGTTGGGGCCGTCCTCTCCCAAATCAACACAGAGGGAGTTGACCAGCCAGTGGCCTTCATCAGCCAACGTCTGCTGGCCCGAGAACAGCGCTGGAGCACCATAGAGCGAGAGGCCTTTGCCGTGGTGTGGGCCCTCAAGAAGCTCCGGCCCTATCTCTTCGGTACCCACTTCCGGGTGCAAACAGACCACCGACCTCTGCAATGGCTGATGCAGATGCGGGGAGAGAATCCGAAGCTGTTACGTTGGTCCATCTCCCTGCAAGGGATGGACTTCACTGTGGAGCATCGCCCAGGCCAAGACCACGCCAACGCAGACAGCCTGTCCCGCTTCTTCCGCCTCGGCGAGGAGATTACCCAAGAAGATGGGTGACTCTCCCTGCCTTCAGCTGGGGGGGACGCATGTTGGACAGGCCTCGTGGCATGCCCGACCCCTCCCCGCATGGCGGGTCTCGGACTACTACTACTCCTGTTCCCTGGACAAGAACTACACCTGCAGCCCGCCGGGTCAACCCCCAGCTCTTCCCCGACGGAACCCAGGCTCGTAACCACAACATTCTCGGCTGGCCCGGGTCCCTTCCCCAACCACCGTCCCCGGCCCAGCCGCCATCTTGGACCCTCCACGACCAGGCCTCGTGGCCTCGGGTCGACCTCAGCCTCAGGCCCAGCCAGGCCCCGACATCGAGGCACCACCATCCACCCAGGGGGTAACGAGACCACTTGGCGAGTCAATAGGAGAAGGAGTGTCGATGGCTCCCCTCCGCCTGGTTTCGATCGCCCCCAGCCTCCCTGGGTGCTGGCTCCACCCCCCTGCTGGGTGTCTGGACTCCCTCATCCCGGACCCCCCGACCTCCAAGTGCGAGGGTCCGGACATCAAAGGGCGCCATACCTATAACTGGGGTAGCTTCAGAGCAGGAAACCAGTGGTATCCTGGAGTCGAGAGACACCGAGACGAACTCATCCTTGGAGGCCTGCTGGCGCTGCCGCGGCTCCTCTTCGTGAACCATCTTTGAAGGCCTGCTGGCGCTGCCGCGGCTCATCCTCGTGAACCATCTTTGAAGGCCTTCTGGCGCTGCCGCGGCTCATCCTCGTGAACCATCTTTGAAGGCCTGCTGGCGCTGCCGCGGCTCATCCTCGTGAACCATCTTTGAAGGCCTGCTGGCGCTGCCGCGGCCCATCCTCGTGAACCACCTTTGAAGGCCTGCTGGCGCTGCCGCGGCTCATCCTCGTGAACCATCTTTGTAGGCCTGCTGGCGCTGCCGCGGCCCCTCTTCGTAAACCATCCTTGAAGGCCTGCTGGCGCTGCCGCGGCCCCTACTTGCGACCCCTCCAGCTCGAGGATTGAGAGCTATACACCAGCTACCCCTGTACCGGACCGGTACTGAGACTGTCCCGCTACCCCCTTTCCCCAGAGACTAGAATTGAAGGGATCATCGTATCCTGGTCCTGCTGTATCGTCACGTTTAACCTGCCTAAGAATACCGATAAAAGTGTACAGAACCTATCTTTGTGTGGCGTCCATCTGTGGGGGGGTGGTTGCTCGTCCGTACGATCTAAGGAGAGGGCCCTCGCCAGGAGGCCTCTCCCCCTTGCTCGGCCGACCCTCAGGGTCCCCGTCTAACACAGAGAGAAAAGACAGAGAGAAGAGACTGCATGGTGACTGTGTTGGTCAGTTTCAGAATCAGGAGGGGCAGAGATAGCACAGTCTGCGAGGGATCAACGTGTCTAGAGGCAAAGCATAGCGGATGTAGCATTGCAGCAATTAAGTCGAGTGTTTTCAAGCTGAGTGTCCCTAGAGAGATGGCAACACAGCAACAGCATTTGAGGAGCAAGGCTACTGTAAACAAGCACGGTAAGCTTTCATTTTCGTCCAGAAAAAAAAACGAGAAAGGTGCAGAGAACGCCAAACAAAACACGGCTTCCCTGCGAAATGGATGCAAAAAAACCCAAGCTCTCAGCATTGCTGTTAGGGGGGGGGACGGGGAGCGCATTCCTTTGAAGTCTGGCGCATTCCTTTGAAGTCTGAGGGGGGGCGGGGGAGCGGCTTCGGAGCGGATTTCTTTGAAGTCTGATGCCGAGGCTCAGACAAATGGTGGTGTGCGAGCGGCTTCCTTTGAAGTCTGATGCCGAGGCCGATGGTGTTTGATGTGCATGCGCCTGCCTCACATGAACTGTACGCGATCCGCAGGCTAGGTAGAGTTTTCGGACTGCTTACTATAATCTCGCCTATTCAATCCCCAATGGGATAGAATAGTCGAGATCTAAAAACAGGTATGATGGCCGTCTTATCACTTCACTGAAGCATTCATGCGCCAGAACGCATGTGTGCACCTGCGGAGAGACATGGGATCCATTAGTTTCAATTTTTTTATTTACCAATACAAGATAGTGGACGTCACTTGGATTGGTAAGTAACAAAATTAATATTTTTAGCAATAAAGTACCAAATAAAAAAAATAAAAAAGGCAGCAAATGTTGAGAGTAATGGAGGAGCCGGTCAGGGTAGGGAGGGTTGAGCAACACACAGAGGACAGGAGGGGAAGAAGCACAGCAGGGGAAGAAGCACAAGAGGGAGACCACCACAGAAGCACACAGACAAGCGAGAGGAACACAGATTGAGAGGGAGAGAGACGAACAGGAGGGAGATAGGTGGAAAACATGCAATCACGTGACTGCTTAAAAAAAATAAAGTAGTTCCCTAAAAGTGAGCTCTGGAAGGACACAAGTAAATAGGCTATGCTCTAAGGGTGAGGCAAACATAAGATGAACAAGGCAAGCTGTGGATTAGGATGTAAGCAAATGAGAGTGGAAAAGCAAACCATTCATAAGCAATGGGTGGACTTTAAAACCACTGAACGATCTTGGTAAGCTGACAACAGGTCGTTTGCAGCCAGACAGCAGAAAGGAGACCTAACAAGCATTTGCAATGCAATAGGTCTCGCATTTGGAAAGTTTGAGGTATTGGTATTGTAAATGACAATTTTTTTATTTATGTATTAGTTTTGAAAATAGCAAAATACTTTGTCATTTACAATGCCAATAGTTTTAACTTTCGCAAACGTGACACCTATAGCATTTGTAATGAAATATGTGTTGTATTTACATGACTTAGATGTATTAATATTACAAATAACAATGGCTTTTATTTTTTTTAATAATAAATACTTAAATAAAAGTTATTGTAATTTATAATGGCAATAGCTTAAACTTTTGTAAATAACTTTTGGGAAGATTATGTTCAGTGTATTTTATTGTGATGAAAAATCCAAGAACAGTAGTGAAATATTAACATCTTTTTGTGACATTTGTAATAAAGCTGCTGGATGGCGTTTCCCCAAATTCAACAAAAATTACGTACCAGGAGACTCCGTGAAATAGCGGAAAAAACCATTAACCCCCACAAAACAACACCAGTGTCCTCTGCCCACATCAGTACAAACTTCATGCATCTCTGTCAACTGCAACAACTGTGAAATAACAGAAAATAAAAAAAGGAACAAACACTGTGATTTACCGTCACGCTGTTTTGTTCTGTGCTGCCTGCAAAATGAAGTTAAGCATTTGGCCACCATAATAGTGACTTAATCTTCCTGTGCCTGAAGGTGTCCTTGTGTAACGTAACCCGTGCTCATTTAAAGCGCTCCAATACCTACGGCACGAGTTCACGCTGTATTAATCTGCATTAAAAAAAAAAGCACCCAAAAATAAAAAATAAATAAACTGCACACGCATCACAAAACAGCCTCAATACATGAAAGCGGCTGGCTGGCGTTTCCCCAAATTCAACAAAAACTACGGACCAGGCGGGCGTTTTGCTCCTCGTCGGGCTGTCACTGCAATGCCCCACTGGTCCCCAGAAGGGTCGCTTTAGCGGAGATTTTCTGAGACAAAACATTGTACGGTGCATGCGGGTGTGTGGAGTGGGTCCTCTTGGAGGGCGGTGTGGTGCGTGCAACGTGAGAATTATGATTTTTAATGAAGGGGTACCCTTGACAGAGTAAAAACCCAAAGGTTAGAGGTTACTTTAGTCTGCTTAATGAGCCCCAGGTAACTATCACATAAAAGAGGTTGACATGTTTCGCGCCTGTCTGGTCTCAAAGATCCATGGTGCCTCTTCAGGACCGAAAAAGCATGGTGAAGTGTTGTGCACATGAATAGTGTCAGGGTTAATACCCTGAGGAGGTGTCGGGGCAGGCCAGGGAACAGTGTACCCTGCAGTCTAGCTGCAAAAAACTAGTTATTGCCGCTCCAGTGCGTCACCTAGGAGAGAGATGATAGAAAAGAGAAAATGTGTGTCAGAGTTACACGTGGGGCATATCAACGAGTCCCCACAGCCTATCATTGGGCTATGCACGTCGTGGTGACATGAATGCAAGAAGTTACCACAAGAGCGGACTGCACATGTGCGGAATTTTAACTACGAGTCACAAATGGGCTGAGCACAAATCATGCCAGAGGAGTGGCCCTAGCATGTGCTGCCTCTCCGGTACCCCAGGAGTCACCCCCATTCTATGCCATCCTGCTAATAAAAATGCCCAATATTAAAAAGTGAGTGAGCCTCTCTAGAGCGCTTAGAATATGATTGGCATATTCGACCAGTGGCTGTTGCACAATCGGAGAGGTTCCTACAAGAGTTGGAGCCTACAAGTGCCGTGACTAGTCTCCCACAAGTGTGGTCTACAGTAGTTAAAATCATAACATCCTCTTACCTCTAAATATCGGTGGAGTTGCTCCATAGGCTAGGGAAGTAGGACGCCCGCACCTTACTGGGCTAAACAGATGACATAATGTAAAACATAAACATCAGATACGCCCCTGGAAATGACAGTATAGTGCGGTGTAGTACACTTACTACATAGCTCCCGATGCCCCCAGACCAGCGGTCTTGCTCATAATTTTGCTCGGGTGCTGGCTCACTCGCACCTACATCATCTGTACTCCTGCCAGCAATATGCGGTCATCGGTGGGGACGGCTTTAAGTAGTGAAACTAATTTGTGTGGGGAGGGCCACTGGTCTAGAACACAACAGAATCACAGACTAACAGTAAAATACAAACAATAACATTATAATGCACGTGAAATATATACTAGGGATCCGTGCAAAAGCGTGTAAGTAAAACATACACACATGCACAAACATTTAATAAACGAAACACCACATCTTCCCTGTGATAATGGACTGCTAAAACTACAAAACTAACTTCACTCAATGAATTCTCTCGAACAAAATAAACAAGTCTTTACCTTGTGACCAGAAGAGTCCATTTCCAAAACACATACACAAAACACGTCACTTCCGGTAACATGGGCACCTTTTCCGCCCGATGACGTTATCAGCCGCTATGGTGTTAAGAAACCCGATGTTAAAGCCGCAAGAGTTCTCAATATTCTGCGTTCCCATTGCGCAATCATATAACAAAGCTCATTCAATTTATATTGGTATTTATTAAAATTTAAATTCTTAATCATTTGATTATTATAACTGAATTATTTGTCATATTTTGCTGCTATTTTGTTGCACAAATTCCAAACACATTCCTAGGGTATTTGTTTTGCCCTTTCTCTTTTGAAATGTGGGATTCAATCAATAAGACAACTCCATTTCAAAATGGCGTCAATCTTTGACACAGCTCCCGGAAGAAACGAAAGACTACAATGTTTCACCCGTCTTCGCTTTCTTTTCTCGGCATTAAAGCGGCTGTTGGTTTCTGGATATGTCTACAGTGCGTTCTAGAACACAGAAAACGAATCGGAAGACCCGAAATAAAATTATAAAATCTCGAACTTTGATGACGTTGACCGTTTTTAATTGTCTGCAGTGTGTGCACAAAGAGAGGCATAACAAGCACGGAATAGAAACCTGTGGTGCACAGAGGAACCGACGCGGGAATAGAAACCAGTGGTGCGCGCGCACCAGAGGAGCGGGGGCAAGGGAGCTCGAAGACACGCCCAGCCGAGGTAGGGGATGTGTGTGTGTAAGCGCCGGGGGTTCTGTGTGTGTGTGTGTGTGTGTGTATGCATGCATGGCGGCGGGGGCAGGGGGGGTTCTGTGAGTGTGTGTATGCGCAGCGGGGGGGGGTCTGTATATGTGTTGTGAACAGCCTGCCGGAATCGGAGCGCGTGTTGACGCGCGCGACCTGATCCCGGCAGGCTGCTGCTGCGTGCGCGTGACAGTCTGTTGTCCTCTCCCCTTGAGTCCCTGAAAACCGGAATGATAACAATAGTCTCGCTCTGCGACAGCAGGCCTTTGGCCTGCAATCGCAGGGCGAGACCTAAAAATGGGGGAATCTAGTGCAAAGCCATGTTAAAGAAAGAAGGGTTCCAATCACTGAAAACTGTCCACCACCCCTACTGTTTCCATTTCATTCCAGTTCACTCCTAACTGTATCTGTCACACAGCGCTCACTCCTTGGTCACCGAGTGGCCTCTGTGCCCCACTCCCTGCATGCATCTCAAGACCTCAATATCCCACACCCACCTGTTTAGGTTAGCCAAAACAATTAAACAAATTCAGTATTACTCCAAAAATGTTACCGCTCCACTGCTGTCAACTGTTCCCAGACATACCTCATCCAGATCTTTCAAGGGAGGTGGTTGTGGTCTAGACAATGTGAGATCGTGGAGGGAGAATAGGTCACAGACCGACTACATCTGAGTCAAATTATAAAGGCGAGGCTTACTCACTGCGAGCTAGTAGAGCGCTAACATACGGCGCTAGTATATGATTACAAGTTTAACCACAATGGGTAGTGGGCATGCACTGCATGCCGGTAAGAGCGTCAGGGTGGCTAAGGGAATTAAATTCTCGCTGTATATCAAGTGATCTGCCGGTCAGAAGTCTGAATCTGGGCACGGCCAACTCAGCCATCCATCATTCTAAGGTCAGTTAAATGAGTACCATTAATTTGAGGGATAATATCCCTTGATATTTTCAGCACTTGGGATCGGCAGATGTATGCTGAGAAACGCTACATTGAAAACATGATCACTCAATTCACCTAAACAAAAACCAAAGGTTGAAAAAGTTTGCTTTTCAAGTAAAAGTCTTCTTTCATAATGTAAGTGTTCTCGTCATCGTGTATTTAATTGTAATTGGCTGCCATTTACTGGTCATATTCTCCTGGATGCTGTTTACTGTAGAATGGAACATCAAAACTGAAGCTTTTTTATTTTTGTTACATTTTACTTAAGTACAGTCTAGAACAAAACAGTTGAGTGCTTTGCAATCATAATTAGGCATATTACAAATACAAAAAAGATATCACCATCCAGTAATGTTGCGAACGTTAGCAGGAACAAGAGGAAAAGTAGTATAGTGGTAGCTACAGTTTCCAAAACAAGCTGAGAAATGTCTATCGCTGCATCTCATGCCAAGCGATATCTTATGGGTGCTGATGTCTTTAATTATGAAGAGCAATACCTATTGCCATTATCTACTGGCTCCGGCTTAGTATGTCTCATTCTTACATTTTATTACTGTGGAGGTCAGAAAAACAGGAGTGTTGCACAAACATTAGATCTACAGCACGTTCGCACACCGGCTATTGTTTCACTGCTCTAACCTGACTTCCACCAGTCTCTTCTCCAGCCTGTACGAGCCATGTGCAACTAATACATCAGGATAGGAAGTGAGCAGCTCTACCCTTCCTCAGACATTAGTCATGAGTCGCATAATAATCCAATTAGACCATTCAGGCTGCTCCAATTGTTTCTCATTTGAGGTATTAAAAGAAAAGACCCAGAATTGGAAGTAAGCCCGAGGGATAAAACCGAGACACTACAGAGACGCGTCTGAAGGCACGAGTCAGCCCGCATCAGTCATCGCAGACAGAGGCGCTGGACCGCCTTGACAGAAGCCGTAAGACTTCAGTGATGGCTACTATAAGACAAGGAGGGGCTCTACCAAAGAGACACACAGGGCCTGAAGCAGACCTAAGGTAGCAGGGCTTGGCAAAACTTCACCAATGACACCTGCATGAAACGTACTGAGCGACTACCTGGCGACAGAGGAGTCCTTCCATAGAGTTCTCTCAAAAGACCAAACTTTGCCGTACAACAAACGTAGGAACTAAAGAAATGTTTAAATTAATGAATTAAGAAAGAACCAATGTGAGGCATGAGGACGTGGATTTCTAATCAATGGATACAACCCCAACTCTTCCCGGAAAGAAAGCAGCAGGAATCAATGTATTCAACTTATGAAGGCTTGTTGACAAAGGTTAGAAATTTAAGTTCAGATAAAGGACAGTGTGTGGAAAAAAAGCTGCGATCATGTTAATGCAATGCAGACGGTCCCCGATTCCAACCACTGTCCAGACAGGGCAGTGGGAAGAGGAGATCTGACATACCATCTCTGCCTCCTCTAAAGTGCCCACATCACATTCGTTAGTCCTAAAAGGATAACACAACTTTGTTTTTCTTGATGTTTGTTAAGTTGGTTAATTAGTACACAGATTCGCTGCCATCTACTACAACAGCGTGTGGAAGAAGAAAAGGACGCATGATGGATTAAGTTTTAAACAAAGAAATAAAAGAGCCAAAAAATACTTTGCTGCCCTGTTGAAGACCCTTGACTGGAGTGTACATTGACTCATAATAGGTACCTGGAGAAAATGACAACGACCAATGCATATTGCTAACTCCAGCTGATGTTAACAGAGTAAAGGAGGGAGTGTCTAAGAGAAGTTCTGTCGCTTGGAAGCAGTTTCTCACAAACTTTCAATTAATCAAATCTGAATTTTACTGACCATCTCTAAAAACTGTTTTATGCAAGAATCATTTTAAATATGCAAATATAAATACACAAGATTTGGGTTTATCTTCTGTGCAAAATCAGACTCATGCTTCAAATTTCAGTCAATGCATGTTATAAAGGTGCCTCTAAAGGCCAGGGGCAGGATCACAAGACCACGCACGGACACAGGTACATCCATTACATGCCAAAATACAGCTAGCCATCTTATCACTTTACCCAATCTTAGTAGGTGTCATCTCATGTAAAACTACTGCCAACGTACACAAAGCAGAGACTAGTGGGATCAGTAGAATATCACATGTCTACGCAATGCCATCAAGTGCCCCAGTATTGCTACTACACAATGGTACTGCCATTAGATGCCCTTGGAACCGCCATAATATGCCTAGGTATGCCTTCCTACACTCAGATACGAATTTATTTAGTCAGCAACTGCCGTCATATGCAGTCTATAGCTTCATATACCAGGAAATGCACCAGCACAGTGATAGTCCAGGGGGCTGCCTGCGGCCCAGCATGACCTTTACATTCCCCTCCCTCCCCCCAGTCAACACTGGGCTGCTGTTTACTCGACTCAACACGGATATCAAAAAGATGCTAAAGAAACGGGTAAGCATTTATTTAAAGGTTAATTGTAGTTGAAGCAAGGAAGAAAGTAGGGTAACCACCTCTACTTAACTTTAGAAACACCTTTATATTTTAAGACATTTTGCAGAAAACATGTAAAAAAAAATAATAAAGTCTCTTGAAATTTCAAACCGTGTATTTCATTAGCATGCATAAACGTTTTACTGTAGTCCATCAGATATCAGTGCATTGAGAAGTATCTTTTTTTGTGATAACTTTTAAACATGAATTTAGAAAAGTTTATGCTTCCTTCCACCCTAACTTCAATGCCAATAGTGAACTAAGAGGCAAGTCAGTTGTTATGTGCCCCCTTTGGGACGACTGGGTCGCTATTATACATAAACAACATTATAGTTTAATCCAATCAAACACAGAAGTAGGTTTAGTACAGCACATATCCCGAAATCATGCATTTCAATGTCCTCTTATGTGTTATAAAGAATCAAAAGGAGGAAAAGTGAAATAAAACAATTGCCTAGAATCACACATTTTGGTTAAGTGGGGAAGCAGGATTGATCCCAGGTTTTCTCATTTCATATTGTGCAATTCAGCAAATAGATGTAAATACTTTGCTTCGCTTACACCCACCTTCCCCCTCCCTCTGCCAGACTGCCACCCTGCTGGCATCATTGCGACCCTTGGTGCCACCACATAACAAACATTTTGGCCCCTTGGAAAATGTTTGTGAGTACCCAGCACTAGCAGAATATGTAACTGTTAAACATATGCCAGCTACAGCCTCCTAAACAAACTATAACAATAATATTTCATGTTCAACTTTACATGCTAGTGTACAGCAATGATATGCCCAGATTCAGCTCCATATGCCAAGGTAGAGGTATCACATACCAGAAACAGTCTCATGTGCCCAGGCTGCCATTACATAGTCACAAAGACGGGCATATGCCCATGTACACGGCCATCAGCATATGATGGAAGGGACTGTCCTAGATGCCAACACCCCAGATTTGCCAGGCTATATATATATATATATATGCAAAAGCATCTAATGCCAAATTATGGCGACTGAATGCCGCTCGTGGCTTCATATGAACAGGTACCGTTATACATTTTTGTAAACCTGGGGTGTACCTGTCTAAGTTATCATTAGAAGAAATCTTTTCCAAGAACCGCACAAATGCTCTTAGTATACTGGATGCAGGACCAAAATAGAATAATATTCCATATGTTTGTATACAGTCGAAGGGCATTGTCTGTTGTCACCGATCCCTTGTTTTACATCTCCATTTCATTGACCTGGCGTCCGTTCACAGGTTAATGCAAGGGTGTTTCCCTGTTTTTCGACAATCATCAAATCTCTGATATCTTCCTCTCGGTACTACTTGGTTATAACCATTAATTTTTTTGGGAAGGGATAACTCCTCCGACAAGAGTATAGGAGCTGAGATCTATGTGCCACTTGATGATAACTACAATAAATCTACTTGTGGGCATTCAAAGTCTTCAATAAGGAATGGTAATCCTATGCATTATCTACAGGAGACTGTTTGTCCAGTCAGTGATTGTCAGGCTCCGGGTTTGCCAGAGATTAAATCAAATTTAGGAGGCCAAACAATATATCCAGCAACTGCTCTATGTATATATTGTAGTTTTCACATGCTTCTAGTGGACAGCTCAAAAAAGTATCGCAGTAATTACCTCGAAAATAAACTAGAGCATTGCTTACTGTATGTGCCACAGTCAGAAATGGAAAAGGGTTAGTAAAGAGGTCGTAGATAAAAGAAACATTTGTTGGAAACAGCTGTCACATGGGAGTCCAAAGAAAGGTCAAATACAATTTTGGGTAACCAGCACTTCACTCTTCGATGAGTTCAGGTTGACGCAGTTCGTATTCAGCCACCACCTGGCCATGTCCTGGGACTTAATCAACTTTTCAGCCCCAACACTATCCCTCTCCATAACGTGCCTTGAGGCACACCTCAAGGGGTTGGTGTTGGATCAGAGGTGAAGGGCCCTGGCAGAACTGACTAAATGTTTCAGAAAGAAAGGCCTCCATGCACCTCCGCACCCTTCCACCATCTGAGGCTTCAGCCAATTGGCAAAGCAGGATATGATGATCAATGGTGCGAAAGGACAACAAAAGAGATAAAAGAATCACAGTCCAGACAAAGCCATCAACCACATTCAATTTTGGTTCGGCAATCATCAAGACCACCACTACTAATTCCATGCTGAATTCGGGGCAAAGGATTGTTTAATCAGAATGAATAATCGGGTTGCTTTTCAAAAAAGTCTGTAGTTGAAAGCATTGAGATTTCGAAAAATTTGGCAACAAAACGGAGCAATGGAATTTTATACAGAGTTGATGACCTGAGGAGCAAAGGAAAGACTTCTAAAACAATGGTCTCACAACTACTGTTTTTAATTTTGTAAGACCAGGCCCTGAAGAGAGAGGGAGGCATTTTGGATGCCGGGACTAACTGTTATACTCACTTTAAAAAATATATAATCTAGGGCACACATCTATATTAGATCCAGAGGTTTTACTTTTCTTTATTAAATCCCCAATTTTTCCTTATTAAATATTCCAATGCAATGTGATAGTCACTTGAAAGTAGAATCTCTGATTGAAGGACTTAATATGGGGAAGGACACAACAAGGTAAGAGATACAGTCTTTGTCAATCTCTTCTCTAATCACCCTATCTTTCTAGAAAATTCAGAAAGGGACTCCACCACTGTCAAAGCACACTGTGTACGCTATAGCAAGAAATTATGCCCAACAAGATGGCTGAATGATTTTAGCGGATGCTGAAAAACCATACCGCTTCATGGTTACAGGTGTTCAACCAATGCCAGCTCAAGCTGCCTCGGTCAAGTTTCTGCTGCTCTAAGACTTGAGAAAAACAATAACAAGACACACCATAAATTTGAATTTTGCTGATTTCTCTGCTAGAGGTACCAATTTGAAAAGTGAATTCTCAAATATATAGCTAAAATGGAGCAGGCTAATAGAGCAATCTGATGCCCCATGGGCATAATCACAGACTGAAATATATTTGGCAATGGGACATCGTAATGCCCAGCCACCATTGCAAGCATGTATAGCATAAAGAATATGATTTCCATGTGATGTAAAGGAGCAGGGAAACTGCTAATTACGACTTTAAAACCGGTTTATATACAGATATATTTTTTGTGAAGCATGCATGTGGGGTGGTAAAACAAGGAAATCACTCACAAATGAGGATTCTCAGCTGATCCTATCCATTTCATCCAGACAAATGTACAGCTACAGCAAGCCACACACTGCTGAACATTCTACTGGCATTAATACGGCTACGATATATAGCAATTCCATCTAAAAATTAAGCATGAGCGGGAAATCCGTTACGCTCGCGGATTTTGCGGATTTTGGGGAAATCCGCAATTCGCGAATTTTGCGGATTTCCCTCAAAATCCGCAAAAAAAAATCCGCGAACGTAACGGGTTCAAAAGTTGAACCCCCACTCATGCAACTATTTTACAATGGCGCCAGCAAGCTGCCAGCGCCGTTGTAAAATAGTTACAAAGTTAGCTTGCACAGGAACCACTAGATAAAACGAAGCAGGTGCTGCTTTATTTTATCTAAGTGCTTCCTGTGCAAGCTAACTTTGTAACTATTTTACAACGGCGCTGGCAGCTTGCTGGCGCCATTGTAAAATAGTTACAGGCACAGCCTTACACAGGTCACTCAAGGGACCCCTGCGCCCTTCAGGGCGATTGCATAGTAACACACACATGGTCACTCGAACTAGTTGATGCTCAAATTCAGTGACTCATTCATTAGCCCAAAAACAATCATGAGCGTCTTCGAGGCTGGACAGGTGTGCCTCTTCCCAAATCTACCGTGGAAAATCAGCTGTGATGCTGGGTAGAGGGCGGCCTTTGCATGGTCGCTCGAACTAGTTGATGCTCAAAATCAGTGACTCATTCATTAGCCCAAAAACAATCATGAGCGACTTCGAGGGTGGACAGGTGTGCCTCATCCCAAATCTACTGTGGAAAATCAGCTGTGATGCTGGGTAGAGGCCTTTGCATCCTTGACTTTCATGAGCGCAATCCCCGGGCTGTTCCTGTGACCAGGAGCTTCTTTCTCTTCATATAATTGTGTTCGCACGGGTTGCTGCAATTTCGCACGCGTTTTGTACAATTTCGCAATTTGCGAAATTGTACAAAACCCTCGCGAACTTGCAGAAACCTGTGCGAACATAAAAAAAAAAAAATCCGCGCGGATTCGCGGATTTTGCGGATTTTGGCAATCCGCAAATTCGCAAATTCGCGGATTGCCAATCCGCAAAATCCGCTCATGCTTACTAAAAATGAGTTTCACTCAGATTGGGTAAGCGTTTGCGGAGAGGGAAAAACTGAACATCCAGCAGCAGTTTCACAGCCTTTAACAAGCAGGTCCCTTCTGCCGAACACCTTGGTGAAGTCCTGTATCTGTATCAGATACAATACTGCCCAGAGGATTTTTCAGTTGTCTCACTAATGTAGTAGCCAAGGGGAAAGAAATGTGAGGTGTTGATGGAATCGGATATGTAAATCTATTCAATGGAACACCAGGGTCACGGCAAGCAAAACAAGCCTCAATCAATGTCAAAGTACATCAAAGGAGCTGTTGGCATCGGCTGAGGTCAGTCAATCCCATAGGTACTCAAGAGTACAGAGTTCCAGTTTCATGAATACAATTATTGCAATGTCTAACAAAACAAGCATTTACAATGCAATAGGACTCGCATTAATTAAGTTGGGGCTATTGGCATTGCTAAATATTGCAACACCAATTGCAACAAAAGTCTAGAAATTGTAGGCCCAAAAAAATTGTATTTATTTTTGTAGCAATGGCGGCATGCTGCGCTTTCGATGAATATGTTTAAAAGTAAAGTGCACCTTACTGTGATTGCTACAATAGTTAATTGTGATGCGTTAACAATTGATGAGTGCACTGATGGCTGGTGGTGTGTGTGCCTGTAGAAATTGTGCACTGATGGCTGGTGGTGTGTGTGCCTGGTGGAAGTGTGCACTGCCGGCTGGTGGTGTGTGTGCCTGGTGGAAGCGTGCACTGGTGGCTGGTGGTGTGTGCCTGGTGAAAGCGTGCACTGACGGCTGGTGGTGTGTGTGAGCCTGGTGAAAGCATGCACTGATGGCTGGTGGTGTGTGTGTGTGCATGGTGGAAGCATGCACTGACGGCTGGCGATGTGTGTGTGCCTGGTGAAAGCGTGCACTGACGTCTGGTGGTGTGTGCCTGGTGGTAGCGTGCACTGAAGGCTGGTGGTGTTTGTGCCCGGTGAAAGCGTGCACTGACGGCTGGTGGGGTTTGTGCCGGGTGAAAAGCGTGCACTGATGACTGATGGTGTCTGTGCCTGTTGAAAGTGTGCACTGATGGTGTGGTTGCGTGTGTGTGGTTGTTGTGTGTGTGTGTGTGGTTGTATGCGTGGTTGTATGTATGGTTGTGTGTGTAGTTGTGGTTGTGTGTGGTTGTGTGTGTGTGTGTGTTTGTATGTGTGGTTGTGTGTGTGTGTGTGGTTGGGCGTGTGTGGTTGTGTGCATGTTTGGTTGTGTGTGTGGTTGTGTGTGTGGTTGTGTGTGTGTGGTTGTGTGTGTGGTTGTGTGTGTGTGTGTGGTTGTGTGTGGTTGTGTGTGTTGTGTTTGTGGTTGTGTGTGTGGTTGTGTGTGTGCTTGTGGTTGTGTGTGTGTGTGGTTGTGTGCGTGTGTTTGTGGTTGTGTGTGTGTGGTTGTGTGTGTGGTTGTGTGGTGGTTGTATGTGTGTGGTTGTCTGCGTGTGTGTGGTTGTGTGTGTGTGGTTGTGTGTGTGGTAGACCACTTAATCACACTTGTGCAGTTAACTGAAATAAGTCTGGCAGTGTGGCCTTTGTGTACTTGTGCCATCGCCTTTCGGGACGTCCTCTGAGACGAGGAGTGCATGACAGCGGTGTGGGCTCCAAGGAGGCGGCGGTCATTAAAATATCTGGATCCCGACCCCTTCTTATCCTGCTGTCCTTGAGCCTAGATGAGGACAGCAGGATGTGTAAAGTACATTTAACCCCTCAACGCCTAACACACACACTTAATTCTGCATGGATTTAAAGTAAGGAACTCTGTAGCCAGTGTGGCATATGCACCACTTTAATCCTGTGCCGCTTGTTTAGTCTCCAGTAATCTTTTAAGAACGGAACTACGTGTCCCATAATGCAAGTTTGATGTTGGCTGAAATTCCAAGTAATGTCTGAAGGTGTCACCCAATCATTTCTGCAATTTATCTAATTAATTGACCATTACTAGTAGTTGCCTCTACTTGTGCTAAACTGTCACTGCTAAAGCATGTGAATATCACACACAAACACCCCCGAAACATGGAAATGTCACACATAAACAGTCTCAACACTTTGCACCTATGGAAAGTGTGGAGAGTGGAAAAGGAGTGAGAGAAGTCAGAGAAAGAGCTGGAGTGGAAGCAGAGAATGGGAATGGAGAAGTGGGAAATATTAAGATAGGTCAGAGAAAGAGGAGAGAAGCCCGGAGGCAGCGTAGAAGAGTCAGAGTGGGGATAAGTTAGAGACAGGCACCGGTAGAGGAGGAAGCAGGACTGTCGGATGACACAGACACGATTTGGAGGAAGGGGAAGCCGTGCAGAGAGGCCACTTTCAGTCTGAGTGTCTCTATTGCAAAGAGGAAGGACGCAGAGTGCGGAATAGACTGTGGGATCCGGGGAGAAACAGCCGGGGCAGTGTACAGAGTGCCTGCGCCGGCGTGGAGAGACTGCCGGAGCTGCGTACAGACTGTGATAGCTCTAGCGGTACAGAGACTGTGCCTGGAGCAGCACAGAGGCTACTAGAGCCGACAAGAGCCTCCTGGACAGAGTGAGTCCCTGGAACCGTCGCACAAGAGAGAGACGCAGGAAGCAAGAGGTGAGGACATATTCTGGTGCACGGGGTGTGAACAGCCCTGCGAACCGTAAAGAGATGAGACGCGAAAAATAGACGAGTGATCCTTTGCCCGAAAGGCTAGTGCCACAGAGGCCCATGGGAGTCAGTGACCTTGAACTCCAGGGAGTCAGTGACACTGGGGCCCAGAGATGAGTAAAAAACTAGAGCCCAAAGGGTGAGGCGAGGAGAGATAGAGCTGTCTCCTAAGTGACACACTCAGGAACAGATGGACAGAAGGGGTAACCAGCACAGTGGGCTGAGGCGTCTGTGTGCCCCGAGTGGTGCGGGACAAGGCGGCTCGAGGGCTGAATGACACCACGCTCGAGGAGGCAGCAGTAAATTTGTCAAAGTCAAATTATTAATGTGAATTCGTACTTTGCTGCTCACTATAGTATACCGTGTTTTGTGGCAGTGGTGGAATTAATTCATAAGTTCTACATTTACTCTCTTCCTGGAGTGAGAATGCAAACAGCTTCTCGGCGCTAATACCGGAGATGGAACTTTACGGCAAGCTCCCGTACTGAGAGGTACACTCTGAGGGACAGCGATGAGGTTTGGGAGACTAGAACGCTAATTAGCATACCGGAGTGTTCCATCAGGTTAGACCTGCTGGATAGCAAGGTGCACCATATGGTACTCGCTCTGTCACACCAACCCCTGCGAGTGCAGAAAAGTATGCGGCACTACTGTATTTCCGGCATGTGGAGCATCAGAACAGGCCTCTGAAGGGAAGCATTATGCAGGTTTGTGTGTTTGCTCACCGTTCGTTCCAAAGTGCTCGGATCTCTGGGCGGTCGGTCGTGTTATTCCATTGTGTAATACTGACGTCTGAGCTATTTCTGTGGCTGGAACGAGACACCGCTCTCCGGAAGTAGCGGATTGGATGGATTAGAGGTGTTGTCAGTCTGGCGGCCGTAGCACGGGGACTATCACCGATGCAAAGGCTGCCTACCGACGAGGAAGCAACAGGTATAAATACGAGAAGCCGCTGTGATGAAAAGAAGCAATTTGCAAGATTGTTGCTGCAGCTGGCTCTAAAAATAAAATAAAAAATCACCTGTCGCTTTGAAAGATGTGACGTAGCCAGGAGCATATACTTTGAAGAGCACAGCCTCAACGAAGACAAAGAAGCTTTTTAAAAAGTGCTGGTCTGACGAAGGCTGTGAGCAAAAAGAAACCTGTTGTGGGGCGGGACTTCCGTCTTCTGAAGCCCGCGCCCACGGAGTGGCTTGCCCAGAGAAGAGCAGTGGTGACGCGGGGCTCCCATGCCCGAGGGAGAGCCCAGCGGAGGCTGCAGAGTCCGGAGTGGCGCCGATGCGGTGAGTGGGGTTAGTTGTATTGGGGGGGGTCTCTGTATGTGTGCGTGCGCTCGTGTGTGTGGGGGGGGTGTGGTGTATGTCTATGTGTGCGCTCGTGTGTGTGCATGCGTGTAGGTGCGCTCATGTGTGTGTGTCCCTGTGTGTGTGTGTGTGTGTGTGCGCGTGCGTGTGCTAAAGCAGGGGCAGGTGTGCCTGTGTGTGTTGGAGGCTAAAGGAGACAGGAGATGGTGAACGGGCACGCGACCTGATCCGATTATGGCGTGATGCGCGTCACCATCTCTTGTCTCCTTGGAAGCAGAGTGGACGGCTAAAGGTCTCGCGGCGAGAGCGCGCTTCGCTCGCTTTTCGCCAGGGCGAGACCTAAAAATCACCTCCACATGCCTAGTTTTCTTGTCAGACAAAATTGGAACCAATGTGAAACAGACTGACCATCATCAGTTTTATGGTCAAGATAAAAACCTTTACTAACTTTTAGGGTGCCCAATGACCAACACCTACATTGTAATTAATTTGTTAGCAACATTTTGCAGTAGACACTTTTTCTCTTTAGTCCAGCGCAAAGAATAACATTAATTTCAAGTAATTTATAGTTTGTTGGGTATCATGGGAAAAATTGGCTTTTAATCTAACACTACCAATCCTTTGTTTCTTTATTCCTGGGCAATTACTCTTCCATAAAGACAAGGAGGAAATGTTCAGCTCCATGTAGGAACAAAGCGGTGTTACCTGGTTTGACTTTGTATTGAACTCATCTCTTACATCAAAATATGTCAAACAACCCATCTCCTTGTTGAATTTTCTGACTGATGTTTGCCAACAGACATGACAGTCTGCAGCTTCTCTCTAGCTGGCCTAGTTTTAGTAATACAGCGTTTTGAATTCATGTTTTTTTTGTCTCTATCATGTTGTAAGACGGTTAAATACAGTTACTATTCTTTGCATCTGCAGCCACTTCTGTAATACCAAAATACGCCATGGGGCGCATAAAGAGGGCACACATGCCCATTGTGCCCCATGGGCACTTTCTATAATACGGCCCCACATTCTCCACCTGTACACTTAATAATGTTACCTTCTGTTTTTTGCTTGCTTTTTTCTTTTTCCTAGTTTGAAAACTCCAATAAAAATGTAGCTAAAGATATATATAGTAATCGAGTAAAGATAAAAGGGGAAAACGTCAATGTCCTCTGCATATGCATGCTTCCACTTTTGCTTCTTGTCTGCTTTGCTCCCTGCAGATGCTGAACAGTTGGACAAATCTTGTTAGTTGTGGTTCACGCCAAACAAAAGCCACAGCCATAATTCCATATTTCAACAACTGGCCAATGTTCGAGGCAGCCAGCGAAAGGCCTATGGCATTGGACATAACTTTTCCCAGGGAATCAATCAGACCTGTAGCCTTTATCATTGGCTTGTACCTATGACCAACTAAGGCCTACTGTATTGAGTGGCAGGTTGCACAGTAAGCAACCATCAGGCATGCAGTCATAAAATTACAAATGTATACAAACTTATAGTTAGCAAAGCACAATAGTTTTCTCGCCTAATGTGGCCTAACAAGGATTATCATAGTACAAAGCTTCTATCCCTATGCTGTTGTCAGAGGGGGTAACCAACACAAAAACCTTTGCATACTACAGTCATCTGTGACATTCCATGTAACAATGTGTAGGCTTTAATACAGAGTAATAACAACCTATATCTATTGACGTAAACATATGTTTTTCAAAATAAATATTTCAGACTTACTGTCCAGCCTGGTAACTTTTCATAGATAGAAGAGTCCTTGCGCCTTGATGAATGGCTTACCACCATAACCAACACAGTCCTGTTGCAATAAGCACAATTTTTCCCAAAATGCTCAATACACGCTCTTCTTTGGCATTTCTTCTTATTCCAACCCTTCTTCAGAGGAAGCACTAAACCTCTACACAATCAAATCTCAAAGGAACCAACATGTGGGTGGAGCCTAGCCCTTGTATCAATTGCACTTCTGAAAGCTCTTTTTCTGTTCATCACATAGTGTATGGCGACAGCTGTGCTGTCAACCCAAGCCTAAAAACAGCTCTGGCACTGAAAAAGCAGACTACTGGATCTCAGCCATTGACATAACTCCAACAGCTAAGGTTTGTTTGTTGTGGCAAACCTTTGGCACTATAATTGCCAATGTGCTAAAATCTTCCTTCTTTGTAGGTCTTCTTCTCAGGCAAGAACCTAAACCTCAGAGTTCTCACCTTAACCCCTTTGCCGCGGCCGCAATTTCGCGGCAGTGCGGCACTTCCGCAAAAAGGGCGGGGCCGCGTTGGCCGTTGGCCGACGGCAGCACTAGCAAGGTCCCGTCGGCCAACAGCCGACGGCAGCACGCAAGGGGTTAAGGCAGAATTCTATGTTATTATATTTCCAGGTTTTTGCCTTCCTGGTAAGGTGTATGCACTGTGAAACAGAAACAACAAAACGGCATGAGATCATACAAAACTGATCAATTTCAATTCACCAAAGAAGTAGAAACATGCTCCCACAGTTTGCCAAATTTACGCTATCAGAGTTTGGTGTTAGTACTGTGGTTGCAAAATAATAACAAGCATTGGCATAACCAATAGGTCTCGCCTTTGGGATCTTATAAGTATTTAGCCAAGCATCACATTATGAAAACGGATGTGCATGTGATGTTCACTAAAGTCGGTGATGCCTTTTTGCATATGCAGGGGAATTGTGAGCGCATGCTTATGATGTAAGAGAAATGCTACATGTCGCAAAATGCAATGTTCTGGCAGCTAAGAATTGTGGGCTACATAAAAGAGTCACACAACGTGCCGGCCTTGGCAGCTTTGTTTGCTGTATTCTAATGATTGGAGGCTTTTATTCTCAAATGGCAGGCATTATTCCATCAAATATAAATGGAAAGGTGTTCTCAAATACTTTCAACATAGCTTCCACTGCACCCTCACTTCTGGGAGGGAAACAGGGGGTGGGGAAGCGGAAGCGAGTGTGAGGCAGATGGATTTATCGTGATCAAAGCCTGATATAAGCGAAGAGTGCTGGGCATTCTGGGACTTATAAATCTCATTTTGCTTTAACCCCTTGAATGCTCATGACGAGCTGAGCTCGTCATGAGCCACGGCGCTCCGGTGCCATGGAACGCTCGCCTGCGGGGATAATTCCCCTGCTGTGCTGAGCGTTCCACGGGAACGGGTGTGGCCGTGACGAGCTGAGCTCGTCATGAGCACAGGAGCGCCGTGCCTCATGACGAGCTCAGCTCGTCATGAGCATGTGAGCGCTGTGCGCGCCCCCCTCCCTCCCAGCACAGCAGGGGAATATCCCCCGCAGCGAAGGGGTTAATGTTGGGCATTTCTGCTACTTTCCGCCTTGTGAGTTTCATTAGATCTGGAGATAGTCGATTGTGGATAAGAGGAGCAAAGAAAGTCCATACAAAAAGGATAATTTCATTTACAATAAGCTTAGCCTGTTTTCCCGTTGGCAGTAGTTGCGGCTGCACTCTGCCCGAGGAGCCTTCACAATTATTTTAAAATTTTATATATAATATATAAAAGCGCCGCTGAGTACTAGCGAGCCCAGAACATTTTCGTGTCTCCTGAGGCGGAAGCCGGGAGCTAGGCCAACTAACTTTTAAAAATTGAGAGTCACTTTGATATTGTGTTTTATTCACTTTGTTCGCTACTTGCCTACCTCCATTGACGCTGAAGAAGCGCCCGTTGCAGCCGATATAAGCGCTGACTCGGACTTCTACCAGCATACAAAGGCTTCCCCCGCCGTCTCCGGCGAGAAGCTCGGACACGCCCCCTGACGAGGCCACGCCCACAAACAATCGCGCCCACAAACAATCGCGCTATAAAAGCGCCGCTGAGTACTAGCGAGCCCAGAACATTTTCGTGTCTCCTGAGGCGGAAGCCGGGAGCTAGGCCAACTAACTTTTAAAAATTGAGAGTCACTTTGATATTGTGTTTTATTCACTTTGTTCGCTACTTGCCTACCTCCATTGACGCTGAAGAAGCGCCCGTTGCAGCCGATATAAGCGCTGACTCGGACTTCTACCAGCATACAAAGGCTTCCACCGCCGTCTCCGGCGAGAAGCTCGGACACGCCCCCTGACGAGGCCACGCCCACAAACAATCGCGCCCACAAACAATCGCGCTATAAAAGCGCCGCTGAGTACTAGCGAGCCCAGAACATTTTCGTGTCTCCTGAGGCGGAAGCCGGGAGCTAGGCCAACTAACTTTTAAAAATTGAGAGTCACTTTGATATTGTGTTTTATTCACTTTGTTCGCTACTTGCCTACCTCCATTGACGCTGAAGAAGCGCCCGTTGCAGCCGATATAAGCGCTGACTCGGACTTCTACCAGCATACAAAGGCGTCCCCCGCCGTCTCCGGCGAGAAGCTCGGACACGCCCCCTGACGAGGCCACGCCCACAAACAATCGCGCCCACAAACAATCGCGCTATAAAAGCGCCGCTGAGTACTAGCGAGCCCAGAACATTTTCGTGTCTCCTGAGGCGGAAGCCGGGAGCTAGGCCAACTAACTTTTAAAAATTGAGAGTCACTTTGATATTGTGTTTTATTCACTTTGTTCGCTACTTGCCTACCTCCATTGACGCTGAAGAAGCGCCCGTTGCAGCCGATATAAGCGCTGACTCGGACTTCTACCAGCATACAAACGCTTCCCCCGCCGTCTCCGGCGAGAAGCTCGGACACGCCCCCTGACGAGGCCACGCCCACCTTTTATTCCTCTTACCGGCCATAAAAATATGTGTCATTTCCGGACGCGCAGCGGACGGGCGCAGCGGGCGCGCCGTCTGCGCGCCGAAGGCGCGCCTAAGGCAAGCCCGTCTGCGCCCGTCCGCGCACGATCGGGCCCAGGGCCAGACTCTATGCCTGTCCCTCCAACTACAAAGGTAAGCTACTCTCGCAGAGAGCTTCTTAGCCTTAGACCTAGAAAAACCAGCGCATGCCACGCTCCGCAAGATCCGAACATTCCCTACTTCAGCTGCAACATTTGCAAACCGACGATGCTACTCCTCCCTAAATCCCCGGTCCCACCGCCTGTCCTTACAATGGCGACACTCAATTGCAGATCGCTCCCGAAGCATGCCCTGCATATTAATCACCTTATTGTCGATCTAAACTTGGACATACTCTTCTTGACAGAAACCTGGATCACTGAGCACTCCAATTCCGATATGGTACTGGCTCTCCCCCCCGGCTTTCTCATCTTGTCCCAACCACGCCCTTTAGGTAGAGGAGGTGGTATTGCCATCATTTTCAGGGACCACCTCGCCTGCCGCATTAACACGATGGCAACCCCGGAATCAGAGAGCTGTCTCTTCACTTTTCAGCTTACTCCGACCAGCTCCCTGTCAGGCCTTCTGGTGTACCGGCCTCCCGGCCACTTCGCCCCCTTTGCAGCATCCCTCTTGGAAATTGTTTCCTCTTCAGCCCACTTGTCATCAAACTTCCTCATAACAGGTGACCTCAACATACACTTTGACGACCCGCTGGACACAGGTGCTGCCGATCTTATCTGTGACCTGGCTTCTCATGGCCTTCTCCTTGCCAACACCGGTCCAACACATGTTAAAGGGCACCTTCTCGACCCAGTGTTTTCGAACATCCCCTCCCTCCAATTTTTTAACTCCCAACCACTTCCATGGACGGACCATTTTTTGATCACTTTCCACATTCCTGGGGCCATCAAGAAACCCCATAAAGCCCCCATCTTTACTAAAGATAGATCGTGGGCCAAACTCTCTGCGGTTGACTGGTCCATAGCTCTGGACTCCTCCACCCCGAGCCTTGCGGCTGACCCGTCCGAGGCTGACACCCAAGTCAGAGGCTGGCTCTCCTCCTCCCTCGATAGCCTCATTCCCATAAAAAGTCGGGAGATCAAAGATAGGACAATGGGCCATGCCCTGTGGTACACCCCGGAACTCCGAGACCTCCGCAAAGAGTGCAAAAAAGCGGAAAGATTGTGGAGGAAAGACTGGCTACATAGTAATAAAGACACCTACAACATAGCGGTAAGACGCTACAAATCGGCCATTAAACTAGCCAAGACCACATTCTATGACAACAGAATTAAAAATGCGGCCAATTCGGCCAAAGAATCCTTCCTGATAGTTAAGGAATTGCTCAACATCCCCTCAGCTCCCGCTGCCTCTCTTCCCCCTCCGGACAGATGCAAGGACTTAGCCTCATACTTCGATTCCAAAATCACGCGGATCTTGGAGTCCCTTCCCCCAATCAGCCCCCCCATCCCGGTTGATTCAGACGCCTGCTCCACCAGCCCGCGGCTGTCCTCCTTTAGAGGAGTCTCCCTCGATGAGGTCACCACCACGCTGGCCAAAATGAGAAGTGGATCCCCCCTGGACCCGGCACCCGTCAGATTCTTAAAAACCGTTTCTTCCAGTACTTCACCTACCATTAGGGATCTGATTAACACATCTCTTGCCCAAGGCACAGTGCCCTCCTCATGGAAGAACGCAGTTGTCAAGGCCTTGCTGAAAAAGCTCAACCTGAACCCGGACGATATGGCCAACTACAGACCCATTTCGCTCCTTCCCTGCATCAGCAAGGTGGCTGAGAAATTAGTCAACGTGCAACTCTCCCAATTCCTCGAGACGAATAAAATTCTACGTCAGTCACAAACCGGATTCCGGCCGGGTCACGGCACAGACACCGCACTCCTCTCCGTCATCGAGGAGGCTAGGTGTATCCTGGATTCAGGAGGATCAGTGGCAGTGATCCTCCTGGACCTCAGTGCCGCATTCGACACGGTGGACCACCGTGTCCTCCTCCATCGCCTGGCCAAGGCAGGAATTGTGGGAACCGCACATGCTTGGATCGAATCCTTCCTCTCGGGTCGCTCATTTCAGGTGTGGGACGGCAACTCCCGCTCAGACCCCCTTCCGCTCACATGTGGTGTGCCCCAGGGGTCCTCGCTTAGTCCCACCCTGTTTAATGTCTACATGGCCCCGTTAGAGGATGTGGTTACCCCCTATGGGATAAAAATAGTCAATTATGCCGACGACACCCAACTCGTCGTCTCTCTTTCCCAGCTGTACAATAACCCTGAAATCCTACTTAACTGCCTGCAAGACATACATACCTGGATGTGCGAATCCTCTCTGAAGCTGAACGGGACAAAAACAGAAATCATGCTTCTGGGCAACAAATGGTCCTCCGTCCCTCCTTCAGTCTGGCCGGATTCCTTCGGTGACATCCCTACGCCTAAGACAGAAATTAAAACACTGGGCTTCTGGTTGGAGCAGGACCTCTCCTTGAAGACCCAGGCAGTCAAGACCGCGGGGACCTGCTTTGGTCTTCTCCGTTCAATTCGCAAGATCCTCCCCCTCCTGCCCCCCCTGTCCAGGAAACTTCTAGTTCAAGGGCTCATACTAGCACGTCTGGACTACGGCAACGCCGCATACCTCGGCGCTCCTGAAACCACCCTGGCCAAACTCCAGCGTGCACAAAACGCCGCGGCGAGACTCATTCTCAACCTTCCTCCCAGAGCCCCGACCACACCGGCCCTCAAATCTCTGCACTGGCTTCCGGTCCGCCAGCGAGTGGAGTTTAAGGCCATGTGCATCACGCACAAACTCATCAATGGGGCTGGACCTGCCGCCCTCAAAGATATGATTACACCTTATAAAGCCCACAGAAACCTTCGCTCGGACAACGAACATCTGGCCACAGTCCCAAGATTCAAGAAGTCGCGTACCGGTGGCCGCCGCTTCTCGGTCAAGGCCGCCTCTAAATGGAACGCTCTTCCTCGCATGCTGCGCCTGGAACCTAGCCACGCACTTTTCCGCAAAAAACTCAAAACCCTCCTCTTCCCCAAATAGTTCCTGGTTTCCCCGTCCTGGATTTCACATTCTTATAGCGCGGGGATGCCCTCGGGTCACCAGGCGCTCTATAAATCTCAAAATAAAATAATAATAATAATAATTTTGTTTACTTGCGTACTCTGTATTTTACCACTTAGCTCAATATCTGCACCTACTCTCCTTCAGTTCAAATTTACAATATGTTCTTCTAAAACAGATCACATAGTAATACAAGCAGAGGAATGTGGAGAAAGTAAGAGCAGGCAGTGTTGGTGAGGCTCCTCTAAACAAACATCTGTTCGCTTGTGGTCTCTCCATCAGCATTGGATGCGCTCATAGAAAGCAGTCAATAACAAGCAAAAGCGAAAGCACAGCGCGTTGCGTGTAACCTGACCCACCAGGAATGCAGCTGCCACTTTGCGTGCCGCTGCTTGCTCCGTGGGAGTGAACATTGGAAAGGAGGCCTTTGGCCATTTGCGTGCTTTCATTATTGAAAGATACGCGCAAAGGTCGATCCAATGTGTGGGAGGAGTCAGACCCACACGGAAAAGTTTGGAGTGCTTACAAGAAGCCTCCCATAGAGCAGCGCATGCGCGCTGCGCTAAGCTCGACAGAAAAAATATTCTAGTTACTTTAAGAGTATCACCAACACCCATACGTTTACTAGTTGTTACTGAAAGAGGCAGGAGCCCTAATAAAAATTTGAAACAGAACCGATTGCAGGACATCAGGTTTTTTAAGCCACCAGAGGCCAAATCGAATCACCCCTGGTTAGCATCGGACTACTGAAATAGTTCAGGTGAACTTGAGAGGGATCTCAAGGAATCAAGAATGCAGCTCAGATATTGGGTGAAAGTGCAGCAGCCCATTCGGGGATCAGTGGTGTGTCTCGCAGATGGCAAAGTCACCTCAGTTTTAATGTAAGACTCATTGCGAAGGTGTCTACCTTAAACACTAATGAAGCAACATAAGCAGTAAGTAACTTCATACCTTTCTTCAATTCCCCACTCATCGAAACATATTGATATGCAAGGAATGCTGGAAGGAATATGGAAATGCCTATGCATTGTGTGCATGGTAAAACTGGGCATCTACTTTGCCCTGGCACCTCGAGAATAGCGCATGAAAAAGAAATTCCAAGCTGGCCATGTAGCTGTCGAACTGATCTCAGAAATAGCAATAGGAAAGAAAACAGTCCTGGAGTTGGATCCTAGGGATCTTGTAGCAGTTGGAAATGTAATATATAATCTAGATGAACATGCACAGCGTTGAGGCATCCACTAAAAGGCAAATGTTACACTTTAAAGTAACAAAGAGCTTAGGAATGCTACTGAACGTCTTGGGTGGTCATTTTCACATCTCACCCCTCATACCACATCCAAATCCTACAACATTTCCTCTTATTTAAAGGGATGCAGGTGGGCAAGAAGTTAGGAAGAGGTATAGTTTTCTGTGGAAACACACTTATAGGTGACAAAAGAATAAGACAAACAAATTGTTTAGGAATGAGTTAGTGAACTCTAATTATGTAGGAGCCAAACAAAGCGCAAATAATAACAAAATGTAAACTGGCATGGTTTACCTTCTTCACCAAGATTCAGTATTGGAGCTAAAGTAGTTTACTTTTTGAATGGTAATAAAGAACAGTTCTTCTGGTCGGCTTTATTAAAAATGGTACAGGCGATCAAGAAAATGATATAATAAAATGGTACCCAGAAAAATTATCGTTGGCTGAGACTGAATCAGGCATTTTTATTTATCATCTTTCTCTAACTTCATTGTGGGATCAGGTAACAGAAAAACAGCTCTTCGGAAATCTGGGTTGTCACTTCCCTTGGCACTGAAGGAAAAGTCACTATAAATCATTTTCATTAACAGAGATCCGCTAAAATGATCAGCACATGAATACACCAAGCAGGTCAGGAGCAACAACGCACTTCCATCCTGGAGTGATTTGGTTGTTTCCCATCTTCTTTAACCCAATTACCATTTGCAAAAATAAAACATATTTTGAGAAGGAAAAATAGACAGGAATGTGAATAAAGTGGATATATATTTTGAATACAAGTGTCTGAAAAATGCCAGTAGGCAGGTGGGGCCCTACTTCAAAGAGATGGGACAAACAACCGACACAATGACTATTGATTATAGAATAACAAAAAACAGCTGGGTTGCTGAAAGATCTAGACAGTGCTGATAAGGATCTAGCAAAACTGAATGTCATAGAGGAAATCTGACCTTAAAATTAGGCAATAACTCGGGATTCTACTTTGCAAAAGGAAAAGAATAGCTTTGGAAGTACCCTCCTGTAAGGTCTGGGTGCGAGCCCTTGGAAGGGTGTTAGAAGGAATGGTGATTTTCTTTTTTTAGATGTTTTCTTTGTACTAAATGTTAGAGGGTTATTTCAGTAAAGGACAGTGTCCAGTGGGTGAATTCACAAAGAATATGGTAAGAGAGATAACCAAGCACTTTTAAATGAAAGATCAGTAAAAATGCACGACTAGATGCAGAACATGTCTCTGGAACTGTCTGAAAAAAGTGGCACATGTCCTAAATACCACAAATTGACTATCTGCATGTTAATATGCCTTGATAGAAAAGCAGATTGAGCCCTGGATTCCATGTATAAGTATGTTAACTGGCACACAGTTTAGTTCACAGGTACACGCACAACACAAAATAAAACACAGACCCCAAAGCCCCTCCTTAGAAATGTTAGGATATGCCTTAAATAGATGTCATAAGGCCAACAGCACTGAACTCATCCACCTATAAAGCACACAACTTCTGGCCACGTCTTACACATGTAGAGGTTCAAGCCATCTTGCTCCTTAAGAGTGTTCAGCCTACTATGTACATTCATTTACATATTCACACCCAGATAGAAACAGAACAGTATCAAAGCCACAGAATGGCGGGGAGGGGGAGAAATGCCTCAAAACATACGAGCCACCTGAAGTTGAGCAATGGAAAGCCGTACATAAAAAGAATCTAAAGGTTTCAGTACTTGACCAATGTAGTAATGCCCAGATGGAAATAATGATTTTTAGATTTTCCTTTTCCCCTAAATCACAGTGGAAAGGGGCATTACTATATCGCCCCCCTGGTTCATGTTCGGATTTCTCTTTAACTCTCATGGAATTATTGGCCCCGTATCTCAGAGCCAATGAAGACTTCATTCTCCTTGGAGATTTTAACATTCATATAGATGTACCAAACAATCCTGACACTATATCTTTACTTGGTGATCTATCCAGTCTAGGACTTAAAATTCAGAATAATGGCCCAACACATATGGGTGGCCATACATTGGACTTAATCTTAACCAACTGTCCCAAAATAACATGTTGTCCTCCCATTTTTATTAATTGGTCAGACCATTATATATTAACCTTTCAATTACTTGGCCCCCATCCACGACCTCAAAAACCCCTCCCAGCCATATGGAAACGGAAATGGCATAAAATAACCCCAGAAAAACTACAGCAAATATGGAAAGAACCCATTTTCTCTGAAGAGGATAACATCGAACAAGGTTTAGCCAAGTTTAATAAAGCACTCTTAGAGGCCATTGATTTACTCGCACCTTTGGAACTGTATAAACAATGTGCTAAAGCAAAAACAGAAACATGGTACACAGAAGAATTAAGAGTCGAAAAACAAAAATGTAGGAGTCTGGAGAAAAAATGGAGGAAAACACATACTCCAATCAGCAAAACTCTCTACCTAGAAGCTCAATCCAATTATCTCAAAAACATAAAAAAAGCCCGGAGGCATAAACTTGACTCACAAATTACAGAGGCAGGAAACTCCACTAGGGAACTTTTTAAAATCCTACAATCCTTTGTCAAGCCCACAGCTTGTGAAAGCCCAGATGATTTTAATCAAAATCTATGTGATGAGGTCTCTGTGTTCTTCGAGAATAAAATAGACTTAATCTATGAAAAAATTACTAAAACATCTAATAATAGAGATACTACCAACATTCCTAGCCTTGAGTCAACCAATAGTGGAACAAGTAGACTTACTCTGACTACGATCCCAGAGATCAGTCTCACTGAAGTATATACGCTACTTAACCTAATTAAATCAGGTTCACCGACAGATCTATTACCTGCTAAAATGATAGCTCCCCTGGGTAGCATTCTAGCACCGAGCCTTAAAACATTGATTAACCTTTCTCTTAAAGAAGGAAAGATTTCCAAAGATTGGAAAAAGGCAGTAGTGAACCCAATCCGCAAAAACACCGCGTTACCATGGTCGGACCTTAACAACTTACGTCCTATATCCCTCCTACCCCACCTCAGTAAGATGACGGAGAGACATGTCAACTCTTATCTCTCTAAATGTATCGAGGCAGCAGATGGTCTGGACCCTTCTCAATCTGGGTTCAGGCCAAATCATAGCACAGAATCAGCTCTCCTCTCCGTGACCAACACCATTCGAATGGCACAGGATAGAGGAGGCTCTATGATTCTGGTGCTATTAGATTTGTCCGTTGCCTTCGACACGGTGTCTCATGACACCCTGATCAGTCGTCTGGAGGGAATAGGAGTGGGGGGAACTGCCCTATCATGGTTGAAAAGTTTCATCTCCAACCGATCCCAAAATGTTCGCCTAGGCTCCCACTACTCCATCTCCAGGGAGCTCACTAAGGGGGTTCCACAGGGCTCGTGCTTAAGCCCCACATTATTTAATGTGTATGTGGCCCCCTTGGCGAATATTGTAAGGAAATATGGGTTCACACCAATATCCTATGCTGACGACACCCAGCTATTGTTCCCATTCCAAAATATGACTTCTGCAGTAAAGAATTCCATTGCTGCTGGAATGAGAGCAATAGCTGGATGGATGGCCTCCAACTGCCTACAATGCAATGTGGGTAAGACGGAGGTCATGCTCTTTGGAAATGCCCCACTCCTCTGGTCACCTGAGTGGTGGCCCCCAGAACTAGGCACAGCTCCATGCCCAAAGGAAAGCGTGAAAAATCTAGGTGTCAAGTTGGACCAATCACTGGTGATCAAAGACCATGCCATTCAGGTCACGGGAACCTGTATGAGAGTGATTGGCCTACTTAGAAGGGTTTTTCCCTATTTAGCAGATCATCACCGGAGGACACTAGTACAGACTCTAGTAATCAGCAGGCTTGATTACTGCAATGGATTACTTATATCGGCTAATGTAGAACAGCTGAGAAGGCTACAGGTTGTTCAAAATACAGCTGCTAGGCTGATCCTCAATGCCCCTGCTAGATCTTCCTCTCATCTCTTACTCAACAAGCTACACTGGCTTACCATACGCCAGAGAGTACAGTTTAAGATATGTTGTACCATCCACAAATGCTTGTATGGAATTGGCCCAAGATATTTGACTGAAATCTTTCAACCCTACCAACCTGGAAGAACTTTAAGATCTGAAAATCAAGCTCTGCTCCAGATCCCTAGGATCAAAAGAGAAAGACAGGGAGGTCGAGCCCTTTCATACAGAGGCCCCACTCTTTGGAACTCACTACCCCCCATTCTTAGATTAAACTCCAACCTCTCCGCCTTCAGGAAATGTCTGAAGACGTACTTATTTCCTACTCAGTGATCCTAGCTATGTCATACAGACTTTCTGTCTTTGTCTACTTTCGGAACAACTAAGCGCGGAGATATCTCCTCGGAGATCGAATTCCGGCGCTATACAAGAACCGAAAATAAAATAAATAAATACATCCTAGCTGAATGAACACAGAGGCAGGCAATGGCGTACATATCCATGCACATTATGGAATATACATTTTGATTAAACCATTAAATAAATGTGGACCTTAAGATTTGTTTCAACAGTGCCTTCCGTGCAGTTGCATTCTTCAGTAGCCCCCTCAGGATCATGCCATCTATTCATTGTGCATGCTTAATTAGTCTCTGTCTAACTGGGTCATTCCCAAAACTCTATCAGTGGGAGCCATATCAATACACAAGAGCCTTAACAATTATATAGGTGCCTTTTTACCCATAATGCACACACTGTATTTATTCAAGAGAACCATGCAGGCCTCTCTCCCAGCTTCTTGAAACCTTATTAAAAAACAAGATATGGTCACAAAAGGGTCAACTCTGCATGTTAGAAGTAACTTTTTCCATTCACTTCAAATAGGCAAAATTGTTTTTAAGGAGTGAACATAATAAGATAAGCATTCACAGCCATGAATAGAAATTCCACAAATCACCTTGTGATGGAGACAACAGGTCTCAACAATCTTATCGGAGACTGGGTTCTCTATGTGAGTTTAATCTTCCAAGACCTTGTATGAGGAACAGGCTGCATGACATGTGGAGCGAAATGGATAACCAGTGATCTGCTGGACCACCCTGTTGTCTAATGAACGAGACGAGTACTGCACCTTTCACACAAGCCATACTACCTGCTAGACTATTGGCACTATTTGCTGATAAAGCAAAAAAAAAGGCAACAGGCGGTCAGACCCTCTCTCTGAATTTTATTGATACTGCCACCAAATTTTCGAACTAGTCAGAGTGGTCAGAAAAAGGCATGATGATAATGAAAAGCATCATGAGAGCCATTGGTATGTTACTTCAGGTCATCTAAGTCTCCGCCTGAAACAGGCCCCATGATTAAAGGATGAAGTAGGAGGGCTCTATCTGAGCCAAGTAGGCCCTTGTTTCTTTTGTTCACCACTCCAGCATTGAAAGCTGAACTGTCTCCAGCAAACAACACAATGGTGTGATCAGGGAAATTGTTGTACATTCTTACATTGCTTCTTAGCTTCCTTAGTCCTTTCTCTGTGTTTCTGTCTTCTTACATAGCTGTATTCTATCTGTAGTGTTGGGGATTCTACTACTGGCAGTTGGTCTGGTCAGCTGTGGGGAACTACTGCTCTGTGTCTTAACTTCTTAACTTATTCTTAGTAACTTAATAAATACAACCTAACTACTAGAAGACGTGTCCTGCTTCCTACTTCATTCTATTTACAACAGAAATCCAGGTTGCATGATAACTGGACGCGATCTAAAGCTCTGCTTCTTAAGGAATACCAGGCATTCCACATATGGACAGAGATCTATGGTATGGAGCAGTAAATAGCAATGCCATTTGATTGTTACTCATGGTCTTGGGATATCAGGCACCAGTCAAATCCTTACAAAAGGGGATGATGGACGGAGCGTTTGAGCAAATCAAACACTCACCCCCAGTCAACTGATCTGGGTTTAATCCATCACCATTCTTTAGCTCACTCAGCCACACCAGTTCAGACATGGCCATATGAAGTCAAATCCTTACTGTGTGATTTTGAATGGTCAGAGATCGAGATCTGCATGATTCTAGGAATCCGGCCAAATCTCGGTGACTCTGGGTAAGAATACCTGCACGGCACCATATTAATTATCTTGTTGTTACTTAGAATTGATATCATACTTTGTGCCTGCAACGTCCATCATCATGCATGATTCATACAGGCCAGACAGACATATGAAAACCTGTGATCCACTTAGACAGAGCATTTTCCCTCCACCTCATGCAGCCCAATCCCTAAGAAAAGTGGATTGGAGAATATCTTTCACCTGCAACAACAAAAATTATGTAGCTGCTCGACTATACTAAATTATTACAGTGAGTTGTGACATTACAATGTCTCCTGCCAGAGCTAGCAGCCATGGTACAAATTGGATCACAGAGAATAATTACAGCTGCAGTTGAAACAACGAAAGTGAGAGCTGGCTTTTCATTCTTCTGATCCGTTTCTAAAACTAACAGTTATCAGAAGGAGATCTTTATGGCAACATGTTTAGTTTGTGTACCATACAGGTCATTACAGGAAAGACAGAAGCTCTCTGCATGTTTATACACATTCTGAGCTACAGTATGAATCGGACTTATATTAAACTCACTCTACTACCTTTCCATACAAATTACTAACTGCTTTTTGCTGTGTTTAATTCCACACTACAGTTTTTGCTTAGATTCGTCATTTCTGCAACCATTTTATCTCATTCACATAAAACAAGACTCCAAGTATGTAAGTTGTTTATGGGAAGAGTGATGGTGCGACCATGTGCTATAAGGAATAAAATACCCTCTACCCGAAGTAAAAATGTATATTGCAAGTCATCTCAGAGTTCCTTGGGCTCTGTTACTCTTTTTTGGTCAGGTAATTCCTCTGGGCCATACATACCCTTAGAACGTTCGGCAAGGGGTACTTTATTCCATATAATCTATTGTTAGGATTTTCAGTGTGAAAGCAGCTTTCTGCGTGATGCCCAAATAACATAAAATGACATAGGAAGACCTCTGAAGTAGATGTCTAAAACTAAAAACTTGACAATAAAGCGTGTTCTCTGAATGGAGCAAAAAAAAGAATTGTTTGATAAGTGAATCCCATTTATATTTTATCATTAATTACCCTTCCTACTGGAAGGGTAAGCATGCCCAAGTGTCAATCCCATATTTTTCCTGCCAACTAACCCATGCTAGAGACCAAATCACGGAATTACAAACTGCAGAACCAATGAAGTATCATATACTGTCAAGACCCCCTCAGCATCTCAACACACACCTGTTTGCTAACTTACTTTGCTGCTTCATATTATATTCTTGATACAGCTCTAGCAATAATTCAATCTATGGTGCATACATTGGGTAGTCAGTGATGGCCTAAACCGACAAATGAGTATGCACATACTGCCCATTCAGAGAGAGGGTGTGAGTGTGTGTACATGCATACACACAATGAATACTAATTGCGGAAATCCTGACTGCCCAGGTGCATTTAGACCGGTCAGTTCATCAGCTAGTAAACACTGTATATTCTACAAAAGCATCCCCACTCATCTAATCAATCATAATAAAAGAATACAATAAACATTCAAGAAATCAATTTTTAGCACGCTTATTTACTATCACTCTAATACATGGGAGGAAAATAGAAAGGATACCATTTATTTTGCACAATCAATTCAGTTTCATGTCACACTTATTAGCTGACCCTAGGACCATAATGGTGGCCTTCAAATTGCTGGACACAACTCTTAATAGCAACTAATACACAAGTGATCCCAATCATGCATGAAAGAATCTTAGACCACTCAATTTACACAGGATCACCAAAAGAACAGGGACAAATATGTGATATGTGACAAATCACACCAGGTATTAGGTGGTCAATCCGTTTGATTCCTCAAAGGGATAAGAGCTATAATACAGAAAGTGTGCCTTCAAAGCTGAAAACAGTGGTAGGGCTAGAATGCACTACTGCTGAAAGACCTGGAAAACGACCTACAGTCAAATCTCACAAGCACGTAGCAGGATGGCACAGATTTCAACTGAAAAGATGTACAGAAATAATCAAACTGAAAGAAAGAAATATGAATATATTCAATTTCTATTTCAGACTTCAGTGAAAGGTCAGTTCTCTCTGTGAAACACATCCGCACGCAGAATATATTCTGCGGTATTTTTGGGAGTACTGACTATGGACTGAAACATCTCAAAAATTCCAACAGTATGTATTTTGGCATCAGCTCCCAGTTCAATGAAACCCACAAGTGTCAATGATAAACCAGTCCCGGCTGAAAATAAACAAGATGGATTTTTTTTTAACTCTCGAGTCTGCTTCCTGTATTCCGATAACCTTCGATGAGAGAGATTTGCTGCCAAAGGGAACTGATGCTGGCGATCACAGTTGCAGAAGGATGGATTGTTTGAACAGTGCCATGAGCCCTACATTGAACATGATGGCAGCGGCCAAGGTACATGAATAGATGCACTAACTTGACCTTAGTATTTCAATAGTTCCCTTGAACACCAACAACAATAACAATGCTGCTTGAGAAGGATGAAGAAACTACCAAGACACGGCTATTCTGCAATTTTGGTTATCTACCTGTGCACGTCGAATGGTCAAAGGCCTACACAAAGAAGAGAAGTGAAGCCTGATTTATCTGTGAACTTCAACCTAAGAACTGTGCCACAATCCGAGATGGTTGTTCAGAGGAGTGGTAAGAAAAAACCCAAGTCACACGAGCAGATCAAACTCTTGCAGCTTTGGTCTCAAACTTTTAGATAGTTAAGGCTCGGTATCATCACCAATCACTTAGGAGCAAAACTTAAGTCAATCCTCTGATCATTACAACCCATCAGAACTCTACAGGCCCCCTTTACCAGGAAAATAAATTTAAATGGGCCACCACTAGCAAACTCTGGTTGTTTGATTTCATCAGTCTAAAGTGCTAGCATCTCAAACTGTATAGTTGTCAAGAGCATCCCCAAAGAAGATAGTATGAATCATGCAACACAGCTTGATTCTGATACACTCCTTAGGGAGCAGCCAGTGCCAGGCCCTTATACAGCCTTTTTAGGCCTCAAGTGATTGTCTCTGCGGCAATCTGGGCCATTTTGAAGCAAAAAAAGCAAACAGCCTTCCAGCCCCTAGCACAAACTATTACAGAAGTCCAGGCACAGGTTAGTCGGGCTCCCACATCATCTAGGTAACCTCCAGTGAGAATGTGGTCGGGGTTTGTTTTTATTTATTGAGCGGGAAGTATACCCTTCACCAGGGGAGGCTCCTCCACAGTAGCGGAGGAGAGTTGCCCCACTGGCTTCGAGCCAGCAGCCGAATGATCAAATTATATTATATTTTATCATTGTTTTATTTTTCAGCTGCTGGCTTAGCCATCGCGTGCAGGGAGGGGCAAGGCCGGGCTATGGAAGGGGGAAGGAGGACTAAAGGCGCATTTGGCCAGCCAAACGCAGTCCCCCGCTTCCGAAGAGCGACCTCAGGCGGCAGTTCATTCTCCCACCTCGCCGCAAAGACCTGGAACACCTCCCCATCCACCTACGGCAGACACAAGACCTGCTGACCTTCAGAAAACTCCTCAAGACCTGGCTTTTCGAGCAGTAGCAGCATTCCCCACCCCAGTGACTTGAAACCCTCACGGGTGAGTAGTGCGATATACAAATGATATGATTGATTTATTGATTGATTGATTGATGCGCAATCAGGTTTCTCCAACCCCGCTGTATTGAACAGCCGAGTTGGAGAAACAGCACAGACTCCTTGTACCTGAGCGGAGCATCAAACCAGCCTGCTCAGGCCAATCCCTGCACTGCTCTCATAGGATGAGAGCAGTGCTGCGTTGCACAGGGAGTCTGTGATTCCGTCCCCGTCCTTTTATTTTATTATTAAACCTCCTCCCTGTGCCTCCCGGCGCGCACTCCACTCGCCCCACCACTTTTAGTTTGTGGCGGCCGCCACTGCCCTTCACCCACACTCCCAGTCTATGACTGAATTCATATTTCAATTTCTCACAATACTCCTTGAGGCCAACAGTAGTCCAACATGAAAGGGAAATGCTATTTACCAGTATGCACCTGTTGTTGGTATGTAGAGCTGCGGAGTTACACACTGTGCATAGATGGTCACCTAGTGTTGGGCCCGGATATTTGCAGTTTGTTTTTGTTGTAGAAAAGTCTTTGGAAGTCACGGGACAGGTGACTCCTCCTTTGGATCATACTGCGCATGGGCATCGGCTCCATTCCCAGATTGTTTTTCACCATTAGGGAAGTGATGGAGCTGTACAAGAATTAGTGATGTCCATGTGATTTGTATCTAATTAAGATAATACTGGAACAGATAAAGGCAGCCGGGGAGGCGGGTGGGCGTGAGTAATTCTGCAGCTCTACATGCCAAGAACAGATGCATTCTGGTAAGTAGCATTTTCCGTTCGAGGCATAGGAGCTGCAGATTACACACTGTGCATAGATTGTATAGCAGTACCCACCTTTAGCGGCGACTACCCGTATCTGTTGCAGTTGTTTGAAACAGGGATTTTAGTACAGCCTGGCCCACAGTGGCTTGTTGTTTATATTGCACATCTACACAATAGTGTTTTGTGAATGTGTGCGATGAAGACCATGTAGCTGCTTTGCATATATCATCTAGGGGAATGTTGGAATGTTCCCTAAGAATGCCATTGAAGCCCCTATTGTCCTTGTAGAATGGGCTTTTAGAGGATATGCTAACGTACGTTTGGCTTTCTGGTAACATATTTGTATGCATTTGACAACCCACCTAGCTATCCCAGATTTTGATATGGGTTGCCTTTATGTGGTGGTGAAAAAGACACAAAAAGTTGTTTCGTTTTACGAAAAGTTTGTGTTCTTTCGATATAGTAAAGTAATGCTCTTTTGACATCTAAGGAGTGTAGAGCTCTATCTGCAACGGTTTGTGGATGCGAAAAAAATACGGGCAGCTCAACAGATTGATTTAGATGGAATGGTGAAATGACTTTTGGAAGGAATTTCGGATTAGTAAGTAGAACCACTTTGTTATGATGCATTTGCAGAAAGGGTTCTTGAATGGTAAATGCTTGTAGTTCACTAACTCTTCTGAGAGAAGTAATAGCCACTAGGAAAGCTACTTTCCAAGTTAGGAATTGCAATTCACATTTATGTAATAGTTCAAAGGGAGGTCCCATTAACTGTGTGAGAACAGTGTTCTGGGAGGGTTTATTCTTTTGAGTCCGTCTATGAAAGCCTTTATAGCTGGTACTCTAAAAAGAGATAGATGTTGTCTATTCTGTAAGTATGCTGCAATGGCAGCAAGGTGTAGTCTGATAGACTAAATTACACTTTTGAAGGTGTAGTAGGTTTCCTATGATGTGTTGAATAGACACATCTGAAGGATTTATGTGGTTGTTTTGACAGCATATCACAAACCGTTTCCACTTAGCAGCATAACATGCTCTAGTAGTGGGACGTCTAGCTTCGTTGATAAAGTTCATACATTCTGGAGGAAAGTTGAGGTAACCAAACTATGACTTCAGGAGCCAGATCGCTAGGTTGAGCTGAGCTGGATCCGGGTGTCTGATCTCTCCATGGTTCTGTGTTAATAGGCGTGAAGATAGACTTAGTTTCTGGTGTGGGACCACAGATAGTTGCAGCAACGTGGTGTACCACGTTTGTCTGGCCCAAGTTGGAGCAACTAGAATGAGTGTTAGGGAATGTTGCTGTAGTTTGCGTACCACTAATGGAAGTAGTGGGAGAAGAGGAAAAGCGTACGCAAATTGTCCTGACCAGTTCATCCATATCACATTGCCTTTGGACAACGGGTGTGGATATCTGGCGGGGAAGTTTGGGCATTTTGCATTTTCGTGGGTGGCGAAGAGGTCTATCTGAGGTTGTCCCCACATTTGAAAGAACGGTTGAAGAACTTGCGGATGAAGTTCCCACTCGTGAATCTGCTGTGTTTGTCGACTTAGCAGATCTGCCATGGTGTTTTGTACTTCTGGAACGTGTCGGGCTAAGAGGAAGATCTTTAGTGGTATAGCCCATCTCCATATCTGCTGTGCTAACTAGAGAGCTGCAGAGAGTGTGTTCCTCCTTGTTATGTAGTGCATGGCTGTCATATTGTCTGTGCGGACTAAGACAGCTTTGCTTGATACTTGTTTTTTAAATGCTTTTAGGGCTAGAAAAACAGCTAGTAACTCCAAGTGGTTGATGTGGAATAACTTTTGTTGCGGTGTCCACCTGCCTTGCATGGTGTGATGCAGTAGGTGAGCTCCCCAGCCGGATAGCGACGCGTCCATTGTCATGATTATTTCAGGAACTGGCTCTAGAAACGGCTGGCCCTTTGAAAGGTTTTTGGTGTTCCACCATTGCAGAGAGAGATGAGTCCAACTGTCTACCAACACTAAGTCTGTTAATTGACCACAAGCCTGGTTCTATTGGCGTGCTAGGCACTCTTGAAGTGGACGCATTTGCAGTCTTGCGGGAGGTACTATAAATATGCAAGATGCCATCATTCCTATGAGCTGCATGAACACTCAAGCTGGAAGCGAGTGTTTAGTTTGAATCTTATTAGGTGAGTTTGTACACTTGTTATCCTGGCTGGAGAGGGATAGTTTAGTGTTAGTTGGGTATTTATTGTAGCGCCGAGATATTGTTGTATGTGTGAAGGTTGCAGATGTGACTTGGTGTGATTTACTGTGAATCCTAAATCGTGGTGCAGTTGAATTGTAGCGTGAGTGTGTTGTACACACTGACTGTATGAGCTGGCTTTTATGAGCCAATCGTCTAGGTATGGGAAGATGTGAATATGCGGTCTTCTCAAGTGTGCTGCTACCACTGCTAGGCATTTGGTAAACACCCTTGATCCTGCTGTGACTCCGAATGGGAGCACTTTGAACTGGTAGTGCTGCCCGTCCACCACAAATCTGAGATATTTTCTGTGCGCTGTGTGGATAGGAATGTGAAAGTAGGCGTCCTTGAGATCTAGAGTGACAAGGAAGTTGTTTTGTAACAGGAGCGGAAGGACTTGTTGGAGTGTGACCATATGAAAATGATCCGACTGTATGTAAATGTTTAGAGGTCTGAGGTCTAGGATAGGTCTTCGAGATCCGTCCTTCTTTGGGATTAAGAAATATAGGGAGTACACTCCTTTGTTTTGCTGATGCATGAGGACTATTTCTATTGCATTTTTGTGCAAGAGGGATATGACTTCCTGCCTGAGCAGTGACAAATGTTCCTGTGACATTGGACGCTGCCTGGATGGTATGTTTGGGGGGTGGATGTTAGTTCTAGACAGTAACCGGATTGAATTATTTGAAGCACCCACCTGTCTGATGTGATGTATTCCCAGGCTGGTAAGTATTGTTGTAGTCTTCCCCCGACAGCAGTGGAATGGGGCGGGGGGAGGGGAGTCATTGGGCAGGTGTAGAGGCAGAGCGGGAGTTGTTGTTTTTACCTCTGCCTTTATTGTTGTTACCTCTGTAACCACCCCTTTGGTAGCCCCTACAATAGGTGGATTGTGTGGGGGCTTTGTACGAGGTAGAAGGTGTGTCTGAAGAGTATCCACTGGTGGCGCCTCTGTAAGATGAGCGGCGAAATGAACATCTGGGAGCCTGCGACTGCAGGGCTCCCATAGATTTGGCTGTATCTGTATCCTTTTTCATCTTTTCAAGGAATACATCTACATTGGGTTCTAACAAGTGTTGCTCATCGAAGGGTTGGTTAAGTATAGCACTTTGGACTTCAGGTTTGAACCCTGATATGCGTAGCCAGGCATGTCTATGCAACAAAACACTGGTGTTAACTGCTCTGGAGGCAGTGTCTGCCCCATCAAATGCACAACGAATGGAGGTATTTGTAATATTTTTCCCTTCTTGGATAAGCTCATTTGCTCTATCTTTGTACTTATCAGGGAGGTGCTGCATTAACGATTGTAATTCGTCATAATGAGCCCTGTCATATCTTGCCAATTATGCTTGTGTATTGGCAATACGCCACATGTTTGCTGCTTGAGACGAAGTTCTTTTCCCCAATGCGTCAAGGAGCTTAGACTCTTTATCTGGTGGGGGAGCTTCACCTGACGTTTGTGAATTTGCTCTTCCAAAAAGTTCAAACTGTGTCTGTCTCCTACCATTGGGATTGGTGGTGGAAGAGGTGGCGGGCATCCCGGACCATATGGTACTGGGCCTTTAATATAAGCTGGGTTTGAAGGGGCAGCTTCATATTTCTTTTCTATTCGTGGGTTTATTACTCGAGTTCTAACTGGGTCTTTGAAGACTTCAGGAGCATGCTTAATCACTCCTTTAAGCATGGGTAAAATGGATGAGGATCTTTGTGCATTATCAAAGGTATCCATTAGGAAGTCTAAATCTATAGGGTCTGTATACATGTCCACCCCATGATACTGCGCAGCTCTGTGTACTAAGTGATTGAAGCCCATAGTGTCTTCTGGTGGGAAAGGCCTAGGGGGGTATATGTAATCTTGAGGGACATTTTGGATGTCTGGGGTGTTATAATCATTCCACGGGTCAGGTGAGCCTGGAGGAATAAATGGATCATCTAGATTACCCCATATATCATCAGAGCTATCATCTCTGTTGTCATCATCTGGTATGATAGAGGATGTAGGGGAATGTTGTGGTAGGGGCACAGGTGGGGATGGCATAGGTAGAGGAGAAGGGGAAGGAACTCTTAGAGGAGAGATAGCCATGTCCTTCTTTTTTGGATGAGGAGCCGGTGCAGGTGTATCCAGTGGTCGTTTTTTGGAACTTAGAATTAATCGGCCAGTGGTTGGATCTTTAACCAGAGTCTTTTGTGCAGGGTCTGGGTGAAATAAGTCCTCTGCAGGAGGCCGATCTTTTGGTGCGGAGGGAGGTTTCGGCACCAAAGTAGTTTCTTTTGGTTTTTTGGCAATGTCTTTAACAGGAGAAGCGGGAGTCATTTTCGGCTCTGATGTTTTTTTCAGCTCCGATGATTTTCTCGGTTTCAGTGCATTTTTCTGATCCAATGGTTTTTTCGGTTCTGGTGGTCTTTTTGAATCTGAAGCGTGTTTGCTTGATTCCGACCTGGGTTTCGGTGCCGAGGGACTAGCGGTATGCTTCTGCGCCGATTGTTTCGATGCCGGCGTGGTAGGTGATGTTGTCTTTCTCGGCGCCGGCACCGTGGGGAGGACGACTCGAGCCCAAGTCGCCGGAAGGCTTAGATTGCTTCTTAGCTGGGCCCGAAGGTAGGGCGGGAGAAGCAGTGTCTCGGTGTGCACCCGAGCCCAAAGGCGAGGGTGTGACCGGAGCCTTCTTTGGATGTGTCGAGGAAGGGTCAGGGTCGACGGTCTTACTTACGACCCGCTGTACTGGAGTGATGTCCTCGACTTCGGAATCTTCTGCCTCGGAGTTGCTGTCGACGCCATGTTGTTCTGGGACGTCGACGCCCTCTGCGAAGATGTCGTCTGGAATCGGAGCTGAAGATCGAGCCATTGTTCTCCTAGCTCTTCGATCCCGGATCGTCTTCTTGAAGCGGAAGGAGGCACAAGCGGAACAGTCTCTGGCCTCGTGCTCCGGGGAAAAGGCAAAGGTTACACACTTCATGAAGGTCAGTGTGGTGAAACTTCGACCCACATTGAGGACACTTTTTAAATGGTGTCCTTTCCATGAGCTGGAGTCGAGGCCTAGTTAGGCCCGGAGGCCGTCGCCGACGACGGGAATCGAAATCTTCGATGTTGAAGAGTAGCGTCGGCTGGAAACGTGTTCAAAACTAAATTCGGGAAGCTGGTGAGGATTGCGCCTCGACGGAAATCGGTTCCAACATGGAGCGCTGGAAACACATTCGAGCCCGGTGGCGGAAAAAAACAATCTGGGGATGGAGCCGATGCCCATGCGCAGTATGATTAAAAAAAGGAGTCACCTGTCCCATGACTTCCAAAGACGTCTCTACAACAAAAACAATTTGCAAACATCCGGGCCCAATACTAGGTGGCCATCTATGCACAGCGTGTAATCTGCAGCTCATATGCCTCGAACATGTATTTCCTGAAGAAGGGGAGGAGAAAGCAATGGCGGCGGCTGAAATCTAAAATTGGTGGGGTGTAAACGCCAGTGTGGAGCTGCACGTACCAAACTAGCAAATATGACTGTACAAATGGGTACAAATGGGGATATAGGAGAGTTCTCCCTAAGAGAATTTTTTTTAACACAGACTGTGAAACGGTACGTTTTACAACGGTTTAATCAATAAACTGGTGAAAAGCTCCACATTTAATTTCCTGCTTGCTTACTGGTACATATTGAGACCTACTTAAAGAGCCATGGGTGCACCGATGGGTGAGAAAAGAAGCCAAGCTGTGCATGCATGGGACTTGCACGAGACAAGATGGAGAGAAAGCTCCCTGTATGTGAGGAGTTGGGGTAGAAATTGAGCTAAATTGATAAGTCAGTTTATAGTTCCAGATGCACACTGCCTTATATTTGACAGGTAAATAACCATTTATCCGCTGATGCCTGATTGGAAATGTATCTGCATACGCATTGGATGAAGTAAACTTAACTTCTAATGACAAGATGAATCAAAATTTAACCTATGCATGTAGTTACTATTTCTCTAATTTTAACTACAAAGACGACTTTAGAGGGAGTCAAAACGCTGCAATAAATAATTAATAAAACAATCGATCCAGAACAGTGAATAAATAAACTGAAAGAAAAGGAATACAGTTTGTTCCAACAACATCATGTTTACATTTCGGTATGGTGAGGATGATGAATGATTTATATAGCACACAGTGACTCCTAAGAGTTGCACGATGCTGGGATCAAGGCAGCCAACAAAACACTGATCAGCCGATTCATTTGGTTTAAAAAGCCTTGTTTTTAGTTTTTCTTTAAAAGTGGAAAGTTCACTTTTTGTACATAGCTCCAGAGGGAATTTATTCCAGGTGACCAGTCCGAGATCCGAAAAAGACCTACCGCTAGTTCTGGCCTGACAAATTTTAGGAACTCTAGCCTATCGATAGGAGAAGGACCTTAAGTTTCCAGAAGGGACATAGTCACAAATCCTCTCTTTCAGGTAACTGTCTCCAGTAGCGTGCAAGGCTTTGGAAACCAGGACCAGGGATTTAAAAAGGATCCTATTTTAATCAGGGAGCGAGTGAAGTGTCTTCAAATGTGGGGATTTATGGATTCTCGTGGGAAGATTGAGGAGGATTCGGGCAACCGATTCTGCACCACTTGAAGTCTGTTAAGAAGATACTAAGTATAATGCATTTCCGTAATCCAATCTGGAAGTTATCAGTGCTTGGATCATCGTTTTCTTAGCCTCGTCAAACAATGAGAGAAGACATTTTTTCAGAGTGTGTTACAACCCGAAGCAAGCATCACCCAGTGCCTGGATTTGTGGTTGAAAAGTAAGAACACTGTCAAATTGTATTCCTTAATTTTTCACACTATCTTGTTGAGGGCCAGTGAAGGGGCTTCCTTTGGCCAAAATGTCCTCCATAAATCTGGTGAGGATGGGCCAAAAAAGACAATCTCTGTTTGATAAGGTTTACATTTTAATTAATTGATGAATAACCAGTGAAATACATTGGAGAGGCAGTTTTTTATCACTTCTCCAGCTGGCGCTTCTCCCTTTCCACAGGAGAAAAGTACCTCAGCCCCTAAGGTTTCAGCTAACATAGCTGAAGGCATGGTGTCAATTTGGTTCTTGCCTCTCCTGCCGCCAACGCACTTCTTTTCATCTTACATTTTTGGTAAGCAATACCAAACTGACTTTGTCAAACTCAAAAATCTCCAAAATTGTTGTGATGTCCTGGGCTTGGAGAGATCTGCAATACCTCAGAAAGTCATTGCCGTCACTGGGAATAAGGCATATTCAAAGAGGCTTCAGTAAGCTTAAGGTAAACTCACTGTCCCTGCCTTCGGCTCCTAACAGGCAACCTTCAGGTTTTTACATCTGTGAAAATATGGGCACCATAATTAATTAATGAATTAATAATACATACAGTGAACTCTTATAGGTGCCCATACACTTGATACATTATGAACAAAGGTCAAAACGCTGTCGGTTTCAGCAGCGTAATTCATGGCACCTCCCTCGTGGTTCCCAAAAAAACACCTTTGTTCAGAATGTATCAAGTGAATGGGCATCAATAAGAGTTCACTGTATGTATTATTGTTGTTCTTACGCCTCATTTCCCGCTGTATATACCCCTTCACGTGTCACCAGTGCCGTTCCCCTTCTCACGAGCACTTGTGCACAGTTTAGTACAGGTTACATGACCTTCAATGTAACACAGAGATTTAGGGTTTGTTTTCTTCATCTTACAACCAAATATATGGAAAAAGTATTTCCCCATTCAATGTTTCTTGGTCTCTTGTCTCCTTGCCCTTTCTTCCCCACCCGTTGCAATTCATTGTGCTTTTTTACAAATTGTCTGCTAAATACCTGTTGAGACATTGTTGTATGCTATATAAACTTTCTAACAGAGCCATATTTCAGAATTATAACTTGAAATCAGACTTTACCATTAAAGAACACTTTAAGTTACAATCCTTTAGACACCAAACTCGACATTCCTACCTGCTCGTAACTGAAAGCTATAATTTATTAAAGGTAATAAGATAACTTTGTGTTATCCCATGGGAGAGGTAGGGCTTAAAGTAGTGAAAAACACATTTAAGACTTTCACTACCAGGACATGCAAAACTTAAAAGTATGTGTCCAACTTTTAAAATATTCGTACCCCGGCCAAATGGGCTGTTTAGGGACTATCCTAGGGGTGACCTACATCTATTAATAAAAAGGAAGGTTTAGATCTAGTAAAAGATTTATTTTGCCAGGTCAAAAGGGCAGTTTAAAACTGCTGTCGGAGGCTGCAATGGCAGGTCTGAGGCATGTTTAAAGGCTACTTAAGTGGGGGGCATAATTTGTGCTTCAGGCCCACTAGTATCATTTAATTTACAGGCCCTGGGTCCATGCAGTGCAACCTTACTAAGAACTTACAAGTAAATAAAATGTGCAATTCAGTGTGTTAATTTTATCAGAATTAAAGGAGAAACCACAAGCACTTTAGCACAGGTTAGCAGTGGTAAAGTGCGTAGAGTCCTAAAAGCAGTGGTGGACAATGCATTTAAAAAGTAGTGGGCGGATGGAGGGGGCGCGGAGGGGGGTTTGCAGGAGGGGAGAGAACGGTGGAGCGTGACAGAAAGAAAGAGCACAGGGCGGAATTATTATTTTTTATCTTACCCGATGCTGCTCTGCTGCTTCACAGCTCCTCGGCAGTCCCTGGGACAGCATCAAAGACTCCCTGTGCAATCACCATACTGCTCTTATGCTACATGAGGGTAGCATGGGGATTGGCCTGGTTGGCTGGTTGAACGCTCGCTCAGGCACAGGGACTCTGGGCTGTTTCTCCAACCCGGCGGCAGGTGAAACTGACATGCACAGTTAGCTGTGCACATCACTCTGCCCCCCCCTGCCATGGCCTGGCCCCACCCAAGCCCACACAACCTGGCTCAGCCAGAAGCTGAAAAATAAAGCAACCTAATTTTATTTTTCAGCTGCTGGCTTGAACCAGTGGGGGCGACGGTCCTCTGCCATTGCGGAGGAGCCGCTGCTGCCTACAAGCCAACAAACACAGATTCATAAAACATAAGGTTGAAGGCAAGAAGTTTGGAAAGGACAAGGGGCCAAATCCAACAAGGTGCCTTAGTCTTTCCATTACGTTCAGTGGACTGGCCGGATAGTGGTTCAAAATTCCATCAACAAATAATGGAGTGCAGTGGAGTTGAAGAATGATGACACTAATTGTTGCCAATGCTATGAATCTTAAACACCTGCAGGACTCTGTAAATAAATACATATACACCCAGTCTTCTATTAAAACTGAAATACCTGCCAGCCTAATATCTGACTTTGCTAACCCAAGTCACCATTCTGATTTACAAAAAGACAAAATGAAAAGAAACGGAATCAGTGTGAATGCTTTCAAAACATAGCTGCTATTTATTTGCAAACAGAAGTGACACCATCCATCCTCGTTCTTCAATAGTTACTTTTGCAGACATGCAAATTCCTGCAAAGTTGCACAACATGTTAGGAACCATATAAAATTCACGTTACTTTAGAAGATCTGACCAATAGGATAGTCAAAAATAGTATTATTGTAGGCTAAAGTCTATCTTTAAGAAGACAATAATAAAAAATATGCCCGTTTATGGCATGCTTGGCTCTAAAAAGTTCCACCTAGAATTTGCTGCTATTGGGCAATAAGTTTCCCAAGAATAATTGCAAAGCCCAGGTAGTGAATTTAGAAATTCTAACTGTTCCGGTATTAGGAGCGCAACAAAACCACAATAACTTTTATCCCCAAAAAACAAGAAATGTTCATGAAAGCACGAAAATAATCCTTCCACTAATCAAAAAAATTAACTCCATAAGCACCATGAACTCTCTTAACACGTATTACAATGTTGCCTGTAAACATTCTCTAGATACACCGTCAAAAGTGTCACAGACACACTCTGTATATATAGACTCCCAAACGCAAACCTGAGTAAGTGTACCTAAGAGTGAAGAGACTTCCATGTACTACAATAAATACTCCATTAATCCACTGTGTGGTTAAGGAGCAGATCTAGCATACGCAATAGTACATATTGCATCTATTGCAACTTTAAGGTGCATTCATTTTTCCATCATATTGATGTGTGATACAAATACGAATTAACTGTTGTGTGTGTGTGTGTGTGTGAGAGTGTGTGTGAGAGTGTGTGTGTGTGTGTGTGTGTGTGTGTGTGTATGTATGTATGTATGTGTGGGTGTGTATATATATATATGTGTGGGTGTGTATATATATATATATTTATATATATATATATATATATATATATATATATATATATATATATATATATTACCTACTGGCGGTCGCCAGTAGGTAGTTATAGTTAGGATTTTTTTCAATGTTAAATCTGAAAATTCTATTTGGAATAACTTTGGCGCCGGTTGACGAATCTGCCTGAAAATTTCCTGAAAATGGCCTCCTCGAACTCCGGTCCTTCCCTGAAAGTTTGGGGGGGATACGTTAAGCGGGGGCCGAGATAAAAGGGGGGTCCCAAAACGCGTTTTCCCCATGTTAATTTCCATAGGGCGGTCGATTTCACTTTTAGCCCGAACGGCTGAATGGATTTCCACCAAACTTGGCAAAATTGTAGGGACTGGTAGCCCGATGTGCCTTTGCTATGTCTCAAGATATGTGCTTCAGTGGATTTTGAGAAATTAACGTCCAAAAAAATATATATATCTGTAGCCGCGCTCCGGTACGCGCACCAGTGAGCGCTCCAGGCGCGACACGCGACTTGCGCGCAGAAAGCTGATTGGCTCTCAGTTGTCTGTAAACATTCTAAACAGTCCGGAGCGGCCGCCATCTTGTCTATCGGTAAAATCTAGTCATAAGAGGTGGCAAAAACAAAGGGTGGAATTGACCATAAGGGGGCAGGGTAGACCCCCCCTGACCCCCTAGGTTTGATGTGGGGGCTATAAAAGGGCCCCGCGGTGCATTTAAAATATTTTTTTTTTTTTCGTTTTGCGCGGGGGAAGCGCTCGGTGCGCGCACCAGGTAGCGCACCGGGGAGCGTAAAATGAGGGAAAGAGATGACAGAGTTTGAAAAAAATGAAGTTTTCATTTAGAAATTGGAGGTAGTTCTGAAAAGAACTTTTTTTTTTCTTCTTTTTGTTGTTTTATATTTTTTTTGTGTTTTTGGAACTTTTTGAACTTTTTTTGGCTTTTCAAAACAGTTTTATATTTTTTTTGTATTTTTTAGGGGGAGAAACAAAAAAAGGGAATTGAAACTGGCTCAACTGGAGCAAAAAAACAAAAAACCCAAAAAATTATTTCTTTTTGGGGCACTTGTGATTATCACCTGCAAGGACGATGAGCTTAATACTTTGTTCCCCATAGGAGATAAGCTTGCCACAAGCAGTGCAAGTAATTTTAAAATCAGCAAATCTCGGCTGAATGCAAGGCATCACCTCAGATGTTTCTGGTTGCGAGGAAGTGGGTTGGTTTCTTTGGGAGGGGGTCCTTGATGACTGGGGGAGGTTACTGGCCAGTTCCCGGAACTCTGCGCGAGAGTAGTTGTTTGGATGCTTTCTTGTCATGTGCCGAATCATGGTATAGTTACCAAAAGAATATTTCTTGTTTGGGTTGCCCCGTGAAAGTTCATCATTGCAGATGAGGCAAGTCACCTTGGGAGCATTCACCTTTTTTTTCCCCTCTGGAATTGAAAAAAACTGCCAAACAATGTGTGGTTTGGGTTTGTAAGGTGTATTTTCTTCTGGCAGCCATCTTCTTCTCCCCTCCTCCTCTTCCTCTTCCTCCTCCTCCTGTTCTTGACCACCAATATAATTTGGAGCTGGTCCTCTTGGTGGTGGTGGTGGTGGTGGTGGGGCAGATGCACCAGCTGATGCTACTACTGAAGCCATTATTTGGAGCAAAAAAGTAGAGAGAGCAACAAACAGGTCTTCCTCAGTCAAAGGACAAAGTCAGAATAAGGAAAAAAGGTGGGGTCTTTCATCATTTAGAAAAAAAAACTGTCCTGAACCAATGAGAAGTGTTATTTTCAGGTCACAAGACCAGGGGCTTCATCATTATGAAACTAAAACTGTTATGAACCAATGAAAAGTGTTATTTTCTGCTCACATGACCCGACGCGCTTACGCTACGCGCCCGGGGCGCGCCCGGGGGCGCGCAGCGTAAGCGCGTCGGAAGTTTACGTTGTGCGATCGTATTCGCTCGAGTACTTCCGGGTGCGCTTACGCCGTGCGTATCACGCGGTCGCGGCTACGCGATACGTCACGATCATGTTTTCGTTTGCGATATTGGCGCTCACGGGACGCTCCCCGGAGCGCGCCTCGGGGCGCTTTTCAGAAATACGCTTTTCGGGGCGCTCTCCGGGGCGCGCTCCGGGAGCGCTCCCCCAAAAAATTAAAAAAAAAAAAAAGGGATAATTGTAGGGACAGGTAGCCCTATTCTGAAGTGGTTTGTAAAAAAATTAACTTTAGAAAAATATGTATTGTGCTACATTGGGCTTAATATATGTTAGAGCCAAAATGTAGCCCAAATGTAGCCCAAAGTAGCCCAATGTAGCCCAAAGATGGCCACCAGAGATCAAAAATTGTAAATGTAGCCCAATATTCAACTAGATGTAGCCCAACTGTAGCCCAATGACAGAATGTACCAGAGTGTTAAAAAGAACAACTAGAGTGCTAACAGTCTTATTTATAAAGTGAAACTTATAGTTAGGAATTAGCATTAAAAAAACCTTTGAAATTCACTGAAAAAAACCATAGGTTTCACACCAGTTATAGTTAGGAATTAGCATTTAAAAAACCTATTAAATTCACTGAAAAAACCATAGGTTTCACACCAGTTATAGTTAGCTGGAAATTTTACTGATAGAAAACCATTGAAATTCCCACGTTATAGTTAGTCGGACTCACTATAACTTGCGCGTGCAATGCACTGCTGATGACATCACATATTACATCACTCATGACATGGTCAGTGACATCACTCATGACATCACTGATGACACCATCCTTGTGACACAGTCACAGACCTCCTCTCAGTGTAAAGTAACCCTTGAGACACATATTCAAAAATAGAAACTGAAATTTTTAAAAAATGGACATACCTATATCAGTTACAACAAGCAATTCTGTACTTCCACTATCTATATACACATCCACTCATTCACCAACAGTTCTATATAGTCACTCATACATATACTCACTCATCATATGAAGAGATACACCTATACATCCTGTTACACACCGACATTCATCCAAAAGTTACTCACACACATATTCACACGTGCAAATAAACTATTGAACAACCATTTATTTGAATATAGAGTTATACACACACTTCCACCTTACTTCTACTGAAAATTACACATATTTATTCTCTTAAACAATCACTTATAGAAACACATACTTATTTAAACAGGAAATCTTACAATCTCTTACTCTCACATATACTCACTTATATACATCAATATTCATATATACTAGATTAAAACATATGTAGTTACTGATAAAGACACTAGTGAGCCAGTCATTCACTCACTAACAAACACATATAGACACTCATCCACCCATACAGTCCTGTACATATGCTGTCTTCAAAACACATACAAACAAAGAGTCAGTCACTCATGCATCTATGTGCTAAGTAATACCTCCACCAAACCACATAGACACTCATACTGATACTACTAAAAATATCAAATAACCCATATACATACGCATGTAGCTACTTATCAACACATGTAGCCACTTATACACAAAGTGAAACACTAATATATGTATTTAAATATTTAAACATAACTCACTAATATTTATTTTTCAGAAAGACACATATTCACTGGATGGTGTCATCAGTGATGTCATGAGTGATGTCACTGACCATGTCATGAGTGATGTAATATGTGATGTCATCAGCAGTGCATTGCACGCGCAAGTTATAGTGAGTCCGACTAACTATAACGTGGGAATTTCAATGGTTTTATATCAGTAAAATTTCCAGCTAACTATAACTGGTGTGAAACCTATGGTTTTTTCAGTGAATTTAATAGGTTTTTTAAATGCTAATTCCTAACTATAACTGGTGTGAAACCTATGGTTTTTTTCAGTGAATATATATATATATATATATATACCTACACACCCACACATACATACTTGGGTGTGTGTATATATATATATATATTACACACGCACATATATATATATATATATATACACACACATACATACATACATACATACATACATACATACATACATACATACACACACACACATACTTACTTGGGACTATGGGTGCCATCAGGAGTTTGGAGCAGCCACAATGCGAGTACAATTTAAGTTATAGGCGTTGGTGACCCCTACCTGCTCCCCGTTCTCCTTACCCTGGATCAACCGAAAATCACTTGTTACGGGTCGGGTGTGAAATGTTCATTCTCCATTTATGAGAAACAACCTGACATTACTGCTCCTGAGCACGTCTAGGCTCAGTGTTATAACTTTGATAGTACAAAATGTACATACATCAAAGCCCCCTGTCTGAACACAAGCGTTCATGTTTTATAAATTTTTTCAAATCGTGCTAGCAAGATGAATTTGCAAATGCAAGTTTTACAAGTCTGTACCGAAGGAGGTGTTTAGGACTGGTGCGGATGTTGAAGCGAAAGCCGCATTCTTATTGGAGGCAGATGCGACACACGGTTGTCCATCATGGCGGTTCCGCGTATATAACGTACTCATTAAGCCACGCATTTGCTTCCGGTTCAGTCGCGCTCAGGCAGGTCGCGCGCCTTCAGGAGGTCGGTAAATTGAGTGAAGCTAATCCCATCTGCTCGAGCCGGGTTATCCAAGGCGACATTAGTCACCTGGAGCAGGGCTCTGGCAGTCGAGCAGGCTTAACAGAACTCAGAATGATGGAAATCTATGCAAGCAAGCCCTTTTGGTATCGAACGGGTATGGCCCTCACATCCGGAGGACAAAGAGGGCGGGATTAAGAGTTTCTGAAGCTTTGTCAATTTGATCAAAACATTTCCTTTACTTTTTATTTTATTTTTAAACCGTCTCTGAATGGTCGAGTGTCGCAGGTTGAAAGGAGAGAAGAAGGACCCATTTACAGTAGAGTGAGAGAAAGGAGAGACAGCCAGTGAAGAACAATCATTCTCTCTAGGGTGCCGGCTACCTGACAGAAATGCAAATGTGTGCAATTGGTTGATTGGCAAATCGGAAGGCTGCTTGGAGCCAGTATATATTTTATTTGATTGATTGCATCTGGTTTTTCATTTTAAAGGAAACCTATAAGAAAACGTTTACACTGGGTACAATCAGCACATCACTAAAACACAACTTTTTAAAGCACTGCAAACATTCAAGCAAAATATTTTGGTACATTTTGTGACAGTCTGTGTACAACCTATGTTTTACTGTGTGCAATCCGTATTTTAAACTAATTACTTAATTAGTTCACTGTGGTTTCGGTTACAGGCTTGACCTTGTCGCGCAACACTATTTCCTCGGGGCCCCGACAAGGACAGTACACCCACAGACCCACTGTACACCCACAGATATCTGAAGTGTTCGCATTAACCAACCGAACTGTCCTATTAGAAAAACGCATTTCCCAAAGATGAATGCTTTGGACACCTCATTAGCAGGACTGGGTTCTTCTGGATCTTGAAGGTGCAGAAACAGAAATAAATTCAGTCACAGCGCAGATGAATGCTATTTTATCACCAAAAATGCGTAAGACTCCAGCTCCACTGCTTAACCTGACATTTTACTCTCCAGTGTGCAAATGGAAATCGATGACTCAGAGTGACAAATGCTGAGTTCGCGCTGCATACCCTCAGAGATCATGACAGGCCAGAGTCTGGAGATGACAACTTTTCTTTCTAGTACATACATGCACACACGTGCATGAATCATACATTGTTTGGTTCTCTCCCATCCCAGCCGATCCTGAAGCTGTTCTCTGCAAACAAGCATTTGCAAAGCCAACATGGCTGGACTTTGAAACCTATTGGCTTTGCCAATTTATGTTAGTGATACTATAAAGCATTCTAGATGCTGTGTAAAATGGCTTAAGAGTAAAAAAAATAATACCATGACTCAGCTGGCCAGCCCACTACACCATTTAGTGGGTGGGCCTTCCCAGTTCCCACACGAACATGCCTAGCAAATAACAGACTTTTTTTCGTTTTATTAACCGATCCCAGCTGGATTAGTAAATAAAATGGAATAAAAGAAGCAAGAACGTTTTTTGGGGGGTTTTTGGCAGTGGGGGAGATGGAAGCCACTTGGAGAACACAGGGTTGTGGGGGAAACAACACGGAAGGCACGAGTAGCGTTGGGAGCAACAGAAGGTGGGGGAGAAGCACATGACATTGGAATAAAAAGCAACAATGAGTATGAGGAAGGGAGTAAAAATACACATGTGAGACAACAAGGAGGGGATACACACAGGAGGGAGAAGCACACAAGGGTGAGTGCAACATGGAAAGGTGGCAGGAGAGAAGCGCACAGGCAAGAGACAGCAATATGGAGTGTGGCGGTGGAAGAGAAGAACAAAAGAGAGACCGCTGGAAAATGCATTGACTCTCATGGAGTACTTAACCAGAAACAGAAAAAGTAGTTCTTGAAAAGTAAGCAGTGGAACAATACGAGTAATAAGGAAATGCTCCAAGGGAGTGAAAAGCACAGGCAGGAAAGCCCTCATGGTAATGCATAAAAAGCAAGCAAATGAGAGTGAAATAACTTCAACTAATACTAAGCGATGGAAAGGCTCAAAGCCCACTGAAAGGTGACAGACAGCTTGCACTGTCTGGTAGACAAAATATAAAAAGTTAATGAGGCTCATATGTAAGCAGCATTGATATTAAATGGGAAGGACAATCCAGTGCTCCATCCCAGACTGGCAAATGCCGAGTCTGCTCCTCTAACCCCTCTCCTACATCTTTCTAATACAGCATGGATTCACTTCGGCAGACTCACAGCACGCATATCACGTTAGAAGAACCCAAGCCAGCCCAACATGCACACTTTAAGTTGCTTATCTAAACCATAGCCGTGTGACAGGACCAAGGAGTAATTAAAAAAAAAAAAACACAGTGCAGACAAATATCTAGCATTGTGTGGATGGCTGCAGGTTTTGGGGAGCTACCTGAAGCTTTTCTGGACCCAAATAATCAGTGTTGGAATAATAATATGGAGCCATTATGCTCATATCCAAGCTTCTCTATTTTACACATTCCCACAGGGTTGATTGCAGCTCCCTTCACCCATATACAGTGATAAAGTTCGGAGTATATTTGGAAGCAATGGCACCTGAGGTGTGAACTGTTAATGAGCAAGAGAGGGAAGGGGAGTCAAGGGGAGTCAAGGAGAGCATAGGCAACAGAGGCATGAGGAAATCAGATAATCATGTAAGCTGATGCTCAAAAATTACCAAAAACCTTTTTGCTCCAGATATAAAAGGAAGAAGTTTAACCTGTTGAGAGGGACCTCAGGCCCTCAGGCCCTCTCGCCTCACTTCCACCAATTAGAATAACATAACTGATAGCCCTGGCTGCTTTCTTACCAAAATTTACTTCATGACCACCATGCATCCTGGTTGGCTAAATGCCATGCAGTGACTGCTGTTTTGGATTTGTACCCCCTCCATTTTGAAATTCTCTACATTTGTCTGTACTAGCAGTAATGCCCGTTAGTCTGAGCTCGAAGGTAGGGATACGAGGGAGGGACCAGGGAGGACAGTAAGAGCAGCTAGCATCTGCATCCTTGTTTCATGGACCACTCCTTCCACGTAAACAATCAACAACAATACAGTGAGGCATATTAATTAACATCTACTTTCAGCTCCAAAGTAATCCTATTTCTATGATTAATGAAGAGAAAGTGCTGCCACATGTCTTTTTGGGTACTGCTTTCCACTGCCTCCAAGCCCATATCTTAGGGTTTGTGTGTGGTTGTCTTTAATATTCTATGATAAAAGGCAGTGCTCTGAGTGAGATGGGGCCAGGCCCTGCACAGCAAAAAAAATGCACATGGAACCAGAGCTCTATGTGGCCTTCCATTTCTGTCATTCATTGGCTAAAGAAAAAAACCCTCTCTTCCAGGCCTGTCACATGCTAGTGCTGAAATGCAATGTCATCAGAAGTCCCTGTTGGGACTGAGTGACTGGTGGCTACTACTGTTTAGCACTGGTGTTTGACGGCCCACAGCATTATTTTATTTCAACTGAATAAAGTATTGCCACTTACTTATAAACCTACCTACTTATAAACCTGCTTTTAGCACTGGGTAAAGGGGCTATATAAACTGTAAAATAAAATATCATGTTGAATTTGATTATGCTTTGTCCAGTGAGACCACATTTATAAATGTCACAGCATTATTTTATTTCAACTGAATAAAGTATTGCCACTTACTTATAAACCTACCTTGTAATTTTTCAGTGCTTTTAGCACTGGGTAAAGGGGCTATATAAACTGTAAAATAAAATATCATGTTGAATTTGATTATGCTTTGTCCAGTGAGACCACATTTATAAATGTGTCAAACACAGGCTACTAATTCACGTGTTGATTATGTAGGCCACGCCTCGTGTAAAGGCTTTTCAAGCCACATTAGTTTTAGAGCTGGCCTCCTTTTTTAGGTCTCGCCTACGCGGCACACATGCGCTGCATAGGAGGGGACCTCTTATAATCAATTTGGTTTTTAGGCCAAAAATAATGTGCACGCATTGCACTGCTCTCAATGGTAACGCGTGCACGTTTGGTAATTCCCTTGCGAGAGCGAGCTTTAAAACCATCTGTTTGTAATTAACTTTCAAAAAGATGGTGCCCTTGCTCACTCCCGCAAGGGAAACGCTGTGTGTGCTCTGGGCCGCACTCCTCCCCCCCCCCCCCCCCCACACTTGGTTTATTGCCTCCTGTCGAACACCCGTCCTCATCTTAACCTCCCTTCCTTCTCCCATGCTTTCCTTCCCCCTTATTTCCGTCTCTCCTGCTCTTTCCCTTAGCTGTCTCGTCTCTCCCACTCTTTCCAGGGGCTTAATTCTAACGTGTGTTTGGGCCATCAGTGACTTTCAGGGGGTCTTATTACGCAATAGGTAACATCGGCTGGAGTGTTTCAGCGTTGGGGTTTTCCTTCAGAGTGACGTTGGCGCTATACAAGAAAACCTAAAAATAACATAACAAGTACATCTCTTACCACCAACTGTCCGAGCACTCGTGTGGGCGGCCTTGTAATCCTGACGATGACTAAACGGGGCGCAGTGTGATGTCCCAGCGAGGTAAGTTAATGCTCTGCTAATGGCGCCAAGGCGGTTCTAACTGGCATTTTAAGTTTGCAGGATTTTTGAATAATTGCAAATATCATGTGACAGCGTTTCATTTCATGTATGCACCGCCCTATAATGTTTATTGCTATTTCGTTGTGCCAAACTACTTGTTTGAGAAATCTTGCTTACTCTGTATTAAAGAAGAAAACACCAGTGACAGTGTACTTTTTATTTCTATTGTCCCTTCACTCATGTTAGGAAAATGAAAGCTCATGCCTTGCAATATAGGGTAAATTAACATATTGCCCTATGACTGCCTTAAGCTCTAAAAGTTGGGTGAACCCGTTACCTCATTTGTCAAAAATAAAAATCTTCAAAGTGGCACCAAAAGGATGCTTCAGTAATCATGGATGCCTAGTTGAAATGGTTTAATATCAAGCGTTATTTTATGCATATCTTATGCAGTACTACAGAATGCTGTCAAAGTGACTTATGTTTTACATAAGCATGTTTAGCCTCATAAGATGTTACAAGTGGGCAGGGTCTCAGTGTCACACTCTATGTTATAGAGGAAAAAGGCAAATGCGATAAGGTGGTCACCCCTGGTAGAACGTCTCATAAGATGGTCATATGTGGACATATGTCCTACTCACTACCTCAAGAGGCCCTCCCTGCAACTGCACTGATTTTTTTTAGTACCTTTACTACTGAATATTGGAGTTCCCTAGGTGGGGATTGCAGTGTGAGCGTCTGCTGTAATCATGTGAAGACGTGAATGCTTTTTCATTGTGATGGTCCTCATTGTGCTACCTTTCCACCCCACAAGGCACTTCTGCATCGTCTGGTACTTCTTTGTGATTTGAGTACTGTAAGCAATCCTACCGTATTCTCTCATGCGTATGTGCCATCTACAACTCCAGTTTTGCTTTTATTTTTTCAGCTGTCCCCGTGCATGATTCTCTTCCTCCCAATGCACCGTGCTCTATGTTGCTGTCTCACCTTTGTGCTTCAACTCTACCCCCTCTGTGGTGTGCACCCTCATGTATGCTGCTCCCCATGTTGCTTTCTTGCATGCTTGGTGGGCTTTCCTGCAGAATGACTCGGCCAGCAAAGGCATAGGCTTTTGAAAAATGCATTTCTCTTTAACAATATCCCACATCGTAAGGGATACTCTACATATATATCATACACCATCAGTAAAAATCATTGGCAAAGCCAATTGGTCCCAAATGGAAGACCTTGATTGATTGCTGCTCTTTACCCAGTGTTGGCAAAGTCAAAAGGGCAGACTTTAATGCATAGCCAATAGGTCTCGCCTTTGGGACATTATAAGTGTTTAGCCTTGCAACAGTTGATGTTGCACCAAGGAGATTGTGATGCATAATTAAATACTTATAAGGTCCCAAAGGAGAGACCTATTGGCTATGCCAATGCTTGTATATCCTACTTAGAGCGTATCTATGGGGTGGCGACTTCTCCCTAGCCTCGACTCAGACCGCTCTATTCTCACTGTGGTTCCTTAGCCTTCTTTCCAGGTACCTTCTCTGCAAGGGAATTAAAAAAGGGCCCTGGGAGAGGAGGTATCGAGAGACCGAAACAGCAGACTTCATATCCTTCTGGATAGAACTGCAGAGATAGTTGTCAGTATTGATTTCTAAAGAGAGCTGAAGGGCATTCATGAAATGACAAGCTAGTCGTAGCTCTGCTCACCAGCGGATGCAGGATGCTCTCAAGCACATAAAACGTGCTTCTGAAGTCTTGCTGCATGAGCCTTGCCCGATATTCAAAATATGGCCAAAAATACATGTTAATGAGCTCTTCCTTGCAGATCGTAACAGACAATACAGCCAAGTGACATGGCGAAATGGTGTTGTGGCTGCTGATCCTGTAACACATAGAACAGCAAGTCACAAGGCGATTGGTGAAATGAGGAAGAGGACACTACAAGCCTTCAGCCTTTGTGGGTCTAAGCCTACCTCTGGCACACATCCAAACATTCCACCATCGACGGCTTGCACTATAATCCCATACTAACACCATCCAGAGTGTGGCTGTGCCCACATAGTACCAAAGAGATAACTGTACCTTTCAGAAAGGGCTCTTGCCAGGTCTTCACAGTGCAGCAATTACCTTTTTGGGAGGAAATTAGAGTTTCTGAGAATGGGAGCCTTAGGGTCTTATGGGTTGTTATATGGACAGAAGAAGCAAACCATTGGCATTGACAGGGATCAACCTCCTACCAAAAAACTACGTCAACCTTTGTGTTGTGCAAGCTTTTTCCTTCTTTCTTGCCTCCGGTCTTTTCCTGTAATGATAGGCATCATCTGACAGCTTCTTCCTTTAGTGTCTGGCCATTTTTTTAGACTTCATATCTTGATACATGTCATTCATCTCTTAGTGTTCCCTCGCTGCAACTTTAATGCTTCGATTGATTATGCCGTATGGTTCTACCAACAAAAGTGTAGCAATGGGTCAAGAAAGGAACTCTATTGTATGTGTCTGTCAATGGGTGACCTCAACTGTGATTAGTAAACAGCAAAATCAAACCTTGGGTACTTTCTCTATGCGAAGAAAATTCCCATCAGATTACCAACCTGTACCGCCCTAGATCATCTGGGAGCCTTCACCATGAAGGTAGATAGTCGTACCCTCGGAAGATTTGGCCAGGCTCAGCCGAATCTCACCTATATGTCCCAGTGTCAATATGATCTTGCTGGGTACCAAGTGGTAACTGAATAGCAGTGCTAACTAGTGAAAATCATAAGTGATTGGAGTGAGATAAGTAAAATTGGGTAGTAAGGAGGAAAAAGTATTTTTAATAGACACCTCCCTATTCCCAAGTTTTAAGAAACAGTGCAAGTAGTAGTATTAACAAATAACTACTAGGATAGGTGTTAGGTCAGTATGGTTGACATTTTTCCATACTTGCGTATGTACTTTTCATTGCTCGTTGTGTTTTTTCTGGGAGTTTGGCACATAGTTTTATTTTGATGCTTGCGTAACTTTATTACGATTAACAAGCAGACAGCATTACATTATTAGCATTTATATAGTAGACACTGTGCCAAGGTTATGCTTTAGCGGTATTGTCAACAATCTGGAGACTGTCCTAGTGGTTTGGGGGTTACCATCGCAGACCCAAGTCTGATTCAGACTGTGATGATGCATTATACTTATTGTGTTGTGGTTGCATTTCCGGTTAGGTGGCGAGTTCTTATTCACTGACCTAACAATGTAACACAGTGTTCTAACCCGGTTCATCTGATAGAAGGTCGTTTTAAGATGGAAAAGATCAAACAATATGTTGCTTAATTTGAAACAAAGAAGCTAAATCATGTCTGAGCACTGGTTTGAAGTGAGACATTGAGTGAACACAGTTTTAAATAGTGTGCCATGAAGTCTAGATTACACTAGCTGATTATCATTTCCCTGTCTCCCCTGCTGGAACTAATCCAGACGAAGAGCTTTAGGCTCTGGGACAAGGGCGTCAAACACTTGCAATGTGTGAAGTATCAAAACCTTCGTCAGAGTCGTGTTTCGTTGGCACATGTGGCATGCTAGCTTAATACTGGGAAAGAGGACATGAGATGGCCAACACCTAATAGGAGGCTTTACATTGGTGCCATTCCTGAGCCAGGCTCCAATTCAGTCACATACAAACAAGAAGGCAGCAGAAACACGCCCTATTCTGCCTCAAGGACACACTCCCTCTTTTAGTAATTTGTCAGACAGGTTACTGCAGAAGGTACAGAAATATTGCATAAATCGAACCTAGACACCTAGTCTAAAGGACTGATGTCACTTCCTGTTTCATCACACCATACTTCTGCTGGGCGGAAGCTGCTTACATAATTACACTGCAAATTAGCGCATTGCACCGTCGCCTAGAGATGGAGTAATGGCATATCCAGGCGTGAATGCTCCTCTGTTAAACAGATGGGCGGGGTGGAAGGATGGATGAGCGACGTGACAAAAGAGGACAGTGATGGTCTTTTCACAACGCGCTTTGACATGTGGTACCGATGAACTAATTAAGGAAACACAGTTTTCTCATCCTGCTTCCATTACTGTGCAAGGGCATTAATTAGAAAGGTGGTGGTGGTCAACCTAATTAACGCTACCACAGCTTGGCGAACCGTGCGCATGACCAATCGCAGGAGTGGGGGCTGTCTCCAAAGAAACAGACATGAGTTCACGGGCAGTCACCCTGTTTTACACCTATCTAGCAGGTTACAAATAACAGGCAGGTTTAATTACTGAAAATGCACAGGCTTTAAAAAGCAGACCAGACACCCAACAGAGCATTAAAACCATGCAGACATTATTATAAAGGCCACTTGCATTTGGCTCCAAGTGTTTATGCCATAGGCAACGCTTCCCTTTCGGAGCAAAGAGTATAACATGGACCAAGAAGCAACTGGACTGTTTTCTTAGCTTCTCTTTCTGATGGGGGCGAGGGATTTACAGGAAGGTAGGAGACTACTGTATGATTGAGACCATGAGAGGACTACATAAGCCTTGGGGCATCTGGCTAGATAGGACTGGGTTGTAGACATGATCAGCTGTGACATAAGTACCTAGTAGGTATTGACCTTCATCAACATACAAGATCTACTTGTGATACTAGAAAGATAATCTTAACACTAGAACTTTTCTGTTACCAGACCCAAAAAACTGTAATGTAAGAATAAAGCAGCATTCACAGAATATGGCCAAATTGAAACTACTACTTACTACACAAATGAAACCAGTATCCATTCTGCTAAAGATTCCTCAAAAACTGGGTAAAAAGTTGCCAAACCGAAAGTGCTGTAAAACTGGACAAAGTACCAAAGAAAAGGTGCTGCAACACCAGGTGCAGTGCTTAATTTGCAAAAGATTAAGTGCGAGGGCCCAATTATATTTCTCATGCGTCCACTGCAGTTGCACATGTCACTTTGAACTTCATGTTTAGGTCCGAGTTTTATAATTTTTTAAATATTAATCAAACAGTTAAAAGCTCCAGTAGTGTTTTTTGCTTAAATATTACACACACCACCATGTGGTGGATTCTCATTAATAGGTGCCGGTGTTTACAAATAGGTGGCTGTACTGTGCACCGGAAAGCACAGGCACAAATTAAGCAATGACTGTGCAAGAAAGTAAAAAAACAAAGCTGCAAATCTAGACGAGAAGGAATTAAACCAAAGGAGCTGCAACACTGGCTGAGGAAGTACACACCAAAAGCGTTGCAAAACTGGATAAGAGGGCACCAAACCAAAGGTGCTGCAAAACCTGGAGAGAAAGTACCAAACCAAAGGTGTTGTAAAACTGGTTGACAAGGTATCAAACCAAAGGTTCTGCAAAACTGTAAAAGAAGATGCCAAAGCAAAGGTGCTGCAAAACTGTGTAAGAAAGTACCAAACCAAAGGTGATGAAAAATTGGACGAGACGGTAGCAAAACAGGACGAGAAGTTAGCAAAGCAAAGTTCTGCAAAACCGGATGTGACTGTAGCAAACTAAAGGTGCTTCAAAACTGGAAGAGAAGGTGCCAAACCAAAAATGCTGCTAAACTATGCAAGAAAGTACCAAACCAAAGGTGATGGAAAACTGGACAAGAAGGAAGCAAACCAAAGATGATGCAAAACTGGACGAAAAGGTAGCAAACCAAAGCTGCTTTAAACTGGAAGAGATGGTGCCAAACCAAAGGTGCTGCAAAACTGGAAGCGAATGTGCCAAACCAAAGATGCTGCAAAACTATGCAAGAAAGTACCAAACTAAAGGTGATGGAAAACTGGACAAGAAGGAAGCAAACCAAAGATGATGCTAAACTGGACGAAAAGGTTGCAAACCAAAGCTGTTTCAAAACTGGAAGAGATGGTGCCAAACCAAATGTGCTGAAAAACTGGAAGAGAAGGTGCCAAACCAAATATGCTGCAAAACTATGCAAGAAAGTACCAAACCAAAGGTGATGGAAAACTGGACAAGAAGGTAGAAAACCAAAGTTGATGCAAAACTGGACGAGAAGGTAGCAAACCAAAGGTGCTGCAAAACAGGATGAGAAAGTAGCAAACCAAAAGTGCTGTAAAACTGAGCGAGAAAGTTCCAAACCAAAGGTGCTGCAAAACTGAGCCAGAAGGTTTAACAGCATAGGTGCTTTAAAACTGGTCAAGAAGGTACCCAAACCAAAGGTGCTGCAAAACTGGACGAGAAGGTACCCGAACTAAAAGGTGCTGCAAAAGTGGACGAGAAGGTGCCAAACCGAAGGTGCTGCAAAACTACGCTAGAAAGTACCAAACCAAAGGTGTTGCAAAACTGAGCGAGAAGGTACGAAAACAAAGGGGCTGCAAAACAGGCAAGAAGGTGCCAAATCAAAGGTGATGGAAAGCCAAATCTGTGTCAGAATATGTACCATATAAGCACACATAACATAAGTGTACACTTATCCAGGAAAATGCAAGGCTCACCAAGGTAATGGTCTGCTGAGCCGATTCCTCAGACCTGGCTTGAAAGGGGGTGGGGGCAGCTCTGACCTGGTTTATTCTCAGCAGTGTGATTCGTAACATCAGGAGCCAGAAGCTTTGTGGTTTCAGTAATGAAAAACTGATAAAAAGTTATTAATTCATTCATTCCCCAAATCATGAATTGAATTTCCACCTTGAAACAAGTATGATCATTGAATAGATGGACCGAGGATGGAGAAAGCAAAACAGTATTAATAGTGAAGAGTCACATAGTGTGGACCCATCGCATACCCCCAGTGTATCGACATACCACTACATCGAGATCACCTCTACCTCACATTCACTTCATGGACTGCTACTTAATCGACCACGTAAGTTGTATAATGTACATAAAGGGTAAGCTTTCATTAACTGCAATTATTGCAATAGCAACAATTAAAAAATAGGGGGTTGGAGGGTTTCCCTTCTACACAAGAACCTATAGTGATAGGCCAATGTGGAGACAGTGAATCATGAATGCCCTAACATACAACCGGACCCGTGAATTCTTGTTTGAGCATCTGCACTTCAATGTTAATTGTACCACTTAACGCACTTTAGATATTCCTTTCTGAAGTACATTATGCTGGTAGGTACTTAGCAGGATCTACCTCAGAGGCAAGACCTTGCATAACAAAGCAAGCATCGGGCACTATATCCTGCAGATATCCTGGCTGGCTTCCTTCTTGCCACAACTGCATATGTGAGGAAATCTTCACAGCACACAGAGGCAGCCTACAGTCCTGGTCAGAAGTCGCTCTCCTTGGATCCCGGATCCGCTTCTGCACGGGAGCTCCAGTTGGACACTATGCAGTCTCTCTGGCTCACACAATGATGCTAACAGATGGAAGATTACTTATAAACTCCGGTAGAATTCCAGAGTTATTCCAAAACACATCATCTGCCAACAACAATACAGTAGTACAATTTATCTTTAAATATGCTTGTGCGCATGTTCAAAGCATGCTTTGGATTACATTTTTGATTGCTGTGCTATGTCAAGAGCAATACACGCATGCCTTGACACAGTGCCCAGAAGCTAACAATGTAAAGCTTCTTGGAAACAGTAAGTCTCTCATTGGCATTGATATGAAGTAGCATGAATCCCAAATTTAAGAGATTAGAATGCATTAGTGTTTAAAATCATGGTTCCCGAATGGGGGCACATGGGAGTGATAAAAAAGGAGGCCATTTCCAATCAGCCGGAGCTTCAGTATAGGCTTTTCTGGTAGATGAGCTCAAGCACTGGGACGAGCAGATGGATCATGTCAATTTAATCATATGATGCAAAGAAGGACCACAAAAACAGTACTAATGAAAATGTAATAAAATACAGTAAAACCACATCACATATACAGCACGGCAGGCTGAAAGATCTTCTTAAAATATACACAAGTGCCAAGGTATAGATGGGCGTAGAATCCTTAATGCCAATTGAACAGATCGCTAGATATTTGCCTTACGGCTTAGTTTTACCAGTTTTCAAATATTAAGGATTAAGAGTTTTCTCGATGAGGTAATTGGGGAATTTTATAAGCTATCTGTAAAATAATCAAGCATTCAGAAGCATGTATATAACCAACTCTTTAAAACAACCTGCCCTCCAAAAAAAAAAAAAACACTACATTTGAAATAACGCCTGGTTTGCGGATTCAAACCACATCAGATGAACAGGATCATCACGTGAGATAACAGGACTCAAGGTGAGTTGAGGCTGAACAGTATAAAAGACATAAACCCAAACAAATGTCATCTAGTATGTAAGACTACACCATTTCATATTTTATAAAATAAAAGTCAGAAAACTTTGCATCATATGTTTCAACCAATGATATACAGGGATTCACGGCTTTTAGGGCATTCGCCAAAATTTCCTGGAATGTTCATACAGGGCCTACGCCTATCCCAGATAACTATACATACTGCGTGTCCCCATACTTACTCTTGGACACTGCCTGCAAGGCCGACACACGCATTAGGGCATTAACTGTATCTTAATTTTTTCTCAACAAGAAAAATAATTTTACAGGTGAAGCTACCTAAACCCCAATACAATAAAAAAAAACGCTCCATAATCTTTCCAAATCTGAAATCACATCTCCCCCCACTGTTTTGGAGTAACTTTATGTTCAGACATTGACACCGAGAGTGCGCGGAGTAGTTTGTATGACCGCACTGCAGTCTACCTCCTAAACTTTCTCGTTTCCCACCTACGCCTGCAAATGTATGGGTCTGAAAATTCTCCCATGCCTTTTGCGGATCGTACATGTAATTTTCGGTAAGAAAACTGCAGATTCTGATTAAGCGAATCAGAATTTTGGATTTCTGACTGGGCTGCCATTTACAAGTACAATTTTCTAGCAATTGTAAAGAAACAATATAAGATTATGTCAGTACACCAGCAATGTACAGCATTCTCTAACCCGAAAATAAGTGGGCTCATGTACTTCAAATGATTAAGAAATTTTAGAAATCGGACAGCAAACAACGCTTTTGATAGGTAGGATTTTAACCCTGAACAGCGCCATCTACATTTTATGAGCAGCTTCTACAGCACATGGGAAGAGGATTCAACATGTCCATACCTCTAAGATGTCTTTTTACCAATTAGCATGTCACAGAAGGGGATCTGAGAAACAAACTCGCCGAAGCACAAGAACCTGTTATTATTTTCAAATAGGGATTCCCAGCATAAAAATAAAGCCACTGTATTGCAATATACCTAAAGAATGAGGACCTATCTTCAAGTTATATGACTTACTTAAGGCATGGCCTCTTTGCTACTGTCAGAGGACGGCCTAGATAGATACTGTAAATAATTTAATAAGCAAAGGCATATTTGATGAAGATTCACTGCAAATATAAGGGTTTTGAAAATATTTAGAAAGATAGATTTTTTAACATCCAGTATTAATTCTCCCTCCTACACTCCTCTCTTCAGTTCCACTTTTATTCGATTTTAGTTTTATTGCGATTTTCATAGGGCACAGTTATTCAATTTCACAAGACACACTGTAAAACAATACAAATATTCAGATTAAATTCTACACTTTTGGTGCATTTTACATAACCATCCCCCATTAAAAACAAACTGCACTCACATCATGCAGACTGTTTGATACATTTCCTGTTTCCCTTACTGAAATCAGGCTTACAACTCCAAACCATTTCCAATTTCCAAAAGGCTGTCCAGATGCCAAAAACTCAGTATTATGTTTGGCTTTCAATTATAAACATCAGGACTTCGCGCATCATTTAATGTACTCTTGACGCCGCTTAATTGTGTTCTAGCAAATGAATCTATCATCTAAAAGAGCCTTCAGAGTCGGAGCACAGAGTCACTGCAGCTTCCACAGACATTCAGACATAGTCATGAGGGGCAGCACAGCTGCCTAGCGGCATCACACACTGTCACCATCATGTGACTGATCATCTTCTTAAGACTCCCACAAAAGGTGAAACACATCCACCAAGCCAATGATGAACATCATTAGTGAAACAGGAAAGGCAGCCGTTTACAGAAAGCAAGTCAGGTTTGTGTGCTCAGTCGTGCCTCTGAGATTCATTCTGTCCATAAATTTAGTCCATAAGGGCGATGACACAGATTTCGTGTCTTCAAATTGCATCTGTGATACTGAGTCAAGCAGTCTCAAATGTCCCACTGTAGACAATCTGGCACTATGGTATATGATAGTGATCGTGTTTTGTTGTTGGAGTTCTTTCTCACTGGTACAGTCAGTTATGACACAAAGAAACCCGCAGTGGCATTTTATAATAAAGGTTGCATACTTTGTATTACAAGGCCTACGTATGGGAAAGCAATCTTTCTTCGTGAATGTGCAAAGGACACAGTTCAAACAAAGAAAATGTCCCTTCCTTTCCACACAATTACGATTTTACCACATTAGCCACATACTCCACCCATCTGCTGCATACTTTTTGGATTTCAAAGGAAAAATAGTTCAAACGTATCAAGTTATTAAAAAAAAATACAACACATTGTGTGGCAGTGGCAGGCTCTTTGTAAAGGTTCATAGGTCATCTCTGAGTTGAAAGGTGCTGCATTCGAGAGTAAAGCTAGAACCAATGAAGTGAAAATGTTTTAGAATAAAAAAAATGATACATTTCCTTCTCTTTGCCGCATAATTTAGTCAACCCTGGTGCATAATTTGGTCCTACATAGCCACCTAGAACAAGCGGCCCAGCAGAGAATAGTGGCCATAAGAATCGAGAGGCATAATTCTCGTGGCCCTGCATAGGGAAATCCCATCGGACAGAGCCATCTTTTAACAAGTCCTAACTACTTAAGTAAAGACGCGAGGGAACTACGTCTTCCAGCCTCGTGCGGCCTCCTGCATTTTGTGTTCTTGTTCACCTGAGATGAAGACGTAAACAGCGCGACCTTTCCCACGGTAAGAGCAGACACCGCGGCGGGACCAGCAGCAGGAAGCCAGCAGCGCTGCTCAAGACCTGATGTCAGAGGAGGTTGCAGAACAAAGCGTCCTGCCGCCCTGACCACCTGTTCTGTGATTACACCCTGCGAGTGACCCCCCGCCTCCGAACCCCCACCCTCCTGCAGGTGAGCGAAATGACTAGCTCCATCTTTAAAGCCATGGCAAACAACAACTGCAGCGCCGAGCCACTCTTTGTATTATATTTGCTTGGCACAGCCGCGTCATTTGTGGGTGCTGGCGGTGTTTTTCAGCATCTCCTATTTTCGAGAGGACTTATGTTTTTTTCTGTTGGGGCCCCATTCGATTTTGTTCTGTTTTTTATTTCAATGAAGGTAGAAAACATTTCCGTTTCCTGTACATTTATAAGACATTTCAGTGTATTTAAAAGCATCAGCTTTAGTTATTTCCGGACACTGAGATCATTACATAATTTGGTTTTCACGAGACAGAGTCTCACTTTTCTTTATTGTGCCTAGTCTTTTTCCACGAGAAGCCTTTTAGTTTTTTTATTTTTGTTAGCATCTTTTCCATTTGAAAACATTATTGGGTGAGGTCTTTTACTTCTTTTTGGATTAAGTCCTGGGAGCATTATTCTCCCTTCAGTCGCGATTACATGTAGTGACTTCTTTAATTGTAATTTTTTATAACTCGTTCTTAATACTAAAAGACTCTACTGGGCCTTAGAGGATTCCTCATGGGTGGGCAATCCAACTTTACTTGCAATCAAGGCAGAGAGGTTCTAGTGCGCCAGCTGAAGAACACAGGAAGTAGAGCCATGGATGGGTGCACAGAGGAAGCATAAGGTGGCCACAGGACGTAGCGCGTCAGCAGGTGGTGGAGGAAAGTGAGTGGAGAAGCAGCAAAGAGGTGGGGAGCAGGATAGTGGCAGGCGACCAGAAGTAACAACTGGAATCATATTTGTATCAGGAAAGGAGTGGGGCAAAGAGCTCATGGATGACAGGATGGTGGCAAAGAGGAAGGAAATGCATTTTTGCTTTAAATAATTGTATTCAGCAATCCTTATCTGTCCAATGCTAATGTAAACCGGGGAAGGGAGAGGGTCGGAGGGCAATGGAGTGCTGTCGAGCTGACCTGCTCACAGTGGGGTGTTGTGTAACCTGAGAAAGAGAGTGGGAGAGGTGCCTAACATTCTCCTTTTTAGGTCTCGCTCTAGACAGCACATGAGCCATCTCGAAGAGCCATGTTATATATACTTTGTGGGCTTTAGCCCGTCCATAAGCTTCCCATTTGCGGTCTCCAACTTCACTTTCCTATTAATTATCCCCATTCGTCCATGACATGCAAGCGTCATGCCTCTTCCAGTGTTTAGCCCTCCCCAAGAGCATGGACCAAGTACTAGTATCTATTCTCAGCTGCCATTTTAAGACCTGTTTTAGGACCTAATTTTTCATTGGTTGAACAACACTCTACACAATGCTCGTGCTTTTTCACAGCTGTTCTTGCAACGCTTCAACGTTGATTATCGACATTTTGAAAAACAATTCCACGCCTAGTGCAACACAACGTCCAAATATAAACAATGCATTCAAAACAGCACAGCAACTCCTCTCATTTTTGTAATCAACAGGGTTCCCCTGTGCTTTTCTGAAGTCTCCTAGCTGCTTTCCCCAGCGCTCGCTCTTCGGTATGGTAGAATGTAAACTCATCCCGGAGCTTGTTTTGGAATTTTTGCTCCCCCCTTTTGGCTCGAAGTTGACGGCCATGCAACAAATCACCATCTCTGTGTAACTTGTGCAAGATTAGGGTGAGAAAGTGAAAAGGGAAAACAGCTGGCTGGGAGCAGCAGCTTTGCTTTTCTGTACATAAAGATGGCTGTGCTCTTTCACTTAGCAGATGTTTCGCCCAGAATAATAACATTCAGTGCAACATGGCATCCTCTTCAAACGTATATCGTACGTGAAATATAATAATGCTTGTTCTTTGCAGCCTTTTAGATACCCACCTCCCAATCCCCTGTATCTCGGAGCACATTTGCAAGCTGACTCTAGTGGCATTGCTTTGACAATAGCAGTTTCATTTTCCAGTTTAAAACACAATGGTAAATTTGCTATTCAACCTTCCGTTCTTACAACGTTTTATTCATGTTCTGCTTGCAGTTCTTTTTCCATCTCCCACTTGCGCTCCAATTTAATCCTTGGAACGCTTGCAGTTCTGATCATGTGTTCTTTTGATTTGCTCCTGGCTGGTACCAGCAGCGGCTAGCTGATAGATCACATATTGGCAAGGTATTGTCTTCACTTTAACTGCTGTGTAGTATTTGGGCACATCAAAACGCTGCTCTGTCCCCCAACTTTTATTGTCCTCGTAACAGCCCTTTAATTTTTAAACAGGTTGAATTGCTATTGAGGCTTTTCTGGCAAGTAGGCTGTACTTACATTTACGGTATTAGTATAACGGACTGGTTCCTTCGGAATGAACAAACCACAACTACAAATATTTATGTACCATTACCTTTCTTGTATCATAAATGCAAAGACTATTTTGGCCCATTTTCCCCCTCACTGTGTGATCACTCGAGCACCGAGCACTATTTGTAAGCATTTTTTCTTCACAATGTATATATTGTTGTGGCTAATGCCTACTCCTAAGCGTCCATTTGCCGCCTGTGCCCTGGGTAGAATGGTGCTCTGCTTGCCTCACAAGCTGATCTCACTGTTCTAACAATTCTGCTGCACACTATCTCTGCTGGGCCGCTAGGGGCTGCATTGTGGTTCAGGATCTTATCAACCTGTAGATTACTCACATGTGATGTCAATCTCCTTCAGATTCAGTACAGCAGCCCAGAATCCCTATAGCAACAGTACATTTGCTATTTATCCCCACCCACCCCAAACTAAACCCTACCTACTGCTCCGTCCATAGCGCTTGTATGCCACTCCACAGCACACAATACCACTCCACATAATTACACTACATAGCATACAATCACACTCCACGTAATTCCATTACACTCAATACTACATAGTTACTGCCAACATAATTCCAATGCACACAATTCCACAACAAACAATTCCATTACAACCCACATAATTCCACTGCACACCATATACAATCACTCCACTCCATAACACATAACTAAAAGACAACATTGACAATGGCAATAGCGCTCAGATTGCAGAGACCAATTAGTTTTGCCAATGCTTGCTCCTTTAAGAACACCGAGAAGCCATGCCTGAAACCACCTTATGCTTATATCTGGCTGAGATGGAAGACAGGAAAGTTGGACACACAGTTGCTGTAAAGAAGTCAAACTCTTTCATGGTAACTGTTGCCATGCATTCCAACTCTTGTAGTGTACGCAATACAAGCAAATCAAACAAGGCATGGGGAGGAACGAACAGAGACAGAAAAACATGCTCTAACCAACAAAAGCAAGGTGGTCTCCACGCAGCTTGCTCTTTCAAATATTTGACTCTGCCTCTGAAAAGATAGCATGCATTTTACAGTCCTTTTAATTAAGGCTGCCAAGGGCATTTCTATCTACTCATGTGCCAGCTGCATTAATAGTAACAAAAGAAAGACTGGCCTTGTGCTCCAGACGCGATTCAAGTCATATGTCGCTGAGTAGATTTTTCCCTATGCTCCCTCAGCCGGCGAAGGAAATGGTGGCTTGGGCACTCATTTTGTTCCGGTTGGATTAAGCCAATATACTTTTTATAGGCATCCCGGGGTACTTGGTGAACAAACTTCAACTGATCCAGAACGCGGTGGCCAGACTCTTATTTAACATCTCCAAGAGATCCAGTATAAGGTCACATTTGCGTGACCTTCATTGGCTGCCTGTGGTCCAGCGGGTGCATTTTAAGGCCCTCACTTTAGCTCATAGAGCCTTGCATGACTCAGGACCCTTCTACATTAGGAAACGGGTGGCCTTTTACACCCCTCATCAATCCCTACGTTCTGCTTCCCACCGTCTGATGGCCACCCCCCGCTTCCGTCGCTCTAGGATTGGGGGTCAGTCGCTTTCGGTCAAGGTAGCTACTCTCTGGAATAGTCTTCCTGTTTCGCTGCGTCACACCCAGGACTTTGGCTGTTTTAAGAAACTTCTCAAAACTCATCTTTTTAATCAGGCTATCTAATCTTTCTCCTTCTGCTAGTCTGCAGTTCATATCGCGCCAGGATTCTCATGAGTAATTGAGCGCTTTATAAGTCTAATATAACATAACATAACATACTATCTGAGGAGTTCTGCCATAAGGGCAGCGGAGGATTTGCAGACAATGAGACAGCAAATTTACCCTTTTAACTCCAGTCCTAGAATATTTGGATAAAACGTTATTTTACCCTAATTAGTCCAGGGGACTTATTAGCTATTTAAAATCCACTCATGAATAGTGTGGGGAGAGTTTGAAATTCTGAAAATATCGTAAGACAGGATTTAAATGTAATTAAGCATCTGTGTGTAATTCTGGCAGCTGCTGTCCTGGAGGTGCCAATGAAGACAGTAAGCTAGGAAGCCTGGACATAGAGAAAAGACTTAAAGAGAAGCTGTTGGCTTTTGTTGATTGCCACGTGTCTTACATTCCAATAAACCTTACAAGTTTCCAGACAGAGGTCTTGATGGCCAACTGTGCCGCTGATGGGGCTTTGACATTATTGGCTGTGACGGTTTTCTCCCGACTCTGAACACCCTGTGGAGTGAAGTGCAAGGCTCCTCAGACAAAATTGTGTGAGATAAGACCCTTGGCTCACACCCTGAAAACGGAAGTGCCTGCACTTGAGCAAAAAAAAAAAAAAACTTAGGAAAAGTCAGTTTCTCAAAAAGAGTGGTAAAGCCTTAGACCTGCCTTCAAGTGGGGCTGGAAGCTAGGAAGACGATAAAATTCGAAAGAAAATATGGCAGTTATACAAGTAAGCAAGAAAAGACAGATCTGCATGAGCACACCAAGCTTGTGGTGGCACACCGGACACAGGAACATGCTCACTAGACTAATATTTAAGTAGCCTAAGAAGGAATTGCAATGCTTAAACACAGGAATAGATTATTTTATAGCACATAGGAGCCGGGATAGAACCAGTCTCTAATTTCCTTATTACAAGTATCTTGTGATCCACCTAGTCTCATGTAATAAAGAAATACTGAAGCTGCTCAACTGTATTACCTTATTACAGTTGAGGTGTGACATCACAATGACTACTACCAGAGCAAGCAGCAAAGGAGACATGCAGTACATGGAGCATAACTACAGCCACAGTTTTAAAAAATGAAAGCAAAACCTTACCTTCTGCTCTTCTATTTTTTGTCTAGATGAAGACTGATAAACAGAAGCGAAATATTTATGGCAACATGTTTATTTTTTTAACGCCTTTAGTAATTAAAGAAAAGACAGAATTTGTCTACATGTGTCTACACATTCCCTACAACAGCACTTTTTTTCAATCTGGCTAGTATCAAACGGATTCTAATCCCCCTTCGTAATAAATATCTACCCACATTTTTGATGCGTTACATTTGAAACTATAGGTTCTATTTTTATTCTTCATGTTTGCAAACATTCTCCCTCTTTCATATGAAAGAGCTACACACCAAGGATTTAAGTGGTTTGTGGGAAAGGTGAGGGAATGACCACGGATTTTAAGGCATAAGGACTCCTGACCTATAATTTAAGGATATTGCAAGTCACCTTTGAGTTTCATGACCTCTTAAAAAAGCTCAACCATGTTCACCTGTAGGGTCACAGAACTCCTTGGTAACTTACAATAAATACCCTTATAAATAAGGCTCCTTGTTTTCCGTTTTCATGAATTTTTACACATAAATACAAACCGAAAACAATGTGTTTTCAGTCTGCATTTATTTTTTACAGTGGATAAATACAGAAAAGTGTGCTTCTTTTGAGTGACTCTCTGTGCTGTCTTCCATGAATTATAGGCCACCAGCTGAGCAGATGGATAGCACGGGAAATAAAAAACAGGATGAAATTAAAAAACAGGATGACATTTCTTTAAATAACGGCATATGTCAACATACATTTATGGTATAATGCTAGTATTTAGCAGTGGATGTATTGTCATGTAAATATGTGGCAGCTTAAATATCTAAAACACGACAAAGTATGAGTGTGTCTCTATCAAATAAATATAGAAATGTACAGTTTTACAATTTTATTTATACGCAAAACACAAAATAAATATGGATAAACACAGATAAAATGGCCCAAAATAAATATGGATAAATACAGATGGAAAAGCCCAAAAAATAAATACGATAAAATCGGGGGGCCTACTCAAAGTACAGCTGAGGGTACTTTATACCATAAATAAAATCTCCATGACTTCTATTCGATACCTTGGGCTTCAGATATATAAAAAGTGAATTGATGCTACAATTTAAAAAAGCACTTTGGGGAGAAAGCCATGTTTTCATGGTAGCGTGACAGTTAGGTTAAAACCAGTCAGGCCTCTCAGAGCGCTATAATACCAGATCCGTGTTCTTCCCAGCGCATTTGTGACAGAGGCAGAGTCTAGGCTAAGCCAGCTAGAGTACCAGTTGGCAGAGAGTCCTTGACAGCAGCCAATCAGTAACCACTTGGATGTTGAACTGGAAGCAAAACAGACCAAAGAAACAGTTTGCCTGTAGGAGAGAGTGTGGAAGGAATGGAGGGACAAAGAGAAACAAAGAGGCAAGATGGAAGGAGTAACAAAGAGGGCGCAAAGAAGATAGTGCGAAGAAAGGAAATAATGAAAGAAAGGGTAGTGAGCGTGGAAAGAGGGGAGGGACAAGGAGAAAGAGGGAGCAATGGGGAGGGACACAGCGGGAGCAAAGGAAGGAGACAGACGAAAGGAGACAATGAAGGTCAGCAGAAAGTGAGGCGAGGATGGGAAGGGACAAAGCTATGGAGGGGAAAATGTATAGGGAGACTGAGCTGAGAGAAAAAAAGGGAAGAGGGGAGGGCAAAAGAACAGAGTGAACAATGGAGGGGAAAGGAAGGGGTCGAGAGGGTTGAAAGAGGGCAGGGACGAGGAGAGGGAACGGAGAAGTAAGTCATCATCGGAGGAAGGGCAAAGGTGAAGAGAAACATGTGCAAGGAAGGTGGTGGAGGGAGGGTAAGGAGGAACAGGAATGAATTGGGGTGGGAAGAAGAAGAGGGAGGAGAAACGAAAAGGAAGAAAGGATGGAACCAGGAGAGTCAAAGGAAAAGAGAGGGAGCACTGGAGGCAGTGCCTGATTAAACCCTTAGAGACCCCGAGGCAGTTAAAATTTTGGGGGCCCCCTCGCAAATTATCTCCTGAATTTTTACTTTTACCAATCAACACTTTTAATAAATCCATTTTGTTACACAAAACTAAACATTAACAATTATTAGTTATTAAACAAAAATTAATTGGAAACAATTTAAGAAAGCTTGGTTGTAATCTTCATTCAAGATCAAATCAATATTATTTTGATCTGTTGTCACTGGGCCCCTAAAAGGAGTGGCCAGCGCCTACTTTGTGTATTTGGTAATCCGGAACTGACTGGAGGTAGGCACCGTGAGAAAAAAGAGTGAGAGAGGTGAGTGCGAGGGGAGATGACAGACTGAGAAGAAAGGAGGAAATGAAAGAATGACTTGTAATGAGAATGAAAAGTATACAGCGTGATGGGATAAGCAGAAGGAAGAAATGGACTGAAAGGGGAGAATAATGGAGGGCCATGAAAAGAGGCAGGGGAGGGAAGGTGAGTTTAGAGAAGAGAACAATAACAAAATGTAGAAGGAAGGGCGGAAAGAAAGGGCAAGTGGGAGACAGGGAGAAGAGGTTGAGAATGAGAATAAGGGGCCAGGAGCAAATATAGTTAAGAGAGAGGGGAGAAAGGAAGGAGAGAATGAAAAAAGAATGGAGGGGGTAACACATCACACTCTATGTCAGCTTTGGTACACGAGTGCTAGCTCCTTTTTAGACATAATTCATGGCAAAAAAATATATGAAAGACTTCTGAGCCTAAAACAACAAATAAGAGTCAGGATTAACATAGGAGCTGATTGTCTGACACCGTTCTTGGGTACAATAAAGGAATTTATTGAAGTCAACGTTACTATTTGTTACCGGTTTAAATAGAGCCTGTCACACTTGAGGCACATTCGTAGCATCAGCTGTGACACGACAGATTAATATGAATGTAATAAAACACACAAGACACATGAACTTAAACATCTGTATTCATGAGGAATACATTCCTGTATTGAACAACTGTCTAACCAGGGCCGGCTTCTCTGCTAAGGCTGCAGAGGACATTATTATCAATGTATTTGCCCTCCCTTACTTCCTGCAGCTGAGCCATGCCATCCATTCCGGGATGTCGACACACAGCGCAGGAAGGAGGAGGAGGAGTAGTGTCACTGCCTCAAGGGCACACAACTGTTTGGCCGGCCATGAAAGGCCGACCAAGCACTCATGCGCACTTCGATCTCTCCACCCGAACTGTGCTTTACAGCCAGGTGGAGAACAAGCAGAGGTTCATAGACCCTTAGTGAGCGCCTAACAAGGGCGCTCACACCAATCACGGAGTTGCTCCCATGCTAGGTAATACCAGCGTGAAAGCAGCGTCTTAATTGGTGTAGGGGATCCTGTGGCATGCTCGGAGTCGAGGAGCAGAGGCCAAGGAGCACTGATGCTGCAAAATACAGGTAATCATTATTGTTTTTAATTACTTTCCCCCCTGCGTTGTCCTCCACACTGCCCACCGCTGCACTGTCCTTTCCCACCCCCTCTGCCTCCCCCGCACTGCTACACCACTTAAATGCCATAATAGCCACCACTGTGTCAACAAAATGTACCCCCTGCCCATACCAGGGACAAGGGAGCAGAGAAGTGTGGAGGGTAAAGGCTTGCATCACTGGGATTCCCCTGCTCTGGAACAGTCTGCAGACATTTGCATTACAGGGACCCTGAGGAAACTGCTCTACAACAGCGTGCAGTAGGCCTGCATTACTCAGCTGCCTGCTCAAGAACCCCATGCAAAGCTTGCACCCCCGGCTTCTACCTTGTAAGGGTTGCTTCCCAGCGTTACCTGCTCTGGAACACCCCTGTATCTTGTAAACATTTAATATTTTACATTTTCAACATACAATGCATGATTTCCCCCCCTCTTGCTCTTCTGTACTGACTGCCCGCCTCATTATCTAATTTGTACTGACTGTTGTATATTATTTAATCTTTATGTTCGTCAATTGGCTGACATCATGTTATCTAACAATATGTCATTGGGGGGCGTGGCTTAGCAAGCCACGATGGCGGCTGTGTCCTGCTGAGGCTCCGCGATCGGGCTAGCATCTTGCCCAGTTCCCGAGATCGCCTGGAGCCTCAACTCGCTAAAAAAAGCACCTGTGATGCCCCCGCGCGCTGGGGCATCCTTCGAGTGACCTGGAACTGCTGCTGGCGGACGGCGCGAGCCGGACTGTCTTCTGCCGAAGCCGAGTGGCGCCAACCCTGAAAATGGCGGGCGCAGCTCTGACCTGCGGACGTACGAGCCACCGAGAGCCGGCTCCCTGAACAGCGGCCCCGGAGGACGCGGCCAGCCGACAGCTGCGGAGGGACCTGCGGAGGCGGTGGGACCGGCCCACGGGGGTGCGCACCGGACAGCGCCTTCCTCCGTTTCAGCGCCCCGACACGCAAGATGGCGGCCGCCGCCCCGGGGCTCCGATGCACCGGAGCTACCTTCCCGCCGGGAGCCTGACCGGCCTCCAGATTCGGCCAACCTGCCACCGCGGACTGCGAGGAGCCGACGAGCGCGCCGCCTATGCGGGGCTGGGCACTCCAGAAGCCCGCAACCTTTCACCGAGGGCGGTGAGTGCTGATCTCTCCCCCCCTCCCCTGAGGATCTCAACGCCGGCACCCCGGTGGCCCCCTCCTCCCTCCGGGCCCCGTGGGAGGTCATTGTGCACGTCGCCACCTGACCGGGGGACCCAGAACGCGCTCACCACCACAAACTGCCTGGTGGACCCGGGTGCCTGACCCTAAGATGGCGCCCATGGAGGCCTGACGCCGAAGAACAACGCGAACCTCGCCCCGGGGGTAGGAGTGCCCCACTCGAACTGGAGACGGTACCGGTGGCCGTCCGCTGCCCTGGAGCCCCCTGGTCCATGCCACCCGACCTTTGACCCTGCCGATCGGCGTTGACTCTGTGCCACACCCCCCGGGGAGGAGGACGCCCACGCGACCCCCTGCAATCGGACCCACCGGCCCCGGCGGCCGCAAACCACCCCTGACACCCCTGGTGGGGGCTCCCTGGAGTGAAACGGACCCCGCCTTGGAGCCGGAGGGGACTAAGGGAGCCGACCGGCACTGAGCTGCCACCTACCCGGTGACGCTGTGAGGCGACGACCTGCCGCCCTCGAGGCACACGACGATCTGGGGGCCCCCCCTTTTTGACAGCACCCATGGGGAAACCGAAGGCCTCTCAGGTGACGCCACACACGAGGACATGGACGCAGGCCAATGCGTCGCAAACCGACCCTACGCTATCAGCGAAGCTGGACCAGGTGTTGGCGGCAATCGAAATGTCTCGCCTTTCGATGGAGGAGAGATTGGGCACCCTGACGACGGACATTAGCTTAATCCGTGATGAACACCGTAAGTTGGCGGACAGGGTGAAGGAGGGTGAGCGGATCGTGACCGAGTTACAACCCGCGGTGAAGTCGCAGGAGGCAGACATGCAGGAGGTCCTGCGCCGCGTGGCGACCCTGGAGGAGCGCACGGTGGATTTAGAGGGGCGCTCGAGACGATGTAACATCCGCGTCCTGGGCCTGCCGGAGGGGATTGAAAACTCGGACCCTCTGACCTACATGGAATCCTGGACTAAATCGTTCACCCGGACTGCGACCGGTCGCCATACTTCTCCATCGAGAGGGCCCAAAGGGTCCCGGACCGGGCACCCAAACCCGGTCTTCCTCCACGACCCATGCTAGCGAAATTCCTGCACTTCCGAGACCGGGATGCGGTGCTCCGTGCGGCCCGGACGGCGGGCCCCCTGCAGGTGGAAGACCAACACGTCATGGTGTTCCCGGACTATGCTCGAGAGGTCCAACAGCAACGATCCACATTTCTGGAAGTCAAGAGGCGCCTCCGCGCAAACGATTTTCAATACTCCTTGCTGTTCCCGGCCCGCCTTAAAGTGATCCACAAAGGGAAAGCCCTCTTCTTCAATACGGCGGCGGACGCGCAGGATTGGACTGAATTTCATTGCCCGCTGATCCCTAAAACCGGACCCCAGAGGACACGCAACAATGACTCCAGACGATCCAGGAGACGGGGCGCGAGCCGTGCTCGATCAGGCCACCCCAAGAGCCAGGCATCCTCCCCCACGGGCTCACCCGACCTCACGCAAATCATGCAGGAGCGACGAGACGCCCTACGGGCGGTGACCGAACTGCACACGTCACCCCCGGCTTCGGACCTGGAAGGTCAGCCGCACCTGTTCACCCCTGAGAAAGACCGGGACAGTGATGGGACAATGTCGGGATTTGGCCCAATCTCTTCCCCCTTCGTTGTGGCACTCACATTGGACGCTGCCCTGGCCAGCCAGCCTACCACCTCTTTGTGAAGGTTGAACTGTCAACTGCTATATCCTTCTCATGGTTGCCTGCTGTATTGCGCGACGTCTAGGAGCCTAGACTGCTTTGCCAGACGACTGTACGCGCTAGCGAGCGATAGACATTTCTCCTGCTAGAGCCCGACCCTCGCACAGGCCCAGCAGCGACACACGCTGCCACCCCCACTGATATCTGTTGAATTTCTCCCCTAGTGGGACACTAGTTTGGATATGCCATCCCCGGTGACGTATCCTCAGTATTGGGACAGTTGCCCACCCGAGGTTCTAGTTGTTGTTAATTCCCTTAGTCCCCCCCCCACGTTTGAGGAAGCTTGGCGCGCAGGAGCACATGTGACACATACACACGGGCGGCCCACGGGAGCTGTAGGGGGGCCCTTTCCCCAACCACGTCACCCTAGGAATGGCAGTCCCCCACTCAGACATTAATATCCTTACTCTAAACGTACGGGGCCTACACACGCCCAGTAAGCGCTACTCTGTATACTCCTACATTAGGCGCATGTCAGCCGGTATAGCATTTCTGCAGGAGACACACATTAACGCTGCTGAACTCACTCGTTTGCAGGCCAAATGGCGAGGGATCATCTGTGCCACACAATATTCAGCGTTTGCGCGCGGCGCGTTAATCTGGGTAAGGCCAGGTACTCCCTTCCGGGTGCTCCGGCGGGTGGTAGATAGAGAGGGCAGGTATGCGCTTCTGGAGGGAATACTTGATGGACAGGGAGTACTCCTTGGTAGCATTTACGCCCCTAACACGGATCAGGATCAATTCTGGGATCACCTTACGGGCGTTTTGGCCCAGTTCACTACAGTTCCGTGGGTGATGGGAGGTGACTTTAACTGCACACTGGACCCCACCCTGGACCGCTAGCATCCTCCCCCCACACACTCCCCGGCCCCCCGACAGGCAGAACTCTTCAGGACATGGACCACGCATTGGGCGCTCACTGACGCATGGCGACACCTACACCCACTGGCTCGCATTTACTCCTTCCACTCGATTCCACACAACCTCCGAGTCCGCCTAGACCGTTTCCTCTGCTCTGCACCAATCCTCCCTAAGATAACATCTACAGATTACCTAGGTCGGATCCTCTCAGATCATGACGCCCACATCATACGTCTGACCTGGCGCCCCCCACACCCACCGGTCCCCACCTGGCGCCTCCCTAGAGACTGCCTATCGGATCCAGTTTTCAGGGACGCACACAAAACCAGCATACAAGATTACTTCACACACAACGAGAACACAGCGTCATCGGTACTGGTGGAGTGGGACGCGTTTAAAGTGGTGGCGAGGGGAGAATGCATCAAACAGGTAGTGGGGGTCCGCCACACCTTGGAGCGGACGCTCTTAACCACAGAGCAAGCTCTGGCCGCACTCACTAAACGGCCTGACGACTCGGAGGAACACGCCGTGCTCACGGCCGAGGCTAAGACGGAGTATCAGACTGCCTGCTCTGACCTCCGAAAATACAATTTTAGGGCATACGCCTCTAGGGTACACAAAGACAGAGACAAAACTGGGGCGCTACTGGCCTGGATGGCGAGGCAGGACACCGAAATCAAGCCAATCACGGATATTATCAACCCGGAAGGTGTACTAGTGCACTCGCAGGCCGAGATCCTCCTGGCATTCCAGCGCCACTATACGCAAGTGTACGGAGCCCCGGCCCAATATTCCCCGTTTTCTGTGGATCACTTTTTAGACCCTCTGACGTTGCCCACGATATCGAATGACGACAAGCGCACACTCGACGCCAAGATAATTCCCTCTGACATCACCCAGGCGATACGTGCCATGTCTCGGAATAAAGCGCCGGGACTGGACGGCTTCCCACTAGAATACTACTCGACATTCTCTCCCCTGGTGGTCCCCCGTCTGTCACGGATGTTCGGAGCATCTCTTCATCTAGGGAGGTTACCTCAGTCGCTGCGGGAGTCTGTGATTATCACCTTTCCCAAGCCCCACAGGGATCCGCTCCACATGGGGTCATATCGGCCCATCACGCTCCTGTCGGCTGACTGTAAGATCCTAGGGAAGATTCTGGCTGATCGATATGCACAGGTCATACGCCCACTGGTCCACCCCGACCAATGCGGCTTCGTTCCAGGGAGGAATACCTCCCAGAACCTCCGCCGAGTCTTCCATATTCAAGACCAAGTGCATGACAGATTTCCCCGCGCCGCCTGCCTCATTATGGACCTGGAGAAGGCGTTCGACACCCTCACCTGGCCCTATCTGTTCTCAGTCCTGCGGCGCCTCAATATCGGCCCGACGCTCATGGCATACACACGCCTCCTGTACACCGATCTAACCACCCGAGTTCGTATCGGGAGACGCGTCTCACCGGCGTTTGGAGTTCGACGAGGCACAAGACAAGGGTGCCCCCTGTCGCCTCTCTTATTCGCGCTGGCGGTCGAGCCGCTGGCGGTTCGGCTGCGCCTGGAAGGTGTAGACTGGGGCATACCGCTTGCAGACGGCACCCATTGCGTGTCCATGTACGCGGATGATCTTCTCATATATGTCCGAGACATTGAAACGGACCTAGCCCCCATTGGGGCAACGCTGGCGGAATTTGCAGACGCCTCGGGACTACAGGTGAACTGGGACAAGTCCACAGTCTACCCCTTACACCCGGGCCTGCCCCCCCGGGAAGTCGAGCTTGGGCCGCATAAACTCTCATGGTCCGCGGAGGCTCCCCGGTACCTCGGTGTCCGCTTGTACCATTCTCCAGCAGACATTTTTTAGGGTAATCACTGCAAGGTACTGGCTAGTCTGCGCCCGACTGTCGCCTTCTGGAATAAGCTCCCGTTGGCCCCGATAGGGCGGATAGCCCTAGCTAAAATGGTGATGCTTCCCCGACTCCTTTACCACTTCACAAATCTACCGGTTATACCACCCAGGTCCTTCTTCCGCGATGTTGACTCCCTCTTAGGGACCCTTATTTGGGGCGCAGGCCGACACAGGGTCGCCCTGACAACCCTCCAACTCCCCACGACGCAGGGGGGGCTCGGGGCTCCGTCCTTCGAGGCATATTTCCTCGCGGCACAGCTCCAATGGCTGTCCTACTGGACGGCGGACCGTTATCCTCAGGAGACTGTTACCTCGACCGGCAGAATCGCGAACCCGGAACTCACCCGTCTTCTCCTCCCGGGCACCAAGCCACGGCGCACATACCCCCTCCATGTGGCGATAGCGCGCCGGTGCATGATGCGGATCCACCGGTTGTCCCCCAGTAGGCCCCCGTACTCCCCGCTGCTACCATTGATAGGCAGCCCTAGGCAGGACTCCTACTTCACGGCTCCACTGTTCACCGAATGGTCCCAATGTGGCATCACGGATCTGGAATCGCTCTTCGAGGAGGGTCAGTTGAAGCCACTCGACCGCCTGGTCGCAGAATACGGGCTCCCCCCGGGCCAATTCCTCAGATATAGGCAACTGCTCGATGGATACCGGCCCCATTTCAATCTCCAAACTGGCGAGCCAGACACGCATCCAGTAATACATGCTATCCTACATATGGGGGTGGGACGCCACCTGGTCACCTGGCTATATAAATCCATCCGGGAACTCTCACACGCTCCCCTGACGGCCTTGCGTGCTACATGGGAGGAAGACATAGGTCGCGCTCTACACGACTCAGAGTGGACTAAAGCACTTGAGGCCCCAAAACGTGTCTCTAGGAACGCCCGCTTCAAAAACATCCAATACTATATACTACACAGGGCGTACCTCACCCCAGCGCGATTGCAGAAGTTCTATCCCTCCACACCATTCCTATGCCCCAGATGCTGTTCCCCTGCCGCAGATTTCCGTCACATGTTTTGGAGTTGTCCCAACCTTCACCCCTTTTGGCGGGCGGTACACGACACACTGTCGGAACTCACAGGTCTCACTACACTGGCCACCTGGGAGTCCAGCGCACTAGGCATCCTCCACGTCTCTAAGCAAGAACCGGTGCATAGACGCTTTGTGTCCTTAGCGCTCCTGTTGGCAAATAGATGCATAACCATGCGCTGGCGGTCCCCGGAGGGCCCCCCTATAGCACAATGGAAAGGGGCGGTTGGTAAATGGGCGGCGGAGGAGGATGCTCTAAGAGAAGAAGAAGCCAGGGGCGCGCGTAAAATTCCCATCTCCATGGAATGGGCCATGCTCCTCCACAGCTTCCGGCAGTCCACGCAGGTAGGAGACCCACCTGCCCCTCCCCCCCCCCCGCCCGAGAAGGCCAGTAGCCTCTACCTGGTGTAAGCCACCCCAGGGTCGATTCCCGGTACCCCCTGTATCCTGACCAAATTCTCATATGTCATGCCACCCATCTAGTCCCTCGCCTGCGCGGAGTGTATCCACCCCCCTGCCAATCCCCTCTTCCCCCCCCCCCATTTTGGAGCACAGACTGCATGGCTCCGTGCCCCCCCCCCCCCGACACCCGCCGCCAGTATCCCCCTGCTTAGACCCTGCTAGCGCCCACATGCTTCCCTCCCACAGTTTTGTCCCCCCCTGTTCACTGGTAACACCTTCATATGGACAGTACAGACCCCGATCCTGCGCTATTATGGCGGGAACTTGCCTGCCTGTCATTCTTCATCGCCCTCTTAGCGACGCAGTTCCACTGTCTCCCAGCCTGCGGACATATTTGCACGATCAAAATGTACTGATTAACTGAGGAAATGTATATTTGTACCAGTTATATAAAACAAGAAAACGTTGCACGCTAGCTGTTCGTGGCTGAATGTTGAGGCCACGTCGGCGGATTATTTACACTGTACTGATATACTTTGCTGCAACAATAAAAACAAATTTAAATAAAAAATCTAACAATATGTCATTAGTATTATATGCTAATGATAATTGTTATCTCTCTTGCTCCGAATAATCTTTCCAGTGCACATCATCTTAGGCCCTGTCTGAAGGAGGTAGCTAACTGGATGTCAAACTGTTGCCTGAAATTTAACAGAGACAAAACCGAAGTCATGGTAGTTGGCAATAAAGTTAAGCATTGGTAGTTGGCAATAAAGTTAAGCATTGGTCTTCGCTGAGCTGGCAAGGATCAGTAGGAAGTCTTCCTACACCGAAAACTGCAGTCAAGAGCCTAACTATTTAGATAGATAATGAACTATCACTTGAGACTCAGGCGTGAGGAGGGATTGAGGGGGGCAAACAACACCAGCAGGGGGGAGGCAGGGAAGGCAAGCAACAACTACAGGAGGTGGTGCAAACAATGACAGGAGGGCAAGCAACAACAACGTGCTAGCAACGAGGAAGAGGAAGCAACAATGATGGGAAGTACAAGAAGAAAATAAGTACCTAAATATGAGCACAGTCAGTGGAAGGACACTAATGAAGCAATTAATCAGAACTTGGCTCATGCTCCATCAAAGTCAAGCACATGAAGAGAAAGTGAACCTAGCAAAAGCTGATTAATGAAAACAAAGGAAATAAGAGTGACGATTAAACCAACCAATAGTACGTAATGGGCAGGTCGAAGCCCCATTTATGGTTAATTTAACAAAAAGATCTTGCAAGCGACTGCGCATGCGTCGCTTCAGATGAGACCCAAAAACTGTGGAGAGTGCGCAATTATTGAACCACAGATAACAACCAAGTTTTCAAAGATTTTCTAAGTTGTAGCAATGCTTCTCATACGATAAAGGGCATTTCAAGGTGGCAATGCAACAGCAAACACAGCTTCACATAAAAGATATGTGACATCGATCTTAGATCTTAAAGCGCACCTTGGCTGGTAGAATGAAAATCTGCCCTGGAGAGGGCTCACCTTTCCTCCACAGATAACTTTAATAATGTATCATTGATAGATTTTGTGGCAACGATGCATGTGTCTGTATTTCACAGACAAAAATAGCCACGTTTTGCTTCTAATTCAATGTTCTTTTCACCTTCCCGAATATTGAATTTGTGTTCTTTGGTCTGAATGTTAGGAAGTACCTAATTTAAAGTGCCAATTTTCTAGTTTGTCCTATCTTTGTAATACCACCCATCTGGCCATTTGACAGATTCCCTGTCCTCGGCATTTTGGCAATGACCGCACACATCACAGATTCAATTTCCTCTTCATGTGCAGTAATTACAGCATATATATTGTTTTCTCATCCTGTCCCTAAAAAATCCAATAACCAAATTAAACTCTGAAATATTATGCTCAAGAATCACAACGGGTGTCTTCTCAGACGGCAGCATCACTAGGTGCCACAGAAATGGAATCTATGGCGTGGCAGAGTCCATTTAATGCTGGGCGTGGAATCCTTTGCCACTCAAGACAGTCCTGCATATGAAGAACTGAAATTCAACCTTTCATTAAGCTTTATTCGATTTTGTTTCAAATCATAAAAGCATACAATATATAAAAAAAATACAGTCATAATTTAACAAACAACATACAATTTTAAAAGCAACAAAATCTCAATAGGTCCAGTAAAATTAGCTAATCCAGTTATTATTAATGTCTAAGAAGTTTACACGGTATGCACCCGCCTAATATTGACAATTGTTAAATGGCGTAAAAGGGTTAACTGGAGGTAGGTTGATATGCTTAAAAAGACATTGCGGATAAAAGTTAAGAGAGGGGGAAAGGCGCTCTTTTGGTGGGCAGAATCTATAACCCAGCTTATTGTTGTAATCGACAGTTTGTTTCCGGAAGGGGATATATGATTCACTTGGATAAAAATCATGTAGGTCCCAGGTTTTTATAGGACCATCACCTTCCTGGGGCTGCCAGGACTGGAGATAAGGGACAATTTGTCTGCTCCTGAATCTGATTAAAACCAGATCCCCACAGATATCTTTACGAAGGGGACCCAACCATCCCACTCTCCTCACGCTGACTATCCTGCCATCAAGGTTGTGGGGTAGGGGTCTATTCTTTGATAGCCAGAACTTTACTTTATTTAGCAAATCAGTCGTTCTCTCAGAATTTCCATGTTTCAGGGGAGGAACCCCCGATAGGATGGACACGAAGGGAGCGGCCACTGGGGGAAGATTAATACGAAGAGTCTTAGTACTTTTTAATCTGGGCTCAACAATGCGATCTGAGGCAGGTATAGGTGGTGCTTTAGGGACAGGGACAGGTGGGCACACAATAGTGGAAACAGTTTCTGGTGATAGGGGGACTGAGTTTTGCAAGGTTTGTGTGGGCAAATTAGGAAGACCAGCCTGTGGTGAACACCTAGGAGTTACTGTGTTTGCCTGGTTAAGTTTAACAATTTCCTCAATCCCCGTCAATCTGTCCCCCAAGATGTTGATTTTGTCGATCAGGGGGTGGATAATAGTTTTGATCAACTGTTCGATCATGGTCAGTAAGACCAATTGGGGGGAGGATGCAGGGTCATCTAGTTTTTTGCCCATCTCTGGCGTTAACAGAGCCATAACAGGCGGGTTAAAATCTGATGACGCACTTTGCAGTTTAGATGTTTTAGTTGGGGACCCACTTTCTCCAACCCCGACATGTTTCATTTTACCCGATGTAACTTTTATGGGAGTTGTACTTTTTGCATTAGCTTTTATGGGTGTCGGTAGAAGCCCCTGTACGCTATCGGTGTGGGCTAGCGAGCTGGCGTTAGATACCAGATGCGGTGAAGTAACTAGGGTATACCTGATATTGCACATGCTGTTTAGATCGTCTAGCCAGGGGGCATTGGACGGTGTGCTAGACGTTTTAAGAGGGGGATCCATACTGGTGGGGGTATGTTTAAGGTGAACAATGTAAAAAGAAACAAAACAAACAGCTGTACTATTTGTTCATTCGTACCACCTAGACAATGTCAAGCCCGTCTTGAGTCTTGGGGCATAAGTTCAACCAGGGGGATATACAATGTGACAACTCCCTTGTAGGTATGAGTAACAGTATCAGGCCAGTTGTGATAGTCAGTGGAGTAGGCTATAAGTGGTTTTACCTCCTCATAGACGGCCTAGTGGGGTGGCCCGTCCCGGCCTCCTCGTGCCTCTGAGGGCCACAGAGGGCCCGCCCTTTGCCCGGGCTTAGCCCGGGCTTAGCCCGGCGCGGTCCCGCGCGCGGTCCCGCGCGCGGTCCCGCGCGCGTTCCGCGACGCGGAGGGAGCCTCCTCCTTTTCTGCGCCTCCGGGCGCGCTTGTCCAGGAAGTGACCCGCTCGGCCTGCTGGGAGCTGTAGTTCCCTGGCGGCCGTGAGCAGGAAATCACCGGCGGCAGGGGGAACAGGCAGCGTTTGGGCCCCAGCGGCGGCGTGTGGCGAGCGGCGAGTGTCCCAGGTATGGCCAACAACAAAGTTAGTGCCCCCGAGTTGCTGGCTCCTTTTCATGAAATACATTCAATTGAAGAATATCCAACTGCTCATGGTTTTTTTATTTTTTAAATCTGCTTTTGGTTTGAAGGCTTGAGAAGAACTGTGGTATAGTCTGCAAGGTATTGACAACATTCTTCTAGCAGCTCTTAAGGGTTTTAATGGTGATACCATGGCAAGAGTAAGTTACAGGCAACGAGGAGAATGGGCTCAGGTATTTCATATTAAGGAAGGGGCTCATCAAGGTTGTGTGCCTAAACCTACATTGTTTAGTTCGTTTTTGAGTGATGTGGGCACTTTCCTTAATGTTCAAAAACTTGACACCACAAAGATCTTTAATGAGAAACTGCACATTTACAATTTGCCGGGATGACAATGCATAACCTGATAAGGGTTTTGTAAATTATTGTGCTATGAAGCATTTCGTTATCTGCAGTACTAAAACAAATGTCTTGATTTTGAGACCTACGACTCATTTTAAGATAATATTCAACATCTACATCCAGCAAAATTTAAATAGTGGGTTACATTCACTAGAGATTTGTTTTAATGATAGATTAGCCTTGGTGAACAAACAGAAACAGCCACCATTGCATTAACGCAGGCTACTGCTGAAGTATTATGATTTTAGTTAAGACAGAGAGGCAAACCAATTACCATCACACTGCATGTCTATAAAAGGAAGGCCACTGCAACAGCTATTGAGTCCCCTGAATGTTAAATCTTTTGAAAGAGTGGAAACATATTCCTATAATCATTGCTTATATTAGGTCAAAGTACCCCGTGAATTCCACTAGGACTCGAGATTGGCATTAACTCAATTGCAGTGGCGGCTCCTCTGCTAAGGCGGAGGAGCGTCGCCCCACTGCTCCAAGAGCTGAGCAAGGTAAAAGTAAAATGATAATAACAGACCGTTATTATCATTTTGTTTTTAGTCTGCCTTTAAAGTCCATGCTAGGACTGAGGAGGGCCGGGCTGCACATCGTCAGCAGAGATAGGGGTGGTGGCAGCATCATAAGTGCGTATGGCGGTTTGGCCGGCCGGCCATGGTTCAGGCATGTGAAGGCCAGCTTGAGGAAAATGGTTTTGGAGCATTTTGGGGTTTATTCCTCTACTGCAAAATATTACTCCACTGTAATGGTCAAGGAGAGATACTGGCCAAACAAATGTAGGAAGTTCCAAAATCAACTTGAGTAAAGGCCCTGATGACTCATTATCCGCCCATAAAAATGTTTGGGTTGCTGCCATATTTAAATAAAAATGTACCTAAACATATGTGAGGTCGTAAGATCTGATGTCACTTCCTGGGAGGTCATGGGTTGTGATGACACTTCCGGTGATGCCACGTGCAATGTCACATGTTGTGATGTCATGCACTGTGATGTCAAGCGCCTTGATGTCCCTTGCATACTGCCTAGCTTGGTTAGACCTCCCATCCTCCCACTTCTTTTTTAAGGAATAGTGCCCTCAATGAAAGAGCTTTTAATCCTGCTACTGCAAAATGGAACTTGTTACTAAAGCCAGCTTTTTTCTCAGAACCTTGAATTTCTTCCCTGTTCACATTTATTTCTTCCTTCTTCTAGCCGCTTCTTGTCCTCGGCTTCATTTTATCATTTTTTTCCCGCACCAAATGCCAACTGACTGGTAATGCACCGCATAGACTGGTTATCATTCAGTCAGCATGCAGCACCCTGCAGCACAGACTACGTCACTGTTGTTAATACCAGCCAATGAAACGAGCGGCGTGCTGGACACGTCATGCCGCTCTGAGCACAGGTTGGTTACTGTTCGACGTGCGGCCAGCGCGCCTGTGCAGCAGCCATATCCATTACAACCTGACAGTCCACATACCAGTGCGGTGTGCGCAAACACGCATACACCTTCCTGCAAACGGCTCTGCCGTCGGAGCCGTCGCACCCCTTCCTGCTCTCTCGGGTGCTGAGCTCTGGTTCGGCGCCGCACAGCTGCCTGCTGCTGTTGTCTTTTGAAGTGTGTTACTTGTGCGTCTCTGCGCCCTGAAGGATTCACTTACTGTGCAAAGCACATGGGGTACAGGAGCAAAAGCAGCTCCGTCTCCTCTCCAGGTGGAGGAGGGGGCCCCGTGCTCTGGCTGCAGACACCAAGACACAGGGCATTGCAGACAGCAAGCCATAACAATGTGATCGAAATGTATACACAACGCCCTTATCTGGTCGCATACAGCCAGACACAGCTCCATGATCAGGCTGCGGACAGTCAGACACAGAGCTGGGATCTAGATGTGGACAGCCTGACACAGCGCCGGGATCTAGATTTGGATAACCAGACACAGCGCTGGGATCTATATTTGGATAGCCAGACACAGCTCTGATCAGGCTCCAGACAGCCAAACATAGTACAGTGATCCAACCGCGGACAGCTAGGATGTGCTCAGGCTGTGAACAGCCAGACACAGTGCTGTGATCTAGTCACTGACAACCAGAAAAAGGGCCATGATCAGGCTGCAGACAGACAGACACATTGCAGTGATCTAGCTGCGGACAGCCAGACACAGCATTGTGATCTAGCCGTGGACAGTCAGATACAGTGCTCTGGGGGAGCGGGGGGGGGGGGGGGGGGGGGGGGCTGCGAGGGGGGATTGTTTGGTATGTGGCAGGTTCTAAGCAACAGAAGCCTTAGTCTTAGAGCAGGGAGGGGCAGAATGTGGCAGCACCCCCTTTGCTTGTTCCAAAATAGGACTATCAGTAGGACACCAAGGATAGGGTCCTGGGCTTTTTTTTCATAAATAATGACCAGGTGCAATGGATTTAACTCCTTCCAGGATTGCAAATGCGCAAATATGTTCAACAAAAACTGAGATGTGGAAATTACAGGGACGTGTAGCAACCTGGCAAACCTACACATGAAGGGGAGATGGGCATTCCTGCTCTAAATCTCACTAAAGTTAAGGCCCTGAAGGAAAGAGGAGCGCAGAAAAGTGTAAGTGCACATAATGTACCCGTTTATCCCCTGTAATCAGTCAACCAAACTGAACAAGTAATCCAGTGTCTGAAAGTAGTTGACTCATGATATGGAGGCCGGAAGTAAATTTTTAAAGTTTATATACTACAAGGCCAGACTTTTGTCATCTTACAGATCATGTACGTGATGCACATACTACCAAGATGGACGCATTGTATTACGAATTTTGAGTCGGGTGTTCCATTCGCTGGTTTGGAAGCTGCAGCTGAATTGTGCATATACACACAAGTCCTATGCACACGCTAGGTATGCAGTATTGTAATCACATTCATAGTAAATGAACAGAAGCAGTTAATGAGACAAGTCTGAGGAGTTGCTTTCAAGTGAAATAACAAGGGTTCGGTATGCCGGTGATATTTCCAACCCGACAGTTACGGGTATAATTCAAATCGTAAGGGTAAGGAACTTCAGGTAAAATGGCACGGTCGGGTACGGCGATTCAGAATTCCAAGACTCCATCGGTCTCGACGGAAGCGCATCGGCGCAGACACCCACGTGGACGGCCGTACCCGACCGTGCCATTTTACCTCAAGTTCCTTACCCTTACGATTTGAATTATACCCGTAACTGTCGGGTTGGAAATATCACCGGCATACCGAACCCTTGTTTGTCATTCAACTAACAGCCCTGAAGAGTCACAGGTACAGTACCCACATGACGAAACACATGTCGGCTGGTTGTTTGCCTTGATGTTACCATTCCTTCTTACCAGGATGGTCATAATATATTTCCCTTGAAAGCAACTCCTCAGACTTGTCCAACTTGTCTCATTACTGCTTCTGTTCATTTACTATAAATGTGATTACAATACTGTATACCTAGCGTGTGCATAGGACTTGTGTGTTTTTCCATTGGGTGAGCCCTTGTCACTCCCTGCAGAGGTTTTAGGGGTCTCCTCTGACTTATAGCACCGCCACACTATTACAATCTCTGTCGTCATCTACACACCGCTACCAGCCCAGGCGCCAAACTTTCCTGCACACTCAGAAACCCTACACAGAACCCACTGAATTGTGCATATATTGATTATCGGTGGCCTTGTGAAGCACCGTGCTTCCTTATGAATTTTATTGCGATTAAGAAGAAACTTACACTCCTTGGGGGCTGCAGGCTCTTGTGTGAAGCTCCTGCTCTCCAACTACAGCACTTTGTTGAAGCTTGCATATCTAAGGGCTAACGCTTGTGCCTATCCACTGTCCCCCTGTTTTTTCATAAGCCCACTTTACTGCTTACTTTTTCCTCTTTCTTATGTGGTTTGCAAGAGGCCTAAGCAAGTTACACACGTGCTGCTGCCCCATTATGTACCCTACAGGTCACAAGTTCAAATCCAATGAGGCCAACTGAGCCTATCATCCTTTGTAGGTTGCCAAACCTAGCATAAAAACATGTGTAATATTATATTAGACGCATTTATAAGACACATTCTGCCATCAGTATGGCTTTTCAATGCCACCAGGGTTCAGTGTGGTCTCGCCCCGATTTCAAGGACCTGAACTGGCCCAGAGTCAAGTTTAGTTTATAAACTGCGTTGTCAGTAGTTTGCTGTTCTGCTGCCGTTTGCAACTGTAGTGTTTTAATAATTAATAGATCAACGGCTTAGGGAGTTTAATGGATGTGATCAGGTCTTGCCGAAAGCATTTAGTTGTTAATAGTAACATCTGTTATTTACACTACTCACAGATGACAAAAACTGCGGGATGAAGCACTATACTAAAACAAGTTATTATTATAAACAATAAGAACAATAATAAATGAACATAGCATCCTTGTCATTAATTAAAAAGCTATCACGATTACTGTTATTATTAATAAAACAGTATGAACAATAACAATGATAACCTTTTTAATGATAGTGCTTATTATTCCTATTATTACCACTACCCATAGTAATGATAATAAAAAAATAATCAATACAAATACTAATAATAATAATTCTTCTGATATTAATAACAACACACAAGAGGAACAGAAATGTTGTGGCTGCATTACAATCTGCTCACTCGCCTTTCATTTACATTAGAGTGTTCCTAGCAACAGTGGGAGTGGTGATTTCAATTGGAAAACATCTCAGACAGAGGCCGCCCTTGTACGGTACTCTCCTATCCGGTGAGACTCAACGCGCTAACATTTTTGAGAATATTAAAACACTCAAACGATGCTCTGATCATGCAGTCATCAACTACATTTTGGTGTTAAGCACAGTCAAAAGTTAAACAAAACACTACACCCCACCTCTTAATTTCAAGCTTAGACAGCCACGTTACTCCCACCGTGAGCACGAGGATCTGTCGTCTACCAGATGCCATGAAGTCTGCATGAGCTAGAGAGGCATGAAACACTACATGGATGAATCTAGAACACTGCCACCTCCCTTATCTAGGGATGCCAAGAGGCAATTGAATAAACAGAATGATTCTTAAAAGGGATTCACCGGCTATGCCTTTCACGGATTCTCCTCCTAACTTTTTATCCGACACCAGTTTGTTTCATGAGCACTTCTGGATCCAAAAGATCTCTATCCCCTACAGAGTCCCCCAGGTTTCATACTGTCGCTTGTCATCTTCAACCTTTACATCGATCCGATGGTGCGGCTCTCATGGATAATAGCACTGAGAATCCCCAATATGCAGATGATATACAACACTAGATAAAAGCCTTCTCTGCTCCAGGCATCCAACGCTTCATTTCTGCCTGCATGCCATTCAGATCTGGATATTCAGTTCCCACCTGAACCTTAACCCAACCAAGACAACATTCCTGTTATTTGCAAAGAAAAACAAATAAGAAACAGTACAAACCTGGATCAATGACACGAACCTTGACGGCTTTGAACCCCACCTTTCACTGAATGCCAAGTCACTTGGATTCACCCTGGACATCAACCTGAGCCTCAAGGAACACACCAAAAACATAAAGCCTGTCTGGTACCAGCTCTCTCTACTAAAAAAAATGAAACACTTTCTTCAGAAAAGCGACCTTAGAACTGCTGCTCAAAAGCTCAAACTCTTGTATCTGGGTGGCAGTTACACCCTGCTCTATAGCCTCCTACACTCCACACTGGCACACCTTAAGGGCAGCACATCTCATCCACTGCGTGCAAAAATATGACCACATCACCCCCATCCGGATGGAACTCAATTGGTTCCCAAGGTCGGTCCACACCATCTTGAAACCCAGCTGCATCATTCTCAATACCAGCACTCATGCCAATCTTTCGGCAAAGCTCATCACCTTTGGTGATTCAGGCACCACAGCCATGGACCATCAGACTGCAGACTGATAAGTACAACAAAGAAAAACCAAGGCATCAGACCTTTTCCATTTATGCACCCAGCAGCAGGAACAAAATCTATAGGACTGCTCCAACACTGCTCAGATTTAGCAAACATTTGAAGACTCAGGTCTTTAAAGAACACTACATCACAATTTACTAGCTATCCACAAGCTAGCTACCACTCTTATCACTGGTTGTCTTTGACCCTTTTAGCTAGAGTCACTCTACAGGAATACCATATCCATACATAGATACATTAAAAATGTTGCAGGTCTGATGATTCTTGCCCGCTGCTGCAATGACTGCATCAGTCTGCGCCTCAAATCTCTGATAGTCCAGAGGTGCAAAAGGGAGGCTCTTCCATGTCTTTGCTGTAGATGCGGGGAGTATGGGCAAGTGAAAAGGAGGCGGAGAGTAGTCTTCTCAGCAGTTGGTGGAAGTTCAGGCGGTGGTTAATGTATGCGGGTCCTTGGTTGAGTAGAGCAGTGTATGCGTGGGTCAGCAGCTTGAATTAGCATCTCTTCTGTACATGAGCCAGTGGAGTTGCCTGAGGTGCAGTGTAATGTGGGTTTGTCGGGAAAGGCAGAAGATTTGCAGCATGCACAGAGTGAGAAAGCAGGCAAAGGAGACAGCGTTGATCTGTGATTTTATCGTGAGCTCGTTGTTAATGATGATTCTGAGGTTTCCGGCATGGTCGGAGGGAGTTAGTGCGGGTCCTAGGTCTGATGGCCACCAGGAGTTGTCCCATGTATTACTGCTGTTGCCAAAGATCAGTGCTTCCATCTTGACTGTGTTCAGCTGCAAACAGTTGTTCTTCATCCAGTTGGCGATGTTTGTCATGCATCTGTGGAAGCTGGTTCCGGTGGTAGTACTCCCAGCATTAAAACCCGGAATAATAGACCCAGTGCACAATACCCATGCTTCCACCCACACTGACCTGGGAACATTTTCATATTAGCCTCATCATCTGTGGCTCTGTTTCTATGGTTGCTTGGTATGATGGTGGACACTGCCTTAATGGTGAAAAAACCATATCTTCTTTGCTGCAAATTACCAGCTAGAAACAAAGTAAGGGTTACATTTCTACTGATGTGTTAAAATTAGCAATACAGTTTGGAATATTTAACCGCATAAAAATACTCCTATCAGGAAAAATAATTATTTTTCAGTCAAGAAATCATTTTACTTCTAACGTCTGACAATAAGGAGTAAATTATCCAAATGTAAAAAGATTATCTGGAGATCTGGCTGCATAATTGTGCAATAGCCGTCCATGGCATGAAACAAGCCTTTCCTCTGAGAACACCATGTTCACTGCTCAAGACATAAACAGAAACAAGGAAGGAAGGTGGATAAAAAATAACACATAATAGGTGCCACTGCACCAAACATAGGGGTTTTACGCCACAGTAACGCTAGAGAGGAAACAAGGTTCAGAAATAAACAGTCAGCTGGGTCAGTACCTCCTAACACAGAGTCTATAAAGTAAGGCCTGGGCTGGGGTGGCAACATGAAAGGTTTGCGGCATGGCACCTAAACCACAGAGCTAAGACCTTTATTTCCTGTTGCTGTTCTCACTAGGATGGTGCTGGCAGGAGGTTTGCCAGTGTGCACAATTTCTGAAGGTTTATATTTAAACAATTTAAAACAGCGTTTCTTAACCTTTTGACATCTGTGCCCCCCCTCTGAATCACTACTTGAAGCCAGGGACCACCAACTACGGAAACATTTGAACCTAAAACAATACACAAAACTACAGAAACAAGTACATATCGAACAATTGCACAAATGTTGAAATAGTTTATTCAATTCAGAAATGAAAAACATACAAACATTGACAATTTCGTTTTAATAGGATGGTTGGAGCTTTTACAAATGTAGTTTTATTTCTAAACGACGAAAAGCACATCACTTTGTCTTTTTTGATCCTTACGCGGCATGCGTTATGATGAAATTTTTGTTGACAAATACCAGTGCCTGAATTGAACCCACTAATCGTTCATACCAGACTCCATTTTTTGTAACTGTGCTACTCCCACAAATCAAGATAAAGATGCCAACTTAATTATTAGCATCCAATTTCAAATTCCTTCTCTTTTTCTATTTTGCTTTTGTATGTATATAGATTTTATTCACCTGCTAACTTTTTTTTTTATTAATGTGGTGTCCAAGTACATGTTGTGGACCCGATGGTATGAACGCCTACTTTAGAGGATGTATGACACTCTTCAAGTCATGCGCAGTCAATATAACAGATATTAGCCTACCCAAAATTGGTTCAGAAAGAATAGGGACTCCTGATCTGTTTTGTTGTTGTATTTACTTATATCTGAAAATGGCGCCCTGCACCAGTTCCAGAAGGTTATGGTTTGGGCTGCGACGCACGAGGCAAATGCATGCTGGAATACAGCAGTGAGCAGTACCTTCCTTATTTTGGAAGTCAAGCTATCCAGCCATTGTCTTCATGTGGAGGATCACTGGAAGGAGGAAGACCTGGTCCCAGGAAATACCTCCAAACCAGGGCTCACGAAGATTTAATGACCAAGGCTAGGTAAAATCAGTGCATTGAGGCAGCAATAGGAATAAGTGCATTGACAGCTACAAGAGATGAAATGGTACTGAAGTTACTGAATGTACTTTCTGTCTTTTAAGCCCACCACCCAGTGGCAGCTCCTCTGCTAATGCGGAGGACCGTCGCCCCACTGCTTTTCGCAGTGTAAAAAAGGAAAAATATAACAATAATAACTTAACATTACTTTTATTTGTTCCTGCTGCTGCAGCTTTGCGGGCGTGGCTGCACTGCTGACAGAAGAGCAGGGAGAGGAGTGGTGGCCAATTTGTAAGTGTGCATAAATGTTTGGCCGTCCAGGCCGTCCAAACAGTCATGTGCACTTTGCATGTTCTCCACCCAGGCTGCATTACAGCCTGGCTGGAGAACATGCCCAGGCTCCCATTCCCTGGCTGAGCTCCGAACCACAAAGCTCAGACCAATCACAACGCTGCATTGCAGAGTTGTGATTGGCTCAGGGGAGCCTGGGTGCATTTTGTTTCTGGCCCAGAGAGAGACAACGGAGAAGAGTCGCGGCAATAAGGCAAGTAGATTTATTTTTATAGCGCCACCCCCGATCTGTGCCAGCCGCCACTGCCACCACCACTGATAATTCTCAGCAAGAGGAAACAAAATGAACTAACTCCAGATAGTTGGGCACCTGGAAGATTCGAATAACAACAAAATTATTGGTTTTAGTTTCATTCCTTAGACCAAAGCTACCCAAGCCTGGCTGGGTTCATTTCTAGATAATAATTTCTCAAAATACTAATTAAACATTAATGATATACATGAGACAATAACCGTAGAGATATTTAAATATGCCTGATTTTTGCACTCCACCGAAGAGCAGTTTACAGAGTCCCAGCCAGGCCTTCTATTCTGCTCATTTCAGCTTCTCGCAGAGAAAGGAGTGCATTTTAAACAAACCAGATTATGTTTTTAATAGTTTTCCATTACATTCAAGATTTCTGAAATACCAGAGGGCTCTTGCACAATAATCTAATAATTTTTACAGCTGGAAGGCACAGAAATAACTTGGAGCTAAATAGCCACTCGCAGAGAGAAAGCAGCTAAACCTTTTTTCCATGAAAAGCACGGTGTATTTTTCAGTCTCTCGCTCTACTGGTGTCAAGATGGATCAAAACTCAGTGTTTAATTCAATTGAAAACTGAAGTGAGTCACTGACAAGTATACTCCTTTACATTTCTACACTATGAGAAGGGCCCTGCAAAGCTATTGAAGCATAGTATGAATATGCCCTGCTCCACATAACACACCAACTCAACAGAAATAAGCGATTAATCCTTTTTACACCGGAGAAAAGCACCGAGCTGTTGGAACACCTGATGACAAAACTGAAGAAAATACGTTTAAAAAGAGGCATTTCTTAAAACTGTCACCTCGTTTAGCCAATCTGAAGAAATGCATAAAAACGGAATGTGTGTGTCCTCTAGCCCGCTAATAGGGGAGTTAAAACTAAAAGACTAATGAATTTATGAAGGCGCACATCGACTTATATTAGGACAAGTTATTTAGTCTTGTGTTTTACATAGCGCCAACACCCCACCTTTCGACTGCTTTTGGTTGCTTTAACACCCTGGAGGCCTACAGAAATGCAACAGCGATGGTGGAATCAGAAAATAAATGCTGCTACAATGAGTGTATGGGGTGTCAGAAAGGAATGCATGCCTGACTGGAAACACACTTCGATGCACTCAGGCTTTTAAAAAGGTGAACGCAAAAAAATAGCAAAATACACATCTAATCTATCAGAAATCCATCCACCATTAGCAGCACATGGAGCCCTACTTTGCTATCCAACTTTACCACGGGGGCCTTAACTTTCACTGGCCATTGAGAGACCGGGGCTATAAGTATGCAGTTTCTTTACAGTTCAACCACTAAGCACAAATATAAAAAAGATAATTTTCATCAATGTCTCCCACCCTGATCAACCGGAACCCTCCTTTAGGTGCACAAACGCAGCAAACGTTTCCTTGGTGAACATTAGTCAGACGTGTGCCCAAAACCACAGTTGTCCCTCAATAATGCTCATGTGAGATTGACTGGTGGTTGGCCAAGACCACCTGGGGAACGAGGCACATCTTTTCCCCCACCTTAAGCATTTATCGTCTGTAGAGGAGAGTGGTCACCAAGAAATGATATTCCACCCACGGATGGTAGTCATCTCATCCCAACAAAACAAAAACACCAGGGCAGTGGAAATCAAGGAAACAGACCTCAATCGCATGCACAGGCAGAACGCTCATTACAATTTATTGGAAACGGAAAGGTGCCTTCCTGGCACACACAAAGCATACTTTAGACCCAAAGTATTAATCCACTTCACTACATGCAAGCAAAGCAGCATGCAAAAGTAATAACCAACACAGAAAAAGCCTTTGGCTCGCGTCTTGGCAGTTTGTGTGGCCAAGCAATGACCAACATGGAGCCCCTTCGTTAGTTATAAACAAGGTTCCCAAGGTTCCTCCCTATCCCCAACTCTGTTCAACCTAGTTATGGAACCTCTCACCACTTTGCTACAAGCATCCAATGTTCACTTCCACATGTACGCCGATGACACCCAACTCTATCTCAAATTACAATCCCCCAAAGACATTGTGCTCCTGAACACAACGATCAGAAGCACTCAATCCTGGCTGGCCGATAATCACCTCAAACTCAATGCTCTGAAAACAGAGTTCCTTTTGATCTCACCTCGAGCGAAGATCGCTACCACGCAAAATTGGCTCAAACATCTAACCGCACTCAATGTCCAACCCACCATCGTGGACTCAGCAAAATCTTTAGGCATAACACTTGACACCAATCTCAACATGCAGCAACATATCAGCAAGGCAACTAAGGGAGCGGACTTCAAAATCAATACCTTGAGGAAACTTAAACCCTTCCTTCCAGCCAAAGACTTCCAAACTGCAGTACAATCACTAGCCGTCCCTCGAATAGAATATGGCAGCATCGCCCTCTGCGGACTCCCCCTAACTACTACTGCACCTCTAAGAGCATCTCTAAACGCTGCGGCAAGACTCATCACTGGGTCAAAAAAGAACTCACATATTACCCCCGACTTGAAATCCCTGAACTGGTTACCTCTGGAAGCCAGAATACACCTGAAAATCGCATGCATGACACACAAAGCGGTACACCTGAGCTCACCCGGTTACTTAACTCAGAAGTTGACAATTTCTGGCGGCACTAGAAACACCAGAAGCGCAAACAATCTTCTGCTGAAGCCTCGAAGATTCCGGAAGGAATAAACCTACAAACGCTCATTCTCAGGAATGGCACCCAGGATCTGGAACTCACTCCCTCCCGAAATCAGGCTCATCACCTCCACTACACTTTTTAAGAAAGAAGTAAAAGCTATCCTCATGGCTAAACTCACTTGAAATATTATTTTGGACTCTTTAAGACTCTGCACCGAACTGTACTACCTGTTTCGCTCTCTCTGCCTATTTGCATTACTTGTATTATCGATTTACATGATCATCTTTGCTTCCACCTATTAGTACTGTTAGCGTTATTGACTTACCTGTTTGACTATGCTCCCTCATGTACCTTCCCCAGTTATTACCTTCAATTGCTACGTCTAATTGTCTGTTACACGATGTTACGCGCTCTCCTGCTCTATGTAAAGCGCTCTGATATCTGCAAAGATCTTGCTCGCGCTATATAAAACTTTCAAAATAAATGAATAAAATATGAATGAACACTCAAGTGCCATCAAGAAAGAGACCCTTAGCTGGAGCTCTTCAGAAGAATAAGGACAGAGTGCTCAATACTGACACGGTTTTCACAATATGCACGAAACGCTTAGACTTGCAGAATAAACCTACGTTTACCATGTTATCATAAAGCTAAAATCAACACACGATGCCACAGTCTACGAAAGTAGCCAAAAACACACTTGTTGAGATAACACAGATTGTGGAGCTCTGCAAAGTGGGACACTACAACAAACTCAGTCATACTCACCTAAAGAGGCAAGTAACATTTGGGAATCAACATAACATTATGCTCAAATCAAACAATATGTTACATATGAAACAAGTTACCTCGTTTAACAACAGGCTTGCGTCCATTTTCAATTGTAGGAAACATTAATTTGAAATGGTCTTTTAATCAAAATCCTCACCTAAACTTTCTATTAACAGTTTTAAGTAATGAGAAAATGTGTCTAAGTAAATGCATTTTGTGCAATACATTTGAGAAGAATTATGTAGCCAACTGAAAAAGATCTCTTAAAAAAGGTAAATCAAGCCCATCCGTCTCAGTGTATACTTTAATTAACGGACAGCTACAGCTATTTCACTGCAACTTCTAAGGTGTATAGTGACTAAAAAACATAATTTAAACTATGATCTTAAGTCAAGATCACCTCCAGAAACCAGGCGCCTCCAGTAAGAGCTTAACCACATATAGCATAAATACACTGCAGCTTGGTAAGACAATAACAGCTCGCTATAGTTTGAAATAAAGTATAAATACTACCTCCTTCCCCCACTGCTCCACATTTAAAGAAATATATCTGTCCTTTGGGAACTTTCCAGCCAATGCTCTAATTATGAAAGAATGACTACTTATTTTAATTTTTACATTTCCTTCAAAGCGCTTCTGTTCCTGAGATAATCAGAGGAAGCTAGCTAGATGATGCATAGTACAGTAGTAATAGAGAGTGCGCTTTGGGTCAGCTCCATTTAGCCTCTGGTTCTCGTGCTTTTCACGAGTTGCCACTGCTTCGAGGAGCTGTCCATCAACGCCATGGCATTTTCTGGAAGCTTACCTTCAAGCAGTGGTCCTCTGCTCCCACACTCTTCATCATCCCAGCCACCGGTGCGCCCTGTGCTCACTTGCAGCTTACCCTATCCAGTTTTAGTTGCCATTAGATCTGGATTATGAGGCGTGTGCACGCTTGCGCTTTGGCCTTGATCCTACCCTGTCTAGGGTTTCATCCCTCCCTCTTCTTCCTGCTCCCCCTTTGCTCTTACCGTTCATATACCAATGATTTTCATCAGCTTCCCTCATTTACAGCGCACCTCATATCTTCTCCTACTGCTGCCAATGTCGCCATCTTCTCTTGGCCTCAATTATAATTACAGCTTTCTGCACAAATAGCACTCTACCACGCTGCAGGCAATTTTTTTTAGGGTCCTGCTTATCACTCCCTTAGAAGTCACCTGATAGTCCTCTACGCTTCCCCCCATGTCAATCACATCAAGATCCCCGGAGTACATCATGAGCAGGTGACCAACTATTGGGAACTAATGCCAATGAGATCACGACATATGGGAACCCCCCAACCACCTACCTCCAGCTAGTAGAGCCCCCACAGACAGATTCCGCTGAATAGGTTCAACTCGCATACCCCACGAGACAACCAGTTCATCTTGTTCATTACCAGATCACTTCGACCCCTAATCTCTCCCCTTCCATCGGCCCACTGATTGGCCTGATATCGCACCCCAAAGGAATGTGGGGAGGCTACGGGGGTGTGGCAGAGAGGAGGAGGAGTGATGCGGCCTTCTATATGATGTCACATATGTACGAGCTTCTATTTCAATGTGACCCCTGACTGTAAATGTTAACAAATGGAACAGTACTCACAGTGCATGTGTCATGTCACTCAAGCGGTTATTCAATACCATATCTGTAACGATGCCAATGAGTTAACCCCTTCGGTGCTCATGACGAGCTCAGCTCGTCATGAGGCACGGTGCTCGTTGGCTCATGACGAGCTGAGCTCGTCATGACCACACCCATATCATTACGGCCCAGCACAGCAGAGGAATATCCTGGCCAGCCAAGGTGTTAAATAATGTTTATTTATTTTTTTAAAGATCCCCGGAATATCCGCTGCACCACTGACACCACTATAAATGCGTCACAGTCCATTGTTCATAAACATAGGGGTTGGATTAATATTGGCCAATAAATGAGCAAATAGGCCCTCATAGAGACCACTGGAGTACCAGATGCATGCTGAGGCCTCTGCTATGACAACGGTGATACGGTCTTCTGTCTGAAGTACTGAGGGTACCCCTCCAAGTTAATGGCCACAGAAAAGCACATACATGGTCAGAGAGTTGAAACAAGAAGGAAAAGGAAAATGGGCATTGAAGATGGCTCCCGGATTTCTCACCAACAGTAGAATCAAGTTCGCTCCTCTGTGGTTATGTTCAGAGAGTATGTTTAATCTCAGCTATGTTTCAGCCATTTTAGGTCTGAGTTTTGACATCCGCATACTTATTGCTTACATAAACAGAGAGCAGGCTTTGGGGCTGCACCTTTCAACCCTTGGCTTTCTTTGGCATGCCTTGTCAATCAGATCTTAGCCCAGGCCAGATGGGCTACTGATGCTGGCTGGTGGGGGTGTATCATTCTGCCCCCACTCTGTTGCTTGCACTGAACTGCATGAGGGGCGACCCCACCACTAGGGAGCCTTCTCTAGAGTCCCCCTTTCGCTTCTTGTCTGGTTTTAATATGTATACACTGTATGCATTAGGACATTAATCCCAGACCTACTTGCTTTGCGAATGCTTGCTTGTTTTCTTTTGATATCATTTAATACTGCAAGGCTTTTAAGCTGCTGAAACAATAGTTCAACTACAAAAAAGGTAGTTTGTCAACACTTTTAAATGAATACTTTTGAATTCAACATACTAAAAACGTTACTTATCGAAAGAAAAAAGAATATTTAACATTTTTGAAAGGTGAAGAAGAAAATTGGAAGAATAGGTTTGGGAAACGGGGGTGGGCGGACTAAGACTGAAATAAAAAAATATACAGAAAAGAATTAAAAATTGGTGAAGCAAATTGAGAAAGATGAAAGAATAGTTAAGAAAAAGTGGTGAAAAATAAACTCGTAAAAGTAAAACAATTTAGAAGTAAAATGTAGAAGTAATGCAGATTAAGATTTACAACAAAACACACTTCCATAACTATAGGTAGGGCACCACAGGCAACAATGTGTACTTCAGGATTAGCTTTACACAGAAATGTAAGCCGCATGCACATTGTTGCAACGCCACACATATACATTTTTTTTTTATTTCTGTAATTTTTATTGAAAAAAATTATATTTACATGGAACATATACATATACAAAAGAAGCCATTTAGTAGTAGGTGCAGATACCTTAGTGGATGCTTGCAGAAGCTGTAGCAGGTATTATTGTAATGAGTGCATCCTCAGGGTGTACGGTGGTCCCTTCGTTTGGTAGTGAGTTTGGAAAGATGGGCTGTAGCATCTGGTACGGGAGGAGTGGCAGTGTCACTGGAGGAAGCAGCTGGAATCCAGATGGAGTCAAAACGTGGGATGAGGATAAACTTTATTGAATGTGATTTGTGGTGGCTTGGATGGAGTAAGAGGAGGTAAAGCATTCCAGCCACTGGCTTGATGGGACTTTGGTCCCCTGCTGGCGTCTCCTAAATACTGAAGCCATAGGATCATCCAGACTCCTTTCGTGATGCCAAATGTAGAGTCACACACTCGAAAACCGGCATGCCAGTACTGATAAGAATTAATTCGTTTTCCTTCTTAACTCTGTCCCTTCTTTCACCGATTTCTCCTCAGCCCTAATAGTGTGCCATCACTCATATGTAATGAATGATGGCGCTCCAGTTGACTGTCAGGAGTTGTTATGCAATGTGTCTATATACATATTATTCATGCTTCCCTTCTTGCTTCCCTCAACTTCCATTTAGCTACTTCTCGTCCTCTTATTTGATCTGTGTCCTGATGATGATCCCGCAATTGTAAAGGGATAGAAACGCCGCCAAGCCACGTAACAGACCCAATTCAAGGAATTTGTTTTTGTGATATATATTCTGTACTTATGTATATTCCTTGGGCTACATATACAAATCACTTTATTGACACGTGTGCTTGAGCACTGAGTATGTCTTCACCTCACTGGTACTTTCTCTAAGTATTGTTTATTGCAATATACATTTGTATCATGTTACTTATATGACTATAGATACCTCTGTTCCTCATCCTTTACTGAATTAGTCAACAGTCATCACCGACACCCAAAATAAGATGCCCAGCACTTCTGATTTTATTGAACTTGTTAGTTTTCTTTGACAATAGATCATTGAATATTACTGGAGAAACCGGATCTAAGAGTTGAACTAAGAGACACATTGAGGTCTTTGCTGTTCTCTTTTGTTGGGGCGTCCTGTATCAGGCTAAACTGTGGTCCTTCCATGTCAGTAGTCACTGACAGAAATAGTAAATGTCAAGGTGATGACCTCATCAGCCTCACATCATCAATTAAGGGGATGTAGATGTATTCCATCTCTATGTTGGTCAGAATTCAGCTCATAAAGGGCGAAGCAGTATATTCGCTTCGGCAGGGCCTAGTTTTGTATCGTGATTACAGACTCCATTACACTGCTGGGTACCGCAAATTGGAGCTGTCAAGGTAGAACATTGGTGCACCTGGGACATAGGAAGGATTTCTAGAGTAACGGAGATGCCAGCAAGTGTTTCAATTTGAAAAAACCTTGCCTGCACCACCCCCACCCAAAAAAAGGTGCTCTACATTGAGTGAGGCCTGGAAATAGGCTATGGGCAAGTTCCTTTAGCCAAGTGAGGTAAATTTAGGGCACACATCAGTAGTATTAACCCCTTCGATGCTCATGACGGAACGGTTCCGTCATGAGCACACCCATTAACATTGACCCTTAGCACAGGAGGGGAAGATCTCAAGCAGTGATGGTGTTAAAAGGGCAGCACACTGCTTCTACAATGACACTCTTTACTAAGTACAAACGAACACGGAGGAACCACAGCTGAACCCATTCAACCTGCACAGCTTGAATGGGATCAGCTGTGGTTCCTTCGTGTTCGTTTGACATTGCAGCGCAATTGGGCGGAGCAAGCTTGCAGGCCTACTGAGTGTGGAAGCAATAGAGTATGGTTAAAATGGAGTACAGAATACATCTGGAGTACACAGGTGTGCATCTCACCACCCATAATTTACTCTTTACTAAGTAACACATTGGGTAGTGTTCTTAAAATCCTAATTACTGTGTCTCAAAGCTCCAACTTGTATTTTAGTAGAAGGTTGTCTTTCCACCAGACTCTCTTGCTTGAGTAAATCGATACCACCCACTGGGAACCTGGCCACGAACAGAGTAGGAAGGCGTTACTGTCTGTATGGAAATTTGATCAACGGGGAGAAAGTATGCGTGCAAGGAAGTGTTTCTAGGACAATCTAGCTGGGTTTGAGTAGAAAACAAATGTAATTTGTTTGGGGTTATGGAAATCTACAATTTCAAACTAACATGGCTCTAATAGGAAAAGGCAGCATCTTATGGAAGGTTGGTAGAGAAACATCGGTAAACAAATACACAGTAGTGATGTAATGTATTGGGGCAAAGCAAACATGAACACACAGAGAAAGGGCACCAAGGAGCAGGTGGAGAAGATGCAGGACAGTAAAACAGAAATTGTAATGATTTACAGCTTCTTGTCAACCAAGAAATATATAAGGCATGGTGGCCTCAGGTATGAGAAAAGTAAAATAATTATATAAACCTGGGCGGATTGAGAACAAACATCTGGGAAGGTCATACAAGGGACCGCTGAGAAGGTGCTATTAGGCAAAGTTCCTAACAGGTACTCTACAACTTGCAGAAAAGAGAACTATGGGAGACTCAGAGGACCCCAAGGGAAAGAAGATAGAGAAAAGATGAGTGACATTTAGTGGTAATGTTGGGGGTACTATAAAACCAGTAAAGGTTAACAAAACGAACTTCACCTTCCTTCAAATAACTAGTCACTGAAACAGGAAAATAATGCTGGTTTCTCGTGACGAATCTCCTCTGAAAATGGCTACATTTATTGGTTATTTTATTTATTTATAGTCCTTAACAGAGTGAGCTCATCTGGGTGCAGAAAGGGGCAAAAAAAAGAATGACATCACAACACCATCACTCAACTGGTCACCAGAACAGGACAGCCAACAATGTCTGTTCATGCGCAAACATCAGTGGCAGGTTCCGCAGTCTAGGGCCCAAAACGGAGACCCGCCTATCACCTCGAGATTTAGATTTGGTCTGGGGTGTGGTTAGTAGGAACTGAGTAGAGGAATGTAGGGTCCTGTCAAGGCGGTGTCAGCTGAATTCCTTAACAATATTAAACTGGTACTGCTCCCAAGTTAATATCTGAATACCAATGTCAATATGTTTAAATTGAACTCAGGTAATAACTGGATCCCGGTAGAATCATCGACTGAGACGCAAAACATGACTAAAAATCTGCTATATGATTGCATTTTGAAGTCCTTGTAAAGACTGCTATAAGAGTGTAAAAGACACGTGTAAAGGGCATTTTCACAGTCAAGTATTTAATCAATATTTTCTGAGAGAGGACACTAACAGATGCATACTAACCAGGTGGCAGGACGGGGATTCAAGCGTGAATCAGATGGCCCTATCTTACGCCTACTCTATACATACCTGCAATGCTTAATTTTTTTAAACGTAAGTGCCGGGCCCAAATTTTTGCTCAGATCCCTGCCATTGCCATTGACGAATGTCAGTGTTGCCCAATGCCAAGATTGTTTAATCCTAATTTCACCTCATGCCTCTTTCTTCCACCAACATACTCTCCCAGTCTCTTTATTTCACTCTTTCTGGTTCTTTTTAATCCCAGCTTTGTCCCTTTATCAGTTTTTTCCTATCTTTCTCCTCCTTCCCCTTTGCTGTCCTCCCTCATGTTCTACGTTAATGTATAATGAGCAACAGTGCTTTAAGTGGAAATGCAGAAGTACAGGTACTTACTATTTAGAGTACCAGTTTGCTCCCGAGAATTGCAGTACTCTCCCATTAAATTTAATGTATGTATTTTGTTTTAGTTTGTATATGAGCGCACAGCTACCCAAAAGGTTTTTCCGGCGCTTCACAGGAACAGCCAGTAGTAGAGCAGCCTATTGGCTGAAGAGCCATGTTTTCAAGGATCTACGGAATGAAAGAAGGTCAGGTTGCATACGGAGAGACAGAGGAAGGGAATTCCACAGGGTAGGGCCCAAGTAAGAAAAAGAACGGCCCCCCATGCGGAACAACCTAATTTTAGGCACTCGAAATTTTTCAAGAGTGGAGGATCTAAGACTACGGAAGGGAACATAGGGACAGGCCAAAGGTAGCAAGTAGCTAGGTGACAATAAATGCTCAATGCGAAACATGTAGGTCAGGGCTTTAAACTTAACCCGTTTCTCTACAGGCAGCCAATGGAGGTCCGCCAACAATCCAGAAGTGGGTGAAAATTTGGGAACGCGGCAGAGAAGTCTAGCCGCAGAGTTTTGGACACGCTGTAATTTTCTTGTAATCTCTTTGTTGACGCCTAAGTAAAGTATATTCCCGTAGTCCAGCCTAGAAGTAACCAAGGCTTGGACTGGGCATGAAATGGAAGCATCCACACAATCTTTCTCAGTCATTTCAGAATAGTGAAACAGGTGGCTGCAACCTTGGTGGCTTGCTGTCCCATGGAGAGAGAGTCATCCATGATGATACCAAGGTTGCGTACGTGAGTGGACGGTTGTGGGAGTGGGCCCATTTCTGGCGGCCAGTGTTGGGGACCCCAAAGGTCTCGATCTTTGCCCAGGAGCAAAACCTCTGTCTTGTCGCCATTAAGCTTTAAAAAAATGGCGTTCATCCATGTCACAACTTTACAGAGGCCAGATCTAAAAGCCGGGGCTGAGAGGTGTTATCTGCTGAAAGAGAGAAGAGGATCTGGGTATCGTCGGCATCGGAGAAAAGCGACATACCAGACTCCTCTACCATATCCGCCAGCGGTTTAACATAAATGTTAAACAGTAGAGGGCTGAGTATCGAGCCCTGAGGGACTCCATGAGGAGAGAGATGATGCTTAGATTTTGATGTGGTGGAAAAGACCTGGAAAGTGCAACCAGTAAGGAAAGAGCTTAGCCAGTTTAAGGCTGCCCCAGTGATACCCGATTATTGAAGGGCCTTAATGAGTACGGTATGAGAAACCGTATCAAAGGCCGCACTAAGGTCAAGTAACATCAAGGCCATGGTTTCGCCTGCGTCAATCTTCTGGCGCAGCATTTCTGTCACTCCAAGGAGGGCGGACTCCGTAGAATAGCCGGCCCGAAAGCAGGACTGGGAGGAGTGGAGAATCCCGTTGGTTTCAATAAACTTGGATAAGTGACCATTAATATGTCTCTCCAAGATCTTAGAGAGAGAAGGCAGAAGTGAGATGGGACGGAGGTTAGAAGGAAGAGAAGGGTCCGCGTTAGCCTTTTTTAATAATGGGACAACCATAGCATGTTTCCAGTCAGGAAGAACAGTCGAGTTCGCAAGGGAAGAGTTAAGCAACTGGAGAATATAGTCAAGAGAGGGCGATTCGATTTGCCTTAGGACTGTCATAGGCAATAGATCACAAGGGGATCCAGATTTAATTTTACTGAGATGGTAAATAAAGGATTTCATATCCATAGGTGGCCAAGAGTCAAGATTAGTCATTGTCTGTGTATGAATACAGCGGTAGTGAAAAGTGCTGCTACTCTCACTTTCAAGTTAAAAAAAAAGTGCAGGTAGTAGGTGCTGGATAGTTCCGGCTCATTTAAAGTGCTGATGAGTAAAAATAAGTTCCAGGTCCAAAAACACAGTGCCAGTGGGCCCCACCAGCAACCACTGGCTCAAATTAAGCACTGCTTACCCAGGAACGCCCTCTGTCAAAAACCATACTTCTCTTGCGAGACATTTATTTTAAGGTTCTTGAGCAGGGAAGGGGTCTTCAGTCCTGAGAGGAGAAGCTTACACAGTTTCACAGCTGGCTGGTAATGCAACCTGTGCTGTGGCAGAGAGGAGCTCTGAAAGAAGGCGTGGCCGTCTACCAGCAGGCGTGGCTTGCTTGTCTCACCAGAAGATCCCCCTCATTAGTACCAGTAGACCACACCCCTTAAACTGAGGCTATACCGCTTTTCAGGCTCCGTCAATACTATGTCTCAGCTGCACCGCAAGCCAGCAGCAGAGGAGAGATTTATATTTCCCAGATACATTTGAGTTGGTGACTGTTGCTGTGATGGTGTGTAGTAGTAAATACTTTCTTTGGACGAAGGAGAACTTTCTTCTTCAAATCCTAAAGAATGTTTCGGGCAAGATGGCACAGAATAAGCAGACCAACTTGAGAGCAAAAGGCGCTTTATTAGGACAGGTGCGCAGACTGTGAACTTTAATATTACATAACATTTTATCAAAATCCTGCCTCACTAATGCAATCCAAATTCCTGACCCCCACCCAGGGCTTTAAGTGGGCCGGGTCTCAAGGGGTCTGAGCACCAGCAGTTTTTTTAAAGTGGGCCTCGAAACGGCTCTCTATCAGGCTCTGGTTTGAGCCCTTGCACAGGCGGTCCGTTTTTTTCCGGACTGCAGAGACAGCAGTTTGCTGTCACTGCAGTCCGGAAAAAAGTGCCAGGGCGCAAAACAGCCCGATAGAGACCCGTTTAGAGATAGCAAGCAAATCGATGTGCGCTGCCCACAATGCTCACTTCTCACTAGTGGAGAAGTTACGGCATGACGTCATGCCAGGTGAGCATTGTGGAGGGAAGGGAAATCCTTTAAAGAGTCATTTTCTTTCTGGATTTTACCTTCTCTGTCTGAAACGCAAGAGCAACAACATTGTGGTAGGGTCACCAAGGCTTTAATTGGAAGCTTTTTCAATATTATATGTAATAAGCCATAGTTGCACCTTATTTATCTTATGCAACTAATAACCATTGACACAGCCAGTAGTCCTGACTTGTTGTAGGTATGATGTTACTTATTGTATCGTATATCTGGATGCAATGACAGAAACAGCAAAATACAAGTGGGGCGGCACACTATGCTAAACACAGATTTTTAGCGTAAGTGTTTTAAAGCCACACCCCCAATTACACTGGCCACGCCCCTTTGAGAGATCCCCCTTTTTTTCATCCCACTTAAAGCCCTGCCCCCACCTTTAAACCTCCCCCCAACAATAAACAGTCCCAAATCCATCATCTAAACATTAATTCCTCGCCATCCTCTTTCCTTCTATTCGCTGTCCTCAACCCAACCATCGCTCCCCTGTATTCCCACTTCCATGCCTACCCTGCAAGTCCCCCAACCCTTCCGGCCTGTAGCAAGCTCCTCCATTTCTGCCACCTATCCTAAAGTGACGACTAACCAACAGTCTGCCTTCCTACCCCAACAAAACAACCTGCTCCAATAAGAAAACTTCCAACTATAGGGGAGGGCGGGAGGGGTCAAATACCTAATTAGCCCACTTCCAGGACCACGTCGACTGACTTGGATACGTGCCAGGGCGCAAGTGACTAACTGCCACTTAGGCCCGCCCCTAGCCTAACTACCCAATGGGGATCCATGTTGCACTGGAGGGCGCCACCTGCCCGAAGAACCCCAGGGCAGGATGTCCTTAGATGTCAAGCCTCGGACCCCCATTATGTATGTAGAGGCCTCCCTGCCTCTGAGAACCTATGTGTTAAAGTCTTTTCAAGAACGTCACTCTCTTGCTTGTATGATGAACGGCCAGCAGCAATTTGCAATGTTGCATCCCGATACTGACTGCTGATCCATTTTACAACTTTTGGTATTTACTCGGGTTGGCTTATAGTGGGGGTGTTGGGAAACTACAGAAACCTTTTCTCGTGATACAGTCTTCTACCACCTTCGTATTTACTCTGGCACCCCCATACCGCCTAACACATGGATACTCAACGTACGGCCCAGGGGTATGTGGCCCCCCTGACCTTTACCTGCGACCCCTGGTCAACATGAGCACTGAGCTGCTGTTTTCTCGACTCTGCACGAACAATAACAAAATATTAAACAGAGAGGCAATCATCTATTTCAAGGTTAATTGATGATAAAGAAAGGAAATAACTAGGAAGTCCTGCGCTTAACTTTAGAAACACCTTCATCTTGCAGCAAAAATGTGAAAATTAATCTCTTCAAAATTCTAAAAGTGTATTTAATTAACATGCAGAACCTTTTTTACCTTAGTACAATTGACTATATCAGTGCATTCAGAGGTATTAATTTAAAAGTGACAGTTTTCAAACATGAATTTAGAAACATTAGTTCTTCCCCCCTAACCTGACAACAACACCAACAGTGACCTACAGAGGCATGTCAGTTGTTATGTGCACTTTTTTGGTGGCCTATTTTCCTATTACACATGAACAACATTATAGTTTATTAAATCAAACACAGCAAGGTTTTGTACAGTGCACACCCTGAAATCTTGTATTTCTACGTCCTTTTATATGTATAGTGAAGGAAAAAGAGAGAAAGTAAAATTAAATAATTGCCTAGGATCACAAAATTTGGAAAAATGGGGAAGCCAGGATTGATTCCAGGTTTTCTGGTTTCACATTTTTCAATTTACCACAAGTTGTATATCATTTACTTCGCCTACCCCTACCTTGGCCCCAATTCCCCTCAACCGCCACCCCTCTGGCATCAGTGCAGCCCTTGCACACATCACAGACCAAACTTTATGGCCCCTGGGAAAATGTTTGAGAGTACCCATGACCTAACCCCACGAAAGGGGGGTTAGGTCATGACTTGACTTCTCCGTCTTGTTCTCAAAGAGGGATCTATGCTCTCTGAGGGTAAAAGATTCTGCCAAATCATCAACCGGAAACAGTGCCTCGAACCATACGGGGGATCGGGCCAGTGCCCACCAGTGTGACCTCGCAGAGCCAGTGCTAGGGTGACCAACTGGCATAGGTGCAAATTCAGGACAGCGAGTGTAAAAATTCAGGACAAAGAGTCAAAATTCAGGACAAAAATTCAGGACAAAGGTTCAAAATTCAGGACAGAAATTTAGGACAAAAGGTACGTTTTCAGACACATCAGAGGAAGTCGTACAATAGTGTATAAGTAAGTAAATAGACAACCAACATAAGTGCAAGTCAAAATAAGTTTCTATTAAGTTGAGACAATAGTGCAACTCACCATTTTGGTATGTGCACACTTTTGAGCAACTGTGCAGGTCTTTTGTTGGTATTTCATGTGATATTTTGTTTACAGTTTGGGGTTGTTGTCCGACCTGCACTGCAGGGGATGCAGAGGTCTTCAGCCTTCATTAATCCCCTTCCCCAAAGACCTCCCTCCTCACAGATTCCCTCACTATCAACCTCCCATGGTGCCCCTCATCGCTATATAGACCCTCACTCATGTGTATGTCTTTTATTTTATAGTGCTGCTCATCCCAATGTAGAGTGTTGAGCCACAGGGCCTTTTAAAATGCACAGCCAGGCCGCGGGCACCGCCCTGTCATATTCTGAGTCTGCCAGAAACGTTACCGCCCCCGTCACGTTTTGGAAACGTGTCCTCCGAGCCCTTGAGGTCACTGTGTCCAATAGGCCGCGCTGCTGCTCGACGCCCGTCCACGGGGTGTAACAGCTGTGGGGCCTGGAGCAGCGCGCTGGGCTTCCGACAGCTGTTCCTCCTGCCGTGGGTGGTGAACAACGCCTCGGATGCCAGCCGCGCCACGGGAGAGGCGCCCAGACACCAGTCAATGAAAGGAGCGGCCGCCGCCAGGGCGCTGCGCTGCTCTGGGGAACCTCTCGGGCGGTGACAGCGCCGCGACGCGCGCCACTGGCAGCTGCGCGCTACACACATGCCAGAGAGCAAGGGAACTTGCAGAATCTGCCTCCTGTCAGAGAAGGCGTGGTACCGTTTGCAAACGCCCGACCTCACATCCGTGGGGATAGTTTACCGACGGTCGGCTTCAGGCGTGCGTCATGACGCTTAACGACAGGCCGAATACATGTGCCTTCAGTGGTACACCACACACATCATCTACTGAGGGGTGGAAATACATTTTTTTAACAACATCAATTTTTATAGTCCGCTATTTCTCGGCATTATTAATATATTCACAGGGCGCGCTCCCCAATAAACTGACCACGCAAGTGGAAAATGCCTGCTGGTTTTCGGCAAGCAGGCCGCAGTCCCAGCCAGAGCAGAGACATACAGAACAGAAGAAGCGTCCGATATATAATCTAGCTCCGAGAATAAATGTCTGGGACGGATAGGCACGACTGGAGTCTGGAAAGGAGAGCACAGCATCACGGGAAGGTAGGAAGGCTCGGTGGGTTATATCACTGCTGTTGAGAAGCGCACAGAGTCTGCGGATTCGCTTCTTGTTTCATCCTTATGTGGCAGGTGAAATCAATACCGCTGAACATACTCCGACAGAGTCACTGGAAGATTGGTGTCTGAAGAGGTGAGCACAGCGTCACAGAATGGTAGGATAACTCAGTAGGATAAGTCTCTGGGGCAGTGCTTAATTTTCAAAAAATTAAGTGCCAGGGCTCTCATCAGGAGGCCACTGCACCTTGTACCACACATTGACCCCGAAGTGCCATCAATGATAGTAACAACACAAGTACTAACATTCACACTCCTACAAGTGTGACAGTTCAGACTATTTCAATCCCTCAAAGCTATAAGAATGGCTTGGTGGCAAGTAATATTCATTTTAATGCATATTGAGTTAATAACTAACTCTTGTTGTGGTCATTTCTAAATTAGCCAGATATCGCCACCTTGTGGCAGACTGTCACAGGCCCCGGTGCTGACAATTAAGTGCCAGTGTCGAGCACCGGAAAGCACAGGCCCAAACTAAGCACCGCTCTGAGGTGAAGATGTGCACAACGCCTACAGGTCCATTCTTTGTTTCATCCATATGTGGTAGATAAAATGATTACCATTGAATAGATGAGTTACATGAATAACCCCCTTATGTAGAGTGCATTGAAGCAGCGCCCCAGTGACAGTACTTGCTCTCTCATCACACATTAAGATCACTGTGGAAATGAACCTTTTTAAATGCGCGTTCCAATATATTGGTGAAAAGGGTCCCAATGGAGAGAAGAACTTCAAACCCCAAGGCTAGATTTGTGCTATATGGTGCAAAACCGACATCTGATGGCGTCACTGGTTGCCAGAAAACACACAAGACTCTTTTCGTGCCAAGTTAGTAAGGACAAACATCAAGATTTAAGTTTACATTTTTTTTATGAGTCAATTTTGAAACTAACCTATTTTCTAGTATGTAAGAAAAAGACCACACCAATCTCATCTCAGAACACACCACAGACTCTGTCACAGAGCAGTAAACATGGAAAGAGACCTTTACACACAGAGCTCTTTTACAAGAACAGCTCTGCATTGTTAGCAAACAAATCTAAATTAACAAAGTCATTATGACTGTCAACACTCTTAGCATGCTTACCTTCACAACCAGCATGAGAGATAACATTTATCAATCGGTTGGAAAGGGTTAAAATCACTTCAAAACATACTTTTTTTACTGTCAATTTTGAGTAGCTTTATTGCCTGCCTTTATAAATACCTCGATGGATATTTACTTTTTGTTTCGTACCATTCCTCAATCCTTCAGTACACAATGGATCATGATAAATGTAAAGCAAGCCTGACTGCATGTGAACTGCATATGTGTAGACCTTCTTGTACATTAAGGTACAATTTAACATTTGGCTTTATAAGCATGAAACGACCACCGTTTCCCTGCATATGGCCTTCTAGGGGATTTGATGGCCTTTGATGGGGAACCGACAGATTACCAAGATAACAGTGGCGGTTCTTACATGGGGGCGTTTGGGCGCCGCCCCCCCTGCTTTCTCGCCCTGCGAGAAGGCAGAACAAATGCTAGTTATCATATTATATAAGTTATATAATATGATAACTAGCATTTGTTTGTGCCTTCTCGCACGGCGAGAAAGCAGAACAGTTTCCGTGTTTACAGTGGGAGTGTTACTCGAGGGCAGGGGGAGTGGCTTGGGGGAGTGGCTTGCCCACTATTGTTAATACTGACTGTTTGGACAGCCTGAGGCCGGTGCCCAAACAGACAGTATTAACTACAGTGGGAAAGCCACTCCCCCAAGCCACCCCCCCCTGGCCTCAACTCTCCCTGTTCTCTGTATGCTGCAGCAGCAGCATACGACAGAAAACTACGTCACCTGGGGCAGCCGGCCGCACCAATCAATCTGCGGCAGTGGAGAGGGAGGCTGCCTGTCGCGCCGCCTTCCTGATGACGTGCTGCAGCAGGACAGGACTTCAAAACGAGGACGGCGGGAATCGGGACGGAGTCTCTGGTAAGTTTATTATACGATTTTATTTAAAATATATTGGTTGTCCCTCATTTCCAATCCCCCCAACCCCCACCCCGTAATGCCGGCGAATTAGAGCCCGCCATTAAAGGCTGTTCACCCAGGTTAAGACTAGAAACGGAGTTTTGAGTGATTCGGGAATCGGCCGCATTTTCTTTTCAATCCTGCATGCTCGCAGCAGTATATTTATAGATAGATTTCTGGCACGGAACCGCTTTTCTCCCTCATCTGATGGCAATATCCGAGGCCCTGGTGCCTCGGGCTCTGTAGTGTGGCCGGCAGGTTGGAGCAGCCAAGTGGAAGCATCGTCTGCAGAGTTGCAGATGGTAAAAGATTTTATGACAGGCCCAAGCATGAGGTCAAGCCAGCTTCCTTTCCAGCTAGAGAAATTCTTCATAAAACAGAATGTTGCCAGGGTGACGGAGCGACGTGCCATGCTGGGACATGAACATAAAGGACTGCAGGTGTTGGTAGTTCAGCGGGATAACACACCCGCTGCAGAGAGATCTGCGTGTTACTAAAAATCACTAGTAGGAAAGAGGTTCACTCGGATTGTCATCGTCTGAGGTTAGTTAAACGTTTATAGCTGCAATCGGCACGTTATTTATATTAAGCTACAGGTCCGAGTAACACATACATCCTGTGCTTGAAATGGAAAAATAGAAGTGCAGGTACTCTGTACCAGAGTACCTGCTAGTTTTTGAATAGTGCCAGCACTCTTCAATTAAAAGCATTACGTGTCTCTGGGGATTGCCTGTACTCTCCCATTGAAAGTATTACATCTGCCTTGATACACACGTATTAACCTCTTTCTACACATCTGCAAAGGGCTTCTAGTAACACAGCACACCCAGAGAGGAGAGAGAAAGTTGGAGGGGGGAGAGGGCGAGTCAGGGGAACAGGTTCTTCTTTGATGGAATACCAGATGAAAATAAAGCGCATTTAGATTTTAGCCCATTACTACCTTTTGGAGACAAGTTCATGGGGAGCCAGGAAACTTATTTGTCGATGTTTGTTTTGGTTTACCTGGCTCTAACAGATCGTGGTTGAATGATGTCAGTCTTCGGGGCGCAAACACGGCTGGGGGCAATTGCTGAACGTCTTCGCATGCAGTGACTAACAGCCTACAACTACAATAACGCCAGTGTCTGTGGGGAGGTTGCTTGCATTCTCGGGTCTGTGCTAAGCACCCCCACCTGCTCAGAGGCCCCAGCAGACGTGGTATTATCTACTGTAGTCTGTCACCAGGCAATGCCAGGCCTAGACAGGCTGTAATAAAGGAAACCTATTGAGTGCAGTGCAGTGAAGGGTGAGTGATGTCTGTGTGAGTGCAGGGTGAGTGATGTGTGTGTGAGTGCTGGGTGAGCAGTGTGCCTGTGTGAGTCCAGGGTGAGTGATGCCTGTGTGAGTGCAGGGTGAGTGATGTCTGTGTGAGTGCAGGGTGAGCAGTGTGCCTGTGTGAGTCCAGGGTGAGTGATGCCTGTGTGAGTCCAGGGTGAGTGATGCCTGTGTGAGTCCAGGGTGAGTGATGTCTTTGTGAGTGCAGGGTGAGTGATGTCTGTGTGAGTGCAGGGTGAGCAGTGTGCCTGTGTGAGTGCAAGGTGAGTGATGTCTGTGTGAGTGCAGGGTGAGCAGTGTGCCTGTGTGAATCCAGGGTGAGTGATGTCTGTGTGAGTGCAGGGTGAGCAGTGTACCTGTGTGAGCCCAGAGTGAGTGATGTGGATGGGTGATTGCTGGCTTAGTAATGTGTCAGGGAAGGGTGAGTAATGGGTCTATGAGTGCAGGGTGACTGTGCCTATGTGAATGCAGGGAGAGAGATGTATCTGTGCAAAGAGACTTGTCTGGCTACTCCCAGAGATGTATTCGCCAAGCCACCTCTTTCTCAAATGTGCTTGAGAATACACCATTTGCCCACCCTTTTTTCAAAATGTTCTCGTGGGAGAACCCCCGAACCCCCCATAGGTGGTTCGGCCTTGCTTGCTGCACTCGCTCGCCACAGTGCAGTATTTACGCCCCACCACTTTCAAATGTCACCAGCCGCCACTGCAAGATAATGGTCTGTGAAGCCCAGAAGAGAGGAAGGCACGAGGGCTGGTTGAACTCTACATTTGCAGGACTGCAACTGCTCGAGAGGTCCATTTGTAAAGATAACATTCAAGAAACGAAAAGGCTTGAGACAAAAAGGTCATTTATCGCCATTAAGCTCAGCTGGTCAAGCATAGCTGCCAATAAACACGGGCAATAAAAATGATTGCTCACCCTCACACCAGCTACAGCTGCCCCTCAAAAGATGGCTGCCTGGAGAAATATAGTGTTCTGTTGAAACCAACCCCAGCCTATGTTTTAAAAAAAAGTGGAATAGAAATACTGAATGTGAAAGAGCTCGGAATAGGCACACTTCCGCTGACTGAAGTTTTGACTCAAGATTAATTTGCAAATATTCTGGAGGGACAGTTTGGGTTTTACGAACCTCGGTGACAAAATAAATGCAAGAGCGCAGAACATGAACATTTAATAAACATACTGGTAAGTGAACCTACATTTAATAACGGAATACAGATACCAGACAGCACCACCAGGGCGATAGAACTAGCAAATCAAAAAGCAAGTCAAAACTTTCTCCTTTTTCTCATAACAAAGCCGTTTGCTTAACTGAATAAAATTTTAGACTGATAAAGAAAATTCAGTGACATGAGCAACAACGTCGAGGGGTAGTAGAGGGTTAGATACTAACGGTGACATGCATCAACAAAACGTTTTGCGATTCCTTATTAGCGATTTTTAAGGAATCGCAAATAAGGAATCGCAAAACGGGATGCATGATTAAAAGTGCATAAAATTTGCGATTCGGTAAAAATCGCAATTTTTACCGAATCGCAAATATTATGCGAATTCCAATTTGCGATTTCGCAATTCCCATTGATTCCTAGGGCCAAAAGGCCCATAGGAATCAATGGGAATTGCGAATTCGCAAATTAGAATTCGCAAAATGTTGATGCATTCCATGGGTGCAGGGGGGGTCCAAAGGACCCCCCCCCTGCACCCCTGAAATGTATTTTGAAGTGCATGTTTCAAACACACATGTTCTAAGGACATGTGTGTCTGTAACATGACAGTGTTTTGAAATGCAAATTAGAGCATTTTAACACATTTTCGCAAATTACCACGAGGTTCAACCTCGTGGTAATTTGCACCCCCTAATTGCGAATTCGCAATTTTAAAATTAATCATGCATTGCTTTTAAGGAATCGCAAATTTGCGATTCCTTAAAAGCAATCGCATTTTTGGAATTCGCTAAAAATAGCGATTTTACCAAAAATGCTTGATGCATCCCAAAAACCTATTTAGGAATCGCAAACGGACGAATTTTGCGATTCGCACCGTTTGCACTTCCTAAATAGGTTGATGCATGTGGCCGATAAAGGCTTGCGTGGTAAAAGCTGCATTGCCAACAGCCAAGAGTGATAACATAGTTGGCATCCCCTTTCAAGAGAATGGAAAGAATTCTGATATTTGGTATTTTTAGACTTTGATGGCACTTTTTGGGAGTCTCTTATGGTTTCGAATTTAAGTACAGGTAGAAAACTCGTAGGGAACGTAAACACTTGTCATGGGACGGTACAAAGTGAGTTGCTTACTTCTGAAAGGAGGATGCTGACCTACCATCAGACCAGCTGAGTAGAATGGCATCTCACATGAGGTGGGACGTCACTGTTGGGCGGCCTTCGAACCTACCTGGGACCTCTCCAACCTGAAGGTGGTCCCCAGAAAAGCAAAAACAAAGAACTGTTGGCGATTTTCAGCCAAATTCCCCTTTAATCACATCAAGGCTATGTCCACCGAGATGCACTGCTGCCTCTCACCCCCCCCCCCCTCCCCCGAGGTGTGCTGTCAATGTGGGCCTGTGACATCACAAACTTCACAACAGCACTGGCTCCACCCCACCTCATGCACTAGAAGGCAATGACGTAGAGAGCAATGGCCAACAAGTTTATGGCATTATAAAGCCATTATTTTTCTGCGGGCCGAGGTAGTAAGAAAAATAAATTTGCAAAACGTTAAAAGTTGGAGCTGTGACAGAAAAAGCAATGATGTGTTTTGGAGTAAGAGAGAAGCTGTATGCATTTTGTATTCACATTGCTAATGAGGTGTGCGCACCTGGCCTGCCTCCAATACCTCTGGTGACTTTAAATGCTTACAGTTATTGAGATGAAAACCAGACTCATATTTTAACATTCTACCTTTAATATGTGCTACATTTTGTTTATATAAGAAATATAGAGGTGTACAATTTGCCAAACGGTCATGCACAAAGTTGGAAATGGGGGGGATATTGCTCGCCCTCTGCCACTCGCACCCCAAGTATTTTATGATCCCCCCTACGACCACACTGCCGGAATGCAGAAATATTACCCATTCTTGAATTGGACTCTCAACAAAGTTGATTGATGTAAAAAGGCAGAGTATAAACAGCTGAAGCACAAATGGCTCATATTGGAACTGTCGATCAGATATGTGGAATAGGTTTGCATTAGTGGGAAAAATCATCATGAATTATTAGTATAAATTGTGATTATTGAGAACGATTAGGAATTAGTGAGAAATTTATGCGAGAAAAAAAATATTTGCCGTTTTAAGTTGCCATAGAAAATGAAGTTCTAACACCAGGCATTGACTTTGTGCCAGTCAGTGTCTTACTGAACAGCAAGCAGAGACAAAACACTCAATTTCGGGACTAGTACTGCTGCCTCATCAGCGGCGCAGACAGGTAGCCCTTGATGTAAGCAGGGAAAATGAGCCTTCAGCTCTTGTTTGAGCTAATAAAGAGAGCTGTGACTTGGGTGCAGTGGGCACCTCCGCCGTTTCCACTGCTCCTGCATTTCTATCGATAGTGTCCACTCTGTGCGTTACTATATGGTTTGAGAAACGGCAAATAGATCTGCACAGAGGTCTTGAACGCCGTATCTCTGCTCTTCTTCATTTTCTTTGGGTAACGGCTCCAGTATTCGACTCCGCTTTCATGAGCTGGATCTTCTTGAACTTCTAGTGATGGGTCTACAGTGGTCCTGGTTCACGCGAGTGCCAGTGGTACTGTGCTCTGCTACAACCACGCTCCAGTGCCCAGCATGCATCCTGGACGTGGAGGAAGAAGGATGGTTACTCTACTTGCAGGGCCGGATCGATGAGCTTCACCTTGGACAGAGGCCCCACGAGGACAGACCGGCACCAGCCATGTTGCCTTCAGAAGGCACTATGTTTCCAATCTTTGGCCACAAGAGGATGCACAGCTGCCCAGAGGCAGCCGTCAGGTAGTTCTGAAGACAGTGAAGGAGCCTAGTCGACCTCAAGTCTGTGCTTATTTGTATCTATGTATCTATAATGTATCTATAGGTGGTACAGAAGTGTCTGCGGTTTCACAAAGGTAAGTATCAAACCACAAACAAGCTACGTGCGCCAGATGAGAAGCACGTGACAATGAGCAACTCCTCTTAGAAACTGGAAAAAAGAAGCAAAAAGGATGCATCTTACACAGGAAAGAAGAAAATAAGCCCTGATTTATTTCTGCAAGAACAGACGATTGTGAGATAACGACGATACATGCAGTCTTTGAACCACAGGATTTCCTGTGGTTGTGTCATTACCACATTTCCGCAATCAATTAAATATAACTTCCCATGACATGGCAGAGGAAGCAACGGGGAACCACCAACACACAACAGGAACCATTTTCAGAAAAAAACAGGCTGTTGAAGGCCACAAGTGAAATTAAAGCATCACCACAATCCGATGCCGTTACTGTGGAACAGTTTTTTATAGGTTTTACTACATAGTGTGTTGAATTTCAAGTTCTAACTTTGAGAAAAAACATTAATTTCTCAATTTCAATCCCTCTTCAAAAACACATAAGTGTGACAGCAGGCTTAAATCTGCAGTGACTTTAAATCTATTACAGATTTTAGGAAGCATGAGGCAATATATGACATTTTAATACAGCTAGAAATATACTTTAGGGTTTTGTGGAGAGCCTGTGGTCATGTAGGTGGACTCACTGACATTAGGCACCAAACAATGGGATGGTGTATGATAAAATTGTTCCCGAAGAAGAAATGTGCACGGTCAATGCCACGCTGGCACAACCAGGCATTGAAATAATACAAATAGCAAGGCATTGTGTGGCTTTTTATTTCCAGCTAGTTACGAGTGCTTGAGCCAAGAAGAGTTTTTAAAAAAATGAATACATATAAATAGGATTTGGATGCGCCAGCAATGTTAAGCTCCTGTCTTAGTACACCCCTCTCTTACGACACTGCATATTGCCATTTAGATGGTCATACAATGAATTATGACCAAAATGACTTAAGATCCATGCAGTGCAGCAAAACCCAATCCTTCTGACAATAGCTAGTTGTGGCCACTTTTACCTAATCACTTCTTCGGCTCGGTGCTTCGGATTAGCAGGCGCTCATGGAAGAAAAAGTTGGAGCAAATCTACAAACCTGGTCTCTTGGCTGGCAGACGTCAGTGTCAAGCACAAAGAAGAAGAGATGGGCAGGGGGTTTTAATAGACGAACAGCGCCTAGGTCACTGTTCACGATTCAATTGGAAGAACATAGCCAAAATTAACAGCCAATGTCCATTTGTGCATGGGGCCTTAGCTCGGCCACAGAACCCTGGCCTTTAATAGTCGCAAGTATGACAGGGTTGACAGATCGATGCCTTCTAATAAGTAAGGATTCTACCGCAGGATCCGTTTCAAGACCCTTCGGACAGACACTGGTTTCCACGCAACGTTGGTTTATCCTGTGGTTTATCACTGAAGAGGCACCACTCAACCCGGCCCTCACCTAAAAAGCAAACAAAAAAGAACAAGCCATGAGCAGCAAGGTCGGGGTCTTCCTCATACACCCAGTGGGTGATGCTAGGTCCCAGCCAGAAGAGACGAAGCAAGCGCTACTTCATGTGTAGGTGTGCAACGGACCTTCCACACTCCCAGGTAACTAATGGTGCCAAAAGAGAAATTATAGATCAAAGTCAGTTATGTATATATTTAATCTGTTGAGTGCTTGAGCACAATCTTTTCTATTATTTATCCAGTACATTAGCAAAATACAAGGTGACTGACATTTATACCAGCAAAAGGGACAACAGACAGGAGAGGCAAGATGGGGACTGACTGACAACGTCGCGAGGATGCTCCGCTGGGTCTCCCCTCACTCCCAGGACTTCTGATGTCTGCATCCGCTATTCTGACAGCGGACAGTCCTGAACTTCAAAACGGCGGTATAATCTCCCCTGTATAAACTCACGGAGATCACAGAAAAATGCAGTAATACTAGGAAAAGAATGCGGCTGAGATACTTGCCTACCAACCGTCAGGTATCGTCTTTTCAACCTGAACTCCGATTCACCCGCGAGGACGCTGTGATCGCTATGTCATCGCTGATGAGATCTGGCCTGCCCTACCCGTTTCAGACACTGCAGACCGGCAGAGGAGTGAGCGAGCGCCAGCTTCAGCATGTACACATCGTCGTGGGGTAAAGCTAATTTCCTCGCATCAGCGGCAGCAAGGTGTGTTGTATTTCTATCTAGGACCCTAATTCGATATTCCCGATTCATGCCCTTATGTGGTTATAACAAATAATATCCTTATAAAGGCATAAGAATCATATCCATATTTAGTAATAGCCCATGCAGTCCAAAACACGGCAAGGCTACCCCCATAGACTCCTAGAAAGCACAACGCGTTCCTTAAACAAACCAAGCCTCCAGCAGCCCGGGAATTCCCCCTGCTTTTGTTTTGATTTGCACAAAGAACTCCTGGAGTCCAGAAAGAACTGTTAATTCTTAGTGACGTCTTATGTCCAACCTTACGTCAAACCCGGCACCTTTCAGGTATAAATATACCAACGTTGCCTTTAGCAAACACACGGTGGTTGGGAGCAGAGCGACGTTCTACTTGCCCGGGAGCCCAGCTGTTGCTAGAGCCAACGGAAAACGCCCCTCCCTTCGACGCACTGAGAGAGACGCTGTCTTTTTCTCCAGCTGAGAAAATCCAGCTCCAGTGTTCCCAAGTCACCCTCGCGGGTTGCTGGGAGATCGAGTCCTGAGAAGCGAGATACAAGACCTCCTTCATTCTATAACCAAGGTACGGAGCTGATTGAAACCTTAGAGAGAATTCTTGATTCCGATTCTTGGCAAAAACCTAACTCAACTTAAAACTGCAACTTACTCACTCCTTCCCACGTATTAGGCTTAGGTCAGGTACACCGGGGTAGGCGTATCTTAGAAGCACCAGTTGAGTTTGTTAGTCAATGTTTTTATTTATATATATTTTATCCATTTTAAAGTATCATATGGCTAAGAAACCATATTAATGCTTTTACATTATTATTTCATAATACTACTTTTACTGTACGCACTTTACTTTGTACACTGCACTTTCCCTGCTTTCTCTTTCCACAGCGCGGGGACACGCCGAGATGGCGTCACCAGGCGCTTTATAAAATCCTTTATTATTATTATTATTATTATTATTATTAAGTATTGCGATTGTGGCAATTCATTTCTCTTGCATGAGAAAGAAGACTGCTCAATAAAAGAACACCTTTTATTGAAAACGCCCGTCTCTCTATTTCTCTGCACTCTGGTGAAATTAAGCATGCACGTTTGACTGAGTGCAACGGTTGTCTATTGTTTTCACACGACTCTAGAGATATACTCTTTATTCTGAGGGAGCAAAGTTGTCATGTTTATGCGGTTGTCAGAAACTAATCCCTTCTTGTCTAAATCAGGATGGTTAACCCTTTCCTGAACATTCGAGAAAGTTTCTAGTGACCTCTGAGCTAGCTGGCAGAAACTAATTAAGTCTAACATAGTCAGTAGAGACCTAGATGACCTCAGTCCTACGTCTACACTGCTGTTTATGTTATTCCAATGCGCAGAGCCTATTGGGAATATAGGAACTACACTACAGATGGAGGAGCGGGAGCCCGTACAGACTAAATACAGTGGATACAGTGTTGCAACTGTTCCCGAAACATTAAACAAATAAGGATGACAGGCAGGGGAGCGAGGGCTGGTAAAGGAAAAACTTTGTCTGCTGCCTCTCAACCACAAGGTACGCTGGCTGTCACCTGCCAGAAGAGAATGGAGGTCCCGAACGGTAAGGGCAAAGGTGGTGGCGGAGACAAAGCAGATCCCCTGAGTAAAAGCACGCAGGAAAAAGACACCCCAAACGCGCCTAACTCAGCAAACGAGAAAAGAAAAATTAGGGAACAAAGGAAATAGACTCCTCACAACCCGTAATAACGAACAGTTCAATGGCAGTAAACGGGGGGAAGGCAATGACTCTACATCGGGAGCCGATAATTTGGAGATAGCAAATGTATCAGGATCCACCCCTCCCCCTTTTCGAAGATCGGCAATGCGCCAGCCCTTGCTTCTGTAAATTTGACTATGGCAGCTAGCACATTAGAGCATTCATCGCGCCCAGAGAAGTCCCCCCATTGAAGGCATGAATGTTAATCCTCCGTCAGTCACTGGTAATTACATACTTCAAGCACCCTTAGTATCGGAGGGTGAGCAACATGATGACAACCCCAAGACGCCTGATAATCAGGATAAATTCTTCTCTTTAACGGAAGAATCAGAAATGTCGGACATTAGCATATCACTCTCAAGCGGGGATGAAGGGCTGTAGTGGTATAGTAGCTCTAATTCGGACGCACAGAGAGATAAACCAAGTACTATAAGACATTTTAAAAAGAAAAGCAGTAGAGACCGACTCCCAAAAGAGAGTGACATGTTGGAGAAAGAGGGTGCAGTGAAATTGAAGTGGGATTATAACAATACCCCCCTTACCCTAGTCACAGATACCACACCAGTCACTGTAAAAGCCGGGTATGATCAAACAAACTCTGGAAGCACCAAAGAGGGGGCTCCCTCAATGAAAGAATCAGCACTGACAGATATCCTGCAAAGCATTAAGGGGCTGAGGTTTGTCTACAAAATCCGGCTAGGCTTAAAGTGGTATACAAAGGGGCCGTACGTAACTTTATCTCCGAAATCCAAGCACAAAAATACCTAGAGGAACTGTAGTCATAAGTGAAACTGTTGATATTGTTCCTCTTGAGGGGAGGGAAGAGGTTGAAGCAATTGAGGGAAAGGCCCAATCAAGCTGGTTACTGGTCAATCAAATGATTAATAAATGTGTGTGGGGGTCGGGGGGGTCAATAACAGCTATGGAAATCTGCTTAGGCCTTCTCTACGTATATGGGGGGGGGGGAGAATACAGTTACTAGGGATGAGGAAATAGTGTTATATATAGTAACTTTGTTCTACCATTGGGGAAGGAAGGAGTTCAGCGGGCTCGCGGGGCTCTGCACGTCGGATGTCAAAATCCTAGCTTGGCCAGGTAACCTCTAAGGGTGGTGGTGGTGGGTGGGTGGGTGGTGGTGGGGGGGGGAAGGGTGGTTGAGCTGGGTCAGACAGACTGCCTCAAACTTCACAAATTTCACTGTAGGGTGTAATAATCTAAGTTGGTATGACGATAATACCAGGGATCAATATGTGTCAAGGTCTGGGTAGGAGTACGGACTAAGGAAAAAATTGAAATGGGTTTGCTAAGGGTCTGATAACATTTACAGTCTGAATGATAGTAGGAAAAGACAAATGGTTGCTGCTGGATTACAGGCCTGGGGGACCAATGTGATATGCTTACAAGAAACGCATCTTGAAGGGGCACAAATGCACATCTTAAAATCACTTTGGTATAGGTTGATCTGTGCTTCTACCCAGGGTGCAGGAGTCCGGGGCGTTGCTATCCTTGCTAAGGGAAGTGGGCTTGTTTTTAGTCGCTCGAAGGCAGACAAATTTGGTCGGTGGGCGAATGTCAGTAAGGGAAAGGACAAAAACGGACGCTCTGCATGATCAATGGGAGAAACAGTGATGATCCTTCAGTACTGGACGTGATCTCAAATGAAGTTATGCACTGGCCATTACCCCTTATGGTTTGCGGGGACTTTAATATTAATCTCCCTGTCAACTGATCTTTGAAGGATAGTTGGCAGTATGATGGTCACAAGCCTAAAGTATTTAGAGCTTTGAAATCTTTTTGCAGTATGCATGGCTTAGTGGATGGTTGGCAGACTATAAACTCTAATTACCCCGGGTTTACATTCTTTTCTAACCCGCATCTTACACACGCAAAATTGGATTATGTACTAATGTCAAACTCAATAAAAACTAAATGTGACCTGAAAAAACTCCTGAGAATCTTTTCAGAACATATTTCACTAATATTTACCATAGAAATAGATTTTAACAAAAGCATCCCAACAGTATGGACATTTGAGAAATCTTTGCTTTTGGATGACAATTACTGTAGACACATGAGGGAGTGGATTCCGAAGTTCTTAACAGACAATGTGAGGAGTACATCACTCGAAATAATGTGGGATGCATTGAAAGCCGGGATCCGTGGGGAAACCCTGCAATACTCCTTAAATGCCAATAAACAAGCTAAAGAAGCTATGTAGAAGATGCAGGAAAGCCCCAACACTAGATGATCTTTTAACTACCATCAGAGAATTACCAAAGGGGAAAGCAACCGGGATGGATTGCATACCCTCAGAGTTCTATGCTGTTTTCTTAAACCAAATTAAAGACATCTTATTAAATCTTATGCATTACATTTTAATGGGGGATTGCTACCAAAATCATGGTCCCAGGAAAAAATAGTCATCTTCCCTAAAAAAGGTAAACCCCCCGAACAACTCTGCTCATATCGGCCCATCACTCTTATTAATTCGGACTCTAAAATATACTCAAAAATTCTGGCTAACAAACTAGCTCCTATTCTCCACAAAGTGGTAGCTCAGAGCCAACATGGCTTCATACCAGGCAGATCTACTATCAACCACATTCAACGGGTGATTACCCTGTTTGACGGTATGTAGGTTACAGGAGACCCTATGGTGCTGGTTCTGCTTGATGCAGAAAAAGTGTTTGATAGGGTCTCCTGGCCCTTCCTTTGGGCTGCCGTGGTCAGATTGGGCATAAGGGAAGGGTACATACAAGCAATTCAAAAACTATATGCGAACCCAAGGGCGGTAGTCATGGTGACTGCTCGCCTAACCGACGAACTGACGATTTCACGAGGAACTCTGCAGGGCTGCCCCTGCTCTCCATTGCTTTTCGCAATATAGACCCATTCATTCGCAATCTAGAGGAGAATGGCATAATTAAACCCATTATCTCACAGGTCTATGCCACCAAAACACTTGCATATGCGGATGACATTGCAATCGTGACAGCCCAACCTAATACTGCCATGACCGCTATTGAAGGAGAAGCGAATCAGTTTAGCCTGGTGTCAGGATATGCATTTAATAAAAGCAAAACACATATCGTGCTAAATAAGAATAGTAAAATGCGGGATGCACGGGTGGTGGAACAAGCTACCTACCTGGGAGTTAGTATTACATCTAATCTGGATAAACTGGTTGATATAAACTTGAAACCAATGCTACCTTCCATGCAGAAAGATCTTCAGCGCCTAGACAACTTGCACCTGTCTCTCATTGGAAGAGTGAATGTGATCAAAATGATATTCTTCCCTAAACTTTTATATCTTTTTAGGGCAATCTGCCTGGAATTTTCATCCTCGTGGTTTAAATCACTAGAAAGGATGTTCTCAAATTTTGTCTGGGCATACTCACAGCCTGGGCGGGCATATAAATTTCTTACATAACACAAAGATAGAGGAGGACTAGCCCTCCCTAATCTAAAGGCATACTATTGGGCAACAGTGCTATTATATAGTAACGAACCGTTACAGAACAGCCGAGGATTGGAGGAGGAGAGAGATACGCACACACCTTCTATATTGCAACTACTTATAGGACGAGAGAACAGAGGTTTTTTTTAACGTCACTTACATGATAGCTACCACAAGAAAGAAACATTTAAAACATTACTCAGTGGGTTCAAGGTGTGGAAGGCCGTAAGGAAAATGATGGGTATAGGGAGATGGTATTTTTACACTCCCCTAGAAAATAACCCACTTCTCCCAGAAATTGTTAACGATAGTCACATGCATAAATGGTTGGAGGCGGGGTGGTACACATAGGCTGCTTTATCTCCCCGGAGGGGTTATTGTCCTTTGAAGAGCTGAAAAACAACTTTGGTGGTCTGGCAAGATTTCTTCAAATATCTGCAAATTAGGGACTTCTTGTCACGCAAAGCTGGGGGGTGGGAGGGTATTAAAAAACAAAAACTAGTGGAGACCTTAATTCACAATAAAAAACAAATATATTGGGGGATTTACTTACTTATTAACGCACAATTTCCGGATGACTTTCTAAAAATATCACAGAAATGGCAAGAGATAGTGGACGTATCTGATGTAGAATTTAACTATGCATTTCAATGTCACAAACGATTCTCTTATCAACCAAATTACAGGCACATTTTTTTAAAACTTGTTTCTTACTATATTATACCCCGGATAGAATAGCTAAGTGGGGAAGTGGAAAAAGCAAATGCTGTCCTAGGTGCAGGATGTACAGCGCTGATGCAGTGCACATCTTCTCTACCTGTGAAGAGTTGAGATCTATTAAACAAGAAATTGAGAAGTTTCTATCAACAGTATTACAAAGCCCGATAGTTTTAACTAGTGATGTCATCCTACTTGGGGCAGCAATCCTAACGATGCTCTAGCAGAACATGAACTTGTATTTATAGCTATGGCTGTTTTAGACTATGCATTGCCTCTGCATGGCTAGACTCTGCTGCTCCCTCCTTTCAACAATGGCTAGCAAGATTCCTGGACATCTCAAATATGGAAACTGCCATTTATAAACGAAAGGGTAGAAGGCGACGCAAAAGAGGGTTAGAAATTTGGTCTCTCTTATTAGAGTGGTGTCAGTTGCAAGGCAGGAATTGAATGATTGCACTTTGAATCTAAACTGAAGATGGTAGTAATAATTTTGTAATTTTCTATGGCAATTATTAATTGAAATGTATTTGTTATGAGATAATCTATAAAAACGTATTCTTGTCTGACCGGTGGGTGGGGAGGGGGGTAAGGGGAAAAAATATTGTATACAAATCTGAATAAAGATATTTTTAAAGAAGGGGCAACAGACACAGAATTCATTTAAAAGAAGCGGGTGAAAATACAGCACATGAAATCCAAAACTGCAAACTTTTAGAATGGCAGCACTCCTTTCATCCCCAGAATAAAAGGAGATCCGTTACTATGGGCAGCCCAAAACACAAATATAGAATTCACTATTCATGTGTCTTGGCACCTCTTCTGGAAATGTGGCAGATTATAATGTTAATGGTGGTCCAGCACACCAAAAACAGTGCTGTGCTCAAATCACAATTTATTTTTATCTGCGAGTGCTTCTTACTCCTTGAATAAATTAAGTCATGCTCACAGACAAACCTTTGAGAATTAGGCCCACCAAGACTGTCTAAAGCCATGAAAGAGGTGACGGCTGCTCAGTCCAGAGACCATTTACTGCGCCCCAGCTTCTGATAGGAACACCGGACAGAGGAGTGTGTGAAAAAAAAATCTTTCATGTAGTGACACTGACAACTTGAGGAAAAGAAGTGACTGCGGGCGTCTGCCAGCTTCAATCTGGCAAATTAAAAGGTGAAGCCTCAATCCTTCGCAGAAATCCAGTAACCAAAAGTAACAGCTTAAGAGTAAATACTTTTCGTGGACAAAAGGGGTAAAGAGGTCCAAAGGGTGGTTTACGAGCAATACAAAGTAGTGTGAGGAATATTTTTTAAATAAATTAATTTTGCAAGCCTGTTGAAGAGAAGCCAAGAGCTTCTGTCATCTTAATGGGTCATGCTGTATGAACAGAATACTTTTCTGGGGCTCTTCACATACAACTTACTAGTGTCATTTTCAAGGATTTTCACTGACCGGAAAAGGTCCACTAAGCAGTGCGTAGGACATAAAAGGTAATTAAGCGGAGAAGCAGAATTGTTCCAAGAAGAACCCTCAAACTCTTGGCAGCCATGTTGCCATGAGTTAGAACTTTTTGACATGTCGAGAGTGCCACGTGTCCCCGTTTCACGATGCTCCTATTGAATCAAACATACAGGAACAAAAGCTTCCCGGTTAAAGGAGAACTGAGAGGGGGAAGGGTGAGGGAGGCGTGTGGGTTGTGGGTAAGGAAAAGTGTAGGTTAAGGGACGCATGTGGGTGTAGGGTAAGAGGGTGTGTGTATGTGTGTGTGTGTGTGGGTGTGGGTGTGCGTGAGAGACTTTCAAACGCCCTGTGCAGTATCAATTCCAGAAGATAAAGGGCATGAACATTGTAAGCACTATTAATGCAAACCCAAAAAGGTATTTCTTGAACTCTTTCCACAAATTTGGTTCAAGGAAGCATAAGAAATTGTGGAAAATAGTCACAAATTAGTAAAAATGTTTTAATATTAGCACTAGGCTAAATGACCCATAGTAAATTCCAGTCAGGCTTTCAGAATACCCACAGTTACCACACACCTGAAATACCTGCAAAAAGTTATGTTTGGGGGGAACTTTTGGCATGTTTCTGGTCACTCTGAAAAACCAACAGCATTTTGTCGATCAGTGGGTCGACAAGCCTAGTCTCAATTGACATATTCAACCACGTACAACTCTGCATGAGGGCACCCCCACCAGTCTCCCCATAGTCTTTGTTACACCTGATGCCATTATCTGGAATGGAGAAACAGCAGAGAAAGACACATTTTTGAGTACCTGTTCCATTATACAGGCTGAGAATAATGATGTGCTTATTATAAGCATGTTTTATTCAGTGAGAGCCTCTGTAACCAGCTCTTGCTTTGTCAATGCTTTGAAATCTTCAGTAACACTGAAGCCTGCCCTTCTAACCACGCGATGGCTACCAAATGAATGAAAGAATACAAACTCATCGACTGACGCACGCCGCAACACTTGACCTCCTATGTTAGCGGCAGTAATGGCACCATCCACCCATATTACCGCCCATTATTACTACGACTTGACTTGTGACATCCATAAACTCCCAATGAGGCTCCTACCGAAACAAGCAATAAACAAAGCCATCAAAATGTCAAGCCTCTGCTCATCACTATTGGAGGAGGTCTTGGAAGGCGAGTTTATAAACCATCCTGAATAATCAGCCCGTATCGGCGCACTCCAATCCAATTTCACACCTCATTACGCACCGTAGGACAAATCTCTGGATCAGCTGGCCTCAAACCACACCAGATGGACTCAATGCAGGGCTATGATGCGGATGTACCAGCAACTACCGTCTGCAGTAGTAGCCCTCTGGAGATCTGCATACTTGGCGTTGACACGTTGCGTGTCCATGAGCAATAGACAAGGTCTAGCTCTTGAACAGATCTACAAGAGGGTGTATCCTTGATCAAAGGTGAACCGTTGAAATCTCACACAGGATCACCCAGAAAATGATTAGTCAAGTAAACTTTCAGCAGACCTGCCAGCAGACAATTAACACTACGCTAAACATGCGAGCAATTTTGCATCTGCCAAAACATTTATGCCAATTTTTTTTATTTTTTTGGGCGATGAAAAAAAAACACAACTTCTACTTGTGGTAATGCCACTAATTATAAAAGAAAAAGTCATGAACACCCGAAGGCAAACATAAGACAAAGAGAGAAACCTCGTGAATTTATTTCAAAGGTATGTTCCCTGCCAAGGAATGGCGGATGATTATTGTAAAAGCAAGGTCGGCTCCATCTCACAAAGTTAGCAGCGGAACCATCAGGTAGTGGAAAACGGCATCATTCCACTTTCCCAGGCCAGTTTATTTCAAGCGATGCAGCTTCATTCTCTTCCAAAACTGCCAGGCGCGCTCCCAGAGAAAGAGAATTTGATGGCAGATAAGGACCGCCACCGAGCGCCCACTCACCCCACTTCCCTACCTACTGTTCCAACACACACACGCGATATGATCCCTTGTAACTACACAGCTCCCAAACCCGCCTCTGGGCAGCCCCAGACCTTTCCGGGCTCGGTGAGCCATAAATAAACCCTGCTGCACTTTCACGGCACTATTTACCAAGGCATTTTGAAAATTTTGATTCAACTGCAACAAATGTAAGTTCAGTGGGTGGAAAATATGTGTCATATTTTTGCCACAGACTTTCTACTTTAGGCTACAAAATACCTACAAATGATGTACTTTCCACAGAAAAAAGCATGACGGCATTCGGTTATGGATTTTTACAACACTTAAAAATCGTATGCCACAGTCCACATTTAGTTTTCTAAAAACAGGCAGAATGCTTTTTAAAAACTGTGCACAAGAAAGATTCCCCACGGGAGAACCCACATTACATTATTTGACTTGCGATTGACTAAACCAAATTCTTATAAAACTTTAAAAAGTTTCTGTTTATGTTAGCATACTTTACACACCCTAACAAGTCAAAAACTATCCAAGCGCTGGATGCAGCCCTTGAATACAGGAGCGTCAAAGTGTTTTTTTCTCCCCTTATGGCAGGTAGGTTGCAAAACGGACTACATGAGGTGGGAGTTAAGAGGTAACCAGGACAACAGGAGAGTTGGGGATGGAAGGGAAGCAGCCAAATGGACAACAGAAGGGTGGGGGTTGGGAAGAAAGGAGCAACAAGGACAATGGGAGGGTATAAAGGAGGGTGCGGGGTGATGCAACAAGGAAAACGGGAGGGGCAACGGGAGTGTGTGACGGAAGAAGCAACAAGCACAACAGGAGGGCGAGAGGGAAGAAGCAACAAGGACAACGAGAGGGTGGGAGGGGAAGAGGCAACAAGGACATCAGGAGAGTGGCAGGGAAAAAGCAAGAAGGACAACAGGAGGGTGGCAGGGAAAAAGCAACAAGGACAACAGGAGGGTGGGAGGAAAGAAGCAACAAGAACAACAGGAGGGTGGAAGGGAAGAAGCAATGCAGGCAATGGTGGTTTGGGAGGGGAAAAGCACAACGGGAGGGTGGGACGAAAGAAACAATGCACGCAATGGAGGTTTGGGAGGGAAAAAGCAACAATGATTACAGGAGGGAAAAAGCAACAAGGACAACGGGAGGGTGAGAGGGGAAAAGCAACAAGGACAACAGTAGGGTGGGAGGGGAAAAAGCAACAAGGACAAAGGGAGGGTGGGAGGGAAAAAGCAACAAGGACAAAGGGAGGGTGGGAGGGAAAAAGCAACAAGGACAAAGGGAGGGTGGGAGGGAAAAAGCAACAAGGACAAAGGGAGGGTGGGAGGGAAAAAGCAACAAGGACAAAGGGAGGGTGGGAGGGAAAAAGCAACAAGGACAAAGGGAGGGTGGGAGGGAAAAAGCAACAAGGACAAAAGGAGGGTGGGAGGGAAAAAGCAACAAGGACAAAGGGAGGGTGGGAGGGAAAAAGCAACAAGGACAAAGGGAGGGTGGGAGGGAAAAAGCAACAAGGACAAAGGGAGGGTGGGAGGGAAAAAGCAACAAGGACAAAGGGAGGGCGGGAGAGAAAAAGCAACAAGGACAGCGGGAGGGTGGGACGGAAAATTCAACAAGGACAACCAGGAGGGTGGGAGGGATAAAGCAAGCAAGACAACGGGAGGGTGGTAGGGAAAAAGCAACAAGGACAACAGGATTGTGGGAGGGAAAAAGCAAGGACAACAGGAGGGATAAAGCAACAACAACAGGAGGGAAAAAGCAACAAGGACAAAGGAAGGGTGGGAGGGAAAAAGCAACAAGGACAAAGGGAGGGTGGGAGGGAAAAGCAACAAGGACAAAGGGAGGGAAAAAGCAACAAGGACAAAGGAAGGGTGGGAGGGAAAAAGCAACAAGGACAAAGGAAGGGTGGGAGGGAAAAAGCAACAAGGACAGAGGGAGGGTGGGACGGAAAAAGCAACAAGGACAACTGGGAGAGTGGGAGGGAAAAAGTAACCAAGACAACGGGAGGGTGGTGGGGGAAAAGCAACAAGGACAACGGGAGGGAAAAAGCAACAAGGACAATGGGAGTGTGGGAGGGAAAAAGCAAAAACAACAGGAGGGAAAAAGCAAATACAACAGGAGGGAAAAAGCAACAAGGACAAAGGGAGGGTTGGAGGGAAAAAGTAACAACAACAACAGGACGGAAAAAGGAACAAGGACAACAGTAAAAGCAACAAAGACAATGGCGGATGGGACCCAAAAGCAACAAAGACAACGGGCGGGTGGAAGAGAAAAAGCAACAAAGACAACGGGCGTGTGGGAGGGAAAAAGCAACAAGGGCAACGGGAGGGTGGGAGTGATAAAGCTACAAGGACAACGGGAGAGTGGGAGGGATAAAGCTACAAGGACAACGGGAGGGTGGGAGGGAAAAAGCTACAAGAACAACGGGAGGATGGGAGGGAAAAAGCTACAAGGACAATGGGAGGATGGGAGGGAAAAAGCAACAAAACAATGGGAGGGTGGTAGGGGAAAGCAACAAGGACATCAGTAGGGTGGGAGGGAAAAAGCAACAAGGACAACGGGAGGGAAATAAGCAACAAGGACAACGGGAGTGTGGGAGGGAAAAAGCAAGGACAACAGGAGGGATAAAGCAAGGACAACAGGAGGGATAAAGCAAAGACAACAGGAGGGAAAAAGCAACAAGGACAAAGGGAGGGTGGAAGGGAAAAAGCAACAAGGACAACAGTAAAAGCAACAAAGACAACGGGCAGGTGGGAGGGAAAAAGCAACAAGGACAAAGGGAGGGTGGAAGGGAAAAAGCAACAAGGACAACAGTAAAAGCAACAAAGACAACGGGCAGGTGGGAGGGAAAAAGCAACAAAGACAACGGGCGGGTGGGAGGAAAAAAGCAACAAAGACAACGGGCGGGTGGTAAGGAAAAAAGCAACAAAGACAACGGGCGGGTGGGAGGGGAAAAGCAACAAAGATAACGGGCGGGTGGGAGGGGAAAAGCAACAAAGACAACGGGCAGGTGGGAGGGGAAAAGCAACAAGGACAACGGGCAGGTGGAAGGGAAAAAGCAACAAGGACAACGGGCGGGTAGGAGGGAAAAAGCTGGGTGGGAGGGAAAAGCAACAAGAACAAAGGAAGGGAAGGAGCAACACAAACAAAGGGTGGTTGGGAGGGAGGGAAGAAGCAACACAAACAAAAGGAGGATGGAGGGAAGAAGCAATACGAACAAAAGGAGGGTGGGAAGGAAGAAGCAACATGAGCAAATAAAGGGAAGCAGCAATACAAGCAAAGGTAAGGGGGGAAGAAGCAACATAAGCAAAGGGAGGGTTGGGGGAAGAAGCAACATAAGCAAAGGGAGGGTTGGAGGGAAGAAGCAACACGAACAAAGGGAGAGTGGGAGGGAAGAAGCAAAACGAACAAAGGGAGGGTGGGAGGGAAGAAGCAAAACGAACAAAGGGAGGGTGGGAGGGAAGAAGCAAAACGAACAAAGGGAGGGTGGGAGGGAAGAAGCAAAACGAACAAAGGGAGGGTGGGAGGGAAGAAGCAACACGAACAAAGGGAGCGTGGGAGGGAAGAAGCAGCACGAGCAAAGGGAGCGTGGGAGGGAAGAAGCAACACGAGCAAAGGGAGGGTGGCAGGGAAGAAGCCACACGTGCTAAGAGAGGGTGGGAAGGAAGAAGCAACATCAATAAATGGAGGGTGGGAGGGATGAAGCAACACTAAAAACGGGAGGGTGGGAGGGAATAAGCAACACGGAAAACAGGAGGGTGGGAGGGAGGAAGCAACAGACAACAGGAGGGTGGGAGGGAGGAAGCAACAGACAACGGGAGGGTGAGAGGGGAAAAGCAACAAGGACAACAGTAGGGTGGGAGGGGAAAAAGCAACAAGGACAAAGGAAGGGTGGGAGGGAAAAAGCAACAAGGACAAAGGGAGGGTGGGAGGGAAAAAGCAACAAGGACAAAGGGAGGGTGGGAGGGAAAAAGCAACAAGGACAAAAGGAGGGTGGGAGGGGAAAAAGCAACAAGGACAAAAGGAGGGTGGGAGGGAAAAAGCAACAAGGACAAAGGGAGGGTGGGAGGGAAAAAGCAACAAGGACAAAGGGAGGGTGGGAGGGAAAAAGCAACAAGGACAAAGGGAGGGTGGGAGGGAAAAAGCAACAAGGACAAAGGGAGGGCGGGAGAGAAAAAGCAACAAGGACAGCGGGAGGGTGGGACGGAAAATTCAACAAGGACAACCAGGAGGGTGGGAGGGATAAAGCAAGCAAGACAACGGGAGGGTGGTAGGGAAAAAGCAACAAGGACAACAGGATTGTGGGAGGGAAAAAGCAAGGACAACAGGAGGGATAAAGCAACAACAGGAGAGAAAAAGCAACAAGGACAAAGGAAGGGTGGGAGGGAAAAAGCAACAAGGACAAAGGGAGGGTGGGAGGGAAAAGCAACGAGGACAAAGGGAGGGGAAAAGCAACGAGGACAAAGGGAGGGAAAAAGCAACAAGGACAAAGGAAGGGTGGGAGGGAAAAAGCAACAAGGACAAAGGAAGGGTGGGAGGGAAAAAGCAACAAGGACAGAGGGAGGGTGGGACGGAAAAAGCAACAAGGACAACTGGGAGAGTGGGAGGGGAAAAGTAACCAAGACAACGGGAGGGTGGTGGGGGAAAAGCAACAAGGACAACGGGAGGGAAAAAGCAACAAGGACAATGGGAGTGTGGGAGGGAAAAAGCAAAAACAACAGGAGGGAAAAAGCAAATACAACAGGAGGGAAAAAGCAACAAGGACAAAGGGAGGGTTGGAGGGAAAAAGTAACAACAACAACAGGACGGAAAAAGGAACAAGGACAACAGTAAAAGCAACAAAGACAATGGCGGATGGGACCCACAAGCAACAAAGACAACGGGCGGGTGGAAGAGAAAAAGCAACAAAGACAACGGGCGTGTGGGAGGGAAAAAGCAACAAGGGCAACGGGAGGGTGGGAGTGATAAAGCTACAAGGACAACGGGAGGGTGGGAGGGATAAAGCTACAAGGACAACGGGAGGGTGGGAGGGATAAAGCTACAAGGACAACGGGAGGGTGGGAGGGAAAAAGCTACAAGAACAACGGGAGGATGGGAGGGAAAAAGCTACAAGGACAATGGGAGGATGGGAGGGAAAAAGCAACAAAACAATGGGAGGGTGGTAGGGGAAAGCAACAAGGACATCAGTAGGGTGGGAGGGAAAAAGCAACAAGGACAACGGGAGGGAAATAAGCAACAAGGACAACGGGAGTGTGGGAGGGAAAAAGCAAGGACAACAGGAGGGATAAAGCAAGGACAACAGGAGGGATAAAGCAAGGACAACAGGAGGGAAAAAGCAACAAGGACAAAGGGAGGGTGGAAGGGAAAAAGCAACAAGGACAACAGTAAAAGCAACAAAGACAACGGGCAGGTGGGAGGGAAAAAGCAACAAAGACAACGGGCTGGTGGGAGGAAAAAAGCAACAAAGACAACGGGCGGGTGGTAAGGAAAAAAGCAACAAAGACAACGGGCGGGTGGGAGGGGAAAAGCAACAAAGACAACGGGCGGGTGGGAGGGGAAAAGCAACAAAGACAACAGGCGGGTGGGAGGGGAAAAGCAACAAAGACAACGGGCAGGTGGAAGGGAAAAAGCAACAAGGACAACGGGCAGGTGGAAGGGAAAAAGCAACAAGGACAACGGGCGGGTAGGAGGGAAAAAGCTGGGTGGGAGGGAAAAGCAACAAGAACAAAGGAAGAGAAGGAGCAACACAAACAAAGGGTGGTTGGGAGGGAGGGAAGAAGCAACACAAACAAAAGGAGGATGGAGGGAAGAAGCAATACGAACAAAAGGAGGGTGGGAAGGAAGAAGCAACATGAGCAAATGAAGGGAAGCAGCAATACAAGCAAAGGTAAGGGGGGAAGAAGCAACATAAGCAAAGGGAGGGTTGGGGGAAGAAGCAACATAAGCAAAGGGAGGGTTGGAGGGAAGAAGCAACACGAACAAAGGGAGAGTGGGAGGATAGAAGCAAAACTAACAAAGGGAGGGTGGGAGGGAAGAAGCAACACGAACAAAGGGAGCGTGGGAGGGAAGAAGCAACACGAGCAAAGGGAGCGTGGGAGGGAAGAAGCAACACGAGCAAAGGGAGGGTGGCAGGGAAGAAGCCACACGTGCTAAGAGAGGATGGGAAGGAAGAAGCAACATCAATAAATGGAGGGTGGGAGGGATGAAGCAACACTAAAAACGGGAGGGTGGGAGGGAATAAGCAACACGGAAAACAGGAGGGTGGGAGGGAGGAAGCAACAGACAACAGGAGGGTGGGAGGGAGGAAGCAACAGACAACAGGAGGGTGGGAGGGAGGAAGCAACAGACAACAGGAGGGTGGGAGGGAGGAAGCAACACAATGGGAGGGTGTGAGGGAAGAAGCAACATGAGCAAAAGGAGGGAAGAAGCAACACGAGCAAAGGGAGGGAAGAAGCAACACAAGGAGGGTGAGAGGGAGGGAAGAAGCAACACAAGCAAAGGGAGGGTGGGAGGGAAGAAGCAACACAAGCAAAGGGAGGGTGGGGGCAAGAAGTAACACGAGCAAAGGAAGGGTGGGAAGGAAGAAGCAACAACAACAAATGTAGGGTGGGAAGGAAGAAGCAACACTAAAAACGGGAGGGTGGGAGGGAATAAGCAACACGGACAACAGGAGGGTGGGCGGGAATAAGCAACAGACAACGGGTGGGAGGGATGAAGCAACAGACAACGGGAGGGTGGGAGGGAGGAAGCAACACAGACAATGGGCGGGTGGGAGGGAAGAAGCAACACGGACAACGGGAGGGAAGAAGCAATGCAGGCAATGTGGGCATGGGAGGGAAGATGCAACATGGGCAACGGGAGGGAAGAAGCAATACGGGCAACAGGATAGGAGGGAAGAAGCAACACGGACAATGGGAGGGTGGGAGTAGCATTACGGACATAGGGAGGATGGGAGGGAAAAAGCAACATGGAATGGGAGGGTCGGAGGGAAAAGCAATACGGATAACAGGAGGGTGGGAGGGAAAAGCAAAATGGACACACTTTAAAGCAATAAGGACCACAGGAGGGTGGGAGGGAAAAGCAATAAGGACCAAGGGTGGGTGGGAGGGAAAAGCAATACGGACCACGGGAGGGTGGGAGGGAAAAGCAATACAGGCAATGGGAGTGTGGGAGGGAAAAGCAATATGGACCACGGGAGGGTGGGAGGGAAAAGCAATACAGACAATGGGAGGGTAGGAGGAAAAAGCAATACAGGCAATGGGAGTGTGGGAGGGAAAAGCAATACGGACAATGGGAGGGAAGAAGCACCACAGACAACTGGAGGGTGGGAAGGAAGAAGCGACATGGACAATGGGAGTGCCGGGTGGGAAGAAGCAATACGGACAACAGGTGTTTTGGGTAGTAGGAAGAAGCAACACTGAAAAGAGGAGGGGCGGGTATGGGACATATGCATTAGCTAGGAAAAAATAGTATCCTATTCACAGACCCAGCAGCAAAATAACCCTACTTAAGATGAAGCCATCAGTACTCACTCCATGCTCCAGACGAAAGACGAGGAAGAGAAGCCGAAAGAAGCTTTCCATTTAGGAGGTAGCAAATGACAGAGATAATGAAGCCCATAAATGGTCAGCATTGGGTGGGCTCCAAGTTCATTCGAATTTCTCTAACAAGCTAGAGCACATGCGCTAGTAAAGGCAAAACCTAAAAAGGGTATTAAACAATTGATGGGTGGCTCATCATCCTGGGTAGATGTGTACTGCTGGTTGATATCTGGACAGTGTTGAGTGAGCGCTCATCGTCCTGGGTAGATGTGCTCTGCTGTGTGATATCTGGACAGTGTTGAGCGGGTGCTTATCCTCCTGGGTAGATGTGCACTGCTGTGTGATATCTGGACAGTGTTGAGCGAGTGCTCATCGTCCTGGGTATATGTGCACTGCTGTGTGATATCTGGACAGTGTTGAGTGGGCTCTCCTCATCCTGCGTAGGTGCACACAGCAGCGTGACAGAATCTTATAAAGAGACAAGAGAGTGTAATTGTGGGTTTTCTGATATCCACCTGTGAGGGATACATGCTCCCACACAGGGAGGAGGAACAAGTTGTTTATTTGTAGGCCAGGAAGACAGCTGTCTCCATTCATGTATTAAAACGACTTTTTAACATAGATACAGTGTCTCCTTGCACAGCCATATGAGGTTTAAGTAGGTTATGTTTCTTTTTTTGCCCACAGCTACTATCACCTCCCAATAACCAGGTGACAATTCGGTTGTGGCATTTACCCCAGGTTTTCTGTGTCATCAGCGCTAAGCCCAACACCCGCCTGATCTGTAGTTTGTCAACAACACTTCTGCAGTCAATCATCTCCCAGAGAGCGCGCGTGGCCCTCCAAGGTCACTGGGGAAGCACCAGAAACAGAATAAAGTTAAATAAGTGAAATGGACCTGGGCTTTCTGGTGTTTCATTTTGAAAAGGTTGCATATGCACCTCATCTCCTACCAAATTCTGCTCTCTCCCTGCGCTGCCATCTCCACTATAGTATCATGACACAAGGTATAAGTAGGGAAAGCCATGTGGGCCTGGCCAGATAATGCCATGACCGCTGGGCTTCGATGGTGTCCCACTAATCTGCCAGGTCACACCCAACGAATGCATAAATCCTTTTTAGGTCTCAGCCTGCGTAGGCTGTGATTGCGCAGTCTCGCTGCCGAGATTTTATGTTTTCCAGAGTAGGGGCTTGAACCCGCCCCTCTTCTCCATTGGCTGGCTTCCTAAACAGTGGCCAGGCATTGGAGAAGAGGGGCGTCTGTCCGTTTAAGCCCCGTCTTTTTCGGATAGAGGGGCGTGTTGTCTTAGGTTCTTTCTCTCCTCTTCCCATTGGCTGGAATTTTACATTCCAGCCAATTGAAAGAGGAGAGAAAGAAAAACACGCCCCCAGTCCGAAAATGAAGGGGCGTTTCTCCGAGGCATTTCTGCTTGACCTTGGAGAAACATGGTGCTGTTCATGGCGTCCTGCTCTCGGCTCCCTCGGTGCTCCTGTGTCCGGCTGCTGCTCTGGTCTCCTCCCTCTGTCCTCTCCAGCTGGCGCTTGTTCGCTCTCCTCCCCCTGCTCGCGCGGGCTCCCCTGATACTGCCGCGGGCGCCCCTGATACTGCCGCTCGCGCCCTCTCCTCGGGCTGCGGCTGCCTCCTCTTCCCCCCTGCTTGTCGGGCTCTGTCTTCCCCCGTCGTACATGTCCGCGGCCTGATGGATGGTGTGGTTGAAGCAGACTTGGTGGAAGCATTGCAGGAGTTTGGTCCCATAAGGTATGGCATTATTAAATTAAATATAATGGTCTATTGCCGCTTTGGGAGATTGTTGCTCTTAGTTTAAGTGTGCTCTATCAGCCTCTGTGCTTGGGCGCAGATAAGAACTGGGTTTACCCATTCACTTTTACTATGCCATTCTGTTGTGCTCGCTTTTCTTGCCTCTGTTCCATGGTTGTGCTCGATTTTCTCGCTTTTCTTGCCTCTGTTCCCTGGTTGTGATTGTTTTTAGTGCCTCTGTTCCCTGCTTGGGATAGTTTTTAGTGCCTCTGTTCCCTGCTTGTGGTTCCCTGCTTGTGGTCGTTTTTAGTGCCTCTGTTTCCTGCTTGTGATCGTTTTCAGTGCCTCTGTTCCCTGCTTGTGATTGTTTTCTTGCCTCTGTTCCCTGCTTGTGATCGTTTTTAGTGCCTCTGTTCCCTGCTTGTGATCGTTTTTAGTGCCTCTGTTCCCTGCTTGTGATCGTTTTTAGTGCCTCTGTTCCCTGGGGCTTTACTGGGCAGAGGTGGGCTTGTGGTGAGGGGCAGTCGGTGCCCAGGGCATGGACCCCAGCGCACCGGCTGACCTGTGTGTGTCTGGCTCTGTGTGTGTGTGTGTGCGGCTCTGTGCGTGTGTGTGTGGCTCTCTGTGCATGTGTGGCTCTCTGGGCGTGCGTGGCTCTCTGGGCGTGCGTGGCTCTCTGGGCGTGCGTGGCTCTCTGGGCGTGCGTGGCTCTCTGGGCGTGCGTGGCTCTCTGGGCGTGCGTGGCTCTCTGGGCGTGCGTGGCTCTCTGGGCGTGCGTGGCTCTCTGTGCGTGTGTGGCTCTCTGTGCATGTGTGGCTCTCTGAGCTGTGCGTGTGTGGCTCTCTGAGCTGTGCGTGTGTGGCTCTCTGAGCTGTGCGTGTGTGGCTCTCTGTGCGTGTGTGGCGCGTGTGTGTGGCTCTGTGTGTGTGTGTGGCTCTGTGTGTATGTGTGGCTCTGTGTGTGTGTGTGGCTCTGTGTGTGTGTGGCTCTGTGTGTGTGTGGCTCTGTGTGTGTGTGGCTCTGTGTGTGGCTCTGTGTGTGTGTGGCTCTGTGTGTGTGTGTGTGTCTGTGTGGCTATATGTGTGTGTGTGTGGCTCTGTGTGTGTGTGTGGCTCTCTCTGTGTGTGTTTGGCTGTGTGTGGCTCTGTGTGTGTGTGTGTGTGTGTGTATGGCTCTGTGTGTGTGTGTGGCTCTGTGTGTGTGTGTGGCTGTGTGTGGGGGGGCTGTGTGTGTGGGGGGGGCTGTGTGTGTGTGTTGGGCTGTGTGTGTGGGGGGGGGGGCTCTCTGTGTGTGTGTGGGGCTCTGTGTCTGCTAATACTCTCTACTACTCTCTAATGCTCACCTATTGCCATAGTAAATGACAATACCATTTATTTATGTTTAAAAAAAATGAAAAATGAAAAAAATGCCATTTGCAATGCCAATAGCTCTAACTTTAACAAAGACGAGACCATTGCATTGTAAATGCTTGTTTCTCTTCGCTGTTACTTTTTGTTCCTGGCATGCTTTACTTTATCTTCATCAAATAACGAGTCCTTGTAGGAAACTGCAGCATTATGTGTTGGTTAAACAGAAACTATGTCATTTTGGGTGCAGCACGCTTGGGCACAGGTGGACCCAATAAGGCGTTACTGCATCTAAAAGCGCCTTGAGAGTTAGCACATAGCACAGACAAGGTCCTTCACTCAAAATTTGGAAAATACATCCAATGCTTGGCACAAGGGGAAGTGTAAATGAACAGAGTTCAAATATGGAAATAGAGAAGAGTAATCATTAATGCAGTAAACAAACATTTTAGTTAAAACAGGGATGCCCAATGCATGTCCAGGTAGGCCATTACATGCTAGATTTTCTCGATGGGCACATACAATATATTGCTACAAAATAAACCTAAATGTAAATAATTTACACCATCAGAAATTATCCTGAGCATCTGACATGGAGCTGCGTCCCCTGGACCAGTGTCCGACAAACCTCCTTTAAACTATGCAAGTTCACAGAACAAAAGGAGAAAACGCGTTTTACATTAGTCAGATATTGTGGCAGGTGTGATAGGAGCAAAATGGCTGATGGGTTGATTGATATCAATAACGTCAAATGGAAGTCAGAAACAAGGACATGAAATACACAAGATTCAGAGAACACACATAGGCGAGAGGCTGGCCTAGGCGAAGACATAATAAAAGAGGCAAACAAGGAGGTGCAATACACATCAGAAATGTAATAAGAAAATTACATTAATAACCAGTTAGAAATGCTGTGTAGAAAAAAAAGACTACTAATGGAGACACCGAAAAAGGGTGACTATCTCTAAGGCTTGTTATTGAACGAATACATCTGTGAACGACCCCTACCAGGAAACACTGGTCTATATCAGATAAAGGACAAACGGTACACCGGCTGTAAGCAGCACACCAGCCACTTCAGGTAAGAGCAAGAGGGCCTCAAAAAAACTAAAAGAAAACGAATTCCACCACCAGAAGCCAAAGTCCAGATGGTCTCAAATTGCATCCTGTAAGGAGGCTGATGCTGCAATGGTCATGTTACAGGGGCATCAAGGCCCGCGCCCCGCCCCCCATGCTGCTTGATTTCCAACAGCTTGGGTCCGCTTTGGGGTATGTCTGGGGAGACGCTCCCTATGGCAATTCGAGCACACCTGCCAAAATGGCAGATGATAAATACACCCTAGTCTTGCACCAGGAAGGATTCCCTAAACTATGTTAATTGTAGGTTCCACCCCAGGGCTAGTTGGTACACACACTAGAAAGTGTCAACGATTCCCGCCTTTAAGGAGCTCTTCATGCGATTCTTGCACTAGTCGTGTTCCTCCTCTGATGCAGCCAGTCTGAACCATATACGGACTACCACAGGATGCTCCTTTCCCACCGTCTTCTGGTCCCTCCACTGCAGATTCCTGGTGATCGCTCCTTACCCACAGTCTTCTGGTCCCTCCACAGTAGATTCCTGGTGATCGCTCCTTTCCAACAGTCTTCTGGTCCCTCCACTGTAGATTCCTGGTGATTGCTCCTTTCCCACAGTCTTCTGGTCCCTCCACTGCAGATTCCTCGTGATCGCTCCTTTCCCACAGTCTTCTGGTCCCTCCACTGCAGATTCTTGGTGATCGTTCCTTTCCCACAGTCTTATAGTCCCTCCACTGCAGATTCCTAGTGATCGCTCCTTTCCCACAGTCTTCAGGTCCCTCCACTGCAGATTCATGGTGATCGTTCCTTTCCCACAGTCTTCTGGTCCCTCCACTGTAGATTCCTGGTGATCGCTCCTTTCCCACAGTCTTCTGGTCCCTCCACTGTAGATTCATGGTGATCGTTCCTTTCCCACAGTCTTCTGGTCCCTCCACTGCAGATTCCTCGTGATCGCTCCTTTCCCACAGTCTTCTGGTCCCTCCACTGCAGATTCTTGGTGATCGTTCCTTTCCCACAGTCTTATAGTCCCTCCACTGCAGATTCCTAGTGATCGCTCCTTTCCCACAGTCTTCAGGTCCCTCCACTGCAGATTCATGGTGATCGTTCCTTTCCCACAGTCTTCTGGTCCCTCCACTGTAGATTCCTGGTGATCGCTCCTTTCCCACAGTCTTCTGGTCCCTCCACTGTAGATTCATGGTGATCGTTCCTTTCCCACAGTCTTCTGGTCCCTCCACTGCAGATTCCTGGTGATCGCTCCTTTCCCACAGTCTTCTGGTCCCTCCACTGCAGATTCCTGGTGATCGCTCCTTTCCCACAGTCTTCTGGTCCCTCCACTGTAGATTCCTGGTGATCGTTCCTTTCCCACAGTCTTCAGGTCCCTCCACTGTAGATTCCTGGTGATCGCTCCTTTCCCACAGTCTTCTGGTCCCTCCACTGTAGATTCCCGGTGATCGCTCCTTTCCCACAGTCTTCTGGTCCCTCCACTAGAGATTCCTGGTGATCGCTCCTTTCCCACAGTCTTCAGGTCCCTCCACTGCAGATTCCTGGTGATCGCTCCTTTCCCACAGTCTTCTGGTCCCTCCACTGCAGATTCCTAGTGATTGCTCCTTTCCCACAGTCTTCTGGTCCTTCAACTGCAGATTCATGGTGATCGCTCCTTTCCCACAGTCTTCAGGTCCCTCCACTGTAGATTCCTGGTGATCGCTCTTTTCCCACAGTCTTCTGGTCCCTCAACTGCAGATTCCTGGTGATCGCTCCTTTCCCACAGTCTTCTGGTCCCTCCACTGCAGATTCCTGGTGATCGCTCCTTTCCCACAGTCTTCTGGTCCCTCCACTGCAGATTCCTGGTGATCGCTCCTTTCCCACAGTCTTCAGGTCCCTCCACTGTAGATTCCTGGTGATCGCTCCTTTCCCACAGTCTTCTGGTCCCTCCACTGTAGATTCCCGGTGATCGCTCCTTTCCCACAGTCTTCTGGTCCCTCCACTAGAGATTCCTGGTGATCGCTCCTTTCCCACAGTCTTCAGGTCCCTCCACTGCAGATTCCTGGTGATCGCTCCTTTCCCACAGTCTTCTGGTCCCTCCACTGCAGATTCCTAGTGATTGCTCCTTTCCCACAGTCTTCTGGTCCTTCAACTGCAGATTCATGGTGATCGCTCCTTTCCCACAGTCTTCAGGTCCCTCCACTGTAGATTCCTGGTGATCGCTCTTTTCCCACAGTCTTCTGGTCCCTCCACTGCAGATTCCTGGTGATCGCTCCTTTCCCACAGTCTTCTGGTCCCTCCACTGCAGATTCCTGGTGATCGCTCCTTTCCCACAGTCTTCTGGTCCCTCCACTGCAGATTCCTGGTGATCGCTCCTTTCCCACAGTCTTCAGGTCCCTCCACTGCAGATTCCTGGTGATCGCTCCTTTCCCACAGTCTTCTGGTCCCTCCACTGCAGATTCCTAGTGATCGCTCCTTTCCCACAGTCTTCTGGTCCCTCCACTGTAGATTCCTGGTGATCGCTCCTTTCCCACAGTCTTCTGGTCCCTCCACTGCAGATTCCTGGTGATCGCTCCTTTCCCACAGTCTTATGGTCCCTCCACTGCAGATTCCTAGTGATCGCTCCTTTTCCACAGTCTTCAGGTCCCTCCACTGCAGATTCATGGTGATCGTTCCTTTCCCACAGTCTTCTGGTCCCTCCACTGTAGATTCCTGGTGATCGCTCCTTTCCCACAGTCTTCTGGTCCCTCCACTGTAGATTCATGGTGATCGTTCCTTTCCCACAGTCTTCTGGTCCCTCCACTGCAGATTCCTAGTGATCGCTCCTTTCCCACAGTCTTCTGGTCCCTCCACTGTAGATTCCTGGTGATCGCTCCTTTCCCACAGTCTTCTGGTCCCTCCACTGTAGATTCATGGTGATCGTTCCTTTCCCACAGTCTTCAGGTCCCTCCACTGTAGATTCCTGGTGATCGCTCCTTTCCCACAGTCTTCTGGTCCCTCCACTGTAGATTCCTGGTGATCGCTCCTTTCCCACAGTCTTCTGGTCCCTTCACTGCAGATTCCTGGTGATCGCTTCTTTCCCACAGTCTTCTGGTCCCTCCACTGCAGATTCCTGGTGATCGCTCCTTTCCCACAGTCTTCAGGTCCCTCCACTGCAGATTCCTGGTGATCGCTCCTTTCCCACAGTCTTCTGGTCCCTCCACTGCAGATTCCTAGTGATCGCTCCTTTGCCACAGTCTTCTGTTTTCACTTACATTATTATTATTATGTTTCTTATATAGCGCCTGAATCGACCCCCGAAGGGGTATCTCCGCGCTTGCCTTGGGAACCCGTTCTGGCTTTTCCCTGTGAGATAGCCCCTACAGGGCATCCCCAAGGTGAAAGCCAGGCATCCCGCCGCGGGGGGCCATTGTGGAGATTAAGCAAGCTTAATGCCCAGAGTTGCAGAGTGTGAACCCATGATTAGGTCAGGCACCGAAGCGAGAATTATCGAGTCCATGGACATTTGAGCTCAAGACCCTGCCGCGTCGGGAATTGAACCCTGGTCCCGGGTCTGACCTCTGCTTCAGGGTCTGCCTGCTCTAACCAGTGAGCCACACTTCACCATCTACATTATTTTGTAGAATTTTTGCTTGCAGTAACTTCTATCATTTTTTGACCTCATTACGCGAAATGAGGGTTCTGCGATTTGAAGCTTGTTCTTCTTGAGAACTTGAAATACTTTCCAAGTTTCTACGGTGGTTCAGCATTAAACGGCTGGAGGTTTTTCCTTCAATGCAGGATTTAATAGTCAAATACTCATATTTAGATGACTTGACTAGAAGGTGGCTATCCTGAAAATGTAGCAGGACTCCTGCCCCTGTTCACCAACGTATGCCACCATGGTAAAAAAAAATCCTCAACCCTGATCCATGCCAGTAACATGCCACTTTGGCCACTCTGGCACCAGAACTCATTGGAATGGTCCTGCGCTTATCAACTTGGTGTTTTTTTTCTACTGGAGTGTATGTTGACATGGAGGAAGCAAAATGTGCTTCTTTCACTGCACATTCCCAAGCTGCATGGGGCATCAGTCCAACAATTCACCAAGCGATGTGCACCCGGGAAATGTGCATGCTGGCGCTTTAAGACAGTCAAACACTCGATCAGCATAACCACACTCATCTTACTAGGAGTTTTGTGGCAGCGGTCCTGCATCTTCTCGTTGTTTTTTTATAATAATTTATTGAGCTCACAAGACACCCCCAACGGGGTCTCTCGGAGCTCTTTCAAGTGGAATTTTTACAGGTTGCGCACTTCCCTTTAACAATGAGAGATAACTTGTGTTTTTTTTTATCTCTTTGATGGTTTGGAGTTGCCCTGTTCGGAATTCAATCTGTCTTCTTAATGGAATGTATGCAACATTTCTGAAATGTTACAAGAAATTACACAAAAGCTGTGCGAATTGCTGGTCCAGCTTTTTGCGCATAGTGCATCCTAATGTTCATTTGTGGGCACGAGAACGCATTTTGTGTTAAGAAAGAGCAAACAGAGAGGACTGTTGTTGTTTGTGCTCTTCCCCCACTCTAGTGACGGGAGTTTTACTCAAAAGGAACCTCAATCACGCATTACGGGGTTATTGTGTAATTTGAGCATTAACACGCCTAAAACAAAAAATGCCAGAAAATACTTCAGATTATACAGATGTAAACGAAATTTTGCACAGGCCTAGTCTGGAGTAACTGCTGCCATAGCAGCCGGTTATTTTCCCTCACAGTTCCCAATACAAGATGGCGACTCCACCCTGCCAAGCAACCGGAGAGAACTGATGATTCCGCCCAAGGCCTGCTCATTGCAAGGGCTTTCACTCATCCGGCCGAGTCAACAATTACAAGTCACTGCACGGAACAGCTGTTTCTCTCTTCCTGGACCAGGAGAATTCTTATCCTCGAGGCCTGTTTTTTTCGTCTTATATTTTTTTTTAACTTCCTGCACAAAGTATGTGCCTCCTCCTCTGTATTAGAGCAGAAATACGATTTTAAGAGTGCCCATGTTAAATTCTGCTCAAGAGTTTGTTTGCTATGCCTGCTTACCTCATCTCACTCGTCAGGTCTCCACAAGTTGTAGAATTTACTCCTTGCTTTTGTCCAATGGTTGTGTGCCAGTTACTCCCTCAATCGGTTCTCTCTGCCGTCCATTCTGAGTTGTGCAAGCCTCGACGAGAAGCTGAGTGAGGGCAAATTTGAAGATAAAAGTATGGAATTCCTTTCTATTACAGATAATCCTTCCTGTGGCTGCTGAAAGTCTCAAAATGTTCCTTAATTATATGGACATTTTAGCAAAATATTTTTCGGCACTTTAAATTTCACCATTTTCTTTATAAAAAAAAAAGGTTGTATGTTTGCGTTATACATGTAACAGTGCTCCATATGGTAAAAGGTATGTCCTGTGCCACAAGTTGATACAACATATGCTCCCAGTCACCCATACACATATATCCCATTGATATGGACACACGTTCATACATCCCAAAACACCATACTCTCACTGACACACATGGCACCCCTGACATAAAGTCCCCTAGTCAAAGTACTTTCTTCAGACCATAATATCTGGCTCTATGGACATTAGGGTGCCTGGAAACACTGCACAAGTGGATTGGCCTTCAGTAGTTCACAATAATTTTAATTGATCACTAGTAGCTCTCACTACAGAAATGTTTGGAGACCCCTGCCCATACCCACCCCATCAGCCATAACTCATAGCCCTAGGACCGAGCATACCCGCGGTCCATGGTCATCATCCCCACCTCAAAGGTACAGGAGACGGCCCGCTGCCAGTTACTCCCTTGTCGCTCTCCTCGGCCTACTCCCACCAGTCACTGAACCCTCTGTCACAATACACATTGCTCACACTCGTGCTGCTGCATAATTACCCACTTTACTCAAGTTTCCTTTTTTGGAGGTACACTTACTTCAAGGCTCATCGCCTGAGTTCTAAGCACCATAGACATGATCGACCCTATCAGCATAACCACTCCAAGTCCAGACAAGGATTCAGTTCAATGTAATTGCGCCCAGACGCAACACCCTTCCCGTGGTACAGAGTGGTCTGGAACGCAAGGAATACTACGCTGTACCAGAACTGTAACAGTTGTAATAAATGGGAACAAGTACTTAAAACAGGTTGAAATAAAAACCTCAATAAAAAAATATATATATTTTTTAAACATAGTGAAATAGAATTTGATCAAGAGAAAGAAAAAATCCAAGATTAGTTTCAGGCTCAATGAACTATTTTCGTAGGTGGAGAATGCCACATCAACCTTTCCAACCATAATCCGTGTGCTGCATGTTACACTCAGTTTGAATTTTAGACTACCTCTCGTGGATGCCGACGTCCGAACAGATCACCAAACAACAAACCAGGCAAAGGTATGGAAAAGCTTTCTACGGTTTCAGACATTTTACTACCACTGCAAGTTAGAGGAAAGTTTCTAACTTTTGTATTAAAGTGATCTCTTTTTGCATTTACTATTTACTGTCCCCCAAATGTGCCATAATAGTATGCAAAGGTTAATGTGACCATTATAAGACAGTAAGGTGACTCAGTCGACGAATGTATCTGCTGCAGACATATGCGTGCAACCTGAAGGTCAACGGTCAAAGGTTCAAATACTGGCAGGGTAGACACAACCCTTTCTGATGAAAATAAATTATTTTCTGTTGGATAAGAAATAGAACAATTACAATTACTTGAGGCTACAGTCTGTAGCAGAAAGCACTCAATATAATAATACATTGTTACTGTTTTTTAAACTACTAGGAAAACAAAACTTAAGCATCTGTCGCGTGTTGAATCTTGACAACCTTTAATGTTCACATCACAATGTGTATTATTTGCCATACAACCAGGAATACAATGATCATTATTTACCTGTACGAACCCATCACCTTTTTCTTAAGTGTAGTAATAAAGAAATTAACAATAGAACTACATAAAAAAGCCCAAATAATCAAACATTCTGGTGTAAATGTTAGTTTCTTAACAGTGACAGTGAGAGAGATCAACTTGACTACACCCGGCGTGTGCAAAGTTAGGCCACCCGGGATCCTTGCCCTAGTTTGACAATAACCACCATGTCGTTGTAGAGGATTTCCATTTAGATGCAATAGAGGTGAATTTATCTCATGTTGAAGGCCTGAAAGTTGCAGTGGGTCAGGTTCTCGCAGTCTAATAGAGGACGAAATACTGAGCCACTAATATCCCTGCTTAATCTCAAGAGGACAGGATTTCAATCCTGTCAAAAGTTGTAAACAACTGATTGTGTCGAGCAAAAAGGGTCTGGTGAGAAAAGCATGGAATAAACTCGAATAGTACTTCAGTAATTCAAATATTTATTTATAATTCTATTTAGAGCTTGTGTGGTGGAGGTGCAGGGTCAGAATGGGGCCAGGTTGCCCATCTTTTGCTAATTTTTTGCATTCTAGATCATGAAACAGGACCATCTTATACACAAGAATATTACTTTTACGGGAACCCCAACCAAAAGCTATAATCAAATGGGTTTTCATTATTGGTGTGCACCACGCCCAAGTGTGATGACTTTATATGGGTGGCTCTATACTGCACCTATGTATAACAGAATGATCGTTCTGAAACAAGGCAACGTTAAACACTGTCAGCAGATAAAGTCACACGAGAACAAAAAAAACAGAAGTCATCAAGAATTTTTGTATATACATGTAGCTCGGTAACGCTGACTTGGATAGGAAGCTAAAGTGCCAACTAATACTGTACACTATATGCCAGTTCTATTGTGCACATTTTTAAACCGCCTGGTCACGTTTTCATCAGTTTATATCAATCTTAACAACCAGCTTATGTTTTCTCACCACTGCTATAATATTGGGCTGAAATATCATAGTACGACATAGCAGTAATTAGCAAAAGCCGAGATAACATTGTCCTACAGCACTCTCAATGCATTATTGGCATGCTGGGGCAGCAGGAGCAGGCACTCATCATTGATTAACTGCCTTCTCCTGATCCTCGCAGCATTGCAACATAATCTGCAAGTAGGGCTTTGCGGTCCTGAAAGAATCCAACGAATGACCTGCGAGCATGCGCGCTGTAGCACAAATGCCCAACAGACGTTTTGCTGCAGCTCTCAACTACAGAAGATAAGTATTTCAGGCCGCAAGCACAGGCCTTCCACCCTAGCACCCATTTCTAGCTGATTACCGAAACCTATGCTGCACTGTACCATGCAGCACCGCCTATGCACACTCGCATGTTGCCCCAACGAGATCTGAAGTGCATAGCCTGGGCAACACTGCAAAAAGATGCTACCAGCACCTCCAATGTAGTAATGGCCTTTTACGTCTTTGGAGATGGATATTGCTGTCCCTTCTCCTTTATTATGTCCTCGCAGGTTTGCCTTGAGTACGATACTAAGAGAAAGGTCGATAACAATCATTGCAGCTGGCACCCTTGAGTTGGAATGGCACAAAACTCACTTTTTAAAATTGCCTCGTTTTGCGTCTTCAGGTTCAAGTAGCTGTTGATTTATTGGCAGTGTTGACAGTGCATTTCGTGTCATTCCAACTCAAGGGTGCCAGCCAATCCACAGGCACTTGAACCAGAATTTGCAAAATGGGGCAATCCAGTGAAGTCATCCAAACTCCGCAACCCACAACGAAAGGATGACTGACCATTAGAAAAAGGGACAGTTCTTTTTCCATGAGTTTTGGAGGGAAGGCAGCTAAATGTAATGGCCAAGTGCAAAAACACACAAGAGCCCGAACATCCTAAGAAATTGTTGAAGTTTGCATCATACGCTGTCTCAGTTTGCAGCTGATGATGCCTGAGGTGGATCGGAACCACAATTAAGGTAAGAGGAACTGGAAACATTACGTATCCGGATGAACTGAAAGAGGAAACCTGGCATGGCCAAGCTGACTCAGCACCCTGAAAAGGACCACACGACTCAGTAGAGCAGGAAACATACAACAGAATACAATACAGCTGCTATTGCAAATTCAACAACAATTCGTCTACTGTAAATCCGCTCTCAGGAGTGGGATCAGAATAATGCATGGAAGGAAGCTTCCAGGCACGGAGAAGGGACAAGGGCAGGAAATGAGCCAAGCAGCCAAAAAAGAGAACAACTGCTGGTCTATAGGAATTTTATCTGCCTCACTAGCCATGTGTAAAAAAAATTTTTTTTAAAAAATGACATCACAAATACTAAAATGATTCTCTCTCTGTCTCCCTCTCCATCCATCCATCCAAATATCACTCACATTTTGCCTCAGCCCATCATAGTATACATCACAGGGTAATGGATCAGCCCACTTCATTCACTGACTGCATTACTCTGGGAGCCAGCATTTTTTCTGGTCACATGTGCACATCCGCCAAAAAGACGTGCATTTCAATGTCAGCACTGGTGGGCCAATACTCTACTTTGTGAATGATTCTTTCCCATATTCCTTATATTTTTTAGTCATCACCGTCTGTTCAGGTTACAGTAATTCGAAGCAAATCTTTGTACCACATTTAAGCAGAAACATGCTGTCTTTTTTTCCTTTGTTCCTTTTATTTTTGTGACATAAGCATGCAATAAAAGTAGAAAACATAACCACTAAACCAGCTCTGTAGGGCCTGAACTACTGGCTTTGCCAATGGTCATTTATATTGTCTTTACTAACTGTTCAATCTCCTATGGTCACTTAGACTAGTGGGAGGGGAGCAAGATGAAGTGCCAATCTTGAAAGCACAGATTAGCAAAATCAACCAATTAATCTCTTCAATATCATTTGACACACAATTGTTATGAATTTCCATCTCGGACGTTGTCATAATAAACTGCTAATCTCAGTGCTTTAAAGAAACGGGGCAATTTTAGATGGAATTCTGTAACTTTGGTTGTAGCTGTTTAGTCCTTGAGAATAATCTTGCTCTAGACAGTTATGCAAAAATCTTAACAAACTCACAAATTAAATTCTTAGAGATAAAACATCAACAACAGGTCTGTTTACGAATAAGGCATTCTGAGGACTAGACGTGGGGAGCAGGAGGTTGGAGTTGAGGTTTCTCCTGCAAGTACATTTTGAAAAAACAGGTCCAAATGTTGGATGTTTACTCCAGGTCCTTTCACAGTGCAGAGGAGAATTCCAGTCCACACTGTGGCATCCTGCTAGCAAGGAGCGCGCCCGATCCCAGTACAAACACAACAAAAGCGATCAAGAGTAAGGCGTGAGCTGTATCGGGCTGAAACGCTTTGAAACAAGATTTTTTTTTGTTACCCTTCTATATTGTACCCTCTCCAAGTCATTTCTGTCAAACCTACTTTCTAAAAAGACTATATGTACAAAGGGACCGAAATTATCAAGTGGCGGGTTGCTTGGTCACAACTAAATTCATCAGACTGTTTCAAAGGCCAAGGTTCTTTAGCTAACCATCACAATTTCGAAGCTTCCTGTGTCCCGCCTGCATGAGAAAAAGCATATGAATAAAGAAAACAAACGTGCATTCCTAAGGAGCCTTTCTAGCAAGACAAATCTTGTCCAGATCATCTTCGCCATCCTCACTGCTTTGGACACATTTATTGACCAGCTGCTTTGAGATGGTTGTCTAAAATTATGCTTAAGTTGTTGTATGTGCCACAGGTGGTAAACACAGCATTAGATTTTTTTTTCAATCTATAGGTTCAATGCAATTTACAGAAATGGCAATCAGGGGATTCTTTTTATAGAACATCGACTGACCAGGTCCGGAACGCCAAGATTGGAGACTTTAGCTGCCTAAACATATTGTAATGCTCCTTTCGGGTTAGCTTTCGTCAAGATGCCACTGTACATTGACAGAATGCTTGAAATAGGCGTGGTTGGTTTTAAAATGGATGCTAGTCCAATCAGTTATTACAGGTCAAAACTAAAAGCCCTAGCATCTATCAGGTTAACACAAATTATCTTAAAGAACACTGGACTATTCTAAGTCCTACAAGCATCGGTTAATCAGAAGTGCCCATTTCCGATCTGGGATATGAAGTAACCGAAACACCCGAGGGGACAGTATCTGAAAATGTACTGTTTTTGTAGAAGGAGTATTCGTATCTTGATACTTTCAATGTTCGCCGTCTCTTCCTCTCATGAGCTCCCCACTCCAAATACTTGCTGTAGTATCAACACCCTTAGACATGCGGCCGACTCAAGAAGCCTCTGTATCTATACTACTATTATAAAGAGAGAACACAAACCTTTTGGCAAGGTAAACTCGGGAACCACAGCGCCAATCCACACACCCAATACATTGTTGTAATCCTCAGGGTGTGCAGATGGACATAGGCTATAGAAAATTAAAAAAAACGTATATTTAAAAATATAACTTAAAAAAAAAGTAGTGTCCTGAAAGTAGCGCCAGCCGCGACGCTGACTGCCACGACGTAGCGCTGGCCGCAACGTACGTGATGACGAGGAGGAGCGGCGGTGAAGTGAGGAGCTCCGGGAGGAGCGGCGGCTCAGGTAAGGCTCTGGGACACGGGACGGGAAGGAGCCGGTGCGGGAGGTTGGCCCGGAACAACTGCGGTAAGGCTCAGGGTCTGGGGGCAGCATTTCAGGCTTGCTTGCACTCCCGCCCCGGCCCCCGCCCGCCACGACATTGTCCGGGACACAGACAATGTCGTGGCGGGCGGGGGCCGGGCGGGAGTGCACGCAAGCCTGAAATGCTGCCCCCAGCCCCCTTCTGCCCCGGGCAACGCTGGGGCGGGCTGCTAGTTATGGTATAAATGCGTGCTTCATCTAAGTTCAAGGATCTCGACTGATTAGCAGGTGCTGGGGAATCCCTGTTCTGTTTTTTCCTGTGATTTTCAGCCTTTTGTTATTAATAAATTTCCAGACTCAACTGAACTTTGAAGCTCGTGTTTTTATCTACATACTCAAAACAGAGATGCACAGTGTCAGTTGATGGCTTCTGCAACAAGCACACTGGCTGGCAGATTTCATTTGGTAAAGGCCTGTGACTGCAAGGACATTAATAGCACTCTTCATGGGAGTGGATGAACCAGCTCACAGTTCTTGTGCAAAGAGAAATATGCACAGAGAAGAAGGCAAGTTGTCTGGATAGAAATTAACAATTCCATAGACATAAAGGAATGAAACGTTGGGAGTTAACAGAGACAAGCTGAGTATGGTACATGATCACGCCATTCACAAGTATTTCGATTCATTTGTTACTGTAAGAGAGTCCTTCTGGGTGAGACTGAGAACAGTAATCATACAGCAACATTTACACCCTATTGCAGGACGAGAAATTAAGTCAGACAGGTAAAGAAGTCAAAGAATACCAGGATTTTTTTCAGAATAGCGTTTGCGCTGATTTCCTAAGGCAACGGTGATGGAGCAGAGTGCAGTAAAGAGTAGGCCTGCAGGCAATGATTGGATGAAGCAAGCTATTGAAAGATAGGTGTCCTTATTCGAATTTAGAAAAGCTCTAACCTTCCATTAAAATTAAAAGGTTGATGTTTTTATATTTGTGTGGGGATTAAATAAATAATTTCAATATTTGTGCATTTGTTTGATGAATGCTTGTTTTTGAATTTTTGGAGGATGAAATCCTCAAAAAAGTCTAAGGTACGGTCCCCGACTTGCAGTAATCATTCAGTGGGGGTCCCCAGGTTCCAGTAATGATTACGAAGAGGGTCCACAGACTTCGAAGTGTTAATAAAGAAAACCTGCACCTGATGATTCAAAACCGAGTAGATCCAAATTAAAAAAACATAATGCATGCAGAAAATCAACAAGTTTCATACACAAGGAAACTCTGCTGCAAGACTTTATGTTAACAGTCAATATTCACAGGAGATCATAACAAGTATAGGCGAAGCCAATAGGTCTCAGCTTTAAACAGCCAAGTTATTCCTAAAAAGGAAAAGAGGAAGAGATGAAAGAAACACAAGCACTCCCTTGGAACGCCAAAATCAAAAATATGAAGTAGAAAGATACAACCCATTCAATCACAGCATGCAGACTGGGGGGCTCCTCAGCGGAGCACACACAAAAATAAGGAGAAAAGCCACAGAATCCAGAGTAGACAAGTGACAACAAACTCATCAAATCATGAACAAAGGCCTGGCCCAAAGTCCACTCTAAGTGCATGCTATGAACTGGAAACAGTAGGTCTCCCCACAGACAAACATAAAACATGGCACACTGGATACAGTTCTTAGTGTTTTTTCACAATCTCAAACTGATCCCACGGTTCCTTCCCCTTTGCAAGCAGGACTCAGCAAAATATCTGAATGGATGAACAGCAACTTACTCAAATTAAATGGCGGAAAGACTGAGGTCCTGGTCCTTGGTAACAAACCCGACCTCTGGAACCTAAGACATTGGCCTACTACCATTGGGTCCCCTACCAACTCCATCTGAACAAGTGCGAAACCTGGGAGTAATTATCGATAGGGGACTATCCATGAAAGATCAGGTCAACAAAGTTGCAGCCACCTGTTTTACCATTCTACATTGGCTGCGTAAAATCTTTTGGATACTTCCCCAAAAACACCCAGAGATCTGTTGTGAATGCCTTGGTGACCTCCAGATTAGATTACGGCAACGTGCTCTACCTGGGGCCGTCACACGGCGCCTTCAGCTGGTACAAAATGCTGCAGCTCGGCTTCTCTGTGGCTGCCGCAAACGTGACCATATTACAGAACGCCTGAGAGAGCTGCATTGGCTCTGTGTTGAAAATCGTATAAAGTTTAAAGCTTTGAGCTTTATGCAGAAGATCAGCTCCCCTCTACCTTCAAGCCCTTGTCAGCCCCTACCTTCCTGTTCGCTCACTTCGTTCCTCATCCCATCATCTCTTCAATGTACCAAAGTTCAAACTCACCAGAATGGGCGCTGGTTCCTTTGCGAACTTAGGACCCAGACTGTGGAACTCACTTCCTTTGGCCATTCGGATGGAAAACTGTCATAAGCGATTTCGCAGAGAGGTGAAAACCTGGCTCTTCGATCTCTAAATCTTCTGCCTGATGATGTTGATCTGTCTCTTAGCGCCGGGAAACCCTCATGGGTAGCTGTCGCACTCAAATTCAATTAATAAATAATAAATAAAAATAGAGTTCCAATTAAAGAAGCACACTATTTGAAATGTATATACTACACACTGAAATGAAAATATTCACAGAATAGCAGACACCTGCAGGGTACACTTCACCGATGACTGAAAGGAGAACTCAGCTGGCAGCACCTGGAAGCAACACTAATGTGGAGTATTATGCCAGTGGGTATAGCTTGCAAATAAAGTTTCTGCAGACATCCTGAAAATACAACAATAATCAGGCACTCCTGGAACTACAGTGGACCTCCTTGGGTAATGCTTCAGGGTAGGTATATTAACACTGCAAACCAGCGGAAATGCACTGCCCTAGAGCCAGTCAATAAAGCATTGGAGTGCATGCCCCTTGCAGAGAAAGAGAGCTACGGAGGACTAGGCTAAGTGCACTATCCAGTGGATACAACAGTTGCATGTCATTTGTGGATACAAGTTTGGTGTTTCCATTGCAATGTCGCTTACGATGCACCCTGTAATGCACCTCGGGATTTGTATTATAAAACGTTCCCATTACGATTGTGCACTATTTGCAGTTGCAACAGGATCTAGTCGAAATTCATTCTTACTGCCTCTATTGTCAGACTTGACAGTGGTTGACACCCTCTTCAGAGAGCCTTAACTGCTGTTAATTGCATGCTCCACAATTATGGTCCGGAAACCAAAACAAGAGGGCATACACCATCTGACAGCATGTGCAGAATAAAGCTGCTAGCACCCATCCCCTAATCTCACCGAACAAGGGCAAGGGGACAGGCCGATTGCCCCTACCTGCTCTATGGCTGCTTCACAGTGTGCCAAGCTGGAACACAGGGTGGCAAGGGCCACAGCAGGGTCATCGTACATGCACTCTGTGCAGTGCCATGCTGATGAGCGGCCTTCAAAGACGATGTGAGCGCTGGTGGCCCTTTCTTCCACCAGCACATTCTCACTGCTACAAATGCCTCAATTCAGAGACAATCAGCAGCAACGTGTGCGTTGAGACTAGTAGAATTCTCTATGCAAGGCATCTAGAGACAACAACATGTCTATTCAGGGCGTTATATGAAAAGTATGAGATATGTGGCTCTTTGTGTAACTACCAAGTCATAATGATCATTAAGTAGGACAGGAGGCAAACTGAGCCATTTTTTTTACCCCTGCTACGTGTAAATGTTACCCATTTCACTGGTATTCGTCTGATCAACATTCGAAGGCTGAAAGTAGGTCTTGAACCTTCAAGCTGGTGCCTTGAGGTTGACATGGCGATGTCTGCAGTAGAGGCCAAAGCCATTGAGGTATTAAACCAAGAGTGGCATAATGGCATTAGTGTCCTGCTGGTTATACGAGAATCTCTACAACAAACGAATTAACCCACCAAGCTGTTTTACTAGGATCCAAGCCTGTGACCTGAAGACTACATAACGCGTGCTGAGCTCCACGGCGTGCGCACTGACCCTCCAAGAGATTCTAGGATGATTGAACCTGCAACCATTAAATTATACATGCAATTCTGCAGCTAGTGCATTAACCCAAAAAGAACAATTGATGGACAGAATGCTGAACAATGTCATTCACTCTAGGACAGAGATCTGGGCCTAAATCCATTGTATTTTTTTTTGCTCCCCATGCCATTCCAGTTTGAACCCAACCACATGCAAATCATTCTTGACCCTGCTCCCCCTGGGAGCAGTCCAGCCAAACTGCCGGCCAGATCCACACGAACTGCCAGTCCAGGTCCACCCTGACCGGAAACAAGCATCGAGGGATTAGCTTCAGGGTAACATCATTAGCCAGGCTAGCTTGACTCCAGTGGCATAGAGAGCACAGGACCCATGTCTGAGCACACTAGCCCCACGGGGGTGACCAATGCAAAAAAAAACAATTGAATGCTGAACAATGTCAAACATTTGCCCCAGTACAGAGATCTGGGACAACATTAATCATTTTTTTGCTTCTCATGCCATTCCAGTTTAAATCCAGCCATAAGCATATGAGGGGTGATACCCCGCGGTCAGCCCCATGCAGTGGCGGCTCGTAATGTCGACGAGTAGTGGGGCGGGCACACACAAGCACACTCCCTTCTTCCCATCCCAAGCAACCACACACACATACTCACTCCCACCCATCTACATGTGCACTCATACCCATCCATTCACAAGCGCGCACACAAAAACCGATCATTCGCTAGCACATACCCATGCATTCACTAATTGAAAGCACACAGCACTTATTCACATACATTCTGTCTCTGCACCACGAGCGCCTAGATAAATTATGAATTGGAATGATTTACAGAGGCTGCGTGCGATACGTTTTCAGTGGCACTGTGGTGTCTTTCTGACTAGCCGTGACATATTTGCCAGTTACCTTGTTCCTTATTCTGCATACTTCGATCTGGGGATGCTGCAGCACTCTCGCTGCTTCCAATTGAGGTTTATTTTTTGTAACTATATAAATAACCATCTAACTATCTTAACACACTTGCAGTCGTATAATTATGTTAAAATCTTGAACAAATACATTGAAATTCAATCGCTTTGAAAATTGCAGTTTCATTGTTGTGAAATACGTCCCTAAATTCTACTTTCGCCAATCTGTAAAGGGGTGAGGATTCCGTAACAGATCGAGAGCGCCCACAAGAGCTTTAATGACGGCCGGGGTACTGTTGTTGTACAAAATATATTAGAAGGTACTTCAACTCTTATTAGTGCTGCCTTGTGTCTGCGTTACCGGTTTGAAATAAAACGATTTAAACAACTTCCTTCTGAGTGAAGTGGGGACTACGACTGATTCATACATGGCGTGGGCTGGTAGCGCTGCAGGCTTGCTACAGATGGAGAGACGGTCGTATAGAAATACGGTCTATCTATGAGACAGAATTCGGGAGAAGTGGCACGTTTTGCATAGGGTATAGGGACTTACGCCTTATATATATATTTTATTTTTTGTAACCAAAGTTTGCTTCTTATTCTGGCGGTTGGCCACAAACAGGATCAGCCTAGCACGTGAGGATCTAGCTGTGTTGGGGCGGGGTGCCTTGGGCCGGAGGAGATTAACACCCCCCACCCGCTCCTGGTGGAATCTCATCCGAGAGCTGAATCGGTTGACTGAAACGCCCCGGATGCCTCGCCACCCTCGGAGACACACACCCGCCTTGCACAGCACTTGCTGCCTCTCACAATATTGCCAATAATATGATATTGGGATGAATGCCACATTGCTGCCCTTCTAGGGAACTCGTTTTACCGATTTTCAGTTGAAAAGTCAATTTATAAACTTAACTTACCTATACCTTCCCCGCTTCCCGCCTTCAAGTTCCGACTCGGACTCCACTCCAGACTCCCGCCGTCCTGTTAATTCCCATGGTGCTCGACGTCGTCACGAAGAAAGGCTGCAGGCAGGCAGCCTCCCTCCCCTCTCCTCCCTTCCCTCCCCTCCACCACAGCGCAGCGCTGTGATTGGTTCAGCCGGCTGCCCCAACACCACGTCATTTAGGGGTTACTCGAGGTCAGGGGGGAGCGGCTTGCCCACTGTTACTAATACAGTTAATACTGTCTGTTTGGACAGCCTCTCTGGCTGCCCAAACAGACAGAATTAACAACAGTGGGAAAGCCACTCCCCCCTCCCTTCGAGTAACCCCTCCCACTCTCTCAAGCAGGAACTTCTGCTTTCTCGCCGTGCGAGAAGGCAGAAACAAATGGTAGTTCTCTACTATTTGTTTCTGCCTTCTCGCACGGCGAGAAAGCAGTGAGGCGGCGCCCGAACGCCCCCATGGAGGATCCGCCACTGGCCCCATGTTGGTTTATGGTCCAGGGAGGTCCTGGCCTGGCAGTTCAAGCTGGACTGTTCCCATGAGGAGCACAGTCAAGAATAATTTGCATATGGCTGGGTCCACACTGGGGTGGCGTAGTGAACAAAAGAACAATGGATTGAACCCAGATCTTTTGACTGGGGGCGAGTGGTTAAAAAGTTTTAGCACTCCGTCCATCATCTTGTTGTGTAGGTTATGTTTGCCTTAAGTGACGAGGGTCCCATGTTCACTGTGCCACTGGATTCAACCTAGCCTGGCTGATGAGGGGTGATACCCTGAAACCGGTCCTAGGATGCTTGTTTCCGGTCCAGGGAGGACCTGGCTTGGCAGTTCAAGCTGGACTGTTCCAATGAAGAACAGGGTAAATACTGATTTGCATATGGCTGGGTCTGAGCTGGGGTGGCGAAGAGAGCTAGAGAACGATGGATTAAACCCAGATCTATTGACTGGGGGTGAGTGGTTGAAAAGTTTTAGTGCTCCTCGTCCATCATCTTGTGTTTGCAAGTGTGTTAACCACCTAAGTCCTAAGCAATCGCTACCAGAGGTATATCCTGAGACTTGCTGGATACACCCTGATCTTTGTAGCAGTTGCCTTAAACCATTAATGCATCTTAAATTGTGATGTCTTTGTCACTAATAGAGTAAACTAGGAAATCTGTACTGTCGCATTCCTCCATGCAGTCGATTTCCCAGGGGGTAAAGTTTGTAAAAAAAGAATGCATTTGTCGTGTCTTTAGTCTGTCGTCGACTTTGCCCCTCAGGGCTGCCCCACATCATGCTTCTTCTTACACGTGTGTCAAAGGGGAAAGGGTGTCTCTTTCCGGCACCATTTCTGTCTAAAGGCCCAACCAAATGTGGCCCGGCTCTTCAGATCTAAACTCTGCTGTCGGTGGTTGTTACATCACTAATCAATCTCCGGACACCACTGTTCTTTTCACTTTAAGTTTACATAGTACATACCTCAAATTCTTCCCACTATTTCCTGCCCCTCTCACTCTGTTCTTTTCTTCCTCTGCCCTCCTCCCCTCCATTCCCTTCCTATCGTTTTTGTCCAGTTATTGTTTCCAGTCTGTCTCCTTTCCTATCTTGGTGATTTACTTTTCTTTCTCTGGTCTCCTTTCTCCGGAATCCTGGTCTTCTCATCTTCCTTGTCTTTACACCTCCTCCTCTCTTCTTTAATTCACGGCTCCTGCCCTTCAGTTATACCTCCATTATCCCTTCCTCCCATTCACTGTCAGCTCCCCGTCTTCTTTGCTGCTGCTTCTCGGGCAGCTCCCAGCAGGCTCCCATCCCGGCAGGGTCTGAACACGCTCGTCTGACAAGGAATGCACATTTCACAGCAATCACAGGGCCGCGCGGTCTGAACTTGCAGCCTCTCCCTTCGGCAGAAAACAGCACCCCTCAGCCTGCAGGAATGTACCCTGAAACTGCTGGAGTCTCTGAGCTCTGAACCAGGAACAGCCTCTCTCTGCAGCTGCTAAAGGCCCTAAACCCGGGAGAGCTTATCTAGGTCTGATGAAGGCCTCGAACCTGGATACAGCATCTCTGCCTGTGCTGAAGGCTGTGGACTCGGAAGAGCGTCACTACTACGTCTGTAGGAGGCCTGGAACGCATGCTCTATGTCAGACAGGGTCGGATTGGGATTGAAAATCGGCCCGGGCACACAAAAAAAATCGGCCTCCATTTGCATAATAATACCTTTCCTCAAATCATTGCTTCAGCGTAAGTGCATTGAAAAGAAGGAGGGGGGGGGGGGTTAAAAAAATACACGCATTAGTTTACACTAGTGAAACACACCTGAAAACAAGTGAGGCCACTTCTACTGAGGCCCCCTGCTCCGCTCGGTATGTGCATACATTAAGGGGCCGGCCAGGAGACAAAGGGAGTGATACCTCTGCCTGTTGCTAAGCCGGGGCTGGGGGACCGGCGGTGTTGGTGACAAGGGGTGGTGGTAATGAGCGCCCATCTACCTGCAGAAAGGCCACTCAGCCACCCACTGGGCTACTGGCTGTATTCCGAAAATAGAGACACCGCCCAAATTGGCCCCAGACTGCTCAAAAAAGCAGCCCACAGCAGGAACTCAGACACCGGCCCCTCGGGCATTGCCCGAGTGCCCGCATTACCAATCCGAGGCTGATGTCAGACGTCTTCAATCTATGGGGCGCGACCCCCAAAGGGGTCGTGGAGTCCTGGGAAGGGGGTCGCAGATTCTGTCAGTTTGCAGACTTTGAGGGCAGTCGTTTACGGGGCCTAATTATTCAATGTGGTATTTGATTGTTGAAAGGAAATGTGATGTTCAAAATACTTTACTAGGGGGTGAGTACAAATATATTGTTTTATTCTCAGTTCATTTTTTAAACATAATTTCAAGACTATCGTGAGCTAGTCAAAATGTGTAGGTGTGCTTGTTAAGTATGCTTGTAACTTTGGATATACATAACAAGTACGCATTCAGAAAGAACATTTTATGTAATAATTGCTAGCAATGTACAATGTAAACTTATTTCACTGAACATATGTTCTGGAAATAGGTGCCGTAATCTCATTTATGCACCACCTGCGTTGTCGTTTACTAGCAGAAGTGCAGGGGCAAGCATTCCTTTTGCAGATACATGTCTTACTGTACCCATTGTAATGCAAAAACCCGGGAAACATTCCTGCTTCGATCGCCATTTCTATCGTTAGGGATTTCGTGGGATGTGTGTATACATGTACATTGGAAAGGGTGCGTTTTTTTGCCAAGAGGATTGCCTAGTGAGTTGCTAGCTTGCTGCTGTGATGTAGTGATCTGCTGGTCACGAAGGCAACTTGGTCTAACATCCTTCAGAGAGCAGGAAATAGGGAATATATATATATATATATATATATATATATATATATATATGTATATACCACACACACATCCCCTCCTCCATCAATAATTGTGCTTGGAATAATGAATGACCAGCTAATATGGCTTTATTGGTATGGCCTCTTTTTAGCGTTGATTGGCCCTACTTTACTCCCTCAACACAACAGAACTGTTTTTAGACGATTCCTTAAGAGTTAGGATGGATAAGCAGCTATCACTTAAAAATACGAGTAAGAGATTGTTGTTTGCATTTCCTTTTGATAGAATGTATATGCTGTGGAAGCCACATGCTTTATTGTTTGCCAGTTTCTACGAACATAAAGTTACTACAAAGTGGCAGTAATTCTGCTTGATTTTAATGTTGATGGCATTTCAGAGTTCAACATGCTGTCAGAAAATCAAGTAGTGAAACGTGTAATAACGATGGTGATCAAAGTGGCAACGTTTTTCAGCGTGTGCTAACACCGCCCTGCTCAAAATTAACTTGTTGCATATAATTTGTCAGTTATTCCTTTTTCCTGAAGGAATTTAGTGGCGTCGGGCTGATTGAGGGTGCTCAGGGCAGAGGCCTAATTCACATCGAGGTATGAAAAACATCAAAGCCTCATTAACAAGTAAAAGATCTTTTAAAGACCTGTGAAGTACTTGGGTGTGGCTTTGTGTGTGTCCGCCGGGCTCACACACAGGGGGGGAGGAGGGGGCTGTAGCTTTGAGTTCAAGGGGGGTTGGGCGCCTGGAGCTGTGGGTCCCGCCTGTAAAGCACGTGAAAGGTCTTCTCCCAGCCCCCCCTCCCACACGTCCCATAAATCATTGGTTCAAGTCCCAGAGCCCTCATCCATGGGCACAGAGATGCCCTCCCATAAGAGAGGAAGAAGAAGGAAGAAGACGCGGAGAGATACTGACCCCCCCCCCCTTGAGAGAGGCACAGAATAGGTGGGTGGATGAATGATGGGTGGATGGATGAAGGATGAATGTATGGATGGAAGGATGAAAGGGTGGACAGATGAAGGACGGATAGATGGATGTAAGGATGAAAGGGTAGATGGATGGATGGATGTGTGAAAAGCTGGGTGGATGAATGATGAGTGGATGGATGGATGAAAGGGTGGATGGATGAAGGATGGATGGATGAAAGGGTGGATGGATGATGGATGGATGGAAGGATGAAAGGGTAGATGGATGGATGTATGGATGGATAAAAGGTTGCATGAATGGATGGATGTGTAAAAAGGTGGGTAGATGAATGATGAGTGGATGGATGAAAGGATGGATGAAGGATGGATGGATGGATGAAAGGGTGGATGGATAAAGGATGGATGGATGGATGGATGGAAGGATGAAAGGGTGGATGGATGAAGGATGGATGGATGGATGTGTGAAAGTGTGAGTGGATGAATGATGGATGGATGGATGGATGTGATGAGGTCTAACAGGCACATTTATGGTTGTCGATAGTTGTTGATAATTTGGAGTACCAGTTTCTAGAAACGTTTGTCGAAAGGGGGTCCTTACGCCTAAAAAGGTTTTACAAGGGGGTCTCAGCATCAAAAAGTTTGAAGACCTCTGCTCTATGTGCTTTAGGTTGTGAAAGCGAAAGAGCCTCTCTACAGATATAAAAGGCTTCGAACGTGTGTAATAAGGGTTCACTTCCGGCTGTAGAGAGACAGATGTAGCACTACCCTCTGTGTGTTGCCGCAGTACGAATTCTTGGTAAATCTTGGGCCGGACACACTTGTCCAGGCTCAATCAACCACAATAGTCGAAGACGAATCCGAAATCAATCCAAGTGCAGCAAATGATGTTTCAATCTTTTTATTGATGTATTTTGGTGCTCCAGCCGACACCTGTTTCGCTCAGGCCATTGGGCGCTTTCTCCAGGCTGAACAATGAAATAATGCACTCATTCGAAGGAACATCAATCATGAGCATATTACAATGGGGGTATCAGGACAACCTATGTTTGGACAGGAAGTCACATTAAGATGAAAGTTACAGAGGAGTACGAAAGTCAGCGATCTAAGTGGCTATGAAACTGGGTCTCTCTGCACATGAGCCTCTTTGAACCTAAAAGAGGCACTATGAATCTATAGTAGACCCAATGAATCTACTGTAGCCTCTATGAATCTATAGTAGCCCCTATGAATGTACAGTGGCCTCTATGAATCTATTGTAGCCACTATAGTAGCCTCTATGAATATACAGTAGCCTCTATGAATCTATAGTAGCCTCTATGAATCTATTGAAGCCTCTATGCATCTATTGAAGCCTCTATGCATCTATTGTAGCCTCTATGAATCTATTGAAGCCTCTATGAATCTATTGAAGCCTCTATGAATCTATTGAAGCCTCTATGAATCTATTGAAGCCTCTATGAATCTATTGAAGCCTCTATGAATCTATTGAAGCCTCTATGCATCTATTGAAGCCTCTATGAATCTATTGAAGCCTCTATGAATCTACTGTAGCCTCTATGAATCTATTGAAGCCTCTATGAATCTATTGAAGCCTCTATGAATCTATTGAAGCCTCTATGAATCTATTGTAGCCATAATGAATCTATAGTATCCTCTATGAATCTATAGTAGCCTCTATGAATCTATTGAAGCCTCTATGAATCTATTGAAGCCTCTATGAATCTATTGAAGCCTCTATGAATCTATAGTAGCCCCTATGAATGTACAGTGGCCTCTATGAATCTATTGTAGCCACTATAGTAGCCTCTATGAATATACAGTAGCCTCTATGAATCTATTGTAGCCATAATGAATCTATAGTAGCCTCTATGAATCTATAGTAGCCTCTATGAATCTATTGAAGCCTCTATGAATCTATTGAAGCCTCTATTCTATGAATCTATTGTAGCCTCTATGAATCTATTGTAGCCTCTATGAATCTATTGAAGCCTCTATGAATCTATTGAAGCCTCTATGAATCTATTGAAGCCTCTATGAATCTATTGAAGCCTCTATGAATCTATTGAAGCCTCTATGAATCTATTGTAGCCTCTATGAATCTATTGTAGCCTCTATGAGTCTATAGTAGCCTCTCAATTTTATGAGCTTGGAGCTTTCAGGAATGTATTTTGGAATCTCGCTGATTCTGCAGGAGTCTCACTGTACCTGCATGGGTAACTCTGAACCTGCGAGGCTATCATTAAACAAAGAAACGTGTTTTTCGGCAGTCCTTTTAAGAAACGAACATCAATCACCTCGTGGCTAAAATTAATCAATATCTCTGAATGGAGCACAGACCAAATGAGGACATTATCGCTGCTTTCTCCTAACGAAATGAGAGAAAAGCATGACAATTTACTTTGCTCAAATTAGCTTCAGGTCGGGTCACTTCCGGGGGACAGACAGAAAATATACATGTATTGCATGTGTGATCTAAGAATGTGCTTGGGTTGTTTGTGTTCCCCTCAGGAGGGCTGTTGCCTACCAGGTTCAGGTTGACTTTCCTATTTTGGCATAGGACTTCTCCAGATCTGCGCAGAGGCACTGCACTTATGTAAAACAATGGAATGGAATGCTACCCGAGGAAACGCCCAGTCGTTACAATGTATTCGAGCATCTTGTGTATAGCGACAATAGTGACCGAACCTATATTTAGCGTTGCTGAAGCACAAGCAGATTTTCCATGCAGTAGAAATATTTACTTCATTATTTAAGTTTAAAAAAAGACTTTACATAAAAATATAAGTGAAGTGCATCTTCATGGAACTTCACAAACAGGCGATGGAGAATTAAATTCACTTATATTTTTTCTACCGCTACAGAAGCAGCTTCTGTTAAGATAACCAGCCCTGAGCAAGGGTTAGTTAAGACGAAGCCAGCAGCTAGTAATTCGGAAAGCTGCTTTACAACAGACATATCAGTAAGCTGACATGTAATGTAAACATAGCATTTACATTACAAACCCACAGAGCTTCGTTGTAGAGTAAGTCAGTATTACTATATCCAACCTTAAGATGAAGACATTTTACACAGTCTGTTCTTCAATAGAACTAAAAAGTAGCAGGAAACAAGACCTTCTCTTTGAGTTATAGTAAGTTAATTTTGAATTCATTGCAGATGAGAGATAGTGAACACATTCTTTTAACAACTTTATTTGGGTTTCATGATGCAACTCAGTAACACGCTGCCCTCTCACAAGGCACCCGCTCGAGTCCACATCCTACTACAGAGATGTCAGAGAGTGAGTATCATAAGCTGGACGAGTAGCTGTTCCCAAGTTTAGCAGAGTGAGAATGGGTGGACACTCCTTCAGAGTCCTGGCTGCCCAGCAATGGAATCAACTACCACAGAAGCTAAGCCTGGAAACATCAGAGCAGGCCTTCCGCAAAGAGTTAAAAACCTTTCTTTTCCCAAAGGACATCTGATCTGCCGCTAAATACCTTGCCTGAACAAGTCAATATGAGCTAGTTATAGCGCAGGGACACACTAGTTAGTGTAACCAGGCGCTTTATAAATTTAATAATAATAATAATAAGCTGACTGAGTCCAATTAAGAAATGGGTGACATAACATGACGTAAAATAATGTGTATTTGTAGTCCACATACACATTGTGGGCATCTTAGTGCTGAATAACAGGTGTTTACTTTACCCAACTCAGTGGCACTCATTTTATTGACTTTGTAAGGTTGAAGAGCTGATTAGAAGCACAAGATATTGTATCTATGATCACGAGTTCAAACACAGATTCCTACAGTGGATGCATTAACCCGCTGAGCCATCAGACCTGGCCCTGCCAATGTCATGAGGTGCAAACTCCTCTGAGGAGACAGAGGGAGTGGGCGTGGTTGGTGCGGCGAAGAAGAAAAACCTCCACTGGAAAGTGAAAGAGTTTCAATAATCACGCTGTGGGCATACAGGTTTCATAACTGCGTTTCGGACTGCCCACGAACTAAGGGCAAAAGCTGGGTGGGCGCCTCAACAAATTCTGCGGTACATCAGACCCCTGCAGAAGATAGTGTTATAGACTCTCCAGGTAAGTGAGGCTGCTTCAGCTGTGCGAACTTACCGCCCACCATAACTCTCAGTCAAGCCTGACATAGAATGTTCACCTGTGCTCCAGGACCAGCGAAAGTCTCTCCTTGAAATCTGAAATGTCTTTCTGTTTTGAGCAGTCATCTGGGTAACGTCCAGAAAGAGAAGGAATCACAGACCCAAGTGAGTGGCCTTTTTCAATGTAATCACCCATGCCACTACGACTGCATGTCGAGCTTCAACTTGGAGTGTGATGAAGACTGTACCAAGGCCATTACTACCTTCTCGTCAAAGGGATCGGAATTGCTCGCTTTAGGTAAATCGAAAGGTAGTCTTTTTGGGCACTGGCCAACCAATAAGTCTTAGGATAGCAGCTTATTTCTTTCTGTGGTCTTTCAAATCTGTCTGGCCAGAAGCCCACAGATGGAAGATCTCAACTCTAAGCTTTGTGCAGGGGGCACTTAGAGCCTACCACATGTTTCCTCCTTGGTACTCTATCCTGTATTCAATCTATCGTCACTCGTTGCCTCTGATTTGATGACAAGACCCACTTCGATCAGGTGCCATCATGCCAACTCCAGTTACAATGCAGCCAAAATAAAATTAAAAGAAATTTGAATTTATAGAGCATATTAAACCTAAGTGTATCTAAGTGCTATGCCAAAGAAGCAGAACGCACCAACAGCTTCAGTGCCCGGAAGATGTAAGATGAACATAGCCAGGTTTTCAAGGCTTTTTTAAACAAGACAAATGTGTGGAGCATAGAGATATAGCAGGCAAAGTGTTCCATAACCCGGCAGCAGCCATGGAATTCAAGCCAGCGCTCTCTCACACCAGGCGGGTATACCTCGGCACATGTCTGCGAAAGGCCCACCACCTTGAAACCATCTACGAGGGAGAGGAGGCTCGTGCTTCTCCAGTCAATTCTGTCTCTCGACAAACAATTGTTGGGCTCTTGCGCTAATAAAGAGAAGCTCTGCCAGTAACTGCTACAAATTGTAACTTGAAAGAGGGAATGACAGCTCTTTCGGTCAGAAATAAAGGCCGAAGACTGTTACCTCACAGCAGCGGGTTGAAGTCCATATTGTGGCGCGCCCTCAATATGCACAGAGTTTAATTCTCTATCCCATGCATGCCAGTGTCGATAACTTCAAGACATTCAAATTCTCCTTCATTGCCACAGCTCAGCAGTAACAATGAAGAGAACATAGAACTTGTGAACATTCTAGAAAGGTATATAGCTCATGGACACACAGCCATCTTCCTTCTTTGTTGCTGCTGCTCACACAGATAAGTGCCTCCTTTTTACTCGTCCTTCCTGGTGCACGTGTTTGCTTGATTTTCACCCTGTTGTCGCATATCTGGGTCCACTTGACCCTACCTTGCACTCATTTATTGTTAACTCTCTTTTCTCTCTCCTTTCTAAGGACTGCTATGTTTTTTCTACATTGTCTATGTTTTGTGTATATCTGTTCGTTTGATCAGTACCTTGATCTATTTCCCTGATGCCCGTCTTCTCGACCTTCATTCCCGGTACCTTTCCACCCCTTTCCTCACATTCGGGACTCGTCTTCCCGCTCCTCTCTCTTCGTGTCTTTTAAACGCGAACGCAATCTCGTTGCTATGCGGACACCACCCGCACCCGCAACCCGACCGGATCGACGGCCTGCTAGCCTTGCTTGTCGGCGCTGCCTTTCGCTTACCTCCCCTCTCCTCTCCTGATCGGTCTTTTCGGCATTTCGGCATTTCCCTTCCCCCGCGACATGCCTCTGACGCGCGCCGCGGAGGGTACCTGGCTTAGAGGAAAAGCCCTTAGCAACGCGCACAAACTCCTTCGTGCGTCGTTGCCCTAGTTACGAACCAGCTTTCGACAGTTGACTCGACGATCGCGATCTCCTCAGTTTTTGCCCTGTTTTTTCAACATTAATGACAATATATCACAAAAAAAAAAGGTAGGTCTAACTTAAGGTAGGATTATTATAGAACTGAGAGATTTTTCTTGGGGCGCTTGTGCTTAACTTACCTTGTTAATAGGGTAGAAGACTGCTGGACACTCTTGAAATAGGGTTAAAGACTACCGGGCATCCTGTCCTTTTACTTTTATATTTGACAACGTCTTCTAACCCCGATGCCTCAATAGATCCCAAGTTGGAACTGTTGGTTTCTAAAGCCATGGATAAAGCCATGACCTCCTTTAACGAAACCATTAATAAAAAGTTTTTGGACACCATAAATAAGAATTTTGAAAAGTTTACGGGGGCATGGCCTTCTACTAGGGGTGCTCGCACCTGCACTAAAAACACTAAAGAAGGGGCAGTAAAGGCCCCAAAGAAAAGAGCCGCGGGAGAACAACCTACCTTCTCCACAAAAAAACATAAGGTGTAATCAAAATCGGCTCAATCTCGCCACCAGGGCGGAGATCAGAACGGTGCCTCGGGCACCACAGAAGGACAAGAATCAGGTCCAGATTCACCTATACATATCGATAGCGATGATCACCATGATGCGGAGATAGACCTCTCCTGCTCATCTCCCTTTGATTCGGACGTTGAGGTCCGGGAAAATGACTCTTTGGGGACAATATGTTTGACCCCTTACTAATAAGACATCCCCTTTCTCCCAATTGGTTACCATCCCAACATGTCGCAGACTATGTTAGCTTTTGGCTAAGGAGGGAAATTCCCAAGGAAGTGAGATCAAGATTGAGATCGGAATGTCCTCGCCCATCACTTCCAGATAAACTCGCCTTTACCCCCGAATTAGACCCTAAGGTCGTTGCATTTATAGCTGAAGGTGCCAAAGACCCGAGAAAGGGCATAGACAAGGGGCTCAGGTCATGTCAAGACCGCCTTCTTGATATTATTATTATTATTATTCTGAGTTTTATATAGCGCCTGGTTACCAGCAAGGCATCCCAGCGCCCACTATCCCACTGGCCCACTATCTAAAATATTTGATTTGGCAGAGAATGCTTATGTCGGAGGCATTCCCGATGACCCTAAAGAACTGCGCGCATGGGTTCAAAGATCTATCTGCCTCCTTGGCAATGCCAATACTGCCCTGTCTAATGAACGTAGGAAAGGGATTCTACTTAAAATAGACCCTAAACTTATTGAATTAGCCAATAAGGAGACAGGTCCAAACTCCCAAGGACTCCTCTTTGGGGAAGAGTTCATACGCGATAAGGCAAAATATGTTGGAGCTTTTAGCTCAATCCAGAAGTCCCAACGTGAAATTAAAAAGTTTTCTAAGATAGAGTTTTTGGACGGGCCGGGAGAATGCGGGGTCGATTCCCCGGCCGAGGTCAATCCTCTTCCATACCCTATTTTGGACGTGGTAACAGATATCAGCAATCATCATTCTACGGAAACCAGTCCTTTTACCCTCAGAGACAACGCAGCAGAGGAAGATTCTCACGTGGAGATAGGAGAAACAAGACCCTTTCCACAGGTAAGTGGAAGAGACCATTTAGATACCCCTATAAAAGTGGGTGGCAGACTAGCCCTTTTCTCTGGCAACTGGAATATGATCACACAGGATCCTTGGGTATTACAAACCGTAAGAGGTTACAAAATAGACTTCCTGGGCACTCCCTTTCAGCTAAAACCTCCCCGAGAGATAATATTCTCTCAAGTTCAAAGGAAACTCGTTTCTCAAGGGGTTCAGGATCTCCTCGCCAAAGGGGCTATAAGACAAGGCTCTCAGAGAGGGTTTATAAGCAATATTTTCTTAGTAGAAAATAAAGACAAGACCCAAAGACCTGTGATAAACTTAAAAAGCTTAAATGGATGGGTGTCTTACCACCATTTCAAAATGGAGGGAATACACCTACTCAGAGATGTTCTAAGTAAAGGCGATTGGCTCACACGCCTGGATCTGAAGGACGCTTACCTGACCATCCCTATTTGGCCCTCTCACAGGAAGTTCCTATAATTCACTTGGGAGGGAAAACTTTGGGAGTTTTCCAGCCTCCCTTTCGGCCTGTCCTCAGCCCCTTGGTGTTTCACCAAAGTGCTGCGCCCAGTGGTGGCTTGGTTAAGGGAACGGGGTGTGAGGCTCATAATCTACCTGGACAATATCCTCATCATGGCTCAGACCAAGTTGTCCATTTCTCCGCACACAGATCTTACCATCCAGCTCCTGGAATATCTGGGATTTGTCATAAATATAAAGAAGTCTTGCATTGTCCCTTCACAGGAGACCCAATTCCTGGGTTTCATGGTAAACACGCTATCAGGAGAGTTGAAATTACCAAAAGAAAAGATAAAGAAACTCAGGAAAGAGTTAAAAAAGATTCTCTCTCTAGATTCTTTTCCCTTAAGGCTTTTGGCGAGAATCCTGGGTCTCCTTTCTTCAACCATCCAAGCGATCTTCCCCGGCCCTCTTCATTACAGGGCTCTTCAGAGACTCAAAGCGAAGGCTCTGAAGGCATCACAATCCTACACTCAAATGACCAGCCTGGACGTAGAGTCCAGGGAAGAACTCTCTTGGTGGCTGAAGAATGTGGAAGCATGGAATGGCAGAATGATCTTCGGCGAATCCCCAGACATGATAATGGAGTCGGATGCAAGTCTAGAAGGTTGGGGGGCAGCTTGTGCTAACCTGTCGACAGGGGGGCGGTGGACACCCGAGGAGAAGAACATGCACATCAACTGTCTGGAACTTTTAGCTGGTTCCTTTGCAATTCGAAGCTTTACTCAAGAAACTATGAAATGTTCTATAATGCTTCGCATGGACAATGTCTCTGCGGTGAGATACGTGAACAAACTAGGAGGACCACATTCGAAGGGCCTGACAGAAATAGCGAAGTTTTTCTGTGACTATTGCCTGAACAAGGGACTGTCAGTCACGGCAGAACATATCCCTGGTTTGAACAATGGTGTGGCAGATTGGTTCTCCAGGAATTTCAGGGATTCCAGCAATTGGAAACTGAACAGAAAGATATTTCTGACCATTCAAGAACAATGGGGCCCCTTCGGGACAGACCTCTTTGCAGACAGACTGAACACCCAGTTAACGAAATATTTCAGCTGGAGGCCGGACCCTCAGGCATCCGGAGTGGATGCCTTCCTCCAGAATTGGCAAAACTTAAAACCATATGCCTTCCCGCCATTTGTAATGCTCCCGCGCCTCCTCTTACATGCTTGCAGATACCTTCAGAGTATGATAGTGGTAGCCCCCCTCTGGAGGTCTCAAGCATGGTTCCCACTCATCTTGGAGATGGCAATAGACTTTCCAATACTGATCCTGTCTTTCAACCGTCTTCTCCTGGGCCCTCAGTGCGAATCTCATCCCCTCCTAGAGCAAGGCATTTTAGTAATGACGGCCTGGAAGATTTCAGGCGACAATGGCAAATCCCTGGCCTTTCGCACAATGCTTTCCGACTCATATCTGAATCCTGGGCTCCTGGGACAAGGAAGGCGTATCGATTGGCATGGAACAAATGGGTTCTCTGGTGTCTTCAACGACATCATGATGCCGTTTCAGTTGATTTAGTTCCAGCGGTTAATTTTCTTTCAGAGCTTTTCGCTTCTGGCCTCAGTTATAGAACTGTCAATGTTTATAGGTCGGCGACAGCTGCGGGTCACTCCTTAGTCTATGGTATTTCTGTTGGTCAAAGTCTTTTGACCAAAAAAATTATGAGAAGCATGCGTGTTCTCAACCCTCCAACTCCTAAATACTCAGCCTTGTGGGACGTGAGAAACATTTTGTGTCTTATCTCTTCATGGGGAGAGAACAATGTCCTCTCCCTCAAACGTATTTCTTATAAAATTACTGTTTTGCTTTGTTTAGTCTCCAGGCGAACTTCAGATGTTAAGGCATTAGACGTTTCGAGCAGGGCCTTTCAACCTGAAGGGGTTTGCTTTTATCTTAAAAAAAGGACTAAAACTATGTCTTCTTCTATCTTCTATCCTTTCTTTCCTGAGAATGAAAGATTGTGTGTTGTTAAGTGTATTAAAGAATATGAAAGAAGAACTGTCAATTTGAGAGGTTCTGAGACACAACTCCTGATCTCATATAGATCTCCTTATAAACCAGTTTCCTCTCCTACTCTCGCAAGATGGGTGAAAGACGTGATGAGTGAATGTGGTGTTGACATTTCAATATTTGGTGCACATTCTCTTAGAGGTGCTTCAGCTTCTAAAGCTTTTATGCTTGGTGGAGGGCTCTAAGACATTTTAAGAGCCGCAGATTGGTCTAATGAAACTATGTTTGAAAAATGTTATTTTAGACCTATTAATAATGTGATTGATAATGTTCTCAATTCACTTTGAACTTGCATAATGATGGCCTCCGTGTCATGCCATAAAATTTAGATTTTTCACAGCCTGCTAGGTAGAAAATCTGGATTTTATTAAAGACACGGAGGCTAATATTATCCCTACACTATTCACCCCTCCCATGGGGTTATATTTTTTTAACATCTATATTACTTCTTCTTTCAGAATAAGGATTTTTCGTCTCCTGTTTTACGAAGATGAAGATGTTTCGTTTGGCGTCTCTCTTCAAGTTGGAATATTTCTTGACCTTATCCTTTTGTTTCGCAGCATTGGACAAAGAAGGAAGATGGCTGTGTGTCCATGAGCTATATACCTTTCTAGAATGTTCACAAGTTCTATGTTCTCTTCATTGTTACTGCTGAGCTGTGGCAATAAAGGAGAATTTGCATAATATTAGCCTCCGTGTCTTTAATAAAATCCAGATTTTCTGCCCAGCAGGCTGTGAAAAATCTAAATTCTCTATCCCATGCATGCCAGTGTCAATAACTTCAAGACATTCAACTGACGCGCTAGAGACACCAATATGAGCTTACTCCCCAAAGAGAAAACGATAAATACAAATTACAGAGGGGTCTTAAAATGGCCTTTCAACCTTTAGCCAGTGATTTTTAGCACACAAAGAAAAGTTCTATAGGAACGGGATATTCTATTGTCAGATTTCGATGGTTAGATATTTCTCAGTCCCAGACATGCGAAGCCCTCTAGTATCATTAGTGCATGCTTTCAGACATTTTAAACGAATTTGTTTTACAATGTGATATGTTACAGAGCCTTATATGTGCGAATCAAGTGGCAAACGTAAAATACTTGGGAAAAATATTAAAAATAAATCAGCTTAAAAAACACCGCTGAGCAGCGCTAATTAAAGGTACTACAACAGAAATGTTTGCAAACATTACATTTGGTGTGTCGGCACAATTTCACTACATTGTATATTAGTTAAATCTGCATTAAAAAGAAACAACTGTGCAAATCTAATAGGAAAAACAAAACCGAAGTACCCAAACTTTCTGCCAGCTTGTACTCCAGTGTGTTTATATTTTCACTGTGCGACTTAGCAGTAGGTGCACTAAAACCAGGGCACTATTATAATTCAAATGGATCCATTTGTGTAGTGGAGAAACGTTCTTACCTAATTTTGGGTCTTAGTATGAACTACTCCCTGTGTAAAAAAAAGTTTAATCCTCACACATGCCTGTGTTAGCCTTTTCTACTGCAGTCCTATGAGGTTATCTGAAAAAACACAGACTTAAAGATAAATATATTGGGGTGGTCACATACACAATGTGTATAAATGTTTCTGTTTTCACTGGTCACCTGTGAAATTAGAGAATGCCTCTTTTCCCGATGGTGCTCTCGAGTGGGATGGCTTCTTTTCTCATTGGTGAAGACCGCTGTGCACTCGTGAAACACTGTTCCCACTCTCTTTTGTGGAGGTAGAGAATGCCCATCTCCCTGGTTGTGTTCTCGCGAGGCATGCCGCTCACTCGTGAAGGTAGAAAATGCTCATATGTACCAGCTGTGCTTTCATGAAACATAGTTCCCACTCTTACTCGTGGAGGTAAGAACACTAATCTCCAGGATGTGATCTTACAAGGCATGGTTTCATCTCTTACTTGTGGAAGTGGAGAATACACATCGAACTGATTGTGCTCTCGCGAGGCATGTCTATCACTCGTGAAGATAGAAAATGCCTATATGCCCATCTGTGCTTTCACAAGACATGGTTCCCACTCACACTTATGGAGGTAAGAACACTCATCACCCTGGATGTGCTCTCGCTAGGCATGGTTTCCACTTCTACAAGTAGAGAAAGCCCATCATCCTGGCTGTGGTCTACCGAAGCAAGCCTTTCACTCTTAAAGGTAGAAAATACCTGGATGCCCAGCTGTGTTCTCATAAAACATGGCTCTCACTCACATTTGTGGAGGTAAGAACACTCATCTCCCTTGATGTGCTCTCACAATATAGGTTTTCCACTCCTACTGGAGGAGGTAAAGAATACCCATCGCCCTCCCCGTGTTCTCGCGAGACACGCCTTTCACTCATGAAGACAGAAAGTGCCTCTATAACCCAGCAGTGTTCTCAGGAGACATGGTTCCCTCTCACACTCGTGGAGGCAAGAACACCTACTTGCCTGAATGTTCTCTTGAGGGGCATGGTTCACACTTTCACTCGTGAAGGCTGAGAATACCCATCCCTCACCAGGCATGCTTGCACTTTCACGATTGAAGGTGCAGAATTCCAATATCCCGGAATAGGCTCTCCCTGGTCATGCCTCATACCCTCACTTGAAAATGCAAACCTGTCTTGGTTGTGCTCTTACGAGGCATGACTGCTACGCTCACTTGTACGGGCAGAGCAAGCCTCTGTCCCTGGCTGTGCTCTCCCAAACTACAACTCCCACTTGAGAAGGTAGCAAAGGCCTCCCTCTCTGGCTGTGCTCACACAAACTATGGCTCCTACACAGTCACTTATTAAAGTGCTCTCACAAACTATAGCTCCTATAGTCACTTATTAAAGCAACCAACGGCTCACTTTCTGGCTGTGCTCCCAGAAACTATCTGTACAGTCCCCTCCGTAGACACAGTAATATTAACATAACACATTTACTTTTGAAATAAACGAATTCACTCTGGCTGTGCGCTCAATCTAGAGCTCCAACTTACTTGTTTACTAGGTATGCTTTTCACGCACAACGTCCCAGTCATTTACAAAATGGCGGCAGCCCTACGTCATATTGGCAGTTGAAGTGATCATCATCACGGGGTGACGTCACAGAAAGGACGCTGGCCTCGCGGCCTGTCATGGAGGCTCCCTCTACTGCAGCACGGCCCCCGGGGCGAGTGATTCTCGGATTTCCGCGGCTCTTACATTCTTCGTTTAAGAAAAATGGTAAAACATTCCTGTTTGTGTGTGGTGGTGAGTGCCATTACCTAATGTGCTCTAAGCTCACGTCCAAATGTTTTATTAGGTCTACGGTGTATTATGTGAATATCATAAATCTTTTACAACAAATAAAAAATGGTTATTATCTTAACTCCACATGCCCTAGTAATCTGGAGATATTAGATATATGCATTTGCTTTTCCTTGTTTATTGTCTTGTCTATTCATTTTGTCTATTCATTTCAGCTATGTATTGCTTTTTGTCTTTATTCTTATGTTTTGTCTTTGAAAATTCAATTTAAAAAAAAGTAAATTTCTCGGTCTCGCTAACGTCTGGAAAGCTGGGAGACCCATCGGATCTGAGGCAGACAGTCCGCGGACACCTGAATCAACACGGCCCCCGTCCTACCATGTGACCCCGGAAGGCCAGCTGCGCGGACAGCATTTGTTATGGTCACGTGTCATGAGTTATGGCTCTTCTCCACGGTGGTCACTGGTGAGGAGAGAGGGGGCACAGCTCCCTTGAGGGTGTTCTCGCGAGCGACGGCCCATCCCTCACTCAGAGATTCAGCGCCCTTTGCTCGTCATAAATGTACAGCTAATGTTCAACACCAGTCTTCCACATTTCAATTCTAAACTCTAACAAACAAATTCACGTTTGAAGGCAAGAATTCAGAGAAAATGGAAGGTATATCATGGATTTCAGTCTTGTTAGGAGAACTCAGCTGCCTGAGTGAGCTAAGGCAGCACAAAATGATGCCATGACATCAGCAATCAGACCCTGAAATCAATAATCCAACGGATTACCCCCTGCAATGGCAGCCAATTAATACAGCTGAGTCCGTCCTGCACGCTTGCACAGCGTATGCATTTTTTGTTGAGTTGTATTCCCTCCTTCCTATTTTTCTAGTCATCCTCTCATTCTCTTTTGTCCCTTTCTTCTTGACATCCTTCTGTCCCTCCTTTGCCCCTTCTTATTATCCTCGCAATCAGCAATCTTCCTTTCTTATCTTTCCATCCGTTGCCATTTCGACTGTTTTTTCTTTCTTCTATCTATTATTTAATTCTACTTTTCCTTTCCTTATTTTGCATTTTTTTCTTCATTCTTCTTTTCTTCTTGCTAACTTTCTTCCCAAACTATGTTTCTTTCAGTCCTTCTCCCTTCTTTTTTCTGTTTCCATCCTTTAGGTTCCATACTACTTCCTTTTAACTTCCCTTTGTTCTTTCCATATTTACGGTCGAATTCCTTCCTTCGTGCTGTCTCACTGCATTTGTCTCTTCCTTATTTTTCCCATTTTAAAATCTCCATGTGGCCATTTTAAGCTTCTTTGGCCCACTATCCGAGAGTACTTTATTCTTCCAGTGTTTTACTGTCATGGAATGACCTGTGAGCAGGAGTTGAAAATGATGTAGAGCCATAAAACAATTTCATTTGTCCCAGGCACCCCAGCTTAAGCTGGTATAGTAGGTGCACTACGCCCGAAGGTATCACAGAGCTTTACAAGAGCACCAGTTGCGTTACAGCCGGACACATTCATTTTGTTAGGCACAGGGAGATGAAGTGATTTGCCCAGAATCACAGGATTTTGAGAGTCCCTGACGAGACTTGAATCCGTTTACCCAGGTTGAAGTTCAACCATTCTAGAGTGACAGCATGCTCTAGAGGCACACTATGTGTCTAACGGCAGCAGGATTGATACAGTATGCGATAAAACGAGAAACACTGTTTCTTCCCACCACCAACCACATTTTGGTAATACAGTATTGGTCAATAGAGCAGCCAACCAGTGCCAGAAGCCGCCATGGCCCACCGAAAGCGCCGGGACACTCCTCGGAGTAGCTGAGCGTTATATAAAACCAACCTAACATAACATAACTGCTGCGTACTACCACAATAAATACCCAAGATGGCTGCACATATCAGCTTTAATCTCAAGGGAGGAAGAAGAAAGTGTGGTGGTGAGGCGAGAAACATCAAGAAGGAAGACACTGAGGATGGAGAAGATGGAAGCTACGGGGGGGGGGGCAGAGTATGAAGATTTCAAGGAAATCAAAAATCAGTCAATATGGTTTACATTTCACTAAAGACCAAGTGAAGGTAAACTGGCAGATGAAAAAATAATAGCACATGGTCTGGCTCAACGAGAGAGAGAGAGACCCATCTCTCCTATGGGACGACGGACACCCATGACCGCTCCCAGACTGGTACAATACATGAAACATGATGGTGATCACAGTGCATTTCCCCCATGGGCCTGCCTCACATAGAACCATCCTCATGTGATGCCAAGAACCCACTTCCTACCCAAATCACTTGCATTGCAGAATCAGAGAACATGCTAAATAACTCTATTGAGACAATCTTCATCGAACTTTCGGAAACCTCAGCAGTAAAAAGACCCAGAACACAAAGCTCTTCCGCTTATACTAAGACAGGCACATGCCCAACAAGAGTAAGACCCGACGCACAACAGACAAGCACTGGTAAAGCAAGGTCTGAATTTCAGTTTGAGACCTCACTAAAACTTTTTAAAAAATAATCCTGCTGCCGTGAAAAAAACAACACAAATTAGTCTATTTTTTTGTACAAAACACACCCATGAAATTAGGAATTTACTGTGATAATTCGGAGCACTTTTGAGATATAAAATAGCCAATTCTGTATTGCAATGCAAGCAAACAGACGAGGTGGAATGATACACTAAACAGCCAATAGCAAAAAAAGTGGAAAAGCAGTGCTCCTCGGGGTGGAACCACTCTGCATAATTTAAAGAATTGGTAACAAAAGGTCACATAACAAAGCTAAACAAACTATCAAGCCAGACCTAAGTAGCGTGCACTCTTTGGTGACCGAGGCGACGCGGGTGGCTCCTTGTTATTTTCTATAACCTCACTCGTTCCTACAGTTGCTTCATCTGGAAATACAAACAGATACAATCTGAAGTCTGTGGCCTGCATCTCGGCGGCGCTCCCTTGGATTTGCGAAGGCCCTCGGTCATCTGTCTCCCTGTGCGGGGGAATCAATACAAGCACTTTGACAACTGAGCCAGCCAATGACGGGGCAAGGTGCTGAGGCCAGCATCTGAACACAAAGCGCGCCCGGGAGCCGGTGCGACGAGCAGGCGTCTTCGGGGCCAGGCCGGTCACAGCGAGCGTCAACGACACCAAGGGCGAACCCCATCTGTCATGGAAAAAAAAGAACACAGCTCGCAAATCCAGCTGTGGGTCTAATTAAAATAAATACAACTGAGTCCTCCAATTTTAGGCACCAAAAGATAACAGTGGAATACAAAATCGGCGGCCAAACACTCAAAAAATTCCCTACGGGAATGTTGTGACTTTTCAACAACATATCACAGTACGCGTTTTGTGCATACCAAATTAGTCACCATGCAAGAAGGGGATGGACGTCAATCGGTTGTAGCCAGAGGTTGCAGACACTACTCCAACGCTCAATTGCTTTATCTGGCCTTATGGGTCGGCAGTGGCAGAAATATTTATTTTCTGTAGTTTTCATTCCTTGTCCTTCCTCTACCACCATAAGCAGCAAATAAGAGGCTGCCGAGAGGCTAAGGATGGGACCAGTAATCAACCCTGTGACGTCACGCCTGCTACCCCTGGCATTTTGGCGAATCAACTCCAATGAAGGCCAGAGACGTTCCTCCTCATTGCAAAACAAAAGAGTAAGTAAAATGTGCCTCTTTCCGTGGTCCTTCAGGGATCTGAGGGGGCGACACGTGCCCACTTTGGTTCAATAGGCTCAGAGAAGACATGCGAGTCGGCACGAGCCGCTGGCACTGAAGGGGCTCCCTCTACAGCATCCCAGCAGATGGCCACCACGGTATCAATATCTTTCAAGGCAGCAAAAATGACTTCCAGATTATCATGACAATGGATTATTGATCAGCACTTCTCCCAAGCCAGCAGCATCCACGGAGCACATCTGCAGGTTATCGACTGGCCGACAGCTCGGAGAATCCTTCTGTTTTTATATTATCCGACTGACCATTGCACATCTACGGCTCAGGCTTCCTGGGGAAATGGCTTCTTTCGTTGCTTCTGGTAAAACCTATGATCAGTCTTTATGTAGTGCCATTTTAGAAGACTGAGCCACGCTGCCCCAGGCCCACATCACCTGGTGGCGCTGAGAGCAAAGACGGCCAAAAGGATCCAAGAATCCCTACTGAGTTCTTGATTAGTTCTCAAACTACCATGTTTTCAGTTTTTTGCCCTAATTTTCAGCAGTTGTTTAAAGAGGTAGAGTTATACGGGATAAAGCACCCCAAGTTGTACATCATAAGGATAATGCAAGTCACCAATGCAAGTCACCAAGGCGTTCAGTGCTACTCCCTTTATATTGGGCTCCAGTTTGACTTGCAATATCCTTATAAAGTACATCAGGAGTACTTTATTCCTTATAATGCATCGTCACACCATTACCTTTCCCACAAACCACTTAAATCCTTGGTGTGCTGCCAGTGGCGTAACAAAACTTGAGGGGCCTCCCTGCAAAGGACATGGAAAGTGCCCCCCACCCTCCAGACCCAGTCAGGAGCTCTAAGGCCAGGGGCCTGCTGCCTGTGCACAGTGCTGGAGGGGGGCACCGTGGAACACAGGCCCCCCTTCACCACGGGGGATGTGGGGGCTAAGGTTACGCCTCTGTTGTTGTTCTTTCATATGTAAGAGAGAGCATGTTTGCAAACGAAGAATAAAAGCAAAATCTCTAGGGCAAAATTAACCACACCAAAAAAACTTAGATTTGTGTTCCAAAAAGATATCAGACTCAAGGAATTACAAGTCAGATGTAATAAAAAACGAGGAGATATTCTACCTTTTCTATATTTACCTAAGGTATGCAAAAAATATTAATGTTGTCATAAATATCTCTTCTCTGCCTATCAGTATTCATCTAAAAAAAAAAACAGAGCAGAAGGAGGACAATTCAAGCTTAGATTTCATTTTAAATAATGTTCCATATCCTGCCTTTCTCCTAGGCTTCTCGCTCCGGCAGCGGACACTGTGATGGCAGAACTTAACAGCAATATGTTTTTACAGTTGAGTAGCAACATCATATCTTTATTACAGGCCACTAGGTACGTCACACGTAGCCTGTAATAAGTAATTAGAGACAGGCTTTTTATACAGAGATTGCAGTACCCCATGCATTACAAGTAGACGTTGTCTTCCAAAAAGCAATGGTGCAAATCAAAATATATATATTTTTTAAATGTATTTATTAAACGCAAATCAAAATATTTATGTAACAAATGTGCAGTGATTGCTAATATTTCTTAGTCTACCACTAGACTGGGGAGGAGGAAGCATCTGTACCAGTCCCATCACGCTCCGTGCTGGGGTAACAAGGGCTAAGAGTAAGTAAGTAAGAGTACTACGTATCATAAAAAGGTAGGAGAATGTTGGGGGTTGACTTTAAAGGCGTGGGCAATATTCCTGTGCCCACTCCCTGCTGTTTGGCTGCAGTCAGTATTCTGTGACTTCGCCATCAGTTCAGGCTTGCAGTAGACGGTCAGATACCCCGTCACCAGCTTGTAGGTGAGTTGCAAACACCAAGCTCACCTTTAGGTCTCTAGGTGTCGATGCAAGGTACATCCCTCTATGACCATGCACCCCAGAAATCCAATACCACCTATTGCACAGGACATCATGGGTTTTCGCAGAAAAGGCCAAAGGATCACGATGAAAAAAAAGGCATACTGTTTCCATGTCAACAGAAATAACTGGGAGCAATTCTTCAGGGGGCCCTAGGAGAGAATAAATAACAAATAGATAACGTGAGAAAAGCCTTTTGACCGGGTTATTGGGGCTAATAAACAGTTCATGAAGATGCTACCCAACTCCATCATGGCTTCAGCTTCAGCCCAAGGCTAAGTCTTGTTTTGTAGACAACACTGTTAGACCCCCTGCCCTTCCTCTGTGACGCACCATGACAGTGCTTTAGACAACAATGTGGTGGAGAGTTTGGAGCATGTGCTCCGTGCGAGCCCTTCTCAGCAGGACTGCCATATTTGTTACTGGACACCGCTCGGAATTCTGGGAAGATATGCCGGCACTATAAAGTGGCTACTTGGGCTTTGTCTTCCAAGTCCTTGATTCCTGGGCACTGTTCACAAGAGGATGACAGCATTGGACTTCCATGAAGATGCCATGGACGCCAGTGCTGGTGGCTTATACATGATCCGCTGATGGACCAATCAAAATGCTGTTGTCCAGAACTCAGCAGAAATGCTTGCCTCTGTGAGGAAGCCTTGGCATAGCACGTCTCACTGTTATTACTTCAAGCTTAGTTTGTTCACCTTTGTTCTCCTGGCAAAGCCATTTACGGTTCTCAGCACTTTCATGTTCAAAATGGAGTGCAGGGCAGTCCATCAAGATTTTCTGAACGCTCCACCTCTCTCTCAGATTTGAGAGTGACCATGTACTGTAAGTAGCTAGCAACTCTCCCACTTTAAACCTGGCAATTTTGTGAGGGACCTGACGCAACATAGCAACCTACATGAACATGTTCTACTGGGTGACTTTTCAACTTTCCATGATATTGATTCTAAGCAATAAAGGGGACACTACTTACATCTTCTTTAATCTCCTTTCTTTCCAGAGTTTCATCTCCCAACTCTCTCTGCATGTACAATAGGCTGTCATCTTCATCGGCAGGACTTCATTACTTTTGCCCACTAACACCTGACACTGAGGCCTAAGCTCCAATCCTCTCTGCCATAAGGCTTATGAATACATTAGCTCTTGGTATACTTGAATAAGTCAACAGCCCCTTTCTTATAACCGGTCAACTTGCCCAGATACTCTTCCCAACACTCAGAAAAGTGGTACTCGATTCACCGCCCATGTTCCACATCCACAGACAACGACTGAGCAAGCTAGCTTCCTCTGTGACACGGTCACTATATAGACGAAGTGCCCAGGTGGTCAAACCTATCCAAGGCCTCTCTACTGAACACTGACCATATGCTGTCATATCCCTAGCCATCCAGATTAATCCCAAACCTTTGCCCAGCCCCTACGTTCAACACCCGTCCCACTAGGGTTTCCCGAGATTCAGCATCTTCTCCCTTGTACCCCATCCCATTATACACCTTCCCCCTCAACCATAGGTCTGCAACCACAGTGCATACCTTTCAAGAAATTACTCCGCCACTACCCCCACCTTGATGAGGTGCACATGTCCACCAACCGATTCAGCTCTGAGCTGAACACCTACTCTCGGGCTGTGAGGATGGTGTACACTATAACAAGCCCACTGTTGCTTCATGAGTTGTTCCGTCCTCTAGAGTCCAGGTTGTCTCCATATTCGTAGAAGTTACATTTTTATGCATGCAAATTTCAGTCAGAACTAGTCTAACACATTCACAGAGCAAATTGCCTTTTACCCAAAGAGGGAATCCTTATGATAAAGCACATCATGGTCTCTTCTCTCGCAAAGAGCACATCTGGAGTGATCTAGAAATACAACATAGGGCAGAACTTCACAAGTCACTCAACGTTACACTACTCCTAAATAACAACTGCCTATGTAGGCTATAGTGACTAAACGCACTGTGAGCAGCAGTATCTACGGAGGAGACCACTAGAAGGACAATACATCACACACTTAAATAGACTGCACACAGGGTACTATTTTTCCAACATGGTGTCATCATGTTACGCCTATACCTATGTCGATATACATCTAAATCCCTCCGTAGGCCTTATAAGCTACGATTCTTAAACGTCAATCCACGCGGCAATACTCCACAATGACTTGTCACTTTGATGTTAAGAGGAAGCAAAAGAACCAATACAGAAACATATAAGTGCTTTGTATTTGCATCGCAAAAGACCGATCTTCATCAAAAGTCATTTCTCCATCATTCACAAACAGAGAGAACAAATTATTCCAGAAGCATAGTTCGTCTTTGTCAATTTTCACATTTTGAGCTCCTTGGTTAGGAGCGGCTCCTGGGGAAACAGCTGCGATTGAGTTACTTCCTTAGCTGGTACCACAGAACCGAGAAAATAGAAAAATAAATGTAGCTAACTGCTGTAGTTGTTGGAAGCAGTACTCACTAATGCCACGAAAACCATCGCGGAGGAGTGCACGGCATGACAACTATGTTCAAAATGGCCACAAGTGATCTACAGACAGCCTTCTAAAGAATACAGTGAAAGCAAATACAAACCCGACTATTTACTCACAAACAACAAAGAGGTGTATAAAAAAAGATAACTTTTCTAATCTGGAGGTTTAAGTGAACCACCGACCCAACTCTAGCTTTGACTGTACCCCCTCCTCAAGGACACCTAGAAGGAAAATAGCACCATCCTCAGTGACGTCATTGGTGATGCCATGTACTCCAACTGCAGCGCTACTGCTATTTGACACCTGTACAGTACATGCAAGAAAGCTTAGTGGGCCTCATGCAAGTGGGAGTCCAGCACCACTCTCAGAGTAACACTATACCTGTGCAAAGATGGACAAACATCACCAACCTCAAGAAAGTTGCAACGTTTTTCAAGAAATAAACAGCGAATGAAAAGGCAAGCATAAAGAACTATTTACAGGGGAAAATAGAACGCACGTGTGTAGACATTTTTCAAGTGAAATCATCAGCTTTCAATCGTGAAAGGTCCACATATATATTTTTGCTGAAAAAATGTTAATGTGCACAATCTTGTGCCAAGACAACAAAATTTGACAAACCCACAAAGTTGCATAGTTTGTGAAACTCGCAAAAAAATCGACAGCTGAATTTTAATTCACACCCCCACCCCAGGTTAAACCCTGCAAAAGTAAGATTTAAATAAAAAGTCAAAACAAAGTTTGTGGAATTGCTCTAATACAGTGAAGACGGGCTGTGCAATTGAAAAATCGAGATCAAGTGGTGGACGTGATCAATAATAGCATTAATTTAAGAAGATGCAATCTTGAAAAGGTACTAGAAAAAACACCACCAGGTGGAAGACACATGTACATATAAAAAGCAGAGATGTTCAACATATATTCAAGGAGGGTTGGATCACTGTCAAATTTTCAAGATATCTACCTAAATTAAAAGTACAAACAATTATTCACAATGGGATTTGATTACCTCGTCAGTAATAATTATTAAAACCTGGCAAAGGTCTGGGCCAGAAGAACCCAAGATATATACCACGCACATATATGATGGGAAGCATGACGTCAGAGTCCTGACGGAGAAAATAGTGCAGCCATCCCCGAGTGACCGCTGTTTCCTTGCCAGTGGTCACTGCTTTTTATCAACACTCCACTACTGAATACCTTTCAAATTAAAAGTCAGTATTTGCTCATCTTCATTTTACCACCTATAGGTTGTCCAGTCCATCTAAGTTTATTACATCATTTACTGCTGATAATTTGCACTGTTTTTAGAAGCTCCACATTTTACTGCATAAGAGAAATGCAGCATATGGGGTAAAAGCAAACTGCCCAGGATCAAAGTATGGTCGTGAAACTCGGCCTTCCGGGATCCACATTTAGAAACTTAAAAACTTGGCCACGCCCTCTTAGTACGCACATAATAATGTATTAAAGCACGTGCAATTGATTCTATGATTCTTTGCAGATGTCATGAAAATCAGCTTTTTTAATATAGAAATGTATACACTGCTATAAGCCTGTGCAATAGTGTAACACAACTTTGTCTATCAATGACGTCACAACAAACAAAAAACATGTTTTTAATTTTACATCAGCTGTCAAGCCTTAGCACCTTACAACACAAACGCCCAACATCTTCAATAAATAAAACTGCGGGCGAACAGAAATTCAGTATTTACCAAGCAAACAATTCAATCACCTTTTCTTAAAGGGTTCAGTGTCATATGTGCTGCTTGTACCAAACAGTCTCATATATGGGTGAAAAATACAAATGTGAAACTACCCTACAAGAAAAAAAAATCCAGCTTCGGACAATATATTTATATTGAATTTCGGCATGACCCTTCACATCAGTTCTCACTCATTCTTATATGCAGATTCCAAATAATTGTCTAAATTGGGGAAACAATGTGTTCCGTATCCCCAAGCAACCAGTTGGTTGCTGCACCCGGGTTGTCGCGGCTACTAGCAGCACAGAACCTCTCACAGCAGACCCGAAAAGTAGAAGAACAAAAGAGAAAAAAAACGGACAGAATGACAGCACGTTCTTTTTTTTTCCTCATGGGACGAGCCTTCTAACATTTTTTTTTATTAAGGGCAAGTAATGACAGGTCCTCGGTAGCTGCACTTCTGTTCTGTGTTTTTCCTCAAGGTCTGAGCACAGCCCTCTCGCGGCAGAGCTGCGGTTCTATTAAATTGGCAAGGCTCTCTCAGAATACATGCAGGCTCCGTTTATCTACACACAGGCGAGCGACCCCACAGTATGTCAGAGAGTGATGAGGGCAGAGACCCCTGATTTACAATCACTGCTTGCAGAGATGTAAACTATCCCGCACCCTCACACACGGCCCCGGCCGTCATCTGCTCGTCTCAGCCATGTTTACTTTCGTCATCAGAGCCGCGTCCCCTCCTCGCATTAGTGGCCGGGGGGCTGCCGCGCGCACCTGTTGGCAGGGGCCGCAGGGCAGAGGGCTTCTCCCAGCCGGCACGGGCCCATTTCCCTTCAAGCAGGGACATCATCCTTCCTGCCTGCCCGCCTCCCTCGCCCCTCCTCCCCGTGACCTGGAAAGGAAAACTCCAGGCTCTGGGCCTAGCAACCAGACAGCAGGCCGCAGAGGGGACTGGACAACACCACCACCTGAACGGGGCTACACGCACCCCTACACAAGTCCCACACACACCCGTCACCCTCTTCACCACAGAGGGAGACATTTCCGGCCTTTCCTTCCAGCGGAAGGCGGAAAAAAATACATATAAGGGCAGCAGAACCGGCGTGCGTCAGTAACCAGGAAATGTGCCATGTGTACAGGGCATAAGGGCTGCGAGCTCACCCTGACAGGGTGAAAGAAAGGTCGTCAGTGGGAAAGTGCAAAAAAGGGAGAAATATACAAAGTGGGTAGCAGGCCCAGGTGTAAATTCAGAGAGTGGAAGTGTTAGGGGCGTCAGTAGTGAAACATATATACGGCTTCTCATTTTATGGTTATTTTTCGGTCTATATTTACCCATGTTTATTTTTTTAGTAATCGTTTATCTGTACTTATTTTCTGTTAAGTTAAACAGTTAAGCGGAACCTAGTATACTGCTCCGTGTAATTAACTGATAAATGTACACTCGTGCTACAGTGGCTGGCAGGCTTTAACGCTGTGAACACCCAAAGGTAATAAAACAAAACAACCCTATCAAAACATGCACATTTACTGCCAGTGCTGTGCACATTTGAAGTGGTTTAAGTCTCAATAGCAAACCTCTCTCCTTTTACACGGCAAACCTGGCATGTCAGTCATGACTGACAGCATTTAGAGTAACTCAAAATATAACCCAAATTTCCAAACGTGATACATACAGACAGGAAAGGAGATGCTTTTCAGAATTTGTCCTAAAAATCAGTAACAACGGAAAACTGAGCAGCTTAATCAGAAAAGCTTGGCACACGCCACGGTTAACAATGTCACAGAAGGAAAAACAACAAAGTGAGCCCACGGGGAGGGTGGAAACAGCAGCAAAGCAGTAACATGTACTTAAGAGGGCATTGGAACGACGGTGGCCACCTTTGAGTGTGAACTGGTACCGAGAGAACATAATGTCCATCATGTAGGGCGGGTAAGTAAACTGATATGTGGCTGGGACGCAAAGTTGGCCAAAAGGATTAAGTGGAGCAGAAGTGCTGTGAATTAAGGGGTTTGCCATAGGGTGGAAGTGGAGAAGAAGTGCTGAGAGTGAATGATTGCCAAAAGGTAAAAGTGCTGTTAGGGAACGGTTCGCCAACGGGAGGGATTGGAGTAGAAGTGCTGTGAGTGAATGGTTTTGCCATAGGGTGGCAGTGGAGTAGAAGTGTTGTGAGAGAATGGTTTATCAAAGGGTGGAAATGGAGTAAAAGTGTTGTGAGTGAATGGTTTGTCAAAGAGAGGAAGTTGGGTATAAGTGCTGTGAGTGAAGGTTTTACCAACGGGTGGAAGTGGAGAAGAAGTGAAGGGTGAGACAAAATGTGGAGGTGCAGTAGAAGTGAATGGTTTGCCAAAGGGTGGAAGTGGAGTAGAAGTGCTGTGAATTAAGGATTTTGTCATAGGGTGGAAGTGGAGTAGAAGTGCTGTGAAGGGAGGGTTTTGCCATAGGGTGGAAGAGGAGTAGAAGTGTTGTGAGGGAATTGTTTATCAAAGGGTAGAAGTGGAGTAGAAGTGCTGTGAGTGAATGGTTTGCCAAAGGGAGGGCGTGGAGATGAAGTGAAGGGTTTGCCAAAGTGTGGAAGCGCAGTAGAAGTGCCGGGAGCGACAGGTTTACTACAGGACAAGTACAGGAACTCCGGAATGGTCCATCTCTGCTTTACTGGTGTGAGAAAGCACAGTGTGTCAGTGCTTTGTGATGAGTGTAGAGAGACACTACAAGATGCTAGTGCTGCAGAGTGCGTGCAGGATGTAAGGAACAATTCTGGAGGGTGACGTTAATGGGTGTCCATTTTCTGAAGGGTCTACTCTGTGCATCAGAATAAGTGCAGGATTCTGGCACGGTATTACTTAAAGTCTGTGGGGCTTGTTTAACAGTCACAACCACAAGTGCAGAACTTTTGCAGTTCCAGTCACTACTGTGTGATGATACAATAGGTGATAGATAACAATTGTAAATTGATACTTGTATAGCGCACTACTCACCCGCAAGGGTCTCAAGGCGCTTGTACGAATACAGCTGTGGAACCCATCCTAGCTTTTCCTGTGAGGCGTCCTCTCCTGGGCACCCCCAAGGTGGAGGCCAGGCATCCTTAGCGTTGTAGGGGCAGTTGTGGAGATTAAGCAAGCTATTGCCCAGAGTTGCAGAGTGGGACTCCATGATTGGAATAGGCACTGAGGCGAGAATTATCAGGTCCGTGGAATTTTGAGCCCAAGACCCGCGAGGCGGGGAACCCTGGTCCCGGGCTAGACCTCTGCATCAGGGTCTGCCGCTCTAATCATTGAGCCACACTTCTCCACAATTATAGTGTTACAACGTTATAACCTAAAATGTGTATTTGTACAGCGCATAGAGGGTGAAAGCAGGGTTCCAACAGGGACACTTTTACATTGTTGCAGGATAAGAGGTTTTCTGCCATTCGTATCTAGCAGAATGATACAGATAGGGCCTATAGGGCGAGTGCAGGGCTATTGGTAAATCGTCACATGCTACAGGGTGAGTGTAGGGCAATAGTTACACTGTTGTGGAGAGAGCATGAGGCGTTGAGTACATCGTTCTGTCAGGGTGGTAAATTCTGCTGCTTTTGGGTTAACGAAGGGTGAAAGTTACAGTGTTGCGGGAGGAGTGCAGGCCTGTTTGTCAACAGTTATAATGCTATGTGGTGGGCACACGGCATCAGTCGTAGTGTTGCCGGGCACAAGGTGTTAGGTGAGTGCAAGGCGATAATACAATGTTGCAAGATTTGTGAAGTGTGATAAGTTACAGTGTTGTGTGGTAAGTGCTGGGAAACAGTTACAGTGTAACAGGGCGAGATGTGAAGTACAATAGGCAGAGTGTAGGCTTCTTGCGGGGTAAAGTTACCTGGCGAAGGGCATGATTGCACTGCACACTAATAGTGCTTTGGTTTGGGAGTGCATGGTGACAGTTACATTGTTCCAGGCTGATAGTTGACAAACAGGCCTGCACTCCTCCCGCAACACTGTAACTTTCACCCTTCGTTAACCCAAAAGCAGCAGAATTTACCACCCTGACAGAACGATGTACTCAACGCCTCATGCTCTCTCCACAACAGTGTAACTATTGCCCTACACTCACCCTGTAGCATGTGACGATTTACCAATAGCCCTGCACTCGCCCTATAGGACCTCTCTGTTTTAAGTGAGTAGAGCTCTCTTAGTGGGAGTGTAGGGTTCCTCCCAGGGGGACAAGTTAGTGCTAAGGAATGACTGTCAGGTGAAAAGTATTGTGTTGCTTATTGAGCGTAGCTCGTCTCTTCTGAAAGTGTGGTGTTGTTGCACTGTAACAGGTGTTGTAAGAAGAGTTTATTCATGCTGGATGGTGAAAGGTTCAGTTTTTTGATGAGAGGGCAGTGTTGGTGCAGTTTTATGAGTGCATGCTGTTGCACAGCGATATGTGCAGTTCTCTTGCACGGTGATTGGTCCAGGCCAGGAGTGTGATGAGTGTATTGTAGTTACACAGTGACAAGAGTAGTGTTTTGTGGCGGGTGTAGTACTGCGTAGTAAGCACAGTGTAGTTGCACAGTGACAGGCTCAATGTGGTCTTAGGAGTGTTGCTTCTCAGAGAAAGTTCTGCGTGGTAAGTGTGGCTGCATAGTGATAGGGTAAATGCAGTGTGGTCAGAGCAGCTGAACGGCAATGAGTGTAGTGTTGTGTGGAGGGTGCAGTGCTGGAGGGGATGTGCAGAGTGGCTGTGCCGTGACAGATTCAGTGCAAGGTGGCGAGTGCACTGGTCTTGCACAGTGATATGTTCAGTGTTGTGTTGTTAGTGCAGTGAGGCGGTGACAGATTAAGTACAGTGCTGCTGCATGGTGACAGGTGAGGTGCAGTGTTCGGGGTGCACTGCTGTGGGGTGATGACAGGTTCAGTACAGTGAGTGCAGTGCTGGTGTAAGATGACAGGTTCATTGCAGCGTGGCTAGATCAAAGTAGTTGCACGGTGACAGGTTCAGGGGAGTGTGGAGAGTGCAGGTTCCATGCAGCGTGATGACATCAGTACTGCTGCGCATAGACTGGTTCAGTGCACTTTCTGAGAGCAGTGTTGCTGCACAATGACAGGTTCAGAACAGGGTGGTGAGAGTAATGTGTTGCACAGTAACAGGCTCAAAGCAATATGGTGAGACAGTGTTGCACGGTGTTAAGGTCTGTGTTGACACCAGTGCGTCTGCACGGTGGCAAGTGCAGTGCGTTGAGCGCAGTGCTACCGCACAGTGACAGGTACAATGTGTTGAGCACAATGCTGCCGCACAGTGACAGGTACAGTTTGTGAGTGAAGAGTTTTAATACGGTGACAGTGAGTTAAGGGCAGCTGTGCTGCACGCTGACAGGTACAGTGCAGAGTTTGAGAGCAGTGCTGCTGCAGGATGACAGGTTAAGTTCAGTGGGAGTCAGCATGCACGCTGGCAGGTTCAGTACAGTATGGTGAGGGCAGTGCTGCTTCACAGTGACAGGTACTGTACAGGCTGTACAGTACCTGTCACTGTGAAGCAGCACTGTGTGGGCTGTTGTGCTGCACGAGAACAGGTACAGTCAGTGTATTGAGCACACTGCTGCTGCACGGTGACAGGTAGAGTGTATTAAGCGCAGTGCTGCTGCATGGTATCAGGTCCATTGTACTTGGGGAAGATTTGTAACAGTGTGTGAGAGCAGTGCTACTGTACAGTGACAGGTTCAGTGCAGTGCTGCTAGGGCCAATCGTGCTTCACGCTGACCGGTTCAGTACAGTGTGGAAAGGGCACTGCTGCTGCACGGTGACAGGTATAGTACAGTGTATTGAGCACACTGCTGCACAGTGACAGGTAGAGTGTATTGAGCACACTGCTGCACAGTGACAGGTAGAGTGTATTGAGTGCAGTGCTGCTGCCTGGTGTCAAGTCCATTGTACTGAGTAAAGAGTTGTAACACAGTGACTGACAGATACAATGCAGTGTGTGAGAGCAGTGCTACTGTACAGTGGCAGGTTCAGTGCAGTGCTGCCAGGGCCAATCGTGCTTCACGCTGACAGGTTCAATACAGTGTGGAAAGGGCACTGCTGCTGCACGGTGACAGGTATAGTACAGTGTATTGAGCACACTGCTGCACAGTGACAGGTAGAGTGTATTGAGTGCAGTGCTGCTGCCTGGTGTCAAGTCCATTGTACTGAGTAAAGAGTTGTAACACAGTGACTGACAGATACAATGCAGTGTGTGAGAGCAGTGCTACTGTACAGTGGCAGGTTCGGTACAGTGTGGTAAGGGCACTGCTGCTGCACGGTGACAAGTGCAGTGTATTGAGCACACTGCTGCACAGTGACAGGTAGAGTGTGTTGAGCACACTGCTGCACGGTGACAGGTAGAGTGTGTTGAGCGCAGTGCTGCTGCACAGTGACAGGTAGAGTGTGTTGAGCACACTGCTGCACGGTGACAGGTAGAGTGTGTTGAGCGCAGTGCTGCTGCATGGTGACAGGTAGAGTGTGTTGAGCGCAGTGCTGCTGCATGGTGACAGGTAGAGTGTGTTGAGCGCAGTGCTGCTGCACAGTGACAGGTAGAGTGTGTTGAGCACACTGCTGCACGGTGACAGGTAGAGTGTGTTGAGCACAGTGCTGCTGCACAGTGACAGGTAGAGTGTGTTGAGCGCAGTGGTGCTGCACAGTGACAGGTAGAGTGCGTTGAGCGCAGTGCTGCTGCACAGTGACAGGTAGAGTGTGTTGAGCGCAGTGCTGCTGCATGGTGACAGGTAGAGTGTGTTGAGCGCAGTGCTGCTGCATGGTGACAGGTAGAGTGTTTTGAGCGCAGTGCTGCTGCATGGTGACAGGTAGAGTGTGTTGAGCGCAGTGCTGCTGCACGGTGACAGGTAGAGTGTGTTGAGCGCAGTGCTGCCGAATAGTGACATGTATACTGTGAAGAGTTGTAACACAGTGACTGACAGATAGTGTAGTGTCAGAGAGCAGTCCTGCTGTACAGTGACCGGTTCAGGATAGTGCTACGAGGGCAAGTAGTGCTTCACGTTGACAGGTTCAGTACAGTGTGGTGAGGGTAGTGCTGCTGCTTGGTGAGAGGTACAGTACAGTGTGTGCTGCTGCACAGTGACAGGTATAGGGCAGTGTGGTGAGTGCAGCACGGTGACAACAGTGTGTCTGCAGGGTGCCATGTTCCTTGCTGTGCGGTACAAACAGTCTGGACAGCGACAGGTACATTGCAGTGTGAGCAGTTGTGCTGCACAGTGACAGGTTCCGTGCAGGGCAGTAACGGCAGTGTGTCTACATAGTGACAGGTACATTACAGTGTGAGCAGTCGTGCTGCGGTAAGGCCAGTGTGCCTGCTCGGTGACAGGTTCTGTGCAGTGCTGCAGTAAGGACAGTGTGCCTGCTCGGTGACAGGTCCCGTGCAGTGTGCCTGCTAGGTGACAGGTTCTGTGCAGTGCTGCGGTAAGGCCAGTGTGCCTGCTCGGTGACAGGTTCTGTGCAGTGCTGCAGTAAGGACAGTGTGCCTGCTCGGTGACAGGTTCTGTGCAGTGCTGCGGTAAGGACAGTGTGCCTGCTCGGTGACAGGTCCCGTGCAGAGTGCCTGCTCGGTGACAGGTTCTGTGCAGTGCTGCGGTAAGGTCAGTGTGCCTGCTCGGTGACAGGTCCCGTGCCGTGCGCCAGAGCAGGCCCCCGCTGCAGACCCCCGGGCCCAGGCTCACTCACCCCACTCCACATACTCCAGGATGTTCTTCTCCCGGCGCTGCGGGGAGTTGCAGCACTCGTCGTAGAGGCAGATGAGGATGTCCAGCAGCGTCTCGACGCTCAGGCACCGGCCCTGGCTGTTCACGGGCCCGTCCAGGATGAGCTGCTCCAGCTGCTTCAGGCGCACCTCCCCGGACATCTTGGCTCCGTGTGCGGCAGCGGCGGCTGCACTGGCAGCGGCGGGGGAGGCCGGGCGGCTTCACTCTCCCCTGTGGGTGCAAGGCATGGGTCCCCCCAGAGGGGTACTGCCAGACCCGGCGGGCTGCTGCTCTCTCCGCCCCGAGAGGGGGCGCTCTCCGGTCACACCGGCCGATCCCGATGCCCTCCGCCGCCTCCTCCTCTCCTCTCCGGCCGGGGCTGCCGCATCTCCCGAGGGTGGTGGTGGCCCTCCCTGGCAGGGCGCCCCGCAGTCTCCCCTCCTCTCTCCGCTCAGCTCCTGGGCCGCCCTCTCCTCGCTCCGAACCCCCTTCCTCGTCCGATCCCCGCCCCTCTCACCCGCTGCACAGGGGCGGCCGCTCCCGGATCTCGGGATCCAACATGGCGGCGCTGGGCGGAGGGAGGGGGGGCCGGGGCGCGGGCACGCAGGCTCTGAGGGGGGCACAGGGGGGGCCGCTCCTGCAGCGAGGCGTCTCTGTCAACGGGGGCCGGACCGGGCGAGGGGGTGGCTGTGGCGACAACTGAGGCTGCAGCGGCAGTAGTGGGGAGGAGGAGGAGGGAGGAGCCGACCGGGGCCTGCGGGAGGAGGAGGGAGGGAGGGAGGGAGGGTCACAGGATGCAGCGCTCCCAGCCTCGGCCAGGGATGCCCCCAGCTCCCTCCGCAGGCTCCATCCTGCCCTCCTCACCCCACACCGCCCAAGGTCGCCCGGCCCGAGTGTGGGAACCGAGGCACCATGGCCAGCGCCCGCTCTCCTGCAGGAAAAGAAGCATAAAGATAAGAGCGGAACAAAATATAAATATTATCATTGCCATCTCGCTAAGAACAGCCAAGTTTCTATCTGAAAGTTAATTATAAGCAGTCACCGGAGTTCTCACGTTATTTTATGCACTGTAGGTGACACGTAAAGGGGCACTAGAAGCGGACTCGTGCACTTTATTTTGTGTCTGCATTCATAACGTTTGCATACCAGCTGCGCTGTAGCTGTCATTGAATGCTGGTGTCGTGAAAATGCAGACCACGCCTCCAAAAAACTATGCAAGCATTTGTGCTCGTGTTGTCAATTTATTGGGTAGCAAGGCTAGAATAATGTTACAAATAGAATCTAATTTGGTTTAAGCTGTTCGCGGACCGTTCAAGTTATTCCATACATGCCAGGAATTTAAAACTTTCCTGTCCCTAATTATAAGTACAGATCTGCAATTCCCAGAATGCAGAGATGATAAAGGCTAGTTAAATGATCTGAGAAACTAGGACTAGAAGTATGTAAAGAGGAAAATATGACAGAATTTATCATGGGATGTGCTGCACTGGCTCCAGCAGGACATTAGCGGCACAATCTTTAAAACAAATAAAAAAAATATGACGTGCCCCTGTAGGGTCCCTCTAGGATCCCCCACTCAGGGGCTGAGTCCCAAAGTCCTGTACTGGGGGGATGCATCATTTTTAGGTTGAGCCTGGGCAGCGCATGAGTTGCTCTGTGAGGCATGTTGTATTTAGGTAGGGACTTAAAGCTCCGCCCATTTCCCCACCATTGCCTTCAATTGGCTCCTGTTACTATCCTTTCTAAATTGTTGCATTTGATTCATGAATAGGCTTAGTAGTCCCTCCTAGAGACCCCCTTGTCTGCACCTCTCATGAGGACTGGACTTTTACTTCTGTGGTTGCACTGACTGCTTTATCTAGTCTGTGAGCACTATTTTCTTTAATGATTTTCCTCTATTCCACCCATGACGTACTTACCTACAATTTTAATTAGTAATGGCGGTCTGCTTTAACTATAGTGGCATCAATCAAATAACAATGACTCGGTCTCGGTTTTATTTGGGGATACTCTATTTATTTCTGAGAGCCTTGATGCATCTAGGTACACTTATTCTTAGATGCCTGCATTTATCATTAATGATTTCACTATAGTGGCAGCACTTCTTTATTTATTTACTTTGGCAGTGTGGTCCTTTTTATTAAGTGTAGCGGCCACACTTCTTTATTTATTTAATTTGCCAGCGCGGTCCGCTGTTCCGGCCGCTTTTCTTTTTTTAATTGTATTTGTTTTAGCGCGCCACACTTTAACTTTAGGGGACGCGCTATGAAATCTTTTTTTTTCCCAGTGAAAGAGCCCTATAACATGCTATCACTTTAATAGTGGCCAAGCCCCTTTCTTTATACGCTGCTCGCCGAATTCAGATTACAGCGAGCCGTGTCTAAACAGAGGGGCGCTACTGACATTAAACTTAAAGCACTGCATGGGGTGCCTTTACAAGAAAACACTTGCTTTTGAACTTTACAAACAAAAGTATTTTTTTAGTAAGCAGCAAACAACGGCGGACCGCAATAGTCTCACCTCACTGCTATGTTTCTCTTGTAATTATCTAAAGGTAATGCGAGATTGTGTGCACATACAACTCCTGCACCTGCCGCTGTTAGGTGCAAACTGCAAAGCAGAATAGATACTGTACAAACGTGGAGAGGTGCACCCCCAAAGTGTCATTCCCAATAAGTAGGACTGAACAAATTCCTTTAAGTAAGGCAATCCTTTATTTTAAGGGTCAGCAAACAACACGAGCTCCAGCCAACGCATTTAGTTCATTAAGGAATGAACTTCAACAGGGCAAGAATAGCTGAAAACAGGTGGAGATCCGTGATTCCTAGTTCCACAAATATCGGCAATTCTTTTAGTAGAGATTAAACTCCAGATAAGAGCAGTGAGGCCAACGTGATAAGTGGTATTGCCTTCTAACCAGAACGCTACCGGTTCCGGTTAGAAGGCCTATCACGGTGGCCTCAATGCTTTTATCTGGAGTTTAATCTCTACTTAAAGAATTGCAGATATTTGTGGAACTACTTGATTTCTTAATTGAATCAGGTTATTAAAGGCGGTGATAATCCTAAATCTGGATTTTATCTATTTCAAGAACTATTGTTACCATATGCCACCTCCTGAAAGCTTAGTTGCATCTTGATATAATAGGTTAGTTATTTGACATTTTCTGGAGACGATAGTTCCACTCTAGGAATCACTTCATGTTATCACCCTATTGAGATTCTGTCATTATCAATTCAAGCCCTGATGAAGTTCCAAAAACTTCTGGTTTTGGGCAAAGAAACGCGTTGGCTGTTTTTATGACCTATTGTCGATTTTGAAATAAAAGACAAGAGTAAAGAAAACGTATATTTTTTTACTGAGTTTCCTGAATAATCATCTTCAAATACTATTTTCCATTTCTGCGTAGACAGTCGAAGTCGCGATGAAGTCGGTAATCGCGAATAGCACGTGTCTTTCAACAACTCTAAAACATAAATGTAGAGGTATTGTGAACAAGTTTAGTTTAGCTGTTAACTATTATAGTATTGAAAGTTCTGCTTTTCTTTCTATTATTACTACTTTAAAATTGTATATTGAATTACCGCTTCACTGCAGTACCCACAAAGATATCGGTCACCGCGAATATCACATGACTGGGAAAGCAAGGAATATCGTTGGATAATATACTTTTCAGCAATATCAATAGGAAGTACAGACCCACTCCTCCTTCTTGAATCTTTTTTCACAGAACTTTATTCTGAGCAGGTGGATCAATCTTGGTGTGGAGAGTTTTTGGCTTTTTTTTGCTTAAAAAATTGCAAAACAGGAAGGAGATGAGGGCCAGCAGCAACAACAACAGGATCAGGATGTGGAGGAGGTGGAGAATGAAGATTTTAAAGAGGAGCCTCCACAAAAGAGAGACATGAGAAAGTGGCACAAAAAAGAGCCATGAGAAAGTGACATGGGATTTTTTCAAAATCCCATCAGCGGAATCGAAAACTGCTGCCAAACTTTGGAATTGCACAATCTGAGACAAAACCCTCCCTATAAGGATGAACAAGACATTTTCATGTGGGACAACGTCCATGTTATATCATCTAAAAACCTATCAAAAAAGTGTCTCCTACTGATGCTCAAGCAGAGGGAAACTGGAGGGCCATCTACTTTAGTGGCAGCAGCAACAATTCCCAGCCAGAAAGTCCCTTCAGAGGTGCAGACTACTGCAACAGATATGGCTCCAGTGTTTTCAAGAATGGCCACTTACTGCATCGACTGTAGTGTTGTTATAAGTGCGGGTAAGCAGTGTCTTACAGCTATTCGCAATGCTGCAAAACAACATACATTCTATTTCCCCCCCTTTTATATGTTTTGCACATTTTTCAGTGCATCTTTTTTTCAGATTCTCTTGTCCGAGTTGCCATTTTTATTATCATTTTTTTAAAAGAACTTCCCAAAATCTCTAAAAAAAAAGGTTCCTGTTGGATCCGCCTTTTACAGTTAAAAAAAGATAATGTATATATATGTGTATATATATATGTATATATATATATGTTGGAGTGAGTGTATGGATGATTGAATGAGTGCATAACTGGTGCATGGATGTTACAATGAATGTAGTAGTGGTGCCTGGTTGAATAGATGAGTGCATGGGTAGTGCTTGGGTGAATGGATTAATAGAAGGGTAGTGCCTGGGTGATTGGATTTGTGCATGGGTAATGCCTGGATGAATGGATGAGTGTATGGATAGTACCTGAGTAAATGAATGAGTACATGGGTAGTGCATGAGTGAATGGATGAGTGCCTGGGTAGTACTTGAGTGAATGGATGAGCGCATGTGTAGTGCCTGAGTGAATGGATGAGTGCATGGGTAGTGCCTGAGTGAATGGTTGAAACCATGATAATGTCTCATTGTAATGATGAGTGCAAGCATAGTGCCTGGGTGATTGGATGAGTGCATGCCTAGTTTGTGGCTGATTTGGCAAGGACATGGACAGTGCCTGGGTGTCAGGGGCTGTCCAGGACTATGTGGGGAACATAGTCAGGGACTTGGGCAAGGACTGGGAACTGGGTAGAAAACTTATACAGGAAGAGGAGTACAGCGTTGCTCAGGATCATACAGGGAGTCAGATGAGAAAAAGGGATCTAAAGGTGAAGCCTGTATAAGTGAACAAGATGGGTAAGACTCAGAAAGGAAAGGCACTCACAAGTCAATTTAGCATTCTACACCCAGGACGAATGTGCAAGACATATATATGAATCAACATTAATAATAAAGGGGGTGTGGGGTAAAGCACTCAGGAGCTCCACACGGTAAGACTGAAGCTCAGTAAGTTTCTTACCCACAATTGCTGTTACAGATACTGACTGCAAATACCCATATGTAGGATATGCATGCAAAGGCAGGGTCTGTGGAGCTTATACCTATGGTGATGTTATAAATGTAACTCAAAGACAATACTCACAGTGAAAAAGAAACACCACTTAGGTAGTCCGCTGTGCCCACTGATCCTGGTGATCAAACAGGAACACGCAAGGCAGTAACAGCAAGGGGTTAGTACTAAACACAAGCACAATAGACAAGGAGCCAGCAAGGAGGAGTGCTTAACAGGAAAGGAAGGAAATCACAGGGCACACTTGGCAGAAAGCACATAACAAACATACAAGGTAACATGCATAGATTCTACTCCCATATTGACTTCATATGGGTAACCTTAGATCTTGTGGAAGATACTAAGACTGTGGAGTGGTGTGGCTCACTGGTTAGAGGCGGCAGACCCAGAAGCAGAGGTCGGCCCGGGACCAGAGTTCGATTCCCGACGCGGCGGGGTCTTGAGCCATGGTCAGCGGACTCGATAATTCTCGCCTCGGTGCCTACTCCAACCATGGGTCCCACTCAGCAACTCTGGGCAATAGCTTGCTTAATCTCTACTCACGGCCCCAACAGCGCCGGGGATGCTTGTCTTCACCTTGTAGATACCCAGGAGGGAACATCTCACAGGGAAAGCCAGGATGGGTTCCCCAGCGGTATACAGCGCCGGGACGCCCCTTTGCTGGGGCAGCTGTGCGCTTTACAAGTATACGACATTTAACATTTAACAGTGACAGGAAACTGGTGAGTTGTATCAGGTCATTCAATGCTGCTGTGGGAGGGAGGGGGATTAGCTGGACAAAGAAAACAAACAAATTGGAAATTCAACAAATCATTACTTAATGATAGGCTGACTAGACAAACCCTATGGGAAGAAATGACACATTACTTTGAGGAAAACACCTTGGGAGAGGTACATCCCAGCAGAATATGTGATACTTTCAAAGTGTTTAGGCAAGGCCACTGTATAGAGAGAACCAGACAGTGTCACGTCTATGGGAATCACAAAGCCTCACTGGAGGCGGCCTTCAAAGCCGCCTGTGAATGCCAGAGACACGGGTTCCTTAAAAGAACTGCAGGAGGCAATTGCTACTAAGGGGAAGCTAACCCTATATTCCACTGAGAAATCAGAAAAGACATTGTTGTGCCTCAGGCAAATATTTTACGAACAGGTTAATAATACGTGCGCATTATTGCGGGGTGGCTTATAAGTCAGATCCTCACCAGGCAAATCACCACCCTGCATGGATTGGAGAATGCCATACTAGAACCCACTCAACAACAACTCAGAGAGGGGCATGGCCAGGTGGCAAAGCAAAATGGCACACGTGAGCAGAGCTCCCTCTAACAACAAAAAAACCTCCCTATTCTGCAAGATCCTGTGTAGGAACTGGACATGGCAGCTCCGGTCAGGGCCGGTTCTTGGATTTGCGGGGCCCTGGGGCAAAAAGGGATGTGCAAGGGCCCTCTAATTTACAGAAGTGACACAGCTCAGGAAGCTGCTTTGTGCAGATTCTTCCTGGGTTGCAACTCCTCCTCCCAGCACCTCTTTTACAGCTCCTATCAGGTTGAAGGTGTGAGAATTGCTTGTTGGCTGAAAGTTAAAACTGTGGGGGAGCTAAAGTGATGGACAACGGGCGTCCCACAGTGTCTCTGACTGTGTCTTCCTACCCTAGGCCTCCTGATATCATTCCTGAGAGGCCATAGTACAGGTGCCTGGAAAACCAACAACCAAATGTGGCTCCTACTGGCCCATTAAACTGTTAAATTTTGATACAAAGATCTTTATAAAGGAATGCGGCGTGTGTATCTGCTATATCTGTTGCAATTCAAACTCATGTTTGAACCCTTAGCTGCACCCATACAGATACAGATGGAAATAAACGAGATGACTTTTGCGGAGACCCCCATGTTGACAATATACTGCTAACCCTGATGAATCCTATACAGTCAATACCACAAGCAAGGTTATATACACATAAAAAACATCAGGGTTCAAAGTGAATCTGGAGTAATCTGAGATTCTAAGCACAGGCTTGTCATTAGAAACGTGAACGGAGCTGTCAACAAGACTTTGGTGGGTGGCGGGGAACAAACTCAAATACTTGGGAGTGTTTATTACCCCACACCTTCATCAGCTATATGCTGAAAACAACCCACGTCTTCTAGGAGCTGTCAAGGCCGACCTATCCTGGTGGAAGTCGTACATATATCACTTGGTTGGGGAGATTGGAGGCATTAAGCAGAACATCTTACCCCCGTCTACTATACCTTTTTCAAGCGCTACCTATCAGGGTCCTGGAGAACGAAATAAAACACCTGCAGAAAGTCATTGACTACTTTAGCAGAGAGGGATGGGGAGAAGGGAGTTAGCACGGGTATCATGGATGGTCCTCAGACCAGCCAAGAGAAGTTGGTGTCTGGCACTGCCAGATATTCAAAAATGCTATCATGCCGCCCGCTCTGGGTATTTTATGAATGGCCCCTTTATGAACCATAATGCCACTAGGTTCAGATGGATGCAGCTGTGATGGAACAAACACCAAGGGGGACTTGTGGCTCCAGAAACAAGCAAAGCCGGCAGTCTGCCATGTGTTGGAAATACTCAAAACCTCATTTGACATTTTGGACTCTGTAACTAAAACCTTTAAATGGACTACGTTCTCATCACCCTTTACCCTTTTGCAAGGCAACAAAGAGTTTACTCCGGGAAAAAGAGGGAGGATTTCTTGAGGTGGTCTGAGGGAGGATGGGGGATGTTGAGAGACTTATTTGAGGGAAGCACTTTCAAGGATTTTCAACACAGCAAAATAGACTTTGGGGTATAGTAGATTGAGTGAATGGAATATTTACAGCTGCCTCATTGGACTCTCTACCCTCCTAATACATTGACTGTCACCCATACACTATCACACTGGGAAAAATCATTTACCACATGCACTGGCCCTAAAGGTCTCATATCCAATATTTATGCCCTCCTTATGGGGGAACCTGCAGAGCCAGAATGGTCATGTATGAAGCGCTGCTCCGTTGTCTTAGACCGCCTTATTCAACCGAAACAATGGCAAAAACTCTGGGAAGATATACCGTCCATTTGTAAAAGTGTGCAACAAAGGGAATCCCAATACAAAATAATGATGCAGTGGCACCTCATGGCCAAACACCTAAACATGTATATGGACAGACTGTTGGAGAGAGTGTGACCACTAGGGAGATGCGATCCATGTATGGTGGGAGTGCCCCAGACTGACTTTGCTCTGGAAAGAAGTCCTAAGCCACATCAGGGGAGTGACTGCCTAATCTATATGACTATAAACTGCAACTGTAATATGTTATGTTAATTGAATTTGTAGAGCGCATCGGTTACCCTGGGGTGTCCTGGCGCTATATACTGACTAGCCATGGTGAAAAGGGGTCATTGGGTGAACAACCACGTCTTCAACTCTTTCCTAAAATGAAAAGATCTGAGGCATTCCTCAGATGATATGGCAGATCATTCCAAGCCTTAGAAGTACAAACAGTAAAACTCCTGCCTCCCCAATTGGCCTTTTTAATCATGGGGGTTAAAACCTTTCTTGCTCCAGTCGATCAATGAGTTCTAGTGGAAACATACCACTCAAACTTATTCTTCAAGTGGTCAGGGCCTATGCCATTAAGAGCCTTAAAAGCTGTACATAAGGCCTTAAAGCGAACCCTTTGCTTCACCGGAAATCAGTGTAGCCTGATTAGCTCTTTTTTCACTGAAGCAAATTTGGGAGTGCCCGACAACAGCCTGGCTGCTACATTGATGACCTTTTTTGGGGCATTCAGATAGATACCATTGCAGTAGTCCAGTCTTGACATAACGAGTGACGTGACCACTGTCCTGAAATTTCTTTCTAAGAGGTAAGGTTTAATTTTCCTTAAAAATCGTAACATCAGGAAACAGGCAGAGACCACGGTGCTGATGTGATCCCTAAATGTCAATTTACTGACAAACGTTACTCCAAAATTCTTAGCTTTCAGTGTCGATAAAGGGCAGTTACCCAGGTCTGCTGGCCACCAACAAGGTGTCCAAACATGATGGTTGTTTCCGAAGACGATCTTGGTGGAATTTAGTTTTAAACAATTTGATGCCATCCACCCCGCTATCTCCTTAATGCAGGCATGAAAATGCACTTCCGTTTCTTTTTCCTCGCCGTGATGAAATGAGTTTTTATTAGGCCATCCAACGATCTCATGTAAATATTAAAAAGCGTGGGGCTCAGTGAGGACCCCTGAGGGACCCCACAGGGAAGGCAGAAAGGATGGGACTTGTTATTATCCAGGTCGACAGTCTGTGATCTTTCAGAGAGAAAGAAATACAAGAGTTTCCATGCCATACCTTGCACTCCAGCCTCCGACAATCGGTCCATCAGAACCATAGGATGGACCGTGTTGAAGGCTGTCGATAAGTCTAACACGATCAAAACCGCCTTCCCTCCACCATCCAACGCCTCCCTAACTTCTTCTAAAGATTTAATAAGAGCCAGTTCCGTGTTATGTTCGGCTCTAAAACAATACTGTGTTGAATCAAGTAGATGGTTAGTTTGAAGATAAGAACTAAGCTGGATGTTCATAGCCTTTTCAATAATTTTTGCTGGCAATGGAAGCCGCAAAATAGGCCTATAACTACTGGAGTCTGAGGGGTCCATCTTTGATTTTTTCATTAGGGGAAGAACAGAGGCCCTCTTCCATTCTTTAGGGAAACCCCCAGAAGCAAAGATATTATTGATCAGAGGGTGTAAGGCGGATCCTACAGTTTCCTGAATGGTTTTCAGGATCGAAGCTGGACAAGGGTCTGTGGGGGAGCCTGAGCGTAATGAATTCAGGAGTTTAATAGTTTCTGATCTTTCTAAAGAAATAAAAAGATCAAATACAGGCCCCTTATTGGGTTCTGTCGGATCCATTTTCCGGGTAAGTGATCCCTGTCCTGAGGGCTACGGTCACATGATGAAAGTGGACTGGAGAATAATTTTCAATATGCTGCTCTCAGCAAAACAGCTAATAGCGCAGAAATGGAAAACACCTGGGATACCTACAATACATAAATGGGTAAGTAAGTTATGGGCCTTGTTAGACATGGAAAAGCGCACATGGGGACTCCATGAAATGGATCACCCGTTTCACAGTCAATTACAGGTTTGGTTCAATATCCAGGGGATGCTGGCCCGGGATTGGGAGGTGCCAGAGCATTATGATCACTCCAGCTAGCTATTTGACAAAACAGGAAGTGGAATATCTGATATTGCATGTTGTGTCCATTTCAGTTTATGATTGTATTCTTTGGTTTCAATAGTGGACTTTAATTAGAATGTTACGCTTTATGAAATTTCAATAAAAAATATAATGGGGAAAAAACTTATGCAGGAAATAACGTTAAAACATTTTTCTAGCCTTTTCCTAAGCGCTGGAGGAAATAAAGATTTTAATCAGACCTAGACCTTGTCTACATAATGAAATAGCTTTTGTGTTTTATTTCACTCTAAAGGCACACTATTCCCAATATGTAGTGTGCACTTTTTTTTTTACATATTAGCACTCGGCCATACAAGGCACACTTTTGGGGGTGACTTATGAATATATAAAAGTATACTTTTCCTACATGCTGAAGGCAGTTTTTCCCAGCCATGTGTTACTGCAGTGTATTTAAACTGTAGCCTAGCTTGAGACAGTAGGACTCCTTATGGAAATATATATGTGTTATATATGTGGGTGATGTTGTTGTAAATGAATCTAGGACCCTAATATAAAAATCCCAATTCATGCCCTTATATAGGTCTATTTTATCAAATCCTTATAAAGGCATGCAAATCATTACCATATTTGGCCCAAACCATACAGCCCAAATATGGCAGCGATACTTTCACTAAGCTCCAAGAATTAACAACATTTTCTTGGAAAAACCCGCCTTCAGCAGCCCGGGACTTCCCCCTGCTTGAATATTAAGTTCTCCTAGAACTCTCGGCATTTTCCAAGAATTGAGCCTTTGAGTGACGTTATTAAGTCCAAACATGCGTCAAACTCGGCACCTTCAAAGTATAAATATGCCTTGATTTGCCCAATCAAACACACAGTGGTTTGGAGCAGATCAACTATTTACTTGCCCGACGCCCTGCAGCAGCAAGTGCCGAGGAAAGCTGACCCTCCAGCAGACACACTGCGAGACTCTGCCATTTCTCCTTGCCGAGAAATCCAGTTCCAGTGTTTCCAGTTTACCCTTGCGGGTATCTGGGAAATCGAGTCCCGAGAACGAGATACAAGACCTCCTTCATTCTGAAACCAAAGGTACGGAGCTGATTAGCCCTCTTAGAGAATTCTTGGAATTAGATTCCTGGCAGAAGAAACCCTAGACTTAAACTCCTTCTCTTATACTCTCTCTCTCGTAATAGACTTAGGTTAGGTACACCAGGGTAGGCGTATTTCAGAAGCACCAGTTGAGTACTTTTAGTCATCCTTTATTACTGTATGTATTTTATACATTTTATACCTTTTAAGCACTTTATGGCTTAACAACCATATCATGCTTTTACAGTACTAAATCTACTTCTGTATACATGATGCACATTGAGTTAGACTTACCATTTATTTCAGACTTAATTAAAGTGGAGCCCCCACTGTTGTGGCATAAAATCTGGACCACTATTGAAACAAATCTGAATCGGGAAGTAATACTGGACATTCTCAAACAGGAGGGGGCAAGACATACGAAATGGCTGGCTTACATTAAAAACTTTTTTGTGGACATTGGTCACCCAGAATACTTTTCTGATCCTTTGACCTTGGATTCTATTTCAAGAAAAATTTTGAGAAAAACGCTATTGGATCACTTGGAGACTAAAAGATGGAACCATCAAAAACTAAACACAACACTCCAGGCGTACCAAAGGGTGACGCAGCACAAGGGGCTTCAAGCATACCTGTCCACTGACTTTTCCTGCTATGCCAGAATGCTGCTTGCCAGATTTAGACTGGGGTCATTTTTCCGTCTTATAACTTTTCCAGCAGGAAATGATTGGTCCCGGAATCTGAGTCCTTGTCGGTGTGATGACACTTCTGTGCAATCAAATATCCATACCATCTTATTTTGTACTTACTATGCGATCCTCAGGAAAACATTATTGAAACCTCTATTAAAGAGATGGGGTCTGAGGTCCTGTAAGGACGCGTATGAGCGCCTACAGATGTTAGAGGATAGAGAAGTCATATGTATCATGGAACAGTATTTGAAGTTGTTGATCAAATTTAGGAAATCTCTGCAAGGCCCTATCTAAACATGCTGTTTTTTTAGACTCTTTTATAATAATTTTTAATCATGATAAGATTGGTTCCCCTGATCTTTCTTTTTAAAGGGTATTATTTCCTCTTATACATCTTTCTATTTTTATCTATTTTAATGAATTGATTAAATGTACTGTTCTATATTTTTATTCTGCTATGTATGCTTGTATGATGTTCTTTGAAAAACCGAATAAAGCTTATTTGAAATTTACAGTACTATTTTATACTACTGTTCGTATTATATGCATTATACTTCATAGTAAGCTTTACTATTGTAGCAGTTCATTTTCAATGCTTGAGAACGAAGACTGTTCAATAAATAACCTCTTTTATTGAAAACGCCAGTCTCTCTAATTTCTCAGCCGCTCATGCACGATTGACTGAGTGAATTAGCTATCTATTGTTTCCGCGACTCTAGAGATTGCTTTCTTAATAATAGGAAACAAAGTTGTCATGTTTATGCGGTTGTCAGAAACGAATCCCTTCTTGTGAATTTGAGAAAGTTTCTAGTGACCTCTGAGCTAGCTGGCACTCACAATTAAGTCTTATATATTCGGTAGAGACCCAGGGGATCTCACGCCTGCGTCTAAGCTACAGGATATATTATTCCAATGCGCAGAGCCTATTGGGAATATAGGAACTACACTACATGGCGCCCAACGTTTGGTAAGGCGATAATTTAACGCTAGATACTAGAGTAACTCAGTCGTGCTTTTCACACAGACCCCTCTTTCCCGTAAAAACTCCAATAGACGTCTGCAGTGGGTGAAAGGGCATAATATCTGCCAAAACTAAGTAGGACGAGAATCCTATGTATTAGTTGTTGGTTTATTCAACGTTGAAGGATACAGTGTTCCAAAAATATTGTGCACTTAATCTTTGTCTCCTTGAAACTTGCTCTGCAGAACTCTCAGTAAATAAAAATGAGTGACGACGAAAGGGAGAGAGCTAGAATAACAGCTCAAAGAGTGTTAGATAACACAACCTTCCCAGAAACAGACCCGGATGCTAGAGACATCCTGGCAAATGTAAGAAAAACCATAACTATAAAACTTATGGAAAATGGGGTATCATCGAGAGGTGGTAAAGTCATATTTGTGATAGAGGCACACGGATATCGGCAGATAGAGGTATTCGACTCTTGGATTACTTTTCCACAAGCAAACCCAGTAACAAAAGAGTTCCACTACTAAAAAGCAGAGGAACCTCCAGAGGCTACGCGGATGACACTCAACTGATCCTTTCTCTCACCAATGACCCCAGCACCGCCAAAACCAACCTACACGAAGGAATGAAAGAAGTTGCCGAATGGATGAAACAAAGCCGTCTGAAACTGAACTCAGATAAAACAGAAGTCCTCATCTTAGGTACATCCCCCTCTGCATGGGACGACTCTTGGTGGCCGAAAGCCCTTGGAAAAGCACCCATCCCGACAGACCACGCACGGAACCTAGGCGTTATCCTGGATTCTTCACTTTCAATGAACAGACAAGTCAGCGCCGTATCCTCATCCTGCTTCAACATTCTTTGCATGCTCAAAAAAACATTTCGCTGGATCCCCACCGAAACCAGAAAAACAGTCACCCATGCTCTGGTCACGAGCCGACTGGACTACGGAAACACCCTCTACGCAGGTACTACCGCTAAACTCCAGAAGAAACTCCAACGAATCCAAAACGCCTCAGCCAGGATCATATTAGACATCCCGCGTAACGAACACATCTCCGGTCACCTGAAAGACCTCCACTGGCTACCCGTCAATAAGAGGATCACTTTCCGACTGCTAACCCACGCACACAAATCACTCTACGACATCGGACCAGAATGCCTCAACTCACGACTGTCCTTCTACACCCCCTCCCGCCAACTACGTTCTTCCAGCCAAGCCCTCGCCACTGTACCTCGCATCAACAAGACCACCATGGGAGGCAGATCCTTCTCATACCTGGCAGCTAAAACATGGAACTCACTCCCCACTTACCTTCGCCTTACCCAGAACCACCTAGCATTCAGAAAGCAACTTAAAACGTGGATATTTGACAATTAATCCTCCTCCCCTCCCTAAGCGCCTTGAGACCCTCTGGGTATGTAGTGCGCTATATAAATTCTTTGACTTGACTTGACTTGACTTGGTTTAATGGCGCCCTAAAACATCAAAATCACATTATCAGGCTCGGTCCACTAGGTAGACCAGGAGCTACATGGCCGGTACTAGCCAGCTATACACCTCATCCTGACATTGAAGAAATTGCAGATAGAGAACTCTCAGTACAGCTGAAACAATTAATTAAAATACACAGACAATTGGTTCAATATGTCATGAGGACTTTAACAGTCCAACCAGCAATAAAAATTCCGCAACAAACCCCGTACCAGGGGAATACAAACAGAATTACACCACAGACTATACAGTCAGACATTGGCAAGTTGCATGCCAAAAGGGAACAGATTCCGTTTTGGCTAGCACAAAAAATCAGTCAAATAGAGGCGGCATTTCCTGATAGTACACCTCATGAAAAACACAGAATTCTGACAATCTGTTTACCAATGGGGATTGCACCGCATGTGGAGGACTGTGCCACTTGGGGTACAGTCTTTGCTTCAATCTACACAAAAACACATGGTGTTCCATCCATGGCAGTGATACCAGATGTTCTGAGCCAGATTCAGAATGAATATGGTCCGGAACCAGACTTAAATTTAGGTATGAAATTACTAAAAGATTTCAAACAGGTGTCAGCTATATTATTAGCTAACATTAGAGGTGAAGCAGCATCAGTGTTAATACGCCAAAAGTTAAAGGAAACAGATATAGCAGACAAACCATTTGAACTTGCTAGACTAATGGAAACATCTTATGAAGAATTAGGAAGAGATAGTTTGGGGAGGAAACCAATAAAACCCCAACTAACTGAAAATCCCGAAAAAACATTTATTAAAAATAATCTCACAACTCCAAAGAAGAAGTGGGAAAGTAATAAACAGTCACTTCCTAGAGAAAAATATTCTTAGCCCAGAGGGAGATCTCCCCAACAGAGAGACAAATCTCCCCAAAGGGAGCCCTCTGAAAAAAAATATAATCTTAGAAATAGGGATAATTTGAAAAAACCTGACAGATATCAAGATAATGATACACGTCCCTCTCGATCTTTTCAGACTTCCTTGCAGAAATCGGAAAGAAGAGGACGGTCAGAACACAAGGAAGAACGCGTCAAGTCCATAGATACGGAACCCGTTCACCAAAGTAAAAAAGCTCAATTTTCCAAAAAGAAGGTAGCAAGCATAAAAATCAGAAATGCCGAGGATCTTGAGGACACAACTGGGGAGTGGGCTCAGACAATGCTAGATAGCGCAGCAGAAGTAACCATAGTTTGCACGATCCTGAAGGATCATCTGGAGACAGTGGACATGAATGAATGCATTCAGGTCGAAACTGCAGACACCAGGGTTAGTGTACCCCACAAATTATATGAAATAACGCTCCGGATGGGGGGGGCATAACAAGAAAAATAAGAGCCCTCTTTTGGGAGAAGCTCTCTAAGGGCTATGACATTCTTCCAGCTGAACAAGACTGGCCACCTAAATTTGTCAGGGTGTGCCTAGATGGCGAAGATGTAATTATGCCAGCCTTCTCGAATCACATCCCAATCCATAAATAATATACATATGCCAGAAAATGGGCAGTGGCACAGGCTCCAGCTCTATATAAAAATCATGTAGGATGGGATGAGGACTCACCTCCCTACAACAAAATCCAATTAAAAAACCAGCCCACTGCACAAAGGCAGTACCCAGTAAAGCAAGAAGCTAAAAAACAAGTCAGGGAGATTTTAAATCAACTTGAATACCAAGGGGTGATTCAATCAATCAATCAATCAAGAGTATTTGTATAGCGCACTACTCACCCGCTAGGGTCTCAAGGCGCTGGGGGGGTTGCTGTTACTGCTCGAAAAGCCTGGTCTTGAGTTGCTTCCTGAAGGAGAGATGGTCCTGGGTGAGTCGTAGGTGGGTGGGGAGAGTGATCCAGGTCTTGGATGCCAGGTAGGTGGAGGATCTTCCTCCGGTGGTGGTTCTGGGGATCCGTGGAACGGTGGCGAGGGCGAGGCTGGTGGAGCGGAGCTGGCGGGTTGGCGTGTAGAACTTGAGGCGGTTGTTGAGGTATTCGGGGCCCAAGTCGTGGAGAGCCTTGTGTGCATGGGTGAGGAGTCTGAACGTGATCCTTTTGCTGATGGGGAGCCAGTGCAGGTCCCTCAGGTGGGTGGAGATGTGGCTGTGTCGGGAGATGTCCAAGATGAGTCGTGCTGAGGCATTCTGGATCCGCTGGAGTCTTTTCTGTAGTTTGGCGGTGGTCCCAGCGTAGAGGGCTCTCCCGTAGTCCAGACGGCTGGTGACGAGGGCCTGGGTGAACGTTTTCCTGGTTCCAGTCGGGATCCAGCGGAAGATCTTACGGAGCATGCGGAGAGTGTTGAAGCGGGAGGAGGTAACGGCATTAACTTGCTTGGCCATCGTGAGGGAGGAGTCAAGGATGAAGCCCAGGTTGTGTGCGTAGTCCGTGGGCTTGGGTGGGGGGCCCAGAGCAGGGGGCCACCAGGAGTCGTCCCAGGCGGAGATGGATGGGCCGAGGATGAGGACTTCCGTCTTGTCTGAGTTCAATTTCAGGCAGTTAAGCTTCATCCAGTCTGCGATCTCTTTCATTCTGTCCTGGAAGCTGGCTCTGGCGGAGGTGGGGTCGTTGATGAGTTAGAGGATCAGTTGGGTATCGTCGGCGTAGGAGATGATGTTGAGGTTGTGCTTGCGTGCGATGGCTGTGAGGGGGCTCATGTAGACGTTGAAGAGGGTGGGGCTGAGTGAGGAGCCTTGAGGTACGCCGCAGATGATCTTGGTGGCTTCTGTGAGGAAGGGCGGGAGACAGACTCTTTGGGTTCTGTCGGAGAGGAAGGAGATGATCCATTCCAGGGCCTTTCCTTGGATCCCGGCGTGGCAGAGGCGGGTTGTCAGGGTGCGGTGGCAGACCGTGTTGAACGCAGCCGAAAGGTCAAGCAGGATGAGGGTGGCGGTTTCTCCATTGTCCAGCAGGGTCAGGATGTCGTCAGTGGCCGCGATGAGGGCAGTCTCGCTGCTGTGGTTCGCTCGGAATCCGGACTGCGATGGGTTGAGGGAGCCGTTCGTCTCCAGGAAGGCTGTCAGCTGTTTGTTGACGGTTTTCTCGATGACTTTTGCAGGGAAGAGGAGGAGCGAGATGGGGCGGAAGTTCTTGAGGTCTGAGGGTCTGCAGTGGGTTTCTTCAGGAGGGCGCTGATCTCTGCGTGCTTGCATCTCTCCGGGAAGGTGGCGGATATGAAGAAGTTGTTGATGATGTGGTGTGGGCAGGGATCGGCTAGGGAGCCCGAGTGGATGGTGTTCATTGTGTGGGTGGTATCTTCCATGCTGACCTGAGTCCAGGCGCACATGGTGGTGGTGGGGGGCGTAGGTTCGGTGGTGGGGTACGTGTTCTGAGCGCCGAAGCTGTCGTGTATGTCGACAATCTTATGGTGAAAAAAGGTGGCCAGAGAGTTGCAGAGGTCTTGAGAAGGCGTGATGTCGTTGTTGCTGGCGTTGGGGTTGGAGAGCTCTTTCACGACGTTGAAGAGTTCCTTGCTGTTGTGGGTGTTGTTGTCCAGTCGTTCTCTGAAGGATGACCTTTTGGTGGTGCGGATCAGCTGGTGGTGTTTGCGAGTGGCGTTCTTGAGGGCTGTCATGTTGTCCGTTGACTGGTTGTGGCGCCAGGCTTTCTCGAGGTCACGGCAGGATTTCTTGGAGTCTTTCAGATCGTTGGTGAACGACGCGGCTTTCTTGCTGTTGAGGTTGCTGGGAGGGTTTTTCAGTGGAGCAAGGGTGTCGGCGCAGTCGGTGATCCACTGTGTGAGGTTGCGGGCTCCTTCGTTGGGGTCCGTGGTGTTGGTGGGATGGTTTAGGCGCAAGGAGGTGGTGAGTTGGTCGGTGGTGATCTTGCTCCAGCATCTTTGGGGTGTTTGTTGAGGTCGATGATGAGTCGTTGTTTTCCTGAAGTTGAAGTGTACGCAGCTGTGAAACAAGCACCTCACCTATGAAAACAGCCCTTTGTTTCCTGTCTCCAAATCAGACAATACATATCGTCTAGTATTGGATTACAGACACCTAAACTCTTGCTGCTATACATTTGCAGTATAAAACTCACATTAGTGCAGCACTTATGAATAACATAGTGCGCAAAAAATATAAAACAACATTAGACATCTCAAATGGATTCTTCTGTCGAAACATTTCACCAGAAAGTAGGCATTTGACCGCTTTTCTCAATAATGGGAACCCAGCGACAATTCTGTCGTCTGTCCCAGGGATTCAAGAATAGCCCGGGGTTATTTTCAGCAAGAGTAACAGAGTTACTCCACTAATACGATGATGAGGCATTATCTTATGTCGATGATATCTATCTGACGGATGATAATTTGGAGGTACAATTAAAAAGGGTGAACACCATAATACTTGGTTTCGCCTCTGTAGGGTATAAATTCAATTTTCAAAATTCAGGAATTGCCCACCTCAATGTCATATTCTTGGGATATGAATTGTCAAGTGAAGGGAAAAGCCTAGCGCAAACTTTCTAGAGAAATGTGTGCTGCTCCAACCTCAAAAGACGCTGAAAAACTTACAGTCAATTCTAGGTTTCCTGAATTTTGGAAGAATTTATGTTCTGAACCACACAGAGAGGGTTAAACCTCTCTACGAATTAATCAAACCTGATTGTAAACAAACACATTGGACTAAAAAACACACAGAAATTTTGTGTTGAGTCCAGACAGATATGTTAACAAAAACAAAATGAGACACACTCGAAAACATGCGCAATCTTGTAATCCGAATCATCCCAGGGAGATGCGGATTCACGTACCTAACCATTAATGAAGGGGAAACGGTACCAATAGCTTACAAATCACACTTGTACACACAAGCAGAAATAAAATTTACTTAAACTGAAAAGATTCTGACAGCGGTTCAAACTGCTGTAGCAAGAGAGAGAGCTCTCGCATAGGGTAAACATATAATGATTGTTACACCTGTACCTGCCTTAGAGGCAGTGACAAAGGAAAGCATCCCGAATGCAAAAGCTTTACATCCAAGATGGATACAATGGGTTAACTCTCTTGCTGCAACAGACGTTGAATATGTTTTTGACCCGAAATTAAAAACACAAGTATTTATTCAGTATGAACATGAATGTCCTCTGCCGACCGAAATTCTGCCCCTTGAACATTACGGCTGTATAATATATACAGACGTATCAGGACAGCCCGCAATTGGGGGCAAACAAGCCTATAGTGCTGCATGCGCAATTGTTAAAGGTCGCTGGCTCGAAGGCAAATTTAGACCTATGGTCACAAAAACTCAATCACTCGTAGTCTGTACAGCTCAGCGAGCTGAACTACAGGCTTTCAAGATGGCGCTTGAAAATACCGATCGCGAATTCTCCACACTAATAGTGTGCGATTCATATTACTGCGTCCAGTCTTACAATGAGTATCTGCAGAACTGGGTTCAAAACGGCTTCAAAGACGCTAATGGTGGCACAATCAAGCATAAGTTGCTTTGGGAACGAGTAGTTCTTGTACAGAAAGAACTACAAAAGACTCACTTGATGCATACACTGAGTCATCAACGTGATGGCGTTCACGTTGCAGGGAATTCATTGGCTGATGAAGCCTCGAAGTCAGCTGTGCAAGCGGCTTCCATAGCTACAATCAAACGCTCAAAAAGAACGATAGACGGTGAAACGCTATTAGCAGTGAAAGCCTCAATTAATGGCAATTATGCAGCGTTACCTCCAAACTATCCACTCACTAATACATACATAATAGATGCAAGCTCTGTTCCTTTTGCTCAAATCCCTGGAGTGGGGGACAGAGTAATTCCAAACAGGAAGCAGATGCCTTAGTTAATTCAAGAGGCACACATGGGAGAGGGTCTGAGACATCAGAAAATCAAGGATTCTATAAAGGAATTAGAAGCAGTGTACAAGAATGAGCTTGGATATCTACAAATTTGCAATTAATTGCCCAGACTTCAACAGAGATCGCAGTGATGAACCGCCTCAGACACCTGACTACAGAGTAGCCAGCCAGATACAGACACCTCTGTTAGACAGCATTAGGCTATCTACCTGCAGATGTCCCCACAGACAAATGCGGACCCATAACTACTAAAACACGATTTATTTGGATGTGGCCCCAGCGCTCGGCTTACGCCAGAACTGTTATAAAGGATCTGCGAGTCTTTATCGGCACATACGCAATTGGCACGCTACATTCTGACCAGGGTCCTGCGTTTAGCTCTAGGGCTTACAAGGAGGCCATTGTCAGCTTGGGCGTTGCATTGTGGTACTCTAGTCCCTTCCATCCTGAGGGTAATGCTGTAGTGGAAAGAAAAAAACGTGACATAAAGCAATCCATAACAGCAAAGGTATTAGGTGTCCAACATAGTCTTAAACAATCTGCTAAGAAATTCTCTGGGGGGAGTCACTCCTTATGAACTACTATTTGGTACTAGAATGATAATCGAAGACCTCGATTGTCGAACTTCAGTGGTAGAACAAAAACCCTTTGATATCAAAGATCATTTGGCTGTCTTACAGGACTTGAATGAAACAAGAAGAAGCCTGAGTAAAACAACACAAAAGCCAACAGCCACTGAAGATAAACCACCTGTCCCAGCAAGACTTGTCTGTATTCCAAAGATTGGGGATCTAGTCAGGAAAAAATAGCGGTGAAGATGGAATTTGGGCCTTCTGACAGAAAAGCAGTACGTGTCTTAGGTATACAAGGAACAAGATCAGTAGTACTATCACCCCTTGCTGGTAAAAAGGAGAACAGAGTTGTGTCCATCGTCCTGGTAAAACCACAACATGTGGCCAATAATAAGTAGTAGGCCAAGTGGACTCCAAAGATGTAGCAGACAGCCAAATCTTGCTACGATCCAAGAGGTTCAAACTAAAAGACTTATCACCTTTGATAAACCTGCAGTAAGAAAAGAAAGACTGAGCAACAAAGCAATGGAACTCGTACCTCTTGAGACCCAAATAACTGTTCAACCAGAAACACCAGTCTACAATGATGTAGCACCAGAATACACTAATATGATGAAGGAGAGATCCGTTCCAGCGATTTCTAAAAACCCCGATGCCATCCAAACACTTGACAGAACTACATCTGGATACTTCATCAACTTTGATAACTTTTCTGAGGATCCCAGTGAACCTGAAGAAACAACAGCAAAGAAAACTCTCAAAGAGAAAACAACAGAACTTTTTCATCAACTTAAAAGAACATACCTGGTTTCACCATGGATTTAATTTTGGTTTGGTTTAGGTGCATTTTTCCTCCTGCTCTGGCTAATATTGGTTTTAAGCTTGGGACAAATGATAGATGGAAAATACAGTACAATCGACACAGCAAGTCAGAAAATCAACTTGGTTCTAAAACCTCACAAATCATCTCATGTCGAAAAAAGGGACCTGCCATCAGTGAACATCACAGCCGTCCCTATACCAGGCGGTATAGCATGGGATAAAACTAACTATGATATATATGGCCCGGTGGAAATGCTGAGGATTCCATATCAGTTTAAGGTCTCTCTGAATGACTTTGTAACACCCAGCACATTCTCTCATGAATGGGACTTTGAGACTATTAATAATATGATGTCAGATTTAGAAATGTCTGCAAAATATACTGAACATGACTATTTAAAAGGGTCATCAGACTATGAACAAATGTATTGTTTTAATCATTTTGGTCATCACTATTTGCACAGATCTGCAAACCCTAGAAATGTTTTAAAATATAATCAATGGGAACATTGTCCAACACCACCAAAAGGCAGCTCTAAAACATTTATTGAAAAATGTCCTTATTTCTCAGGATTCAATGTTACAGATCCAGAAACGCTTTATTTAAAAAATATGAATAAGACAGGAATGAAAACAATGTTGACCAATACTAAACACATTTTTTCTATAGACTTTTATGCTAAGTTGTCCACATTAGGTTACGACTTCTGGAAAGACAACATAGAGACAAAGACTGTCTGGGGCACAAAAGAATGGCAGGTGCCAGGTCTGGAAGCTTTATTCAGGGCCTGCGTTATACCTGAACAAATAATGTTTTTAAATGACACCGTGCAACAAACATCTTGTCTGGGATTAGCAAAAATAAAAGATTTAAATAAACCGTCTGTACCAAAGCCAATATCTGAGACTAATAATACATCAGAGGGAGAGATAGACGTACAATATGTTTTCACAAAGAACAGAACTAGTCCTGATTAGAAAAAATGGTTCATCTGGCACACAGACACCAATAACTGTCAAGATAGATTTCTGAACACAACACAGGGGTTTACATTTAGCAGGCCAGATCCAAGATATTCCCAGAGACAACATCCAGGGATAGTGACAACATATAGTATAGGGAGGTTATGCCTTGAATGGCTGAAAACTTTTACACTTCCAGAAATGAAACAACACTTAACTTTACTTAAAGAAAGCAATGATTTGCGAGATTTCTTATTGGGACCTCGCAAACAACGGCAGAAATGTTTCATATACACTGGTATATATGCTGAGTACAACAAAGCTTGGAAAGTGACACAATCAGAAACTGTAGAAAGAATACGAGAAATTGATCGTATTAACTTGGAGAAAGCTCTCTCTGTAGCGGTCAATGGGTTAACTACTCTGTCCTCCAGAATATATTCACTGGACAGCATTGTATCTTCTGCTATAGACATAATGGAACAGGACTTGCTAATGTTACAACACGGCCAGTCTCAATTACGTTCTATAATGCAGCTAGGCTGGACACTGCAAAATCTGCATTCAGGCTACGTGCCATGGAGGCTAATCAACACAACGTCATTGTTTACTGGGTTTAACCTTACAGATAAACAAATCTCTTTGGCACAAAGAGGAGCAGACTATACGGTGCTGAGCATTGAAAAATTGGAAAGATTACTATTGACAGTTTCTGAGAAACCTGTAATCGAATGGATAATTCATGGCACCATTATGATACCAGTGACGATTTTCCAGTTTCAGTATTGTCTACAGAATATGCCAGAAGGCCTGTATGAAAGGTTGGGTAAAGAATACATTAAGTCAACATGGACTCTACCATATACACACAAATGTTGGAACAAAGGGAAGGAAGTATTCCTTAGTGGGAAAAATTGTAAAAATTCACTAAGTGGTACACTTCTGTGCCATGGTATTAATTTACACGGAGCCTGCGACGGTTCTGCGAATAACCTTTCATGCCACCTGCACGGTACTCCCTCCACACGGATCGGGCCTGTTTTCAGGAAGCTATCCAATGGCAGTTACGCTATGTTGAATGATCACAGCTGCTGTGGAATGGTTCCAGGAAAAGTTTATCTGGTTTATCTGGTTGCTACTCGCATTGATCGGGCGAATAACAATTCCAAGGAAATTTTCGACATCGTGCAGAGTTTTGTAACGCCTCGTGCCCAGGAGGCGGTGGTCCCCCCCTCGGACACCTGGTGCAACACCTTAGCAAAACACTTTAGGGACAAAATTATGGACATTCAAAAATCTTTCTAGAAAAACCTTAAGCCGAACCCGACTGTTCCATTGGGCGGCTCGGAGAGGGTTTTGGTCCATTCTCTTTTGGTTTTTAGCCCTATTGACCCATTGGGCTCCCGCCGAATCCTAGGAGCACTGAAATCGGGATCCCCAAAGGATCCTTGTGCGGCAAGGTTGTTGGCCGAGCTGTCTGATGTGATTAATCTGGAAATTAACCTTCTGGTTAATCAGTCGCTCCGCGAGGCCTGCGTTCCACTCTCCTGGAAGCAGGCTCTCATACTGCCCCTCTTTAAGAAGCCAACCTTGGATCCGTCAACTACCGGCCTATATCGCTCCTGCCTAGCCTGGCAAAGGTCAGCGAAAAGGCAGTTACCTCTCAGCTTACCAACTTTGTTGTGAAGGCGGGTTTGCCGCACACGGCACAATCGGGGTTCCGTACTTCTTATAGCACGGAGTCAACCTTGCTGGAGGTGGCTGAAGCTATACAGGACTGTTTGGATGCCGGCGGGAGAGCAGACTTGGTGATGCTGGATCTCTCGGCGGCATTCAAAACGGTGCCCCGCTCTCTCCTGCTTGACCGGCTCACTGCTATTGGCATTGTGGGCTCAGCCTGGAGCTGGCTTAGATCCTTTTTGGAGGACAGGTCACAGCAAGTTTGGCTGCCTCCTTGCTCTTCGGCGCCTATGCCCCTTTCCACCGGCGTCCCGTAAGGCTCCTCACTTAGCCAGCGGCAGCGAGACTCCTCTTGGGCCTTTCTTCCAGGCAGAACGTGCGGGCCCATCTTCGCCACCTGCACTGGCTCCCAGTTGAGTTCCGTCTTAAATTTAAAATGCTGTCCATTGTCCAACGGGCTTTGTATGGGTTGGGCCCGCTCTATCATCAGAAGCGCTTTGCCTTTTATAGACCTTCTAGGCAATTGCGGTCCTCTGACCAACTCCTAATACAGAACCCTCGGTTCTGTCGCCACAGGCTAAGTGGCTGCTCTTTCACCCGGAAAGCAGGTCTTGCCTGGAATGAGCTCCCTTTGGCCCTTCAGAGGTTGTCGGACCCTGTTGTTTTTAAGAAGAAGTTAAAAACTCTACTTTTCTGATGGCTTTTTCTTTCTCCTTGTCTCTCCTGTGGATAGTTATGTGGTTGAGTTTTTCCCTGAATAGTTCTTGGGAATCAGTGCCGGGATACTTTGAATAGCAGTGCGCTCTACAAATACAGTATAACATAACATAGTGTGTCGTCCATGGTTACTAGTTGTATGCAAGTATTGTATTCAACTTGCAAGTCAGACAGTGAGACAGTGAGACGGCAATATGGCTTTCACTGAATATCTCTTCTAAACGAATTGATACGTTGAGCAGACTAAAGGCTATTCTTTTACAAAAATCTGTTCCACTGACATCATCAAAAGAAACTTATGATCTGCAAGTTGCAAGAATATCTGCAGAGATACATGCATTATTATCAACAAACTGCCCTGTACATTTCGCAGAAGTGTTAAGCCAAATCTTAAACATGTCTGATACCAGTGGCATCGCACATGTATTTAAGACCATTTTTTCGGGACTATTAGCACCATTTGAAGCAGTCCTCTGCATTTTTCCAAATTTCGTGCACTTAGTGTTCGGCGGCCTGCCTCTCATCTTGGGACTCATAGCAGGAATACTATTTTTATTTCTTCTGCTCCGATATGGCAAGTCCGGCAACCAACGATACCCAGAACATCATGGAACAAACGGTCCGTGCCCAGAGGTATCGTGAGAGAATAGCACAGATGCTCGGCTTGGCTCGTTTAAGAGATCTGAATACAACTTGGCTTCTCTCGTTCAGACCAATCTGGCAAGATTGCATCTTACCTGTTCTACGATGCCTGCTTTGTTATGTTATGTTATGTTAGCTGTTTTTGTACCGCGCACAGCTGCCCCAGCAAAGGGGCGTCCTGGCGCCAAGAAAGGTATACACGACATCGCAAAAAGCCGCAGAATCAGAGGAGAAGAATGCGTGTTAGACATTTGTCTTACACTTCCATCAGTCCTGCCATCGGATGTCGACATTTTGCTAGGTCCTGTAACGGCTCATGAACTGTGTTGCGCCCAACGGCTACAAATCCTGATGACGGCATTCATTGAGATCCTACCACTAAGTCTGACTGAAGGTGAGATACGAGATTCAACAGGCACACAGGTATCATCTGACATGACCATTGCTAACGCATCAACAAGCAATGCTTCTCATCTGTGCACATTTGATCTGCTGGATCAAGTGGTTCCTCTTTCACCTACTGTGGTAGACGATTTCTTTGCCAGCCTAGACGACCTGATGTTTTCTCCTGACACCGAGAATAAATTTTTTTTAAAAACCTTTATTTTAGCATTCAGTAGAAATACAAGCATGGGCCTACAACCGCGGGGGCCGGGCGCTAGACAAATTAAAATCGTTGATATAACAGTACGACACAGCTCATCAGCCGACAACCTAGAGGTCCGGCAGCGATTCAGGATAAAACTGTATTGGAATGCATAACTGGTTTTCAGGATAAGACAGAGGTTTCATTTTATATTATATAAGAGAGGATCAGGTGCCATACAATCAAACAAGAGAATGCGGGGGGCAGGGAAAGAAACAGGATATGCATGTAATGACCACTATAATGGAGATTTGGCACCAGAGCATATAGGTCGGTACAAAAGAACACACATTATACATTCCATGTTGCGCCAATACTCGAGGCCTGCCCGCCCAGAAATTAGGATATCATAAAAGCAAAAGCACGAAATACAAGCATATGATAAGAATCCGAATGATTCGTAGCTATACTGATCCTACGAAAAAGAAAGAGAAAGAAGGAAAGGCCATAGAAAATAAAAAAGGCAAAATATAAACCCCCCCCTCCAGCCCCCCACCCTGCACCCCTGCAAATGGCTGCAGCCTAACCCCACTAGCAGCGTGCCTGTCGCTCCTAATAACTAAAACCCCAAAGGTAGGAAAAAGAAGAACGGAGGAGGGCATATCATGTGGGCTCCCAGCCCCTTTATACCCCCCACCTGAAACAGCCACCCCCTATCACTAAAAGACAAACTTATGACAGCAATATAGAGAAATTAGAGGGTACCGTGAGACACTGCCCAGCCTCTTAGAGCAAACAGTTGCAGGTCCAACACTTGTGAAAGCCATGCCAACCCATCCTGATCCAGCCGATCTTAACCATGGCCCTTACGAACGAGAACACGAACCCCTTCCAGCGAAACCCAAAGGCACACAAAGAAGCAATAAAGAAGAAAAGAGTCATCAGAAATCAGCCCATGGCTACCAGCAGGCAGTGAGTCCTCAGGAACTGTAGATGCAGACAAACTCTCCCTCCTAGATGAACAGTCCCAATGTGTCTTGAACAGGAGTCGTAGCGTCACCAGGAAAGGAGAAGATGACCACAAAATGGATGGAAAGTCACAGACAAAAGTCTCCGGGAGGGGAACGGCTGACGAAATCTCCAAAGCCGGTAGTGGTGGAAGGTTCAGCAATACCATGACATCCTCAGGAACACCGTCTACCAGGGTACCATCCGATGGATCCAGTACTTGTTTCCTCACGGGGTTCTCGCACAGAGTCAAAATGGCCACGGTTTGAATGGCTGCAGATTCCCGTTTCAACAATAAGGCCGGGCCCGATTCCACCAGGAGCATTTCAGATAGCCGCGTGTCCAATTTGCTCAACAAAGTATCCACATGTGAGCGGAATTCCCAAAGTTCTGCCAGTATTAACCTCAGCGATGGCTCATGCACCGTTCGATCCATATGCTCATGCTCGATATCAATCACTATCACCTCCCCGGGTGAATCCGGCATCCCCGGGGGGGACAGACAGGATCTCAAACATGGAAATACAAAAGGTGACCAGTCTTTGTTCGCAGCCACGGTCAACCCAGTTAAGGCCACAGGCCTGTGACCCCGAACCACCGAACCCCGGCGGGCGCAAACCGGGTCCGCGGGACGGGGGCCCCCACCCGCAGCCAGCAGCAAGCAGACTCACTCCTCCATCGATACTGAGTAATGAAAACGATCGCCGCCAAATTCGGGCTGAAACAAAGCCTCCACTCCGGTCGACAGGACCCAGCCTGATTCTCCTGGCCGTTGTTGTTGCACTACAGGCCGGCTGTGAAAGTACTCCAGGCCCCGGCTTCACCGCTGGAGCAGGCCGCAAACTTAAACTCGATGTAACTCCGTCAAATAAGCCGATAAAAGTTTCCGGATTTCACCATTTGAGTGCGGGACAGTTCATGCACACAGAGACTAGGCGTAAAGTCAGTCTAACGTGCAGGATATCGTGGCGGGTTACGGAGGTCGACGGAGCCGGAGCCTAAGCAGCCATCTTGCTTGCTGACGTAGCTCCTCCTATGAGAATAAATTTTGATCTATGCTCACAGCGTTCCCTGAACTCTGAAATTCGGCCTTCAATTTTCAAAACAAAATTTTGACTTCTGCATAATTTTTCTTTCCTTATCAAAACAGATTGATTTTTCTGTGGCTCAGAGTGATCTGCTCACGATAGAACTATTCCTAGAGAACAAGAAATTCATTTTGAACATTGACTGAGAAATACTATTTGGCCCTGTCTCCTATTAATAGTAGTATTGATATGACATGTTAATAAAATGGTCTCGACCTTTTTCTGTATTTAAGAGCCATTTTAGAAAAGTAAATGACATGAATATTCCAGCTTGCATAATTGTTTGATGACTTTATGCTTAGATATTCTTTACTGAAGTACATTGCATACTGTAGAAATGCTAAACATATTTTTCTGCATGCCCAGTTCAAATGCACTTATGTATTTTGGGGTGGGATTGTAAACACTAGCTTTAGATATGTTCAGTGCCTACATGGTTAGCTTATTGAACTTAAAATCGTGGAGTGGGTGTTGTAAATGAATCTAGGACCCTAATATAAAAATCCCGATTCATGCCCTTATATAGGTCTATTTTATCATATCCTTATAAAGGCATACAAATCATTACCATATTTGGCCCAAACCATACAGCCCAAATACGGCAGGGATACTTTCACTAAGCTCCAAGAATTAACAACGTTTTCTTGGAAAAACCCGCCTTCAGCAGCCCGGACTTCCCCCTGCTTGAATATTAAGTTCTCCTAGAACTCTCAGCATTTTCCAAGAATTGAGCCTTTGAGTGACGTTATTAAGTCCAAACAAGCATCAAACTCGGCACCTTCAAAGTATAAATATGCCTTGATTTGCCCAATCAAACACACAGTGGTTTGGAGCAGATCGACTATCTACTCGCCTGACGCCCTGCAGCAGCAAGTGCCGAGGAAAGCCGACCCTCCAGCAGACACAGTGCGAGACTCTGTCATTTCTCCTTGCCGAGAAATCCAGTTACAGTGTTTCCAGTTTACCCTTGCAGGTATCTGGGAAATCGAGCCCCTAGACTTAAACTCCTCCTCTTATACTCCCTCCCTCGTACTAGACTTAGGTTAGGTTCACCGGGGTAGGCGTATTTCAGAAGCACCAGTTGAGTACTTTTAGTCATCCTTTATTACTGTATGTATTTTATACATTTTATACCTTTTATGCACTTTATGGCTTAACAACCATATCATGCTTTTGCAGTACTATGTTATAATACTGTTCGTATTATATGCATATTTCTTCATAGTAAGCTTTACTATTGTATCAGTTAATTTTCAATGCTTGAGAAAGAAGACTGTTCAATAAATAACCTCTTTTATTGAAAACGCCCGTCTCTCTAATTTCTCAGCCGCTCTGGTGAAATGAAGCATGCATGATTGACTGAGTGAATTAGCTATCTATTGTTTCCGCGACTCTAGAAATTGCTTTCTTAATAATAGGAAACAAAGTTGTCATGTTTATGCGGTTGTCAGAAACTAATCCCTTCATGTGAATTCTAGAAAGTTTCTAGTGACCTCTGAGCTAGCTGGCACTCACAATTAAGTCTAATATATTGGGATGAGACCCAGGAGATCTCACGCCTGCGTCTAAGCTACAGGATATATTATTCCAATGCGCAGAGCCTATTGGGAATATAGGAACTACACTACAATGTAAATACACACTGCAACCCACATATGACATTTAACTTTTCATTCCACAAATGCACTTAAGGCACCTTTTACATTGGACTTATTAGGAAGTTAAATATGCCAAATAAGGGAGTTCAACTGTACAGCATGTGATTTTGAGGTTTAGCACAGGCACTTTACTGTTGTTTAGCAGTAGTAAAGTGCACAGAGCCCAAAAAGCTGCAAAAATAGGGTGAATAAAAAAAGGCAAAACATCTGTTGTGGCCACGCAGAAAAGGTAGATTTGCTACAAACCCCTTCTGCCATTTCTCAGCACTGGTACAGAAATATCATTAAGAATAGAAAAAGCTCAAGGCTGAGAAGACTTTTATTCAAATGGTGGCAGTGTGGGATTCACTCTATGATGTTGGTACCCGGAGGCAGTGTAGGCGAGTAATGTATCCCCCGATTTTCGCTTGATAGTGAAATGATAATATATCCGTAATAGGGGGAGGCTTAGAACTAGCGGTGGGGGAGAGGTCGGGAGCCTGTACGAATGGCCCTCCTCCACTTACTTCTTTTAGTATTTGTAGATTAGATGGGGCGACAGGCACACTGCTAGTTGGGGTCAGTTGTAAGCCTCATGCAGGGGTGCAGGGTGGGGGGTGGGGTGTTGCGCGTGTTGCGTTTTCTTATTTTCTTTTCTTTATTTATTTACTGGATATCCTGACTTTGTTTTCAGTATTAGGGTGCCAATGCGAGCTCTATTATTTTGATTTGTCCATTTTTGCATACAAGTGTCTGTACTTTATCCTGTTTACGATTTTAGTATCGAGGGGCGCAATGATCATTGATATCCTGATTTTGTGAGTGGAGGGGCCTGTGGGCAGCACGCATTGATATAGGCTAACTCAGCTAGTTTTATAATCTTGATTCGTCAAATGTGTGTTAGAGTCAAGTGTCCTGCCTCAACGGTTGCTGATATTGCGACCTTTCATTTATTTGATTCCTTGTATGTTTTGGACTGCATTGCACTTGATACGCTCCTATTGTTTTTCGTTTTTTTATAACAATAAAAAAATTTACAAAAAAAAAAAAGAATAGACAAAGCATTAGGAAAAACTACATGAGCATGCAATAATCATTTACAAAGAAATTGCATAGGTGAAAAACATAGAAGGGATAAGGAAAAATGACAGCTATTACTGCTAACTATAATATAAAGGTTGTACAACATTAAAACACATGTCTTCACCATGCATGTCCTAACCACGAAATGCCTTTAAAACACAAAAGCCTTTACCACCCATGCCTGTACAACACATGGTAAGTATAATTAAGCTAAGTTAAGAACTATTATACATATATCCGACAACAAGTACCCGTATAGTTCTCACTCTGCACGACAGGGGTGTGAGGAATCCTTGTAATTTCAGATGAATACAAAATATATACTAATTGATACCAATATTCATATAACATATTTCATTAATGCAAATCAAACTTGTACAGAATATAACGATAAGGCCCAAGTGAGCAAATTATTGGTAATAATTGAGAGGTGAAGAAAATCCAATGGAAGGCTTAACTTCTGGAGACCCTTGATGTCCATCACTAGGCCCTAGCTACCACCTGTGTACGAACATGAAATCATTAAAATCACACCCACACTATCAAAATAAAACAATGAAAATATCATACATTGAAAAGTCACTCTCAATTCATTGTAAGATCATCCTAGAAGGACATTGAGCTCCTCCTCCGTGTTCAATCCGTATGGAATCTTAGTTTCTAATACAATACAGCATTTTGATTCCAACCTATGAAGGGACTCTTCTAGATCCCTCCCTTTTCCCCCCTTCAGAGGTGGTACACTGTCAATAGCATAAAAACTAGGCAAACTCCTATTGCTCGCACTTGTGTTCTATGGAGATGTATCTTGCGACAGGCTAAGGGGTCGATTAGGATGGCGGACGGAAACGTGCTCCGTCCGCTGTGGAAGGTGGCAAGATACTCCGGACCTGGCCGCGGAGAAACCGCATTAGCGATTAGGATCAAATGTGACCGAAACGCCGACCGCGGCGGACGGAGCACAACAATCCCCGTCCGCGGCGGTCGAAGTACACCTGATTCCGCGGCATGCGGACGGAACCTACAAAACACCGACCGCCGCGTACGCACATGACCAGAAGAACAACAACCTCCCCCGCGATACCTGCGAACTTTCCGGGTCCGCAATTAGGATAACTCCGTAAGTACCCCGGTAGCCACCGCGATCCACGTCCGCGGCGGTAGCAATGCAATGAGAAACGGGGCACCACAGCGGAAGTCCAACATCCCTACAGTCAATCCAATGGCATACATACCGACAGAATCCATCACCAAACACAGCAAAATGGACGACCACCCACCTGACACATCTAAACCAAACACAAGACACAATTACCCACCCCCAAGAACTGCATAGACCACACCTGACAACACACCCACCTATCACCTGACTGCCAATCAACATTCACACAGGGCCAACACACAAACTATAAATTGACTCCCACCCACTCCCGAAATCCTCTGCATCACAGCATAGCTGCCAGCAGGAGACAACACTTGACTTGACTTGACCAACAGCAAACTATTTAATTCATACACATAACCCACACCCAAACACACCCTGCATACAAACACCCACCACACCATACCCAAACAGCACACACCAGCACCTCCGAACTCCACACAAACACACACCCCGAGCACCATGGCACCCAAGAAGAATCCAAAATTCTCCGACACCGAGCTCAGGGTAATGGTGGATGAGATCATTCGTGTGGAACCCCACATCTTCGGAGCCCTCGTGCAGCAGACGAGCATAGCTCGGAAGAACAGCCTGTGGGACCGTATCGTCACCAGGGTCAATGCCTCCGGGAGCATCCCGAGAACCAAGGCTGACATACAGAGGCGGTGGCACGACCTTAAGACCCGGGTGAAGTCCATTAGAGCCAGGAACTTCCTCCGGGCCAACCACACAGGCGGTGGAACCCCCCCGGAGCCCCTACCATACACCGAGTGGGAGGAGAAGGTGCTGGCCATCCTGCACCCTGACACCCTCGATGGACTTCCTTATGGAGAAGAGGCTGGTAAGTACCAACCAACCACCACAAACACAACAACACGGTGTGCCTCACACAACTCTGAAGACACATCCCACATACCCCAGCCTTGCATGCAGTCCACATACTCACCAACCTCTAAAGCACTCCTACAGGCCCCCATGTCCATAGAGAGGGTGGTGGTGGTGGGTGGGGTGTGTGAGGGGTCGGAACTACAACTCCCAACAGGCCCCCATGTCCATAGAGAGGGTGGTGGTGGTGGGTGGGGTGTGTGAGGGGTCGGAACTACAACTCCCAACAGGCCCCCATGTCCATAGAGAGGGTGGTGGTGTGTGGGTGGGGTGTGTGAGGGGTCACTAGTCCTACTCCCAACAGGCCCCCATGTCCATAGAGAGGGTGGTGGTGGTGGGTGGGGTGTGTGAGGGGTCACTAGTCCTACTTCCAACAGGCCCCCATGTCCATAGAGAGGGTGGTGGTGGTGGGTGGGGTGTGTGAGGGGTCACTAGTCCTACTTCCAACAGGCCCCCAGTCCATAGAGAGGGTGGTGGTGGTGGGTGGGGTGTGTGAGGGGTCACTAGTCCTACTTCCAACAGGCCCCCATGTCCATAGAGAGGGTGGTGGTGTGTGGGTGGGGTGTGTGAGGGGTCACTAGTCCTACTTCCAACAGGCCCCCATGTCCATAGAGAGGGTGGTGGTGGTGGGTGGGGTGTGTGAGGGGTCACTAGTCCTACTTCCAACAGGCCCCCATGTCCATAGAGAGGGTGGTGGTGGTGGGTGGGGTGTGTGAGGGGTCACTAGTCCTACTTCCAACAGGCCCCCATGTCCATAGAGAGGGTGGTGGTGTGTGGGTGGGGTGTGTGAGGGGTCACTAGTCCTACTCCCAACAGGCCCCCATGTCCATAGAGAGGGTGGTGGTGGTGGGTGGGGTGTGTGAGGGGTCACTAGTCCTACTTCCAACAGGCCCCCATGTCCATAGAGAGGGTGGTGGTGTGTGGGTGGGGTGTGTGAGGGGTCACTAGTCCTACTCCCAACAGGCCCCCATGTCCATAGAGAGGGTGGTGGTGGTGGGTGGGGTGTGTGAGGGGTTGGAACTACAACTCCCAACAGGCCCCCATGTCCATAGAGAGGGTGGTGGTGGTGGGTGGGGTGTGTGAGGGGTCGGAACTACAACTCCCAACAGGCCCCCATGTCCATAGAGAGGGTGGTGGTGGTGGGTGGGGTGTGTGAGGGGTCACTAGTCCTACTTCCAACAGGCCCCCATGTCCATAGAGAGGGTGGTGGTGTGTGGGTGGGGTGTGTGAGGGGTCACTAGTCCTACTCCCAACAGGCCCCCATGTCCATAGAGAGGGTGGTGGTGGTGGGTGGGGTGTGTGAGGGGTCGGAACTACAACTCCCAACAGGCCCCCATGTCCATAGAGAGGGTGGTGGTGGAGGGTGGGGTGTGTGAGGGGTCACTAGTCCTACTTCCAACAGGCCCCCATGTCCATAGAGAGGGTGGTGGTGGTGGGTGGGGTGTGTGAGGGGTCACTAGTCCTACTTCCAACAGGCCCCCATGTCCATAGAGAGGGTGGTGGTGGTGGGTGGGGTGTGTGAGGGGTCACTAGTCCTACTTCCAACAGGCCCCCATGTCCATAGAGAGGGTGGTGGTGTGTGGGTGGGGTGTGTGAGGGGTCACTAGTCCTACTCCCAACAGGCCCCCATGTCCATAGAGAGGGTGGTGGTGGTGGGTGGGGTGTGTGAGGGGTCACTAGTCCTACTTCCAACAGGCCCCCATGTCCATAGAGAGGGTGGTGGTGTGTGGGTGGGGTGTGTGAGGGGTCACTAGCCCTACTCCCAACAGGCCCCCATGTCCATAGAGAGGGTGGTGGTGGTGGGTGGGGTGTGTGAGGGGTCGGAACTACAACTCCCAACAGGCCCCCATGTCCATAGAGAGGGTGGTGGTGGTGGGTGGGGTGTGTGAGGGGTCACTAGTCCTACTTCCAACAGGCCCCCATGTCCATAGAGAGGGTGGTGGTGGTGGGTGGGGTGTGTGAGGGGTCACTAGTCCTACTTCCAACAGGCCCCCATGTCCATAGAGAGGGTGGTGGTGTGTGGGTGGGGTGTGTGAGGGGTCACTAGTCCTACTCCCAACAGGCCCCCATGTCCATAGAGAGGGTGGTGGTGGTGGGTGGGGTGTGTGAGGGGTCGGAACTACAACTCCCAACAGGCCCCCATGTCCATAGAGAGGGTGGTGGTGGTGGGTGGGGTGTGTGAGGGGTCACTAGTCCTACTTCCAACAGGCCCCCATGTCCATAGAGAGGGTGGTGGTGTGTGGGTGGGGTGTGTGAGGGGTCACTAGTCCCACTCCCAACAGGCCCCCATGTCCATAGAGAGGGTGGTGGTGGTGGGTGGGGTGTGTGAGGGGTCACTAGTCCTACTTCCAACAGGCCCCCATGTCCATAGAGAGGGTGGTGGTGTGTGGGTGGGGTGTGTGAGGGGTCACTAGTCCTACTCCCAACAGGCCCCCATGTCCATAGAGAGGGTGGTGGTGTGTGGGTGGGGTGTGTGAGGGGTCACTAGTCCTACTTCCAACAGGCCCCCATGTCCATAGAGAGGGTGGTGGTGGGTGGGGTGTGTGAGGGGCTGGAACCACAACTCCCAACAGGCCCCCATGTCCATAGAGAGGGTGGTGGTGGTGGGTGGGGTGTGTGCCAATGCCGACTGAATGTCAACCATAAATACATGTACACGTATAGGCAACATGACTCATCCTCACATTATTCTTTTGCAGGGGATCCTAATCTGACTGCTGCTATTGACACCAGGCCTCCAGCATCCCCAAACTCTGAGCATTCATGGGATGATTGTCCAGCCACCTCCGGGGCAGAGGATGGTGCCGGATCAAGCAGCCAGCCAGGGACCTCTGCCACGCAGGTCACACCTGCACCTACAACAACAACGGGCTCTGGCATCACGACAACACCGGCTACTCGGACCTGCACAGCTGCCTCCAGCACCACCTCCACCACCACTACTACCACCACTTCTGCCCCTGCCACCCTGCCCACCCACCCGCCAACGCTGGGGCAGCGCCATCCCAGCCACGCAGGGAGACAGTGAGGCAACCCACCAATGCAAGGGCAGATCCTGCAGGCAGGAGGCGTGATGACACAACACTGAATGCTGTGCAACAGTGCCATGAAGCACTAGTCCGGGTGGAGGCGGGCTATGCACGTAGCCAGGCACATGCAGACCGGGCCCACCAGGACTTTGTGGACAACACCGCCATGTTGGGGCCCATCGAGAGGCGGCTTGGCCAACTCGTCGACATTTTCAGCACCAGGGCATCCGCAAACACCACCACCCCCCCCCCCCTCAAACAACGGCACCGGCCACAACACCGCCACCGCCGACTGCGCCCCTGGCGGCGGATGTGGTACCGGATCAGCCTGCGCCCCTAGCTGACTCCGTCCCGACACAAAGACGGAGGGGCCGTCCGAGGCAGGAAGTGGGCGAGAGCAGTGTCGGAGCTCATGGCACACGCTCCAAGAGGAGCCGACAGTGACTCATTGGAGTACCTGAGCCTCCGATCCAACCTGGAAACTATCCGGTCCCACCTGCCACAGGCCTGCTGCAGTAGGCACACACCACCCAATGTGGTGTCTGCACGGCCATCTCATCTTCCATTACCTTGGACTGTCACTCCCCCACCCCTTCACTCCTTTGTAAATATGCACCTACACCTATGCACAATCTGTAAATAAATACCACTTACTCACTCAATGATGTGTTGCCTCCATGTTTATTCACATGATTGCATCAGAAACAGACGTAACCAGGTTCAGGGATCCAACAGGTACAGAATCATGCCGCAAGGGAGTGACCTAGGGAAACATAGAAATCGCAAACAGACGTTAGGAAACAGCATCACACTCATCCCAACTCACTGCAGTGCAACTTACAACACACCACACACATCACTACACGAATGGATGACACTACACACATCATGGAGAAGTGCATGTACTCATAAATGAAGACACACACACACATGCATACATCACATAACAAAACACATAGATGATGCCCAACACAATGACACTAGAGCAGCAAACCTACACAGGGCATACACAAGCAGCACAAGAGGGGCACACTCACAATCAAGGGAAGTAGCGTTCAATGAGCTGGCGCCTCTGGCCCACACCTTCCTCCTCACCACTATCCTCATCAGTCGACATGGGTGGGTCGGGAGGGCGAGGAACTTGCTGTTCATCTGGGTCCAAGATCAGTTCAATGTTATTTCGCACAGCCAGGTTGTGGAGCATGCAGCAGGCTATCACAATCTTGCATACTTTGCCTGGTGCGTAAGGCAGGGCCCCTCCAGTCTTATCTAGGCACCAAAACCTAGACTTAAGCAGGCCAAATGTTCGTTCCACCACTCGACGTGTCCTACCATGGGCATCGTTGTATCGCATTTCGCCTGCTGTGGTGGGATTGCGAATTGGACTTAGAAGCCAAGGCCTGTTTGGGTAAGCCGAGTCGCCTGTGTATGTGGGAATTAGAGCGAGAGAGAGAGACATCACTACCTGAACATGTGGCCACACCAAGCCACCCAGATATCACTCCAGTCACCACAGCATACTCACCAACAAGCCAGGCTTGTGCCGGACGCAGATTTGCCATCAGTGGTGGGACTATGCTGCTCCGCATGATGTGGGCGTCATGTGCAGAGCCAGGAAATCTTGCACACACATGTGAGATAATGTTGTCGGCCTGGCACACCACCTGCACGTTAAGGGAGTGGAAGTGCTTCCGATTCCGAAACACCTGCTCACGTGCCCGTGGCGGAATGATCGCAATATGCGTGCCATTAATTGAACCCACAACGTGTGGTATGCGACCCAGTGCATAAAAGTCTGCCTTGACCGCTGCCAACTCTGCCGCCTGTGGAAAATGTATGTACTCATTCTTGTACAGCATCATGGCTGTCAGTACATCCTTAAGTACCGTGCTGAACATGGCCTGTGACATTCCCCCGGCATGTCCTATAGTGAACTGGAATGTGCCTGTTGCAAAAAAATGGAGTGTCGCCATCACCTTTTGGGTGGGTGAAATTGAGCCTGGATAAGTTCTCCGCGGCTGCAGGTGAGGAGACAACTTGTTCACAAGCTCCAGCAACCGACGTCGATCAAGCCTGAATTTCCGGATCACCTCCTCGTCCACCATATCCTCCAGCACAGTGTATGGGCGATGGACATTTTGAGCCCTCCTGTGTGGGAGTAAATGGAATGGAAGTCAATTCACATACAACGCATGTCTGTGCAACTCACTCACATGTCACCGCACTCTATCCAACATGTAATAGGCAGTGTACGATTTGCATATGTGTGACACCTCTGATTGTCACAACAACATGGATTGACGTAGCAATGTGCACCCACCAGCTACATGATGTGTTGCAACATGTCCAATGCACTCTGTCTCACCTCAACATCACTGCCAACAAGGCATGTGACATGACCCAAAAGTGACGGTCATTAGTGGCACACCGATGGGCATGGTATGGAAAAACATGGGATAGAGCATGAAGTGTGGAGTCACGCAATCACGCACACAACCTTCATCATGCAGCTGCAGACAATTAAACAAGGTGCATCGTCAGCTGACATGCACTCATTGACGCCGCCATGGCGGTGCACTGCTTCCGCTGTTGACGTCTGGCCATACGCGGCCCGCGTTCAACATTCCAATTGTCTGCACGTGCTAGACACCGGGACGGATGCATCATTTGCAACAAAGTTGTAACAGTGGCCCCACCATGGCGGGGCACGTATTCGGCGGGGGAGGTGGAGGCCAAAACATCCATAAGCTGATGTCCATGCACATGGCAGTTCATGACCCCCCTTATAGTGACATTGCATCAGCCAGCCTACACCGGCCGGCCCAGCTCTACCCACTACCGCCGTGCCAGGCCCAGCCCATGACCGCCGTTGCGGCCGTGCCAACTACCGCCTGCTTCAGGCCCCCTCCACTACCGCCGTGCCAGGCCCAGCCCATGACCGCCGTTGCGGCCGTGCCAACTACCGCCGCTTCAGGCCCCCTCCACTACCGCCTACCAGGCCCAGCCCATGACCGCCGTTGCGGCCGTGCCAACTACCGCCGCTTCAGGCCCCCTCCACTACCGCCGTGCCAGGCCCAGCCCATGACCGCCGTTGCGGCCGTGCCAACTACCGCCGCTTCAGGCCCCCTCCACTACCGCCGTGCCCTGGCGGCCCTGGCACGGCGGTCATGGGCTGGGCCTGGCACGGCGGTAGTGGAGGGGGCCTGAAGCGGCGGTAGTTGGCACGGCCGCAACGGCGGTCATGGGCTGGGCCTGGCACGGCGGTAGTGGAGGGGGCCTGAAGCGGCGGTAGTTGGCACGGCCGCAACGGCGGTCATGGGCTGGGCCTGGCACGGCGGTAGTGGAGGGGGCCTGAAGCGGCGGTAGTTGGCACGGCGGCAACGGCGGTCATGGGCTGGGCCTGGCACGGCGGTAGTGGAGGGGGCCTGAAGCGGCGGTAGTTGGCACGGCCGCAACGGCGGTCATGGGCTGGGCCTGGCACGGCGGTAGTGGAGGGGGCCTGAAGCGGCGGTAGTTGGCACGGCCGCAACGGCGGTCATGGGCTGGGCCTGGCACGGCGGTAGTGGGTAGAGCTGGGCCGGCCGGTGTAGGCTGGCTGATGCAATGTCACTTTAAGGGGGGTCATGAACTGCCATGTGCATGGACATCAGCTTATGGATGTTTTGGCCTCCACCTCCCCCGCCGAATACGTGCCCCGCCATGGTGGCGCCACAGTTACAACTTTGTTGCAAATGATGCATCCGTCCCGGTGTCTAGCACGTGCAGTTGCCGGTGTGTGAGCGTGACGGTCTGTGCACGTGCAGCCAATGGGAGGCGTGGACATGGGCCACGGTTGGCCAATTGCAAGTACCGTATGGTGTTCACCGCAACACCAGGGCCAATCATTGGCCCAATTCCAAACACGCTCTCACGGCGGACCAATGGCTGGCGCCGTATGCCACTGACATGGCCACAGGGCCCTATATATGTGTGATGTGCAAAAGCATACTTTCTACGATGACCACCGACTGCTGCCTGTGACCATCACCTCCACCTGCTGCTGCGGAGCTGACAACCGACTGCTGCCTGTGACCATCACCTCCACCTGCTGCTGCGGAGCTGACCACCGACTGCTGCCTGTGACCATCACCTCCACCTGCTGCTGCGGAGCTGACCACCGACTGCTGCCTGTGACCATCACCTCCACCTGCTGCTGCGGAGCTGACCACCGACTGCTGCCTGTGACCATCACCTCCACCTGCTGCTGCGGAGCTGACCACCGACTGCTGCCTGTGACCATCACCTCCACCTGCTGCTGCGGAGCTGACCACCGACTGCCGCTCTAGTGCCATACTCCGTGACCTTGCCATGTCGGGAGTCAAAGAGGTCCGGTCTCGTCCCTTCACCGCCGCGGAGCTGGATGTCCTCGTGGACGCTGTGCTACGCAACTACGGACGCCTGTACGGCGCACCCGGACAGGCGGTAAGTGTCGTGGGGGATGAGTTGTGGTGCATGAGGTGTCATATGGCACCTGGGCTCTGGGAAACTTGGCGGTGTGATGTGTGAACAACTAAAGAATCGATATGTGCATGGCTGCTGAGAGTAATGTGTTGCTCCTATCTGTGTGACTGGCCAACTGTCCCCTGACTTCCACCCTTTTGTCTCCCATCATGGTAGGTAAAGCTGCACCTTCGCAAGGACGTGTGGAGGAGCATTGCACGTGAAGTACGAGCAGCGGGGGTGTCCAATAGACGACATACACACTGCCACAAACGCTGGGACGACATTTCCAGACTGAGCAAGAATGTAGCGGAAGTGACACTAGGGATGATTCCAAGGACGGCACGTCTGGCCCGACGCTCAATGACCCCTCTCATGCACCGTATCATAGCTGTGACGCATCCTGACCTGTCCGAGCGGTTGCGTGTGGATGAACAGCAACGTGGCGGTAAGCATACTGTCAGTGTATGTTGCTTGTGAGTGCAATGCATGTATGGTTGCCCACACACATTAGGGTCTTCCGTCGATCGTGAGTCTATTTCCAATGGCATGTTGGTGACATTGCCACAGTTAACTTTTCACTTGCAGATGCGGCATGTTGAGACGCCACCTGCTAAGCTGTTCAGTTGTCATGCACATGCTGTAGTGCTCCGTCACCCCTTGGCAACACTTGTGTGCTGATGTAGTTCCTCATGCCCAGTGTGCATGCTGTACATGTATTACGGCCAACGCCACAGAATTCCTGTGAGGATGAGTGCTTGGGGTGGGCTGTGTGCAGGTTGGGGGATCGATGGACAGTGTCATCAGTGGCTTTAGGGATTCCGCAGCAGTACTGTACGTGTGTGTGCCCATTACTTACACCCATTTCCTGTGCATTTCAGCTTTGGCAGAGGGCACTCAGCCACAGACGGCGGAGATTACAGAAGGCAATGCATCCGGATCAGACGTCGCGCACACGCAGACTGACACCGAAGGGGCCAGCGCCGGAGAGGGGGACAGGACCGTCCCGGAGGACTCGCATGTGGAGACAACATCGTCATCATCTTCCGACAGTGTTGGTGAGTCAGCACTGTTGTCACAGACTGGGAGTGGGCAACCAACACCTTCGGTCGGGACACAGCACACAGGGCCCACCCTGCCGGCAACTGCACCATGTACTGTTCGTGCACGCAGGAGTAGGGGGAGCAGAGTGGCGTTCGGTGTCGGCACCGCTGCCCCAGCCTCGGTGACCCAAAATGCACTTTGTGCAGAGGCTGTTGATCTGCTGCGACAACTGTGTGTGGGCCAGACCAATATGATTAATGCTTTCCAAGACCACGATAGGAAGTTGGGGCAGGTGGTGGCATTCATGGAAGGTATGCATGGTGATCTGGCTGGTGTACACAGGACACTGCAGTCATTGTCTAACAGTGTGTCGTCTGCCATTGCACAGTCGCATGGACTGGGTGGTACTTCTGTTCCACCATCTACAACTCTGGATGTGTCAGGGGGGAGTGAATTATCTGACCTGGACTCTAATACAGGTTATTGCATTAGAAGCAGCGTCAGCCAGCACGTCAAGGCACGGAGGCCTCAGACCCCATCCCCTAGGTCAGGTAAATCTGTTCACAAGGACAACGTCAGATATAGTGGAGTACACACACGTGAGGCAAAAGAGGGGTTGGGTGTAATGGCTACACATGCTGCACAGCCATCCCACACACAAGGTACTACCAGGCCAAGACTCACTCCCGCTTCCATTGACACTACCCTGTACGAGGACAGTGAGAAGACGAATACATCTCTTGAGGGCTCGCATACTCCCAGTGCCAGGGACACTAGGAAGGAAGGTGCCACTCCCAAGGCCAGGGAAAGCAGGAAGGATGTAGGCACTCCCAAGGGCAGGGAGGCTACGAAGGAAGGTGCCACTCCCAAGGGCAGGGAAAGCAGGAAGGATGTAGGCACTCCCAAGGGCAGGGAGGCTACGAAGGAAGGTGCCACTCCCAAGGGCAGGGAAAGCAGGAAGGATGTAGGCACTCCCAAGGGCAGGGAGACTACGAAGGAAGGTGCCACTCCCAAGGGCAGGGAAAGCAGGAAGGATGTAGGCACTCCCAAGGGCAGGGAGACTACGAAGGAAGGTGCCACTCCCAAGGGCAGGGAAAGCAGGAAGGATGTAGGCACTTCCAAGGGCAGGGAGACTACGAAGGAAGGAGCCACTCCCAAGGGCAGGGACAAGAATAGTCACAAGACAAACGCACCTAAGAGGAGCACGGACAGTGCCAGGGGCAGGGACACACACGGGCAGAAGGGGTGTCCTGGTGATATGTACACCACAGACGACAAGTCTGCTGCCTGGAAGAGGGCACCATCCATGGAACAGGGCAAGTCCGCAGACTACAGTACTCCTACGGAAATGGAACATCCAAGGCCCAAGGACTCGCCCATGAACAGTGGCGCTGTCAGGGACAGGCATACATCACCCATAGTTGCTCTGAGACAGCTGTTTTCTGGGAAACGGAATACAGAAGACTCCGCAGTGGAGTCACCCCTTACCTCCACTCCCAGCATGGCCCGTCAGGGACGGATGCAGGTGGACCCTGTCGTGGCATCCCCCATGACACATGTTGCAGAGGCCACAAGGCAGCCACACAGCAAACGACAAGCAGGCTCCAGCACGTCCCCAGAGACCATTCACCCCCCAGCACATGCACCTCCCATGGTGGGTGAAATTGCTTCTCAGTCCGGTCGACTTGTGAGTCCTGTCCTGTCCAGGGTGCAGGCACATGTCCAAAAGAAGCGTAGACACACAGCATTGACACATGCCCAATCCGATGTCGGCCAATTGCAACTATCCCCCGCTCCCAGAGCCACCCTGCCTCCTGGACCATACAGCCCTGTGGCTCATCATTTCAGTGGTCACAGTGGCGCTGGTGCAGTTGACTCGCATGTGTCTGTTAGTGGCAGGGTATCAGTCGAGACATATCCTGTATCAGGTGCTGGCAGTGTATCTGGGTCTATGGGCCATGTGTCAGTCACTCGGGCTGTGTCTGTGTGTCACACTCCTGTATCAGGTGCTGGCAGTGTATCTGGGTCTATGGGCCATGTGTCAGTCACTCGGGCTGTGGCTGTGTGTCACACTCCTGTATCAGGTGCTGGCAGTGTATCTGGGTCTATGGGCCATGTGTCAGTCAATCGGGCTGTGGCTGTGTGTCACACTCCTGTATCAGGTGCTGGCAGTGTATCTGGGTCTATGGGCCATGTGTCAGTCACTCGGGCTGTGGCTGTGTGTCACACTCCTGTATCAGGTGCTGGCAGTGTATCTGGGTCTATGGGCCATGTGTCAGTCACTCGGGCTGTGGCTGTGTCTCACACTCCTGTATCAGGTGCTGGCAGTCTATCTGGGTCTATGGGCCATGTGTCAGTCACTCGGGCTGTGGCTGTGTGTCACACTCCTGTATCAGGTGCTGGCAGTGTATCTGGGTCTATGGGCCATGTGTCAGTCACTCGGTCTGTGGCTGTGTCTCACACTCATGTATCAGGTGCTGGCAGTGTGTCTGGGTCTGTGGCTCACGTGTCAGTCACTACATCTGTGGCTGTGTGTCACACTCCGGTTTCTGGTGCTGTCAGTGTGTCCGATGCGGGTAGTTCACGCAATCCACCTGATAGTGTGCTGTAAGTTGCTGTACTGTGCCCTCTGATGTCCTGCCTCTGATGTACCTGCTCTGGTGTCCACACTGCCCTGTTGCTGCCCTGTTGCTGTTCTGATACTGATGTACTGCATCTGATGTACCTGCTCTGGTGTCCACACTGCCCTGTTGCTATCCTCATACTGATGTACTGCATCTGATGTACCTGCTCTGGTGTCCACACTGCCCTGTTGCTGCCCTGTTGCTGTTATGATACTGATTTACTGCATCTGATGTACCTGCTCTGGTGTCCACACTGCCCTGTTGCTGCCCTGTTGCTGTTCTGATACTGATGTACTGCATCTGATGTACCTGCTCTGGTGTCCACACTGCCCTGTTGCTGTTCTGAAACTGCATTGTGCCCTCTCATGTGCTGCCTCTGATGGACGTTTTCAGTGCAATGGACTGTTGGTGCCCTTAGCCCCTCTCATGTGCTGCCTGTGATGGACGTTTTCAGTGCAATGGACTGTTGGTGCCCTTAGCCCCTCTCATGTGCTGCCTGTGATGGACGTTTTCAGTGCAATGGACTGTTGGTGCACTTAGCCCCTCTCATGTACTGCCTCTGATGGACCTGTGCCTTGCCATTGGCTGTTGGTGCACTTAGCCCCTCTCATGTACTGCCTCTGATGGACCTGTGCCTTGCCATGGACTGTTGGTGTCCTTAGCCCCTCTCATGTGCTGCCTCTGATGGACGTTTTCAGTGCAATGGACTGTTGGTGCCCTTAGCCCCTCTCATGTGCTGCCTGTGATGGACGTTTTCAGTGCAATGGACTGTTGGTGCCCTTAGCCCCTCTCATGTGCTGCCTGTGATGGACGTTTTCAGTGCAATGGACTGTTGGTGCCCTTAGCCTCTCTCATGTGCTGCCTCTGATGGACGTTTTCAGTGCAATGGACTGTTGGAGCACTTGGCCCCTCTCATGTACTGCCTCTGATGTACCTGCTCTGGTGTCCACACTGCCCTGTTGCTATCCTCATACTGATGTACTGCATCTGATGTACCTGCTCTGGTGTCCACACTGCCCTGTTGCTGCCCTGTTGCTGTTCTGATACTGATGTACTGCCTCTGATGTACCTGCTCTGGTGTCCACACTGCCCTGTTGCTATCCTCATACTGATGTACTGCATCTGATGTTCCTGCTCTGGTGTCCACTATGGCCATGCTCCATCCTAGACTGGTACTTTGCTCCGAATCTGCGTAAATAAAATTGGGATTAATGTGTCGTGCTTTGTCAGAGTCATTCTTGCGTGTGTGATGCTGGTGTGGATTGGTATTTTCTTGGGGGCGGTGGGTTCTGCTCAGGACCCAAGTCCTAAAAAAAGACGTGGGGGGACGCTGAAATCACGACAGGAAGTGACGCCACAAAAGGTGGCTTGCACTCAGTTGCAGTTTATAGTTATCAAGCTCCCTGTAAAATAAGTGGGGGGACGCCGTCCACCCGCGTGGTACCCCGACTTGAGCCCTGGTTCTGCTACGTGTCACTCTCCCCTACCTGGGTCACGGCCCTTGGAGGCGTTGCCGTACACAGGCATTTGTGCATTTTGGGACATGTCACTCCCCCCTCCCTACGTCACCGCCCTTGCCGGTACTCCTCTCCAGACAGCGAATGCTTAGTTGCCTACCTGCGTCGTCGTCGATGGTGGGCCAAGACGAGGACGTACTGGATCGCGTAGAGTATCGGGTAAGCCTGTAGTGCAGGGTCCATGTCGGCGTGCGGCTCGTGGTGGGTATGGTCGCTGTGGAGCATCCGCCGTGTTCAGGCAGGTTGTTTTTCCGCCGCGCTTTTATGTGTGTTTTCCGCCATCTTGATTTGGAGGACGGTCCTAGTCGTCAGTCCGTACGGCGGAGTCTCTGGAAAGGTTACGTCCGCCGCGTGGTTGGGTGTGGTGGTGCGGCGGACCGTGTTCTACCGCCGCGGACGGATTTTGGCACGTGTTTCGTATCCTGATTTGGCGGACGGAGTGTCCGCGACGGGCGCACGGAAAATAGGCTTGTTCCGCATACTCTGGGTCTGCGGAGGCACTTCCGTCCGCCATCCTAATGACCCCCTAAATGTGGTGCCTATTTTGCTTGGCTCTTATTTGTTCTAACACCCTCTTTTTAACAGGGTGTGTTGTGCTGCCAAAATAATTAATCCCAAAATCCGAGTTGCAATCCAGATGTTCAGTAATTTGTCTGCACTGGTATGTAGGTATATCATACTCGTAGATGTGACTACTGTGTTTGCATGCCTTATACTTTCTGCATCTGAAAAAACCTTTCTTTCTCAACATAATCTCATCAGGGGCACTAGAGACGTAATTCCTACTTATTCTGCCTCTTTAGGTACTACACCTACTATAACGGATCAGAAATCTGCACCTCGAGAATCAAAATCCTCCTGATATCATTGGTTTTATTGTTGTAAGGTGTAATGAACTGTGAGTGTTCATCCTGTGTGTCCTCTTTCCTTCTCACACTCAGTAATTCACTCCTTCCACATCTTTCCCATGTTCCTTGCCATTTTCAGAACCGAGACAGAGTACCTTCTCTCCTTAAACCTGGCTATCATGATAGACTGTTCTGCAAGAAAGCCCTTCAGTGACTCAGTACTACAATTCCTTTTTGCTCTCAGGAGTTCACAAAAAGGGATACTATGTATCAGGTTATGAGGGTGTAGTAAATTGATGCCCTATGTACGTTTTGTATACAGTGCCTGTTACGCTGAGGTTTGTAGAAATAACTTGTTGTGCCAATTAGTTTTTTTTACTCCTTTTCTTTTTTTTAAGCCATAGTCGATTTAAATGACCCAAAATATCATCTTATGTCCTCGTTTCCTCTCTTCACTTGTGGCTCTTTTCCAGTAATTCTTCTTTTTTTTCCTCCTGGGCTTTCAGTCTCTTGAGTGGGGCCAGAGACCTTTGGAAAAGAAATAAAGTCAGGTAAGTTTCTCTTCTTTATTTTTGTTCTATTATATCTATTCTTTGCTCTCTTTTCTTATCTTCTTTTCTGACACTTCCACCACTCAGGATTCTCCTCCTTTTCTGTCTCTCCTCCCTACTTTTTTGACTTCCGACCTTTTTGTTCCTCTTCTTTCTGTTTCTCCTCCTGTTGAGATAGAGGAAATCTTTTGTCTATTTTTCTTGTTTCTCTTGACCGTCATTTCTTTATAACACCTCTCTTTTTTGTTTTAGGTAGATTGGTGCCTCAAGAGTCATAGGTATGATCTTCAGTGCCGCCTTGATCTCCTCACAGTTACGATGTGAGTTTCACGTCGTCAACTAAAACTCTTGTATCCAGAAATTCCACACTCCCATCACTAGTATCACTGGTGAAGTGAAACAAATGATATTACATTACGGTCCTGTGTCCTGAAAGTGAAAACAAAGATTCAAGGAGGCAGGGTAGGGTGTATCCTGATCCCCAGGGCCACATTTGTAAAAACATTTTTTTTGTGTAGCCACAATCCAGATGGACTCTTGCAGGAGCCATAATGACCCCCTTACTTCTGTGAGAGTTATGTGGGATCAGAAAACCATTACAAAAGGGGCCTGGGCGTTTGTAGGGGTGGGCAGGTTGGCTACAGACTGCTGGTTAGCCATGTGGCCCCCCCATGCTTAGAATGGCCAAAGGCTGTGTACGACGAGGAGTTAGCTACCTGCGTGGGGTAGGGGGTTTTGGGAGCAACCCACACTCTGCACTGCTGACGTTGGTGTACAGTAGGGGTTCTGCCCACAGGGGGTTGGCTGCAGGGCCGGTATGACCCCCTTACTCCTGTGAGGGTCCAGTGGGATCAGAAACTCATTTTTTAAAAATGGGGGCGTGAGTGTCTGTGGTGGTTCGGCTCCGGACACCCGGCTGTCCCTGCTGCAACCCCAAGATGTGAGCGGCAGGGGGTTGGCATAGTTATGTATGTTAATAAAATATTACTTCGCATAAAAATAATAGAATTTCACTGAAGTAAACAAAGGTTAAAGTGACTCTATAGTTAGGTATGGTAATATCTTATTTTCCATTTACAAAAAAGCACAGAAATCCACAGAAAAAAACAAATGTAAGTGACGTTATAGTTAGGTGAAAATGTCAATTTAAATGTAACATTTTAAACAAACAAAAAAATCACCAGTTTTAGTTAACTGAACTAACTATAACTCGCACCCTCGCCATGCACTGCTCATGACCTCACATATTAAATCACTCAGGACATGTTCTATCACATCACTGATTATATCACTGATGGCATCTGAAATTACATCATTGATGACACCAGTGTGATGGGCTGGAGCGTGAATCATACGTAGTTCAGTTACCCATAACTTAGTGCACAGTGCTTTTTCCCCAAACTGGCCTACCATTTCTCTCCCATTCGTTGACACTTTGCATGTCTGCCGGGCCCTGGTGTTTGGCACTCTCCTAATGAAGAGGAGCCCTTGGTTTAAATGCACACAATGTGGTGGAAGGGGGGTTTCAAATTCTGGGGCCATAATTATGGAACTGCTTAATTTGGAAATCCAAACTGGGGACAACTTAGGAAGAAGAACCCAAAAATCAGTTTCTCTTGACTGTCTTTTTTCAATGTCTCCTATCCTCTTTCTCGTCTATTTTTTAGTTTCCTGGCAGTGTGATTCTACTTGTTAACCATGCGCTGTACAAACAATAAATAAATAAAAGGATCATCCTATCAGTGGATGTAACTTGGGCAACAGCAGCTGTAGACAGCACAGCAGAAATGACCAAAGTATTCCAAGATCTCCAGAACCTTCAGAAAGGAATCTGACCATTGAGTTCATGTAGGTAAAGACTTTGGATGGGATCTTTAATACTCATGATCAGATTCATGATTTTGGATCCAAGTAGAGGAGGGTATCAAGAGCAACATAGTTTAGTCCCTCACTTTTCAATATAAATGTGGCCCTCCTGGCAGACTTGTTTGCTTCTTTCACATTTTAATTCTAAGGGTACATTGATGATACTCAAATTATCATCAGTATTGGAGGTGATATTTCGCAATTTCAAGAGCAATTCCGGGGCTGCATGGTTAAGGTGGCCAGATGGATGAATGATAACTCTCTCCATCTCATTTCTGATAAGACCACAGTTCTGATTTTTGGGAATTCCTCCATCTGGACCCAGCACCTGCTACTCCAGCTTACAATTTAGGAGTTTTATTCGACAACGGGCTCTCTTTTGAGTCGTATATTAATAAACTGATGTCTACTTGCTTCCTGCTTTTGAGACAACTTATGAAGGTCACTCAGCATATTTCCCAAGATTCCAGGCAGCTGCAGGTGCAAACCTTGATGCTTAGTAGACTGGACTATTGTAATGACTTATATAACAGGCTTTACTGAGAACCTTTTTAGGAGGTTACCACTTATACAGAATGCAGCAGCCAGACAGATTTTTGCTCAGAGAAACTTTGACAGAGTTTCTCCCCTTCTTAGACAGCTTCACTGGCTACCTAATAAGAGATGCCAATTTAAAGCCCTTTGAATTGCCCATAAAGCTCCCTATCCTGCAATTTGGGTATCATACATTTCAGATATTCTTTTTACAAGACACTGTCCTTCGATACGGCTTCAATCATCATCCGCTGGTCTGGTCACATACCAAAGTTTCACAAAATATACATGGGGGGCAAGGCTTTTTCTATGGTTACGGTTCAGGCCTGGAACAGAGTGCCATTAGCCCTTCGCCTTTAGCCGGACCTTCTAAAATTACGTAGAGCACTAAAATCCCATGTATTTATTTAATCCTGATCTTTTACTCTATTACTTGTTGGCATGCAGAATATTTTTATTTTTGGGCTAAGTGCCAGGATACCCTCTGGGTAATCGCCTGCTCACTAACCAATAAAATAATAATAAAAAAAAAAAAATGTGACTACTGTTGTGAAAAACTAGTATGTTAACGTGACTAAGTCACACAATTTTGGGACAGCGCGCAGCTACACATCTGATTCATGTGAGGAATGGGACCCACCTACAGGCCCACTATCCACTTAACCCCAGAAGCTAAATAAGATCTAAAAAACATATGGGCATATGCATCAAAATTCGGTATTCCTAGTCCTTATTAGCGAAAAATAAGGAATCTCTAATAAGGACATGCAAACCGCGATGCATCAAGAGAATCGGTAATAATTACCGAATCGCTAAAAATCATTATTCAACAGCGAAACTACGATTGCGAGACAACAAATTAAAGATTAGCAAATACCAAATTAGCAAATACTGAATCGGTAATTGCGATTTCGGTATTTGCGAACTCGCAAAAAGACGCGACGCATCGGAAGCAGGCTGATGACATCACAACCAGGAAGTTGGACAGCCCATCCTCCATTCAGTGCCCTGAGGAGCTCAGAGAAGGAGGCAGAGCACAGGAGCTGAGGAGCTACACAGAACCAGCAGCAATCAGGACCTGTCAAGCATTTGATCATGGAGAAGGAAGCACCCCAGCAGGGAAAGGACACACCTAGGAAGAGAAAGCGCAAGTTTTCTGATAAGGAACTTGAAATACTCATTGAGGGTGTCAGCAGCAAACATGAGAGGCTGTTTGGGAAGCTGTCCCAGAAGGTGCCTGGGGCAGAAAAAAGAAAGATGTGGCTGTGCATCAAGGACAGGGTCAATGCTGTAGGAGTCACCCACCGCAGCATTGATGATTTAAAGAAACTGTGGCATGACCTCCGTAAAAGGGCAAAGGAGAAGATTGCTGAAAGGGTCAAGGATGCAGCAGGCACAGGTGGGGGGGTCATCCAGTGTGACACCAAACACAGCCCTGGAAGAGCTTGTGGAGTCAACAATTGAACCCGAAGCTGTTGTGGGGGTTACCCAACTGGACACCTCTGGTGCTGCGGAAGGAGGACAAGGTAAGATGCATGCCAGCGTAGATATGCAGCGTGTTGTCAATCCCTGCCCACTCCCCCATGCCAGACACAGTGCACGTGTAGCTGTGCCTAAAGCACATACCCTCACCAGAGTGTTGCATCATGGGAGTTGTAGTCATAACATGAATGAGTGCATGTCTGACCCCAGAGGTGAATGATATGAAAACTGCATCAAAGGGCCAAATGTCAGTTCGAATATGTACTTTATATAGACAAAATATTGCAATACCCACATATAATGGCAAATTAATAACACTGCACTGTTTCACACACAGATGCATCCCCCATGGAATCTGATGACAGCGGCGGCCTCGTCATCTCTGAGACCCCAGTGGTGACCAATGCCGAGTACCCACAGGGACATGAAGCCATGTCCTCCCTTTCACCACCACCGCGAACAACACCTCCACCACCGCCATCAGTGCGTACAAGAACACCACCTCCACCACCGCCATCAGTGCGGACAAGAACACCACCTCCACCACTGCCATCAGTGCGGACAAGAACACCACCTCCACCACCACCAGAGCGGACAACTCAGCCGAGCCGCAGGGCAGATGTCCCATCCCTGCACGAGATGCAGACGGAGCAGAGTCCAGCAGACCCAAATGTCCCATGGCAGGCTGTCGTCACTCCAACCACCCGAACAGCAGCACGTCAGCGTGTCAGACAGAGGGCCGGGCCCCTGGGAGGGCTGCAGCGAGACCAGTGGATCCAGCAGATGTGTACGGAGCCATTGAGACCCGGATGCTGCGTGTCCAGCACCTGCAGGGGAGACACATGGGTGCAATTAATCTTACCATGACAAAACTGTCCAACAGAATTGTCACCATGACTGACGCTGTGCGTGACCTCACCACAGCCGCAGCTGAGGGCAACAATGACATTAAGCTATGCCTGCAGGAACTGACACTGTTGTTGAAGGCCAAAAAAGTGAGCGCCGGAGGCACAGGCAGAACATGCTCCATACAAATTCCACTATTAGGGCCATCACTAAGCTGTGCAACAGCACTGCTGTGCTCTCCCGCAGGTCCATGTCCCTGCAGGTTAACTTAGGGCATTATTGTGGGGATGTGGCAAGGGCCCTCGAGAGAGTGACCACTGCAGTGGAGCATCTGCAGTCTGGAACTGTCAGTGTCAGCAGTGTGGGAGTGGATGAGGGGAGTGAGGCTGCCTCAAGTGTCAGCAGCGTCTCCTTGCCAGAGACCAGCGCGAGGAGGCGCAGTGGGCGCAGTGCAACAGCCAGACACTCATCGTGGAGATGTGGAGGAGTTTATGGGACAGGAGACTGGGGGTACGTGGCAAACGCAAGTATCCATGTGGCAATGGCTCCCTATCCATGGTGACGTAACCATGGGCCAACTATAGTGCCACATGCAGCACCCATGTTGACAACGGACAATTTAAGTTTTGCATTTATTTCAGCTGCATCATGTTTGTGTTACATTTCTCTGCACCAGTCAGGTGTTCATGTCCATTAAACCCTTGCAAACCAAATCATGTTGTCAAGGCTCTTTCTTACCTGTCTCAGAAATGATGGCGTGTGATATATGTCCGCCTCCGTTGCCCTTCTGCTGTGTTGCGCACATGTGCCTGTTGGTGTTGGGGGGGGGGTTGCTGTGCATGTAGTTCATCCTCTCCCTCCACCTCTATGGGTATCCCCCTACGAGTGGTGATGTTGTGCAGGATGGCACAGACAGCTATGATCTGTCAGCAGGTCACTGGGTCGTACTGCAAGGCACCTCCTGTCTTGTGCAGTATTCGGAAGCGACTCTTTAGGATGCCGAATGTACGCTCCACCACATTCCTTGTGCCGATGTGTGCTCTGTTGTAGCTCTGCTCTTGAGGTGCTGCTGGGAAGAGGTAGGGAGTGAGTAGATATTCACGCAAGGCGTAAGCGCTGTCACCTGATGGGGAGAGAATGGTCAGCAGCATGAATGCAATGATACATGTGGGGATGGAGTAAGCGATGATGCATCAATATGTACCTAGTAGGTGTCCTACTCCAAAATCACCGTTGATCAGGCGCCTGTGGATGCCACTGTGACGGAAGATGTATGCGTCGTGTGTGCTCCCTGGGAATTGGGCTACGAGGTCCGTTATGATGTGCTTTGCATTGCACACGACCTGCACATTGATGGAATGATATGACTTCCGGTTGCGGAAGATGTATTCGATGGCTGAGGGTGGACAGATGGGGACATGCGTGCAGTCAACACACCCTATCACATGGGGGAATTGTGCCACCTGGTAGAACTCCCGTTTGGTGCGGGTCAGCTGCTGGGGGGTTGTGGGGAAGGTGATGTGGCGATGTATGAATGTCAGCATGGCCTCTAGGAACCGGTGGAAGAAGCATGATAGGGCACTTTGCGACATGCCTCCGGCCTCTGCTATTACCCCCTGGAAGCTTCCAGACAGCAGCAGGTGCAGGCAGCATACGACCTGGACATGGGCTGGTATGGCGTTGGTCCTAAGGGTCTGGTGCTGCAGTATTGGTTCCAGATCTGCTATTAGGCGCATGATCATGGCACGGTTGAGTCTGTACTTATCGTACACCTGTTCCTCTGTCTGCCCCTTTAATGTGATGCGCACCATGAAGACCCTGTCCTGGATCATCCTCCTGCGCTGAGCCTGGGCGTTGATCCTCCTCCTCCTAGCAAGCACGTAGGGGGCAGCCATTTTTGTAGGCTTACAGGGTTTCCAGGGGCATTGTTAAAGGGTTACTGATTGTCAGCACCTGGAAAAGAGGTTTTTTTTCTTCATTCCTTCAAATAACTTTACCTCCAGTTTGAGATTCCCCTTATTTTGCTCATGCTAAATTGCGATTTTGGGCATTTTCGGTATTTGCAATTTTTCATGCATTCTACTGCGATTCTTTATTAGCTGTTCGGTATTTCCGAGGTCAGCTTTGGTATTCGTTATTTCCGATTGTCTGAATTGCGATTCAGTAATTTACCGAGGGGATTTTTTAGCGATTCTTTCTTTTTTACAGATTTGGGGTTGCATTTTCTGGTTTTGCATTCGGTATCGGCCTGTTTTACCGATTTGCTATTTTACCGGGAGGTATTTTGCCTGATGCATCTGCCAGATAATAGCTTTTTTTTTGTTGAATACACTTTATTGATTTGTATAACGAAAGCAATACAGGGAGAATGAGGAGGGTGAAGAAAAGATTAATCATCCGACAGTTGCATGAGGTATACAATCAGGTGGCCCATACAGATACAAATAATAAAGGCATAAAGTAACAATATACATAGATCCAGATCATAAGAAGTAATAGAAGCAGTTGGTACCTGGTCATGTGGATCAAATAGGACTGGGTGAAGTAAACCAGGTGAGACTGTCAGGTGTATACCTTCCACGAATGTACCAGTGAGGAAATATAGGAAAAAAGAGAAGGAAGTAAAGAGATGAGAGTGGTGGTGTATTAGGGCAGGAGGGAGTTTGGGGAGTCATGTGATACTATGTGCATGGAGGCTCTGAGAATCAGAAATGATAGGAGGAGTAAGGGTTGGCGGTCTTAATAGCTTTAATGACAGGCTGCAATAGTGCCGTGCCATTTATCAGTGAGTGCCCTGATGTTCACTACATCTAAACCAAATGGGGCATACAGATTTCTTTTAGATTATAGAAATCTGATCAACCATACCAGAATAAATGCAATTTAAACACAGTTGGCACTGAGCTCATGACAAGCCCAGCACAAAAGACACATAAGACAACCTTAGACATAAGGAATGGTTTCTTTACCAAACTATTGCTTCAGAATCACAGTACCTGACCACATTTTCATTTGCCTGCTCACAAATGGTGTTCATGTATTTGCTTTAAGGGTAAAAGATAGCCCAGAAACATTTCTGCAAGTACCATGGATCCCTTACAAGCGGATCCAGTAACTGTTGTACATGTTGACGACCTCTTACGGGTGATGATGCACAGGCACTGACTTGACAGAGTGATCTCCATTCTGGCAACAGAAAATCCTAGATAATGCTCCCTAGTCTTATTTTCTGGGGTTATGAATTTTCTAGAGAAGGAAAAGGCTTGGTTCCTGGTTACCTAAAAAAATGGTGCAACCAAAAGCCCCCAAACACCTTCAAAACTTCAAGCCCTAGTGGGATTCCTGAACTTTGAGTTACTTAAGAGGCAGGCATGGGTCCTTCTCAGCCTGTCTTTCTCCCTTGGTGTTATATATTCTTGAACTTTGGCCATCCATATCTACCACACTATGTGAAAAGCTAATCATGTATGTCCACCTACTCAGAGAAGCATTGGACAGAGAAACACACTACACTGTTACGTAGTCTACGCAGACATTTTAAGTGACATACCAGCAGACCAAAGTGAACGAGTTAAATTTGGTTCAGGGTAGTTTCCAATACACTAGGATATACATTTTTGTTTTTTAATGAGAACCTCACAGGTCGCTCCTTGATGAGTTACTTTTGCTGCTAATTATTAGAGTATTTTTAAAGTAATATTTTTAAAGTTGTATTTTAGTCTTTTTATGGTATGGTTCTTATTGATACAGAGTGTTTTGCACAGTTCCTGCCTTGAGTAGCATGAAGGCTACTTAGAAGCATCCCGATACGCACGCACCACTGGAGTGCAGAACGCACGACATAGGTTAGCCCGTCTGCGCGCGCCGGCACCCGTCCGCACCTGGATGCCGCCAGCCACCAGAAATGCTGCGTTTTTAATCAAGGGTATGAACATGTCTTGATTATCATACACAAGTTCCAACCCAACTGATAAAAGGAGAGCAATCCTCTAGCCCACTCTTTATCGGGGCTATATTTAGATCAGAGAGGCCTCCATCATTGCAGATTCTGCAACTTTGCCTATTCTCCTTTGTACGCTCAGCAAGGACCCACTACAAGAGATAGTAGAGCTCCGCCAGAATTTCCTATGTCCTCTACTTTACAGCTACATAACTTTTATCTGAATGCTCACTCCATCCCCAAACACGCTTCTGAACTCTGGGACCTTTTGGACTCAGACAAACCTGACATATGTTTCGTTACAGAAACATGGCTCCATTCTGCAGCTCTCCCCGGCATCGCTATAGCATTCCCCATCATTACAGTCTAATTAGACTGGATAGACAGTTAAAAACTGGGGGTGACCATCACCTCTCAGATCCCAATACAAATCTCACTCTTAGAATCATGTTCTGTATTTGTTAGAGATGGTAATCTTTAAATTGGAAACAACATCAAAGTCAACTTGAAGGTCTATTGTCCAACTGGTGTAAGAAAAGACTTTAGCACCAAGCTGATGAAAGGGCTCGCCCCTCATATTTTAGCTGCAGAAAATTTCATTTTCATACACGATTATAACTATCATGCAGAAATGAGCCCCAATCTTAACGCATTACGTCTGCTTTCAGATCTGGAGTCCTTGGGAGTCTACCAAAAGGCGGCAGGCCCGACTCACACTGCAAGACATATACTGGACCTGGTATTCTCTAATGCACACAGTTTAGAGGTAGATGCTCCCTTTTCTCAGGTGTGGTCAGATCACTCTACCATTGGCTTTCATTTTGACATGGAGAAACCCAGAGACTTTACTGTAAGAGCCCCAAGACTCATTAGACCAAAGAGGACGGTAGTACCCTCTGTATTTATTCCAGCCTTCCCCCTCCTCTTTTGAAGGATTATGGAGATATTAACACAGTCTTAAATGACTTTAGGAGGGTCCACTATACTCTCTTCTGTATACTAGAACACATTCAACGGAGTACACTGTTCCGATAATGGTTCATGGTAATATATTAAGAACCAAGCTCACCATGGGTCAATAGCAGCATCCCTCAGATGAGCAAGAGCCCTCACCCACCTGAAGGTAGCATGCTTCACCATCGTGTCTGCTCCTCATTGGCCTGGCGCTGCAATGCCCAACCGGCCCCTCGAAGGGGCACCTTGCCGGAGATCATTTGATTCGGCCAAAAAGGCACTGGGTGTATTGGTGAATCCCTGTGCCAGTGTAGGGAGATTGGATTGAGGTAGGTCAAAATTGACTCTAGAAACTTTGTAGTTTGTATAATAGAGCTATGAGGCTGAGATTGTAATAAGGAGATTGTCACAATTGAATTCAAGTAAAGTCTCACAAAGAGCTTGTTTATTCAATGCCCCTCATCGGTGCCAGGGAATTGTTCACTATGGAACCTTGGGGCATTAAAAAGAAAGCATTCTCAAAGGTGACAACTTACAATATTCTAATTATAGACCTTGTTCATAAACTAAAGATAAAGTGAGACTATGGCAGAAAGCCTTTTACCACTAGTGTCCCAGGGCTTTACCCTATTGTTCAACCTGAAACCAAGCACCAAGGACACCCTTTTATCACTTGACAAGCATGGTAGCTAAGCCGAACAGCCCTAGGCTGATTCAGGGAGGTAGTGTGGTGCAGTAACTCAGAACTCAATTAAGCCTTCAATAACAGTTAATAAATCCTTGCCAAGCCAGTGTGTTTACCTATAAAGAAAAAGTACTTTAATCACAGGTGTTTTGATGTGGTTTATGAGGCATAATCGGTTTACATTTTCTGTGTTATGTATATTATAAGCCCACTTACCATAGTGATTGAATGCTAGTCAGATCAAAGAACGAGGGAGAGAGAGAGAGAGTGTGTGTGTATATATGTGTGTTTGTGTGTGTGTGTGTGTGTGTGAGTGCGCGCGCGCGCGCATGCGTGTGTTTGTTTTCCCAAGCTCCCCTCCTTCCTTCAGGATCATGACACCACAGACCAATTAAGGGGAGTCGAAGTATGCTCCTCATGCAGGCAGGGATTTGGAGTTGAATGCAAAAATAACAGTTGATGGACAGAATGCAGAACAATGTCTTACATTCACCCCAGTACAGAGATCTGGGCCTAAATCCATCGTTTTTTTGCACTCCACACCACCCCAGTTCAGACATGGCCATATGCAAATCAGCCTTGACTCTGTGCCTCATGGGAACAGTCCAGCCCAAACTGCCAAGCCTTGTCTTTCCTCAACCGGAATCAAGCATCCTAGGACCAGTTTCTGGCTATCAGCCGTCTTCAGCCAGGATAGCTTGACTCCAGTGGTGTGGAGAGCATGGGACTCACGTCTGAGCACACCCATCCCACTCGGGGTGACAAATTTGGAGTTGAGTCACTTTTCTCCAGAATACATTGCAGGGGGACCAGACTGACAAAGTCTCAACACCCAACATGGCAGTGCTGATTCGTCCATTGGCAGTGGGTCAATTCTTCTGGCACAACCCCTTCAGGCCTCCTCCAATTGGCAGCTTTTCCATCACACAGAGATACATCCTGCACCCATCTCCAGCAGTCAGTGAGCTCCTACCTTCAAGGTAGCATTTCCTGGCAGGATGCAGAACCTAAAGGTTTCAGTACCTGAACCGGACAAAGGGGAATTGGCAGTCAATGACTCCAAACCTGGAGCTCAGATGTCTTTCTTGGTTTCCTTGAGTGTGGGACCCCTGGCGCTGATCGATGAGAAGCCCTTGCACACTGTCTAAGGTTTTCTGCTTCAGACTTAGTCAAAGTGCATAGAAAGAGATGATGTATTCCACAAATATAGGTCTGGCACCATATTGATGCAGTCACTCACTTTTCTGTCTTTTTACCAGACTGGCAAAGCCTCAGTCTTTGTCCTATAGTGGGTGCACAAAGAAAAGGGGTCTTCTGTCTCCTATCCTCCACACTCTAGATTCTGTTCTATGGCCGAGGACTATAGGAATGATATGGAAGAGTCCTGCAATTCACATTATTGTAGGCATTCTCCTCCCAACCCCCATCATATCTTTCACTTACCCACAGGAGATCCACCATGGCTGCAACAGTCAACATAGGACATACACTCCATACTCATTATACTACATATACACAGTGCAAACATGCATGCATCGTCCATGTCCAACACGGATGGAGCAAAGATGCTGATTGTAGAGAACTGACAGTTAATTTAAAACAGGAGAGACCTGTAGACAACTCTCCCTGGGCAGGCAATGGGTAAAAGGGGCTATCCTGCAGGTGTATTTGGTCACTGCCACCACTGTGGGTCCTATACTGCTTGGTGAGCTGATGGTAATCAGGGTCAGTAAAGAGGGTGCACATAATGGCTGTGCAGCTCAGCTCTGGATTGCATTCCACGTTTAAATGAGCCCACAGCGGACATGCAAGTTTATCATAAGTCCTAAGGAACAAAAACAACGCTAACACAAGACGCAGAACATGGGGAACTCAGGGCAGGGGTGCATGGTCTCCTGAGTCATGCTGCTAATTCTTTCTGTCCCAACATCTGCAAACCCCATTTTGTGCTAAAAGCGTAATTTAGCAGAATGTTTATTGTTGTGGGTGAGTGGCGGGGTGCGGCCTTCTAGTACGGCAACCAATGCGCGGGGGCAGGAGTGCGCTACAGCAGCTAATGAGGTGACTCTGAGACTGGCCACTGTCAGAAGTGACGTCTCCGTGCAGACGCCCTCCATTTATTTTTTCCCCGCAGGCCACACCCTGCCTGCGCATGGGGGCATGCATGATGTGCAAAACATTAGAGCGCAAACACCACATCCCTATCCAACTATAATCTTTTGTTTTTCCTTTCCAAACAGTTCACAAAACCATACATATTGCATCAAGTGATATACAGGTAAGACATGTGCGGTACTTGCGTGTCCCCTTGGTTGAGAAATCAGGGTCTCAACAAGCAGGCATAGTCTCTTAGTCTCTGGCTTGGTCGTGGGTTAGGCCTCAGCCCATACCTCTGTGAGTGAGCGTCCCCTCCCCCGCCATCTTGGCGAGGGCTGCTGGCGGCAACTTCGGGCGTCAGCAGAGGTGGTGCTTCTTCAGCTTCTTGCAGCTGTCCGCTCCCCGGTGTTCCGTCTTCACTCGCTGTTGTCCCACTCCTGTCATGGCTCGGGTCATCCTTCTTGAACCATGATGTATTACGTGATACTTCTTCCTCTCTCTTCCGTGCCGTCATCATTGTGCCATTGGTTGAGGTAACAGTCCAAGTGCCTGGTTCAAACCGGGTTTGGAATTTCCCCCCTGGGTGTCTGTGTCGTAGAATGACAGGTGTTCCTGGTGTCATCCTCTTAGGAGTCGCCCTCCGGCGACAGCTAGCTCGCTGATTTCCTAATCTCCTTCTCTACTGGGATCCTTCTTTGTCCACCAGGGCTGGTGTTCATCCCGGGCTATTGGGGAGAAGATCTCGTTGGGGTCCTTGAAACATGAGGGTCCAGGGACTCCGCTGCGTCGTGTAGTGGGCCGTGCTTCGATACTCGCGCAAGAATTCATGCAGTCTCTGCTCTGGGTCAGCTTGTTCTACCAGTGCTATGCGAAAAGTCTTATTTAGCGTGCGCATGAACATTTCCACATCCCCATTGGCCTGGGGCCACTGAGGTGTGATGCGCCTGTGACTGATTCCCCTTTGCTGGAGAAAAGTGGCAAATTCAGTCCCTTGAAAAGGGTTTCCATTGTCGCGGATATCCAAACAACGCGAAGATCTTTTCTAGTGCTGGTCCAACTTGGCTAAAGGCGGTGGACGCTATCTTGTCTACTACTGGGTATTTAGAGTATGCATCGATGATCACTAGGGTATGTCCTTCCCCAGGGAAGCTTCCAAAGTCCACACTCACTTTGGTCCAGGGTAATGAGCAGGCCTCTTCGGTGATGATGGGGTGGGGTCTGTCCAGGTCGCTCGTCAGTTGGCAGGGCATGCATCCTCGCACGTATTCCTCCACCATGGCTTCCAGGTCAGGGAGCCATACCTTCTCCCTCATCCTTGCCTTCATCTTGGTGGTTCCTTGCTGCCCCCCGTGGGCAAGCTGTACCGCTCGGTGTCTTAGAGCCTGTGGGATAACCAGTCAGGACCCTCTCAGTAGGATGCCGTCCTCAGTGGTACTTAGTTCATGTCGAATCCGCCACATCTTCGTGAGTGCCTCCCGGCCCTCCATGACCCACGAGTTGGTGTGACGAAGATATTCAGCCCACGAGCCTTCCTGGACAGCTCTCAGCTTCCGGGCGTACACGGTGTCGGTGATCGGCGCCTCTTTGATCTCTTCGAGCATCATACTTTGGGGGCACCAGGTGAGCGCCACCCACTGGGCAAATTCTTTGCAGTCCTCGACCTCTTCTGTCTGACCCTGTTCAGCCAGGTGACGGGAGAGAAAGTCCGCTGGGTTTTTGGCACCCGGCCGATATACGACCTCCATTTCATATGGTTGCAACTAGATCACCCATTGCTCTATCCGTGGGGGTGGATGTGGGGCTGTTCCTTTAAAGAGGGACACCAGCGGCTGATGGTCGGTGACCATGACGAACGGGTGGCCCCTTAGGTACAGGTGGAAGTGGCTGCACGCCCATTTGATAGCGAAGGCTTCCCGTTCAATCTGCACGTATCTGGCCTCATTTGGGGGGAGGGCCTTGCTGGCGAAACCTAGAGCTGTCCAGTGGCCTTTTTCTTGCTCTTGCGTTAGCACAGCGCCCAAACCCACTGGACTGCCATCAACCAAAACTTCTGTCTGTTTGGTGGGGTCAAAATATGCCAGGGTGGCTTTTTCTAACAAAGCGTCCTTGATTCCCCTAAAGGCTCGTCCTCTTTTGGTCCCCAGTGCCATGGTGCATCTGTTTTGGTCAGCGCACGTAGCGGTTCACTCCAAGTGGCCAGACCAGGTATAAAGCGGCCACAATAGGTGGCCATCCCTAGGA